>NC_080850.1:1180000-1780000 GCF_030435755.1 Ochotona princeps
ATGGAAGATCTTTCTTTCTGCTTCTCATCCTCTTTGAATATGTGACTTTCTAATAAAATGAAATAAACCTTTAAAACTATCCCTTATTTAATGCTATCCCTTGACCTTCATCTGTATAAACACCTAACGTTATCTTTTAACTCCTACATATTTTTGCCATTAACTTCACTTTAGTTCCTTATTTTCCACAGCCTCACAAATCAGCAGATAGAAGATCTTTCTGTCTCTCCTTCTCTCTGCAAATCTGCTTTCCCAACAAAAGCAAAGAAATCTTTTTAAACATGGAGAAGTGAGATGGACATTGAAAATTCAGCCTTTATCTATATTCCTAAAGAACATTAGGTTCTTATCTTGGTTTTGTTTTCTATTTTCTAGCTGTTGAGAGTAGTATAGCTGACTGAGAAGTGAACTCAAAGTATGCCATTCTAAAAATCTGTGAAAGAAAACAGTTGGGAGGGAGGAAGGAGAACACAGCAGGAGGGTCATGGGGAAAGTATCATGACGCTTCTGAAACTGTGCTGTGACATCTGCAGCATTTGTTCTGTTTATATGGATGAAATCATTTTTAAAAACCAGAAATGGAGAAAAACAACTCTTTCCACACATGCCTACAAACGTAGAAAGACAAGAAAGAAAGAGACGACATAACTCCTCTAAAGGAACATGTCAATATCAGGATGTGAAAATTTAGAGACTGATGAAATACCTCAAAATAGGGCTCGGCAGCATGGCCTAGTGGCTAGGGTCCTTGCCTTAATCCCATATGGCCACTGTTTAATCCCGGCAGCTCCACTTCCTCTCTGTCTCTCCTCCTCTCAGTATATCTGACTTTGTAATAAAAATAAAAAAATAGATCTTTAAGAAAAAAAAGAAATACCTCAAAATAACTTCGGGAAAAAAAAAAAAAAACCACTGAAACAATCCCGGGAAAAAGCCAGGTCCATTCAACAAATGCTGTTGGTACAACTGGATAGCAGCTTGCAGAATTAAGAAGCAAGACTCGCACTGTCACACTGTACAAAAAATCAGCTCTAAATGGATCAAAGACTGAGATCTGCACTCAGAAACCAGCACACGGTTAAAGGAAAGTATAGGAAGCACTCTCCTAGAAATAGGAATGGGGAAAGACTTCTTAGAAAAGACAGCAAGGGCCTGGCATGATAGCTTAGCAGGTGAAGCCCTCGCCTTGCACACACCTGAATCCCATATGGACACTGGATCCAATCTGACAGCTCTGCTTCCCATCCAGCTCCCTGCTTGTGGCTGGGGAAAGAAGTGGAGAACAGACCAAGGTCTTAGGACCCTGTACTCACGTGAATGATCCAGAAGTCTTCTGACTCCTGGGCTTTTGATTGGCTTAGCTCCAGTCTTTGGCCACTTGCGGAGTGAATCAATGGATGGAACATCTTCTTCTCTATCTCTTCTCTTCTCTGTAGATCTGACTGTCAAAGAAAACAAAATAAAATAAACCTTCCAGAAACAGAAAAGATGCCAAAAGCACAGGCAGTCAAGGCCAAAATCAAAAAATCAGACAACATCAAACTAAAAACCTTCTGTAAAGAAAAGGGAACGAGTTAAAAAGTGAAGAAGCAACCAACAGAATGGGAGAAATTTTTTGCATCCTACACAAGTGATAGGGGACTAATACCCAGAATTTATAAAGAGCTTCAGAAATCCAGGGAAGAGAAAAAAACTACTTGTTAAAAATGGGCAAAGGAAATGGACAAGCATTTTTCAAAAGAATATATTCAAATGACTCACAGACATGTGAAAGGTCAGTTGTTGACCTTATTTCGTGGCTTCTCATTTAAGGGGATGTATAGTGATGGAGTAATATAGGCTACCATACCCAGATGTGGGGATACAACGCAATATGCATCCCTGCTTCCCAATCAAAGGTGGACTCCCAATGAAATTGCTGGAAATGTGTAAACAATGGGATGTTGGACTGTCTGGCATTGTCTGTACCAGCAATGTCAGGGAACACTTCAATAACAGACTGATGGAATGATGACTCCTTGTGAAGGACTATACTATGGAGGCAACAAGAGGAAAATCAGTCGGGGAGTGGGATTTGGGGGGAAGGCGACGCCCAGTCTCCAGAAAATCATACCATTAAAATTCAAATGCTTAAAATAAAAATTCAGCAAAAAAAGTTTAAAACATATGCTGACAGGGCCCGGCAGCGTGGCTTAGCGGCTAAAGTCCTTGCCTTGAAAGCCCCGGGATCCCATATGGACGCCGGTTCTAATCCCGGCAGCTCCACTTCCCATCCAGCTCCCTGCTTGTGGCCTGGGAAAGCAGTCGAGGATAGCCCAATGCATTGGGACACTGCACCCGCGTGGGAGACCCGGAAGAGGTTCCAGGTTCCGGGCTTCGGATCGGCGTGTATCGGCCCATTGCGGCTCACTTGGGGAGTGAATCATTGGACGGAAGATCTTCCTCTCTGTCTCTCCTCCTCTGTGTATATCTGCCTGTAATAAAATGAATAAATCTTTAAAAAAAACATATGTTGACAACAGGAAGCTGGACTGACATTATTACTATAATGTCAAGATAAATTTAAACAGCAGAATGCTGTACTTAGGACTTTTTGAACAACTACACTAAAACAATATAGGAAAATCCAATCAGGGCAGGGAATTTGAGGAGAGGAAACTAAAGGACACAGCTTATGGAACTGTATTAGTAAATACATTTTTAAAAAGTTTTCTACTAAAAAGAAGTTAAATGGAGCGTATCCTCCTAGATCAGCTTTCAAAACCAAACCAAAAAAGTCAAAGATGGAAAGACAGAAAACAGAAAGGGAAGTACACAACAATATGTCTTCTGAACACAGATGCAAAGTACAAAGATCCTCAACAATCTACTAGCTAATAAAATCCACCATCATGGGCTCACACAGTAGCCTAGCAGATAAAGTCCTTGCCTGGCACACGTCAGGATCCCATATGGGCGCCGCTTCTAATCCTGGCAGCCCCGCTTCCCATACAGCTCCCTGCTTGTGCCCTGGGAAAACAGTGGAGAATGGTCCAAAGGCTTGAGACTCTGCATTCCCATGAGGGACTAGGAAGAGGCTCCAGGCTCCTGGCTTCAGATTGGCTCTGCTTCAGGCATTGGGGCTGCATGGGAGATGAAGCAATGCATGGAAGATCTTTCTTTCTGCTTCTCATCCTCTTTGAATATCTGACTTTCTAATAAAATGATACAAATCTTTAAACAATAAATAATAAATAAAAATCTAACATAATTCCCCTGGACCAAGGGATGGTTTAAAATAGCAATTTAATAAATGTGATACACAGCACTGATAAATGGAAGAATAAACACCATATGATTATCTCATCAGATGCAGAGACTGAATAATTTAAAACACAACATCCTTTCATTATAAAAACTTCATGTAAACTAGGTATGAAAAGAACACTCCTCCACACAAGACAAAATACAAAACTCCAAAACCATTACCATTCTGAATGGGAAACTATTGGAAGCAACTCCACTTAGATCTGGAACCAGCTAAGGGTGCCTACTTTCACACCATTATTATGCACAAGTTCTAGAGGTTGTAGAGAGAGCCATAAGGCAAGAAAAATACACAAGAATGTACATGCTTTTCCTTGCCATCTGAAAGAACACAAGAAAGACATGTAGATTGAACTCCACGGAACAATCACGTCACAGATGAACTCAGAGTGCCATTTCCACACCTTAAATGGGAACGCTAGAAGGTGGGAGGGCTTCTAGTGCCATAAAACGATAAAGGATGAAGAAAACCAAGTGAGCCTCTAACAGCCAGTTAGCCCTGCATATGGACTGAAATGTGGACAGTTTCCAAAGCAAAAGTCATAACTCAATCCACACATTTTTGTCTCCAACCACATCCTTCCCCATCGGAATGCTGCCAAGAATATGGTATAAAAATAGGTGTAGTTGCTAGATTGACACAAATTTAAAAGACGGTGAAACAGCAGTCTCTGATAATAATGAAAAGCCACTGGAATTCTCATTCACAGTCTGTGGGAATATAAAACTGTATGACTATGTGGTGAAATAGTTTGGCAGTTAAACATTTAAAATGTAAGCCACTATCTCTGCTCTATTACTCAAGATGAATGAACAAATAAATGTCCTCACACAGACTTGGACACTCTGCTTGAAAGCTGAGTCAGTGTATTATGTATGTTTGTGTGGTGAACTGAATCAAAATGTCAACATGATTTGAAAATAAATAATTGTATCTGCAAGATTAAAGGCATAGAACCTAGTGCTTAAGTAAGTGGTTAGAATTCTGCATCCCAGGAGGAACGTCTAAGTTTGCACACTGCTTTGGCTCCTGACTTTGCCTTCTTAGTGATGATAACCTTAGAGGAAGTAAACAATGACTCATAAAATCAAATCTCTACCAAACACATGTATGACCTGGATTGAGATCTCAGTTCCCCAGTTTGGCATGGCCCAGACCTGGACATTTTGGGCACTTGGGGTGTGAATCAATAGTAGGGAGTGCTTACTCTCTCTTGCTTTCTCCTACTATTTTTTAAGCAATGCAAGATCACAGATCCAGGCACTGATGCTGGAATTCTCTTTTTAATGCTAGATCACAAAAACCATGCGAGAAGTCAACCTAATGAAAGGTTTATATTGAACATGCTCCAGCTTAATTCAGTTCTAAGAGATGAGACATTCACCAGATAAAGAACAGGCTTATTATTTTTTTTGAAAGTAAAACAGCACAACACCTTAAAAGCTTCCATATTCAATGTTTGCAATGTACTAAAAATACACCCTTGGAGACAGCAAGCAATGGCTCAATACTTGGGAGCCTGACAATCACGTGGTAGACCTATTTGGGTTGTACACTACTCGACCAACACTGAGTATTCCTAGAACTAAAGGCAGTAAATCACAGAAGAGGGCCTCTCTCCCTCTCTCTCACATGCGCTCTCGAAATCGATCTCATTCTTTCTCATTTCCCTCCCCCTACACACACAGACACACACACACGTCCCAAACACACTAAAAAAGTATATAAAAATTTCAAAAATTTAGAAACTATATGAAGACCTATGAATTATGCTCAAAAGACAGAAGGGTAGAAGTGGATATTTGGTACAGCAGCAAAGGTGTTAGCTCTGATGTTCACAAAACATATCAGACTGCCTGAATTCAAACTCCTGTATTGCTTTCAGTGCTAACATCCTAGTAACATGCACTTGGGGAAGAAGTAGGCAATGTCTTAAGGGGGCCCGGCGGCGTGGCCTAGCGGCTAAGGTCCTCACCTTGAAAGCCCCGGGATCCCATATGGGCACCGGTTCTAATCCCAGCAGCTCCACTTCCCATCCAGCTCCCTGCTTGTGGCCTGGGAAAGCAGTCGAGGACGGCCCAACGCATTGGGACCCTGCACCCACGTGGGAGACCCAGAAGAGGTTCCAGGTTCCCGGGTTCGGATCGGCGCGCACGGGCCCGTTGTGGCTCACTTGGGGAGTGAAACATCGGATGGAAGATCTTCCTCTCTGTCTGTCCTCCTCTGTGTATAGCTGGCTGTAATAAAATGAATAAATCTTAAAAAAAAAAAAAAAAGAACTTGTGTACTGACACTCACATGGGAGAGCTGCACTAAGTTCCTGGCTCCCAGACTGTGCCTGACCCTGCCTTAAAAGATACAGAACAGATGAACAGAATAATAGTAATAATAATAATAAAAAAAAGACCCAGCTCTTTCTATGCACAAATAATACTCCTTACCAACAAACATGCCACAGATGGAAAGTGAAACGAGGGGAAATAAGATATTTCACGCTTAACTGATAGTGAAAACAAAACAGTGTAGCCATAAAATAAAGTGCAACACTCACTGTGCTCAGGGCAGGTACCTCCCTTATAAGCTGGTCCGGATCTTCTTCGTCCTGCGCAGCTCCAAGATCCGCAGGGCTGTTGCCTCCCAGCTCCGAGGCCGTCTGCACCGGCCAGCACTTCAGAGCTGAAGGCGCCAGGCAGACAGCGTGCGCTGGTCCGGAGAGTCTCTGTCTTCTTCCCGCACAGCTCCCGCACCAGCCGCCCCTCCGAGCTGAAGGCGCCAACGCGCCAGGCAGACGGCCACGGCGCTGGTCCGGAGAGTCTTCTTCCTGCGCAGTTCCGTGGCCGTCTGCACCGGCCAGCCGCTCCAAGCTGAAGGCGCCAACGTGCCAGGCAGACGGCCATGGCCCACGGCGCTGGTCCAGAGACTCTTCCTCCTGCGCAGCTCTGCGGCCGTCTGCACCGCCAGCAACTCCGAGCTGAAGGCGCCAGGCAGACGGCCACGGCGCTGGTCCGGAGACTCTTCCTCCTGCGCAGCTCCGCGGCCGTCTGCACCGGCCAGCCCCTCAGAGCTGAAGGCGCCAGGCAGACGGCCACGGCGCTGGTCCGGAGACTCTTCCTCCTGCGCAGCTCCGCGGCCGTCTGCACCGGCCAGCAACTCAGAACTGAAGGCGCCAAACAGGAAGCAGCTTGGGCGAGGAGCTTCCGTTCTGCAGCCTATCGGTTTAAACTAACTGACCAATCAGGACCACGGAGAAGGCGGGACTAATCTTTCTACCTACGGGTCTTCCCAGTGCCCATTCTTACCGCTGGCCTAGCCTCGCCTGGCCAGCTTTACTGTGTGTTCCTGTGATAGGTGGACCACTGTGAGCGGGAAAGGTTAGTCCCGCCTCCTCTGTGGCTCTGATTGGTCAGGCAGTTTCAACCAGGGCTGCTGACAGGAAGCTCCTCATCTACGCTGCTTCCTGCCTGGCGCCTTCAGTCCCGAGGTGCTGCTGGCTGGTGCAGACGGCCACGGAGCTGGGGAAGAAGATCCTGACTCTCCGGACCAGCGCACGCTGCCATCTGCCTGGTGTCTTCAGTCCTGAGGTGCTGGCCAGTGCAGACGGCCACGGAGCTGGGAGACAACGGCCCTGAGGATTCTGGAGCTGTGCGGGAGAAGAAGATTCAGACCAGCGTACGCTGCCATCTGCCTGACACCTTCAGTCCTGAGGTGCTGGCCTGTGCAGACGGCCATGGAGCTGGGGAGGCAACGGCCCTGAGGATCATGCTGGAGTCCCACAGGAGGAGGTGATCCGGACCAGCCTGCAAGGGAAGTCCCTGCCCTAAGCACAGTAAGTACCCTGCTTGTGGTTTTTCTGCGCCGTTCCAAGCTGAGTCCCTGGGGGTCCTTCCCTCTGATGTGCTTTTTGGAGTCCCTGACCAGTCCTCCTCGCTCCGTGCCCACAGAACAGGGTCTACCCTCGTGTGCTTGGTGTGTGAGCCTCCTGACCCAGCGTGGAATCTGGCCCACACGTGGCCGTGGTATTTGGAGTCAGAGTCACTAGCTGAGGGACATGGTGTACTGTTAAGCATTGCTTTGGCTGGAGCTTGTTGGATTGCAGTGGGTTTGGCGTCACTGGTAGAATAAAGCAGCCAGAGGGGCCTCAGGGCAACTGTAGCTGTTTTGTGGAGCTTGAAAAGGCCTCCCCCTGGGGCCCTTTGTTCCAACTGTGGGGGTGCACCTGAGGGGCGTATGTGTGACTTGTATCTGCTACTTTTCTCCTTCGGATCCATCTTCAGAGGCAGATGCGTAGCTGTTTGGTTTCGATGTTTTGCCTGTTGCACTGTCTAGCAGGTTCCCCTATGCAGAAAGTTAGCTAGTTGATCCATTTTGGGTTAGTTTCAAAGGTGAAAAGTAGAGGGACGTGTTTAGCTTCAATGTTTCTAGCACCAGCTGTTAAAGAGTTAGTCATTTCCACTTGGCATCACAAAATTCTTTGCTGTAAGAAGCTGTCTCAAAAAAAAAAAATCCTGTTTCTAATAATCTTGAGTTGGTGACAATGAAAGTGTGTCCAAAACGTACAAATGTCCATGGAGAGGCAAATTTCCCCATTTTAAAATCAATTTGTGCAGTAAAATACAAATTTATATATATATATATTAGGTTTAATATTATATTAAATCAAATTATTGAATCCATAGGTTTCTGTGTTGTCGTCTTCAAACATTAGTTACTGGGTAGGAAATGCTGGGTCCATGACTTAGAAAATGGCAGTAACATGGAGGGAAATAGAGTGTGAGGGGAAAATGGGGAGGAAGGAATTGGAGGTGGAGGTGGGTAATTTGTGTTAGAAAATCCATATCATGGAAATAGTGTAAATTAAAGAGTAACACACATCCCCACCCAGAAAAAAAAAGATTATAAAGAAGAATTGCTGCTGATGGCACAAAACTAAGTTGCCTACCTCTATGTGGTTCTCAGGACTTAAGTGATAGAGTAAAATTTTAAAGCTTTCTGAATGATGAAGCTCAGAAATTGCCAAGAAAATCAGATGCTCTAGCTGGTACTTTTCAAACAGTGAGTTGTTACTGTTTCAGATGCTTGCTCTATGCAAAATTTGACAATGTACCCATCAAAAAGTAATAGACTAATGACAGAAAATAAAATTATTCTTAATGATTAAACATGTTTTCCCTTAAATATTGAAGGAAATAAATATTTATATTGACTAAAAAAATCAGATAGTTTCTACTAGTGAGATAAGTTCTATACCAATATTCATATCTTTTCTAAATGGTAGAAATGATGTATTTCTGGATTGTAAGTATTTCATATACATGTATCCTGTGAGGTATAAAATGATAGAAAAAAGAGAAGGGATGATATGTTGAGTAGAATATAGAAAGAACTAGCATTTAACTTCTGAGAAAATTCTGAATGAGGGGAGTAAGCCGTTGAAGAGAAATTGGTGAGGATAAAAATCTTTCCACTTCTCAAAGAGGTAATAGAAAATGCCAAAACCCTGAAACAAAAATGAGCCAGGTTTGTGGTGGAGATGGCAAATGACATGAACATGCCTGCTGAATAAGTAAAGGGAATTACATTAATTATCAATGAAGTACTGTTACATTTCGTGTGTTTCAACTATCATGCAGCCAGCATTTTAATCAAGGATCTAATAGATATTACATCCTTAAAAGAAAAATAAATCTATTTACTTGTCTTTCAAAGGGAGATTTTTACAGAGAGAAAAGGAAAGATGCAAAGAGATGTTTTATCTGCCGACTTACCACACAAATGGCCAAAACAGCCACAGCTGAGCTGATCCAAAGCTGGGAGCCAGGAGCTTCTTCTGGGGCTCCCACATGGGTGCAGGGGCCCAAACAATTGGACATTTCTCTTCTTCTTTCCCAGACCATAAACTGAGAGGTGAATGAGAAGTAGAGCACAAAAAAATCAGAAAAAAGGCATTATAATTAGCATTAAATTTTAAATTTATGTTGGTGCTGAATGGGTGATGGATCGTGTCTACCTCAACAAGATCAGAGACAAATAACAAGGTTTAGAGTTCTATAGCACGAAGGATGATAGTGTCGCCTATAAAGTTGGACCTTTTTTGTCTTTTGCAAAGAAATGTATGTTTTTGTGTAATATGAAAAAATCTGATTATCTGTTATTTCGGTGGTTTCTGTGTCTTTGCTGTTAATGTTTTTAAATGAATCATTTATAATTAGATATATTTAAAATTTTTAGTGTGCAGGATTGAGTTTCACTCATTGGTGTCGTATGCACTTAACTCTGACAGAGTTAATTCCTCTGGTGTTTTTTATAAAGTAGGTCTTCAAGTCATAAATGTTCAGTCTTCATCTGTCTGTGTGTTTATTTTGAGGTTACTTTTGAAAGATGAGTTTCTGTATTGTTGGTGGACAATTTTTGTTGTTTTCTTTCAGTGTTTTTGATAGGACACCCTGTATTGTGTCCTCCATTACTCATGAGAAATCAGGTGTTAATCTGACTTGTGTTGAGAAGTCATTTTTTCTCTTGATACTTTCAGTATTGTCTCCTTGTCTTTGATTTCAAATCTTCAACTAGGATATGTATCTTTGTTTTTGTCCTGTTGTAGTTTGTTGAATTTCTTGCAATGTGTGAAATTCTTCACATAACTCAAAATGATTTTGCCCTTTATGCTTTTTTTTATTCTGCCTCATTCTATCATGTCTCTCATGTTGCAATTGTGATGATACCTATGTCGTTTTGCCCGATTACTTTCCCTAAATTGTTGAGACATTCATTTTATTTTATTTTTTACATCTCAGATAAATGTCATGGTTTCTCTATATTTTTACAAATTTTGATCATATAAACTATTGTGTTCTGCATAAGGTTTTGGTTTCTGTTATTTTCAGTTGAAGAGCACATATTTGCTGAAATAATAATTCCTGTCCCTTTATTAATAGTTC
This sequence comes from Ochotona princeps, assembly GCF_030435755.1. NCBI lineage: Eukaryota > Metazoa > Chordata > Mammalia > Lagomorpha > Ochotonidae > Ochotona > Ochotona princeps. The sequence continues at coordinate 1,190,243 of NC_080850.1, forward strand.
ATGATAATACCATTTTTCTTATTTAATAATTCTTTTGGTACTTTAAACATATTGACAAAATCTGATTTAAAGTGTTTGGATAAATCCATTAGCTGAATACCTTCCTTCAAAAGGATATTTCTGTTGCTTACACGTTTACTCACTGTCTGAATGATACATACTTTAACATGATATTCCCTAACTTTGAAAAGACTATGTGAAAGGAAAGTGCATACAAAGAGCTGGCTTGTTTACTTTCTAATGCTTCCGACACTAAGGGTGGGCCAGAAGAAGTCAAGACCTGGGAACTTTATCCGTGTCTCCCATGTGACTCTCAGGTACTCGGGTGTCTGGGTGTTTGTCAGCAGGTTTTGCAGGTGCGTGAACAGGATGTCGGATTAGAGGCACAGTGCCAGGACTCAAACAGGAACTCTGACATGGAAAGTGGGCATTGTAAGCAGTGACTTAATTCATAATACCACGTAACCCGCTACTGTTTAATAATTACAGAGACACTAAATTATGTGTGTTACGAATCTCAAATGTGATCCCACTCTCAAGAACTTGTTGTGGTTCATTTATATTTTATATTTGTATGTTATATATTAATTGTTCATTATAACTTCTGTGCATTTGTTTTGTCTACATAGTGTACAGAATTTGAAACATGTGCATACACATGTACATTTGTACAAACACATGTATGCCTGTGTTTTCAAGCCATCAAAAGTTAGTGATCAGCCAGTGGTAGGTCAGAAGTTATGCTTTGGATAAACTTTCCATACTCTCCCAGTAGATCTCCATGTGCCTTTAGTTTGAATTTAGATGTTGAGCGTCTACAAATTTTTTTGAAAGTGTTCCTTGTGCAATGATTCATAAATTCCCTTTTCTGTCGCTCGTTTCTGGACATAGTTCTGCAGAGGTACACAGTCTTTTATATGTACTTAACCAGGGATGATTGGAATCTTAACAGAGTACTTAGGACTATGTCTCCTTTCATTTCTGTCTGGTCTACTGTTTTGTTATATATTACTCCTCCAGTGTGTGAGTTAGGCTCCACTGGTTGATGGGTTCTGTGATTTACTGTTTTCAGTAATACTCCTGGAAGAATGTTTCATATTTGCTGCAAATAAAAGCAACTCTAACTGTACATTTAGTTGGCTGCCTTTCACGGTGTGCACCAGCATACCTCTGCATCCTGGAGCTTGGAGCGATGGGAGCTGCAGGTTCTTCTTGGAGATTCAGCCGTGCTGTGTAGAACTTGTGTACCTTGTGGAGGAAGGTGTTAGTTTACCATGAAAATGTCAGATGATCTCACTGTTTTACTGAGGTTAAGAATATTATCCTGGTTAAGAATATTATCCCATATTAATAGGCCTATTGTTCAATTCCCAAGAATGTAAGTGGCTGAGTTTTTCTTTCATTTTATCTGATTTGGTCTCTGATTCTCTGAAGGAAAAACTTGCCAAATGCATCATAGAACAGTGCAAAGACTCTGAAACATACTTTGTCTAGTTGTAACGCACATAAATTTAAAATGCATAACACCAAAATGGCCATGGATTTAGTTGCATGTAATGTCCATTAAGTTTCCTTGGGGGTTTTAGTTCTGTAAAATATAACGTTTATGGTAGAAACATCTTCACTCCTTACTTCCATGGATTGCAGCATTTTTAAAAAAATATTTTTGCTAAATTTATCTCTCATTAATGAAAGCAACCACCCAATCTATGAAGTTACTGTAAGCTTAATGATTTTCTTAAGCTGATAAAATGTTTAGTTTTAAATGTAAATAAATGTACTTATGTTAAAATAAAAAAGAGAGAGTCATTTCTCCCAGTATTGATTTTGACTCCCTTGTAAAAGATTAGCTTAATGTAGATAGGTGGATTCATTTGTGGACTACCTAATCCATTGATCTACATGTTTTTGTGCCATTAGAGTTATGTTTTTTTTTTTCATATCTTTTTTCTGTATGTTTAACACTCTATTATGTGATAGTATCCACAGATGCCAATTAGAAAGAATAAATTGTATCAAATGATGGAGAAAAAATAAGCAGACCAAAATTTGTAAAAAAAAAAAAAAATTCCTGTTTTCATTAGGTGTGTAAGTAAAGGCTGTGCACATTATTCAGACCGCTGAGTTCCTCTCTCATATCTATAGATTGCTTTTTATGTTAACTCTGTGAATTAATTCCCACAGATTATGGCAGATATATAGTGTCGTTTGGAGACTATCTTTTCTCACAATGCACAATGGTTCCCAATTACTTCCACTGAGTTGTAAGAGACCAGATTTCATCCCTTGATTAATTTATTTTTAATGCTGAGTAGTCTTCCACAGTGTTTATGCACAACATTTTCTTTTACCAGTCATCTGTTGGTGGATCTCTGTGTTGATCCCATGGCTTAGCTGTTTTACCAGTCATCTGTTGGTGGATATCTGTTTTGGTTCCATGGCTTAGCTGTTGTGGGTTGAACTGCTTTAAACTTGGTGTCACAGATATGCTGATTTCATTTAGTTTGGATAAATGCCCTGGAGTGGGATGTCTGGATCATAGGCTAGATCTGTTTTCAGCTCTGGCCATTGCTGCCACTCAGGAAGTGAACCAGCAGATGGAAGACATTTCTCTCTCTTCCTCTCTCTTTCTCTTCCTCTGTTTTTGTCTGTCTCTTTATATAACTCTGCCATTCAGCTAAAAATTAAATCTTTTTTAAAGTTTTTGCTTTAATTAGCCAGGTGCCCTGGTATTATGCGTATGTATACACCCGCTATATTCATATGTGCTGTTTTATTCCTTACTCATCACAAAGTCCTTCTTTGTTTCTTTTAAAAGTTTTTATGTTAGGGCCCGGCGGCATGGCCTAGTGGCTAAAGTCCTCACCTTGAAAGCCCCGGGATCCCATATGGGCACCGATTCTAATCCCGGCAGCTCCACTTCCCATCCAGCTCCCTGCTTGTGGCCTGGGAAAGCAGGAGAGGACGGCCCAATGCATTGGGACCCTGCACCCATGTGGGAGACCTGGAAGAGGTTCCAGGTTCCCAGCATCGGATCGGCACACACCAGCCCGTTGCAGCTCACTTGGGGAGTGAATCATCGGACGGAAGATCTTCCTCTCTGTCTCTCCTCCTCTGTGTATATCTGGCTGTAATAAAATGAATAAATCTTTTTAAAAAAAATTTTTATGTTGCACTTTATTTGATATTAGGTTGGGCACCCTGTTTTGTTTTCACTTTCTGTTAGCATGAAATATCTTATTTCCCCTCGTTTCACTTTCTATCTGTGGTATGTTTGTTGGTAAGGTGTATTATTTGTGCATAGAAAGAGCTGGGTTTTTTATTATTATTATTGTTATTATTATTATTACTATTGTTCTGTTCATCAGTCCTGTATCTTTTAAATCAAGAATTTAATCCACTTATATTCAAGGTTATTATTGATAGGTAACAACTTGGTCTTACCATTTCTTGGAAAGTATTCTTTTGTTTACTTTGGATTATCTTTGGACTTTTCCTAGCACATTGCATGCATTCACAGTCCTTGATAATAATGACTATCATCTGTTTCTGTGTGTAGCACATCCTTAAGAATCATTTGCAAGTCTGGACATGTGGTGACATTCTTTCCATTTCTGCATGTTTTGTAAGGTTTTTCTTTCACCTTGCTTTATAGATGAGAACTTTGCAGGACACAATACTCTGAGTTGACTGTTTCTCTTTTCTTTTTCAAATAAGCATTTATTGATTTATTTGGTGTTGAGCTGGTCCAAAGTAAGGAGCTAGGAGTTTCTTAGTCTTCTGCATTGTTGTCCAAGCCCATGCACCTCGGCCGCCTTCTGCTTCTTTTCCCTGGACGTTATCACAGAAGTGGATCAGAAAGTGGAGCAGCTGGGACTCAAACTGGATCAGGTTTAATGTCATCATCTCAGGCAACAGCTTGACTTGCTGTGCCACTACCCAAGTCCCAGCTGTCTCCTTTAGGGCTTCAACTATGTCTCTCGGTTGTCTCTGCGTATAGAGTTCCTGTGAGAGAAATTGGCTGTTAGTCTAACTGCGCATCTTTTGAAGGTAAACTGACATTTCTCTTATACATATTTTACAATTCTTTAATTTAAACCTTTCTGATGGTGTGTACCAGGAGTTCTGTGTTTTTCCTGAGTGTGGCTGTTTCTTTCCTTTTCCCAAATGAGGCATGCTTCTCCTATTATTCCAAAAATGTTACTTTTCACTCATTTTCTCTTCAAAGCCTTCTTATGACACACATTGTAGGTAATTTGATAATATCTCACAAATCTCTTACAATATTTTGTTTTTTCTCATTTTTTCTTCTTGTTTTTTGTTTGGGATGTATCCAAAGTTTTGCCCTCTAGTTGGGATATTCTATTTTCTGCCTCATTGAATCTTTTGTTGAGGTTTTTCACGGTATTTTCTGTTTGACATATTGAACTTTTCATTCCTAATATTTCATTTTGATTTCTTTTCAGTATGCAGACTTTTTCTTCCATGTTGTATATGTATTTTTTTATCTCATGAATTGTTTTCTGGATAATCTTTTGGTCATGCTCTTGAATTCATTTTCAGCATTTCATAGACCTCATCATCATTACATCCTCATTGAAACATTATGTTGCTTTTGAGAAGTCATATTTCTTTCGTTGTTCCTGTTCCTTACATTTTGCTGCTTGTATTTCGGCATTTGTGGGGGGAAACGTTGTTATTTTTTCCCTCTGATGACTCTTTCAGTGAAGTGTTTGCTCACTCTGTGAACATGCACAGATGTGATCCTGGATGGCTCCAGGAAGCACTCCTCAGTCTGTACGGGTGAGGCATGGGTCCATGGTGACGCTTTGGGCATGGTAGATGACTTCTGTTATCCCCAGGGTTGGAGGGCACAATCACATGTGCAGGTATATCACAGCCTCACTTCCTGTCTTCCAAGGTGAAAAATTGTCAGGGTTATCCCACAGTGCCTTCAGCCTACCACCTAGGAATGCACGCGGATCTGTGTGGTTCTCAATGTGAGTCATGAACCCCCCTCTGGTAGTCAAGTACCTGAGCACCTGAAGCCAGACACAGTGATTGTGTAGACCCAGAATTATAACAGTGATAGTGTGCAAGGCTGTGCAGGAAATGCATTTTCAGCGTCTGCCAGAGCCAGTGAAGTTAGGGGATGGGAGCACCTGGTAAGTTGGAAGTGGGTGCCCAGATCCCTGCCTGCTGTTTACACAAGATTCAGTCAATGGAAAATCACAGATTCACCCTCTGATAAAATTCCCTGGTCACAGCATGCAAGAGTCACTGCTCACTGCAGTCTGTACTGACATCAAGACTGCTTTTTCCCTGCTAGTTCCTTAGACTCCCATGTTGAGGAATGACTTCTGTGTTTCTCTCATGGTGTTAAATCAGTGCCCTACCCCCTGCTCTATCACAACTGCAGGCTATACTCAAAGTCAGTGTAGTTCTCAAAGTTATCTCTCATGCACTATCACTAGTGACAAGGCTGCTGCCTTCTGCCTTCAGATTGTTGCCTGAAGATGGCATCTCTTCCAGCTCCCATCTGGAGTGTTGTGGATGATGGCCCTATTGGCTATTGTGTGTTTATGCTGTCCACATTGTTCTACTCTATCTGTACTCTTTCTGCAAAATTTCTGCTGCAAGCCTCTCTGTCTCCAGTGAAAGCATTCCCTCTGTTTTTCTTGTGTTCTCTTCCCTGGTCCAAATCCACATGCCTTTTTCCTGGTCTGCAACATTGAAATCATTGACAATTCTTTAACATGATATGAGTGTAATGCATTTTCCATGCATGTCCTTCAAGTTTTATTGCATGTTTTTGTATAGTGAGGTAGTTATTTTAAAAGTTTTGTTTTTATTTGAAAGGCAGATTGATAGAAAGGGTAGATGAGTCAGAGAAAAGGCCTTCCATGTGCTGGTTCACTCCCTAAATGACTGCAACAGTCTGAGTTGAGCCAAACAAAGGCAGAATCCAGGAGCTTTTCCTGGGTTTCCTAACTGGATTGCAAGGGTCGAAGCATTTGGGCCATGCTTTGCTGCTTTCGCAGATTTTAAACAGGGAGCTGGATCAGAAGTGTAACAACCAGGACACAAACCAGCACCCAAATGGAATGCTGGTGCTTGCAAGTAGAGGATTAGCTAGCTCTACCCTCATGCCATCCCCATAATGAAATTTTGATGGAGTCCTATGCCACACGTAGCTGAACTGACTGTAATCTACTGTGGTAATTAATTAAGCCATATCAGCAGGACTTTGACTCCCTGTAACAAACAGGCTAGCCAAACATTTGCATGTGCTTTTATTATGGTCATTTTCCCAAAATGCAGCACATTATAATGATGTGATACCTGGAGTAGAATGCCAATCATAGTTATGCACATTGTCATGCTTTCCTGTAATTTATAATGACTTCATCTATTTATTTCTGCTCTTATATTTACATGGAAAGCAAACCTACATGATGATTCAACAATGAAAATTACAAAACCAACGAAGAAAAAAGACAAAGGAAAATGGAGGAAGCTACCACTCAGTGGTAGGCAATTCCTGAATGAATATTCATGTTCAAACCATATTAGCACAAGATAGTTTTATCAAGAATCCATGCTATATTGAGTTCCTTAAATTCTGGAAAAAAATGTGTACAATGGCTTTGGTGTTTGATACAGAAGATTTAAGAAATGATGAGAGAATAAAAGTTGATCAGTGCATATGGCATCCGTTTTTTGGTTTTTTTTTTTTTTTTTTTTTTTGTCTTTTCATCATACTATTGGGAGGTTGTTAGCTCCAATTTCTATTAATGAACTGATGCCATTTTAATTATAAAAAGATGGTTACCACAGAACAGTTGAAAATGAAGTAAGATTTTCAAAATGTGCAAGTAAGAGACATGCGCTTTCTCTGCACCTATACGATTGATTGATGTTCTGCAATATTTCCTTCTCTGTTTTATTACTTATTTTTAAATTATTCATAGATAATAAATGAATTACATGCATTGGTGCTCTTAATTATTTGTATGGACAATGTTAGTATCACTACAAATACAGGGATGTGTGTGTGTGTGAGTTCCTGCAAGAGAACGAAAGCAAGAACATAAGTGAGTCAGAGACAGTGAGGGAGGAGGGAAAGTCATAGCAACAAAAGAGGAGATCCTGTCCATTGATTTATTTCCTGGAAGCATGATCTGCTAGACCTGGGGCAGAATGATGCTAGGAGCCCAGAAACCATTCTCAGTCTCAAGTAAATGGCAGGGCCTCGGATACCTGAGCCATCACCTATAGCCTTCCACAGTGTACATAGCAGGACACTGATATGGAAGAGGATCTGAAAGTTGGACTCAGGCACTTGAATGTGGAATGCAAACATTCCATGTGGTGTCCTAACCACTGCACCAAGCATCCATCCCCTGTTGGTTGATTGTAGCACAGATCTCAGAAAATAAAATGATAAAACCAGGCATATTGATATCACATCAAGATCATGAAAGTTGCCATGGTTACTCAACTATAACCAGTGTCACACACACAAAAAAAAAACATTATTGGAAGTCACTTTAGGAACTCACTGATAATGTGTCTCTGGATAAGTGCCCTTATTCTATTTGGTTATGATATCTTTCATCACCCAAGTAATGGAAAGTGGTGGCAGTTTTGGAATAAGAGATAAATGCCTGCAACCCATGTTTGAGACCCTGGGATCAAGTAGCAGTTGTCATGATTCCAGCTTTCCATTGATGTACACCCTGGTGGCAGTTGTGATGGGGCAAGTGCATGTGTCCCTGCCACTGAGATGGGAGACCTGATTGAGTAACTGACTCCTGATTTGGTTCTCAACTCAAGTCTGTGAACCCATAGATGGAAGACTTCCCTTGATCCCAGTGTCTACCATTCAAAAAATAAAATTAAGCTATTACAAAAGTAGCTCATCTTTATAAAATGGTGTAATAGTCTGAAGAAACAAGTCAAAGTTCTTCAGAAACTGTGAACTACAGAGCTCACTCTTTTTTATGGTATGGTATGTAATGAAAGAAATATACAGTAACACTAAAATACTTGAATTTCTTTTGCTGAAAGTATTTTCATGAATGATGTAGTTAAATGGTATATTTGCCAGAGTGTTTGAAGAATGCAAAACATAAATTCAGGGAAAAAATAGTGATTTTTTTTACTGTGTATGAAACTGTAGTTTATGGAATTTTCTAGTTGTACAAGTCACAACAGATTTAGTGTTTAAAACTTCACACTTTCAGTGTATTAGGAGCCTGGACATGGCAGCTGTGTTTATGTCACAGCCATAATTTTGGCATCTACACTTTCTCTGCCTTCCCCTGGACCTCTCCAGGTTCTATGCTGCTGCTAAACTCTGTCCTTTGGTTTTAGTGGTAAAGATTGAAGCTGTCTATCAGCAATAAACTTGGCTTAGAAAGGGCTTTTCTAATTTCTATATATTATTTTTATTGGAAAGTCAGATATACAGAGAGGATGAGAGACAGGAAGTTCTTCAGTCCTCGCAAGTGATTCACTCCCTAAGTGGCCTCAGTGGCCAGAGCTGAGCTGACCCGAAGCCAGGGGCCCAGAACTTCTTCATGGTTTCCCATAGAGATGCAGGGTGCCAAGGCTTTGGGCCATTCTCAGCTGCTTTTCCAGGCCATAGACAGAGAGCTGGATGGGATGTGGGTCCTCTGGGATTAGAACAAGCACCCATATGGGATCTTGGTGTGTGCAAGGCAAGGACTTTAGTCACAAGGCTACTGCTCTTGGCCCAAGAGAAAAAAAAAAAAAAAAAAATATATATATATATATATATATATATATATATATATATATATATGGAGAGAGAGAGAGAGAGTCTTACACAGGATACTTTCCTTTTTTGAAGCTCACTACCTTTCATTGGTAATGAGTTGGTATTTGCACTTTGGCCTGAAGTTTTGGTGATCACATGCTCAGCCATAATGGAAACAGAGCTGAAAACTGTCTTCCATCTGATAAAAACCTCATAAGGCTTTTTAGTTTTTCGAATCTACTAATTGTTACAGCCAAAATCAGTGTATTTTTTAAAAGAGTAGATTATTTGAATAAGACTTGGAATGTTTCTATTTAAATATGTGAAACTTAGGGCCCAGCACGGAAGCCTAGGAGCTAATAGCCTCACCTTGCACACACCAGGATCCTATATACGGGTGTGAGTTTGTGTCCTGGCTAACCCACTTCCCATCCACTTCCCTGACTGTGGCCTTGGAAAGCAGTGGAGGACAGCCCACTGCCTTGGGAACCTACACCCACATGGAAGACCTGGAAGCAGTTCCTGGCTCCAGGCTTCAGAGAATCTAAATACAGAAATCTTTAAAATTAAATGTGTGAGACCTAGAGAAAAGGCGACATGAAATATTTACTTTACATTGACTATTCTTTGCCAGATCCATTGTCTGTTTGACAGTGGGAAATCAGCAGGAGTCTGTGATGCCAAGTAATACCCATCCTCATGAGTGAGAAATGTGTGGTTAGATGCTTACACAGCAGTCATCATCGTGGCTGTCTGAATTAGAGAAGTCATCATAAAATACATATAAAATGATATATCTCTTTATGTTTTCTAGAAATTAGCAGATGATCTGAAATCCGAGAATAGAATCCTTTGGGAAAAACTGAAAGTGGTCTTGGAGGTAAAGGATACCATGTTCCTTTAAAGTTAAGAGGGGAAGAAAAAGACTCACAGAGAATATTATGTGGATAATTTTGACTAGTTGTGTTTGCATTATACGGTTTAACATAAGTGTTCATCTTATGCAGTGGAAATGCATTAATAAGACAATCACTCTGTTCAGAAACAGCAAACTAGCAAGAAGATTGACCTTTCTGAATCATGCAAAAAGAGCCCATTTCAAACTGTTAATGTACTTTATAAATACTGTAGGCTTTCCAGGGAAGCTGAGCTAAATGGGAATGCTGGTTCATGCTGCTGTTTTCAAATTTTAGTCAAACAACAAAAAGAAAAGTAGCTACAAACATTTCTATAAGTATATACCCAAAATATAACCTTTTGATGTGATTATTATTTTGTGGTTAAAAAAAATAAGATCAACAGAGTATTAGTAACATATATTAAATAGGCTACTGGCAGCAGGGTATGTTTTAAAATAGAAAATAAGAAAGTGCTGTTGGACCTGGTGCTGTAGACTAGTGGTTTAAGTCCTTGCCTTGCAGGTGCTGGAGTCCCATTGGATGCTGGTTCATGTCCTGGCTGCTCTACTTCCCTTCCAGCTCCCTGCTTGTGGATTGGGAAAGCAGTAGATGCTGGCCCAAAGCCTTAGAACCCTGAACCCATGTAGAAAACCTGGAGGAGGCTCCTGGCTCCTGGCTTTGGGTCAGATCAGTTTCAGCCATTGGTGGCCACATGGGGCATGAACCAGTAGATGGATAATCTTTGTCTCTCTTTAGTGAATGATTGTTTAATTTTAGTATTCAGAAAACAAAATATTTTGATTCATACTGTTAGTCTATCTTGACTTTATGTGATAAGAGTATGAGGTTTTCTGTGAAAAAAATAATGCTTTAGTAAGAAATACAGATGAGTGATGGAAATGCAAATTCATGGTTTTGGTTTGCAAGTCCCAGTTTCACCAGCATTTCAGTTTTCCAGAACTGGAACACAAAGGTAAAGAATTTTACTTTTAGTTTATAGACTGACTTGTGTTTCAGTTTAACAAAATTGTTATAAGATGAGGCAAGAACTGGTGATCATATCAAAGAATAAGAGTAAAGCCTCATTCATTCCTAAAACTTGTATAATATAATGCTACAGGAGAAATGGCAAAAACAGACTCAAAGGAATGTATTAATTTAGTATTTTGTAAACTTGTTAACAGTCTTATCAAAGTCTGAAATTGTGATACTAAATAAATTAATAGCAAACTGTGATAAGTTCTTCCCTTGATATAATGTCCGGACTCTTGCTACAGATTGATCTGTGATCCGAAAGTAATTGGTGAATTCTAAATGTTACAGAGGCTTAGTAGCTGTTACAGGGTCCTGGATAGAGTGAAGCTTCCTGAAACTAATGCCTTGGAAAGAACACTCTTGCATTTGGCTGTTTGTAAATTCAAAACCTTTTTAATGATAAACAGACAAGGAGATAAGTGGGCATTTTTAACAAAGATTTATTTTTATTGGAAAGGCAGATTTATAGAGAGAAAGAGAGACAAAGATCTTTTCTCTGCTGGTTCATTCCCCAAGTGGCAAATCAGCCAGAGCTGAGCTGACCCGAAGCCAAGAGCCGGGAGTTTCTTCTGGGTCTCACTCATGGGTGCAGGGTTTCAAGGCTTTGGGCTAGGCTCTACTGCTTTCCCAGACCACAAAAAGGAGCTGGAAGGGAAGTGGAGCAGCCAAGAACCTGAACTAGTGCTCATATGGGTTTCTAGTGCATGCAAGGCAAGGACCTCAGGAACTAGGCTACTGAACCTTGCTCAAGTTGTGGAGCTTTTCAACTATTTTTTATGCCAATAGCTTAGCTTAGTTTTTGCCAACTCAGGAAAATAAAAGTTGAGAATTATATGGACGTAACCATCTACAAATTTCTGAAGTTTGTAATGCTGGCAGGAAAATTGTTCTCAAAACACTTGGTAAGTGGCACTTATCCACAAACAGGAAGGAAGGTGAAAGAGCTCAACATCAACTAGACAATTTCTTCAGTCAACAGAAAGCCAAGGCAGTATTGGAAAGGGGGAAAATCAAAATGAAAGGTGAAGACTCACTGGAGGAAAGAGGAGGAAAATTAGTATTATTTATACTGGACCAAAGAGCAGTGATGACATCCAGATATCCACAGGTAAGGGCTGGAATCAAAATGGGAGCAGTGGAAACAGTACAGTGGACTGTATGAATGTGTGTGAGTGTATACTTGTTCAAGTCCCTGTGCTTTTCTGTGTTTACTTTTGCTTTCTGGGACTGTCAATTCAATATTATCTTGAAGACTTGACTTTAAATTAAACAGTGTAGCATCAAGTTAGTAATGTTGAATCAGGTTTCAAAGACAGCTCTTTCTAGCTCTAAAATCATGTCTGATATGTTCCTTGTTTTTATGGATGCTTTTGAACCTTCAGTTTGTAGATAGCTTTATTGTTTTGTGTTCCTCAGCACTTTTTCCCCCTAAATCCAAAATTAAGGTGAGGATATGTTAGGTTAAAGGTAGATACAAAATTGAATAGAAGAACCTGAGCAGAGAGAATAATTTTTATTACCTGACATGCTGCTTTCACATGGGCACACAATTCTAATTTTAGTGATTTATATACACAGCAGTACATGTCTAATCTCATATGTATCCTGTTTAGCACTTGTTAAACAGACATGTGGAAACTGCAAAATTATTTGTGTGGGTTGTGCACATAATGCCACTTGTTCAGATTCATCTGTCCTGGTAACTAGTAAAAAAAATTATCACTGAAATTGGCAGGGCAGATGTTGATCCTCGCTACTTGGAGTACTTAGCTGAGAGTCATTCTTGAATTAATCTTCCATGCACGAGTCTCTCTGAACTTGTGCCAAGGCACAGGAAGCCTACTAGATGCTGTTCCACTTAGGGTTTCCTCAGCAACAGTTTGTCATGCTCACCAATTCTTTCGAATACAGTCCACAGTGTTTCTAGGAAAAGCATACTTACTATTTGATTTTCTTTATGTTTGTCTCATGAGTTCTCTTTGGCCTCTTGATCTGAGCGTTCTTGAGCTTGAAATTTCTCTGAGTTCTATTTGGATTCTGTTTCTATCCAACCTGCTTCTTGTGAGCTCACATAACTTTGTGGCTCTCATTCCATATCTCTTTTCTCTAACCCAGACATCTGCAAGTTCCCAGTGCTATTCTTCATCTATAGAGTTTTTCTTCTTATTCAGAAATCCACAATTCATTATGTATCAAATGAATGGAATTTTTCTTCAAGTCTCATTTTTTCCCCAAGCACTCAGTCTCCTTGCAAACTCATCTACCTAATCGCTGATGCTGGAAACTGGGGATTACTCTTTATCATTCCAAGTAGGAACCAACAACTTTTACCTACCTTCCTGATTTCACTAACAATGTCCTTGGTCAAGCTGCCACCAGGACTCTAATTGACTAGCTTCAGTTCAATCACCACTCTGGAGTCAGTTTCAAACATGAGTTGATTTCTTATTTTTCACAGTACAGATAACAGAAGCATAGAGGATTCTCAGTTTACCCTGCTTTTAGCCTCCTTGGATGCCCTCTTACTAGTTTTCCATCCCAGTGGCCCTCAGACCAGTGTTTTCAAGCATCCAGTGCAGCTTCCGCCAGGGTCCTGGACTCTTAACTGGGGAGTGTGCCTCCTTTGGTGTCTATAGGGGACTAGGGATGGGACAAACGTTTGGGCGTCACAGTGGATGTCAGACACTGAGGTTGGAAATGCCCATTTTTCATTTTTAAGTGGATTTTTCTTGAAATCTCTGTCTTGCTGGAAGTTGTTTACTTTGATTGTAGGTTGTCTTTCACACAGGGTGCCAAGAAGAAACCAGGCGGCAGCTCACACTAGTTTACGTATTTTTACCCGAGTTATTTTTGCTTATTTTTGAACACTTTGACTTAAACTCCCCTGATAATGTTCCTGTGATAGCTCCAAAGGCTCCCTTAGGCCTTCTAGAAAGAAGCCTGTCTGCTGTGACTTCAGGGCCCCTGACTCAAACGAACACTTTGAGTAGACTTAAATGTGAGGGAACACTAGAGATTTCTAGACCAATCTGCCATGATAAAATAAGACCATTTTACATTTTTTTTCTAAGTGGCTGAGAAGTGGCCCGCTTAATATTTGCTGCTGTGTGGTAGGGAGTGTGTGTCATTTTGGTTTTTATTTAAAACAATGCAAGCCCAAAATGCTGCAGACACTGTGTAGGGTCAGGAAAACACATGTTATATTCAAGATACACACCAGACTTCCTGCCTGAGCCTTGTTCCCCAGGAGCAAAGCTGCAGGCACTCTCTTAGATCACCCTGCTGACACTGGGAAGCCCAAGAGTGTCACCTACACACACATCAGTGCATGTCTGCATGATTGAACCTAAAGCACTTGTCAACAGTTAGCCATACGCGCTGCTGGAACCTGAAGGAAAGGCACAGGAGGGTTGGTCCACTGTCTACATTGTATTTTCAGTGTCACCCACATACCACTAGATCAGCTGTGCTCAATGCTACCTGGACCCATGTTTTGCAGGGCTAATTGTTTTGGAATCAGGGTCCTAGCTAATAGCAGCACACAGGCAGGATTGTGGTCTGCCTATAGAGTGAAGGAGAATCAAAAGGAGAATAATTGTCATGAAGTGTGACATGAGCAGGTACATGCTGGTCACTCTCGCATATAGCTCCCTGAAGGAGTGCATGAGTCCAGGTGTAGGCTCCTGGGCTTTGCTTAGATTGCTTCAGTAGCAATTCCATCAATGGTGTGGCCTTCCAAAATGCTGAGCTCTTGTAAAGTTTCATGTAAAACAAAGTGCTTTTCTGTCATTTGTGTAATAGATACAACCTGGAAAATTCAATGGATGTGAAACCTGTGGGGGAAAAAATGAGATTGCAATTTTTTTTTGCAGTGTCTGTTGGCTCTGGTATGAGTTTCTCACCTACCAGATGCCTGGTGGCTAGTGGGGAATTAGTCCTTGACAAGACCTCTCACCACTCTGGTGTTCATCACCCCAGTGCCAGCAGTGCCCCTTCCTATGAGCCTTGGGGACTAGACATCACCTGGGCAGCAAACACTGCCTTACCTCCAGCCCGGATACAGGCAGCTGTAGAAGCCTTCTGCTGACGAGCCCTTGTGACAATGCAGGAGGGAAAAGGTGCACTGTCAGTGTTATTACAGATTAGAATACAAGTTTAGATTTTTTTTTGCATGGGTTGGAGGCAGGAGAATAGCCTTATATGTTCTAAATTGATGTCAGAATGTGTTAGCAAAAGGCCTGCATTTACGTTATAGATAATAGCTTTTAACAGATCTTTTGGAGACTAATTCCTATTTTGCCAGACTGAAATTTGTTTTATTTGAATTTAAGTTTTATTCTAGACTAAGTTTTGATAACCAACTTGGATAAACAAGCTAAAAAAAATCTTTCAACTTATTCTTACATCTTCTCACATTTGCTTTTCAGAAAACTGTGAATTACAGAAGAGTGTTACTGCTATGGACAGAATATATTGGCAGGAAATACAGTTAGGTCACAAATGTTTTGACAATATTGATAATGTAGAACCCTAGTATAGTATTGATATGTCCTGTGCTAATGAAAAACCTCCATTTCATAGCAGCATTCTTAGCCTGTTTCTGATTAATCCAGAAGGTGCATGGAGAGTTCTGGCATTCAGCAATCATCGCCGCACTGCTAGGCTGTCATGGCTGTTAGGAAGCAGGAAGGCCGCCTCAGCTTTGCAGGGTACGTCTAGGTATGTGTGGCCCAGCTTGCAGGAGTATCACTTAATCCTTACCCCGGCAGAGTCAGGAGCCAGAGCTGCCCACCTCTGCCACATCTTCCCTTCATCCCGGAAGTTTTCTGCCCAGCTGTTTGAATTCTCTGTCTCCCACCCAGCAGAATAGGAAGGAAGGAATTTCAGGACAGGCAGATGTTGGAAAATCCTTTGGTATCAGTCAGTTTAATCTAGGGCTAGCTGACTGTCTTGGTGAACTGATGAGTAAATAGACAATTTAGAAATCAGCCTCTGGGATGAATACATGGATGTGAGTTGGGTAGTACTGGCTTTAAGTCTTGAAAATAGATGACGAGCTGGTGAAAAGGCAGGTCTGCTCTTACTTTCTTTCTCTTTCTGCTTGGAGCTGAGTGTTGGGGACCTGACAGGCATGGCCTTGACCAGATTGGCGCAAAGCAGTCAGGTACAGGGCCTGGAGTCCTCATCTGGGTGTGCCCTGTGGATGCAGCACTACTGAAGGAGGTTGTTAGCGGTGTGGTGGAGTCACGTCTGCATGAGGCTACACCTGCTTTGTAGAGCTCCTCGGCTGGAGACCAGTTGGGAACCCTCAGCCCATGTGTGAGGATGTGTTGTCAGCTCAGCCAGGTAATGAATCTGGCACCTGCCATGTGTTCTTCCTGATTGGTTCTGGGCTTGGAGCAAATTTCCTAGTTATTCTCTGAGTCTCAGAAACCCTTTCAAGCAGGGATTGCAAACAGAGCACTGGCAAAATCTGAGGCTTCATTTGAAATTGGAGTTAAATTTCCGTTGACAAGGGAAGCATTCTGCAGGTCAGCATGCCACCCTAATGCCCTGCTGCTTCGTTCCCAACCTCTCTGCATCCACAATACCCACCACATACTTCTCCAACATGCCACTGTCTATTCAAGTTCCTTCTACTGTATTTCCGTTCTTTTATCTCCACATGCCATCATTTACACAGCGTTCCTTCCTAAGCCATACGAGTTGACATTTTGACTCCACGTGTGTTTGGATACAACTACTCCTTGATTGTCCTACTTCTAGCAAATTTTCTGTGCACCTTTTTTCTTGTGATAATTTTTCTATTTTGTCAATTTTTGCCTTTAAGTTTTTATCTATTTGGGAGGTAAAGAGAGAGGCAGAATTAAACATTTTCTATCTCATGGTTCACTCCCCAAATGTAAATAACAGCCATGGCTGGGCCAGGCAGAAACCAGGACCCTGGAACTCAGTCCAGGTCTCCCATGGGGGTTGCAGGAACCCAAGAACTTGAGCCATTAGCTATTGCCGCACACGGTGAGCATTAACTAGAATTCATTCTTACAATTGTTCTCACTACTTCCTTCCTACATGCAGTGTTCAGGCGTAACCGCTGGCTGTTAGTGCACTGTTTAGACACTTATTTAGTTTTAAAAAAATTTACACTTGCTTTTATTGGAAAGTCACATAGACGGAGAAGAGGAGAGACAGAGAAGAAGATCTTCTGTCTGCTGATTCACTCACGAAGCAGCTGCAATGGCCGGAGCTGAGCCAATCCGAAGCCGGGAACCTCATCCGGGTCTCCCATGTGGGTGCAGAGTCCCAAGACTTTGGGCTATCCTCGATTGCTTTCCCACGCCACAAGCAGGGAGCTGGATGGGAAGCAGGGCTGCCAGGATTAGAACCAGCACCCATATGGGATTCCGGCAGCATGCAAGGTGAAGACTTCCAGCCGCTAGGCTACCATGACAGGCCTTAGACATTTATTTAATGAAGCAGCTCTATCCAGACAGGTTTCCAGTCTGGGTGTCCATGTATGAGGCCAAACTCGACATAAGGACTTGAATGTGACATCTCTGCTCGCGTCTGTCCTAGCAGGGATGTCTCCAATGTTTGAGAAAGAGTCAGAAGTGTGTTCTGTGGACGTGCAGTATCTCAGGCCTCTTATGCTGCAAGAAAGCCGTCTGTCCGTCTCTGCAAGTCCTGATGGGAGTGGACTTGCTTCTGTATGTGGCCTTCATTCTCACTGATGCTGTCCTTCTTCCCAATGCACTCTCTTTCCCGTCAGTACAAATTAGCCCAGCTGATTGTGCCGCTGGTCCCTCAGGAGGTTTGCCTCTTGCCAGTCAGCTGCGTTCCTTGTGTGCAGGCCATCACTAATGGCACAGGCAGGTGGTACCTTGCACGTGTGGCATGGCTCTCCTGACTTGTGCTTCCTGTGAGCACATCAATTGTCATGTTTCCACATTCCTTTCTTTGGGGGAAACGATCTCTCGTGTTTACAGAATAATCCCATTTTTTTCTTATTGCCATCTAAAGTTGCCTTTGTCCTCATCAGAAGGGGAAGATGAGTAACCTTTCTGCTGCACATGGGCCAGAAGCCAAGTTCACTAGAAGGTCAGAGTAGGTGACACCCCTCTGTGGAAATACCGCGTGGGAGCCATGCACAGAGTTGGTGCACTTGGACTTTCTAGAATGGGGGTTGGACAACTTAGAGACCGGAGGTCACTGGAGCAGCATGGAAGATTAGGCTCGCCCGTTCTCTGTCATCTCTGACAGAGCTAGGGAGTTTGAGTCCTGTCTGCTCCAGTGGGCTGTTTTCCTGGTAGCTCATTCTGCTGTCTTCCTGGTGTGTGTGTGTGTGTGTGTGTGTGTGTGTGTGTGTGTGAGAGAGAGAGAGAGAGAGAGAGAGAGAGAGAGAGAGAGAGAGTGTGTCAGGGTATAGTTAGCTGCTACATGCACGTCAGGCTGAGCAGCAGCAGAAGCACCCTCTTCCCAGGAATGCCCCCTCCCAGCTCAGCTCATAGCTGCTTGATTTTCTGGTCATTGTTGTGAAGGCCTCATCTTGTGATCTCTGGGGTGACACCCAACCTTGAAATGTGTGTGTTGATGAGACAGCTGTGTTCTGGTGAAGCTTCCAGGCCGTGGGAGTCAGAGCAGTGGTGTTAGGTTTTACAGCTGAGCTCTTGGTCATCCTTGGAACATGCTCAATCTTTTCTCAACTGTGGGCTTGTGCTGTGTTGCTGTCGAGGCACTTGTTGTTCCGGACCCTATACTAGACTACTGGGGGTTGAGGGAAAAGACGCCTGTGCCCGCACTCCCACTTGATTGAATCAGAGTATTTCTAACCTCTCCAGGCTCCAGGGTCTTGGCATCACAATCCTGACCTCTTCCATGCAACTGCCAAGGTTTCCCTCCCAAGAGCTCACATTCAGGTGGCCAGATGTGGGCCCCAGGTTTTCACCAGGACTGTCATATTCTCTTGAAATTGAGCAGGCTGATGTGGTGGGTGTGGGCTGACAGGGTGAGCCAACCCTGGACACAGCCCCCTCACCATCTACCAAGCAGGAGTGCAGCCCTTGCACCAAGCGACCTTTAAGGATCCTCAGTCCTGAAGGACATTGCTGCAGAGGCTCCACTGTAGAGAAAATGCTGATTTTTTTCACTTGAGGTATGTCATCAGTGAGTTCAGAAATCTTTCCTCTGTGTATTCCCTTGAGTGCCTGTTGTGTGCAAGGTCTCCCCCAGGACTGCTGGCGGAGCAGGCACTCACTGGGACCAGGCAGGCCAGGCTGGCCCAGTGCCTGCATCAGCTTCCAACTGCTGCCGTGAGGTGCTCCCCTGAACTCAGTGGCGTTAAGGCGCAGACCGTTAGCACTGACTCATTCTGGGCATCAGAAGTCTAAGGAGAATCTACAGAGCAGAGTCATGCTATTGACAAGGCTGGGCTCCTGGGTTTAAAGGGAAATTTGGTTCTTCCTTATCTCATGGTCCCCACATCTCTGTGACCTCTGCTTCTGTCATCACATCACTGCTTAGAACCCGACCCTCGGCCCTGCCTCTGTTAAAAACCCCTGTAAAAATGTCTGTCTCACTCACACGACCCAGAAGCATCTGTCTTTCCAGGTGGAGCATCCGTTTTGTCAGGGAAGGTGTTAGGAAGAGGATACGGGCATTTGGTGGTAGTGGGGAACATTCTGCCTCCCACAGTCCATATCTGCTGGTGTCTCTCCCTGGGAACCTCTGCCAGAAGTAGGTAATGTGGAGTATCTGGTGACCCTTCTGAGGAATTAGTAACGACTCATGCCTGTTGACCTGTATTGCAACTGCGGATTCAGGCACCCACGTCCCACATCAGAGTGACAGGGTGACAGCCAACTCCTGGCTCCCCTCCTGACTTCAGCCCCTTGCTAATGTTGACCCTGTGAAGCCCGGCAGGGATGGCTCCAGGGCCGTCCATACCGGAGACCTGGATTGAGATCCTCACTCTCGTCTTTGGCCCGTCTCTGCCCCAGCGATAGAGAAATGATGTAGGGGACAGGAATTATGTGCATTCTGTCTGTGTCTCAAATAAATGCATTTCAGCATTCTTTTTAAAAAGAAACTGGAAAACTATTTTAGGTCAGTTTTTAACATGTGGATAGTTGTGTCAGAACTATCATCATGTAATAAAAAATATGGACGATTTAATTAACCTGGTAAGTGGTAGAAATCTGTAGAAATATCATTACTATAAAAATGATTAAATGTTTAAAAATAACTAGCACAAGAACCATTAAAATGGACAGAATTGTAAATCTAGGCCACCCAGTACTTTCTGATCACAAAAATCCATTTAGAAAAATTATATTATCCTAAGTAAACCAAATTAGGGAGTTCAGAGTGGGAAAAGAACCCTTAGAGAGGGCCCGGCGGTATGGCCTAGCAGCTAAAGTCCTCACCTTGAATGTGCCGGGATCCCATATGGGCACCGGTTCTAATCCCGGCAGCTCCACTTCCCATCCATCTCCCTGCTTGTGGCCTGGGAAAGCAGGAGAGGACGGCCCAAAACTTTGGGACCCTGCACCCATGTTGGAGACCTGGAGGAAGTTCCTGGTTCCTGGCTTCGGATTGGCGCAGCACCGGCCGTTGTGGCTCACTTGGGGAGTGAATCATCGGATGGAAGATCTTCCTCTCTGTCTCTCCTTCTCTCTGTATATCCGGCGCTCCAATAATAATAAAATCTTAAAAAAAAAAAAAAAAAAAAAAACCTTGCCGCTCAACTTCATTAGTTTAAAAAAAAATACCTTCATTTTTAACTTCAGCCTATTGTCAGAGTAACAAGGTTTCATTTTTTTAAGTGAAACACAAAAACCAAAAGTTGATATAAGAACATAGATTTTTAAAAGATTTTATTTATTTTTATTGGAAAGGCAGATACACAGAGAGGAGGAGAGGCAGAGAGGGAGATCTTCTGTCTAATGATTCACTCCCCAAGTGACCGCAATGGCTGGAAATGAGCCGATCAGAAGCCAGTAGCCTCTTCCAAGTTTCCCATGCAGGTGAAGGGGCCCAAGGCTTTGGGCCATTCTTGACTGCTTTCGCAGGCAACAAGCTGGGAGGTGGATGGGAAGCAGGTCTTCTGGGATTAGAACCGGCACCCATATGGGATCCTTGTGCTTTCAAAGTGAGGACTTTAACTTTTGTGCCGGACCCACAATATAGGTTTTTGTCATTTCTCATTGTACCACAAATTAAAATGAGGAACTTTGGGTGACTGTCACACTTATTACTTGCTGCTAGGGACACAATGCTGAAAGAAATCCAAGTTTGTATTGAAGGTGATACCCCAGTCTGGGATTAGAACTTCTAGAAATGGGAACCTTGTCAGGGAATCATTTGTTATGGTTTCTTGAGAGGTTAAAATGTCCTATATACAACGTCATAAAAATAGCACTCAGTCTCCTTGATTGTCATGCTAAGTTCCTATCACATATCTGCTCCTTTACCACCTGTAGATGTCTCGGTTTCTCATTTTGGTGTGTGGCTTAGAGAGAATTGTCTTGGCTCTGGAAGCCCAGTGGCCCTTGGGGTCCGTGTTGGGAGCAAAGGGAGGAGGAGGGGCAGGCCCTGGTTGGCCTCTGCCTGTACCTGGGAGTTGGGGCAGTGATGTGCAGGGAGAACCCTCCATGGATTCCCTCTCTAAGCCACATCCCTGTGCAGTCACAGCCTTCCTGGAGTAATTACATTAATTCAACTCAGGGGACACTGTTCCCTTCCTTGAAGACCTACCAGCATGCACATGGCAGGCCGCTGTCATGGCCTGTAGATGTTCCTAAAGAGTAGAGACCCCTAATCCCAGGGAATGAGGTGTTGGTGGGTTCCCCTTTTGGGTAATTAAGAGGCCCCAGGGAGCCCAGGCAGGAGACTGAGGTCCCTGAGGTAGGCTCAGTTCTTGGGAGATGGAAAGGAGAGCCACCTCAGCTTTTTTATTGTTTGGTTTTGTTTTTACAGCCTCTGTCTGTTCTTCCTCAATGGCCTGTTCTCTGCCCACCAGGCTTCTTTCCTGAGGAGGGATGAAATTTTGATGGGATGCATAATAGAAGTCCATCAAATTCCACCCAATAGATAAATACAGTGCACAGGCTGCTGTGTATCTGCTTTGGCTGAACGTGTTCTTGCATTTTGCTTCTCCTGCAAGAGTTTGGTTACAGCCCTTAGTTTGAGGTTCAGGTTGCATGGTGCATTATCACTTCGCAGAGAGGTTCCTGCATTGCCCTGGGTCCACCTGGTTTGCATTGACGTCATTCTGAAACACCTGAAGAATAGCAATTTGGAAGTTGTATTTGTGTCTTTCCCTGGATTCTCCTTGTGAGCAGTGCTGTCGGTCTTCAAGAGGTGACATCTGTGAAGCTGACATGCTCTGCCTCTGCCTCTGGTCCCTGGCTCCCCCTCCTCGCTCAGATCTCTCCTCACCTGCAGCCCTAGTGTTCTTCCTGTAGCGTAGCCCCGTTCCTGATGGAATTAACGCCATCACTGCATGTCCCTTCATTTCAGCCCTGCCCAGCATTCAGAATTCCCCTCCCTCTCTCAGTACAGATGTATTTTTGTCTTTCTTGAATTTCTCTACTCTGAGCAAGGTTCTTCCTCTTTTCTTTTTTCTTTTTCCAACATGCTGTTAGTTGGCATTTACCAAAATTCTGTTTTTGGCGTCTCCTGGTTCAGATCTCCCCTCTATTTCTACCTCCTCAGCCTCCATCCTGGGTTGGTGCTGAAGGTTTTCCCTGTCACTTTGGTAGCGTGCAGATCCTGGCTTGTCAAGCCTTTCTCCCTGACATCAGCAGTCCCTGAGAAGGGGCCGCATTGGAACAGGTGGATCCGCCTGTCTGCAGTGGGGGGAGCACAGAGCCCTGAACCTTCCAGAACATCATTTCCCTCTTCATGTCAGTTCTCAGTGTATTCACTTCACACTGACTTTACCAACTTACAAAGAATGTCTTGCTCTGTCCTAGTAAGGAGAAGGTACAAATGCATGATACCAGGTAGGGCACCTGAAGACCAGCATCAGTGACTTAGATTCAGTGAAATTGCAGGAATGCTGTGAGTTCTAACTGCATCCGTCAGAGAAAGCTGAGTGCAAAAACATAGCGAAGTGGCTTGGAGGGATCTGTTAGTCTATGTTTGTTGTCTCAGAAGACGAGAGGATAATTTTCACTTCTACCAGCTAACAGGGACTCCGTAGTAAACATGCAGAGTTCAGATTAGCGCACAGTGGAGGAAGACCCGACTTCACTAAACATTCTTTCTTCCTTTTTCCCATTCTTCTTTTCTTTCTCCCATCCTTCCTCCCCCTCTATTTCCCTTCCTCCCTTCCTTCCTTCTGTTTCTCTCCCTCTCTCTCTCTCTCTCTCTCTCTCTCTCTCTCTCTCTCCTTTAAAGGCATATTTACAAAAAGAAGGAGATACAGAGAAAAATATTCTGTATACTTGTGTGGCCAGAACAGCTGGAGCTGAGCTGACCCAAAGCCAGGAACCAGGAACTTCTTTCAGGTCTCCCACATGGGTGCTGGGTCCCAAGGCTTTGGACCATCCTCTAATGCTTTCCCAGGCCACAAGCAGGGAGTTGAATGGGAAGTAGAGCAGCTGGGACACAAACCGGCACCCATATGGAGTCCTGGCACTTGCAAGGTGAGGATTTAGCCATCATGCCAGGCCCTCCACTAAATACTCTTGATAAAATCACAAAGCATGGTAGTTCTGAGGGTATAAGGGAGATGAGAGGCCGGGAGTGTCTAGGCCAGTGCTTGTACAGCTGTTCTATTTCAAAAGGAAACCCTCAAGGGGCTTGCGCTGGGGCAAAGCAAGTTAAGCCTCTGCCTGAGGTGCCGGGCATCCCAAGTGCCTGATCACTGCAATTCTGATCCTACTGTCTGCGAATGGCTTGGGAAAGCACAGAAGATGGCCAAGGCCTTGGGACCCTGCACCCATGTGGGAGACCCAGATGAAGCTCTTGGCTCCTGCTCCTGGGATCAGTCCAGCTCCAGCCATTGCGGCCATTTGGGTAGTGAAACAGTAGAAGATTCCCGTCCTTCTCTCTCTCTATTTCATTCTTTATCACACTGTCTTGTAACTCTTACTTTTTAAAGATTGGTATTAGTATTATTATTATTGCTAAGTCAGATATACAGAGAAGAGAAAGAGCGGAAGATCTTCCATCCAATGATTCACTCCCCAAGTGACCACAACGGCTAGAGCTGCGCCAATCTGAAGCCAGAACCCCAGGGCCTCTTCCAGGGCTGCCGGGATTAGAACTGGCGCCCATATGGGATCCTAATGTGTCCAAGGTGAAGACTTTAGCTGCTCGGCCCCCACAATGGGCCCATAACTCTTACTTTCAAATAAAAAAATCTTTAAGGAACCTTGCAAATATTTGTTGCAAAAATTTCAGAATATTAGAGCAGAAACAAAATAAATTCTGAACGTTACTGCTAATTATTTATCATTTTATTTTAATGGGATAAAATTGTCTTGGTTGCATCTAGGCTAATTCTAAAATTTAAAAAAATTTAGTTACCATTCAGCTCAGGGGACCTTCAGTGGTCTTGCTATTTTCAGAAACTCTTTGATACCATTGGGTAACTTATAGTACAAATATTATTTAGGGAGTGTGTCAACAATTTTTCTTTTGTAGGTTTTTGATACCTTTTTTGATTAAAGATGTAATTTTCAGATTGCATAGATTGAATGTTATGTATTGTTATGTGCTAATTCCGTAATGTGTCAACTGCAGTTTTACTTACAAAATTGATATTCACCCTGATGTCCTGGAATGTGTGCATATGTTTGTTGTAGATTCTGTCTGCAAGCGTTTACACTGATTTCCAACATTCATTTCAGGGGTCTGGGCTGCAGGGGACAGAGCAGCTGCCAGTGAGTGACTCCAGGAGAAAGGCAGCACCCCCACGTACTCTGCCACAGGTGTGTGTCCCTGAAGTTCATCTCTGGTTACTTATGCACGCTTACAGACTCCAGGTGCTCCCCCTGGCGGTGTTGTCAAGCAACAGAGGAAGCACAGTGTCTGCACTGTGGACTCTGCGGAGGCCAGCATGTGGCACTGAGCCTGTTCGTTGCTGAGTGAGTGGTTTCAGATGATGAGTCTTCAGGCAGATGAAGGGTCATCTCAGAGAGAGCCATGGACGGCTTGGGTTGGGAGCTGGGGATGCCACCTGGCACTGAGACCTTGCACCTGCCTTGCTGGGCAGAGGGATGCTCATAGATGGTGAAGGTATAACTTGCTTGTTCAAAATGCATCTAGCAAGCTGGTTGACTGGGTTCCTGGTGATGTGTCCACAGATGCTGGGTGGACAATGTCTCAAGGCCGACAGAGTAGGAGGTGCTGTTTGGCAGGTCGGGGCAGGGTCCTGGGCAAGGCCAGCAGGTGCATTTTAAAAGTAGCAGGTTGAAGCTAATCTCCTGAGGAACAGGTAACCAAATGGCCACTCCATTTAAAGAATGGAAATGTTTTTATGATTCATCAGTTCCATACTTAGTTATGCAGCCACGGCACAAAAACACAAAAGGAAATGGAGGAAGGTAGACGTGACTGCAGCAACCATCCTGAGAACTGGAGGAGAAAGCGAAGCCGTGACATCGCCAGCAGGGATGCCCTGTGTCTAGGCTGGGACCCAGGCCTTTGCAGGGCTGCTTGTGGCCCTTGGTCTCCATGATGCTGGAACCCAGAGCAGTGGGGTGTGGGTGCTGCTGCTGAATAGTGGCACCTCAGTCACTCAGATGGGGGTCTTTGTAGAAAAGGCAGAGCTGGGGCCTGTGCCTCTGCAGATGGTGCCCTTGGTGGCTGCTAAGGACATTTCCCAGGGGCTGGGGAACGCTGGCTCTGGGGCCAGGGAAAAAAAGAACACCTGACCTTTGGAACCAACTGTCAGGACTGGACACAACTGCCGCTGCCAGGGTGGGGGCCGTTGTTGGGGTGCCCGGGCCTGTGACAGGTGCTGCTCCTGCTTCTGACCGCAGGTGCAGTGTTGACCTTTGGTTTCCTGCTGGCAGCCCAACTCGACCTGGCCCAGGAGGGAGGCAGTGCTGAGGACTCCCAGGCTAGTGAACGCTACAGAACAGAGTCTGCACAGGTGGGCTTGGGCCTATGAAACAGAAACGGCTCTCCCCGTCCTTGTTGCACACGCCCATATCCTGTGACCCCTGCCATCAGCTGGGGCACCCTCCTGCCTGGGCCCTCCCACATGAGCATGCCAGTCATGGCTGTCCTTCCAGGGTAGGCCTGACTGCTGCAGGGCTCTGCTGGGAGTCTTGGATCTGGCCTGGTTTGGTGTGGAGTGTGGGCACCCCGTTGTGGGGTGTCATCCCTGTAGGCAGCTCCTGTGCCAGCCTTCCCTGCTTTTCTTAGTGCTGTTACACCGTGCTTACTTCTGAAGGAAGTAGGAGACAACCTGAGTAGGATTCTGATGTTTGCTTTAATAGCCTAGAGACATTAAATCTTTAATTAGAAAGCGAGGTAAAAAACGAATTGTTTTCTTTGACTTTCTAGAGCTGAGCAGTAATCTTTGTCTCTATTGAACACAATTGATATTCACACACCCAGCTTCACAGGTCTAGAAATGTCTGGGTGTTTCTGGTCACTTATAATGACAAGACCATGAAACTGATTCAAGATGCAATAGCTTTTGAAGTGCACTTCAGTTGTATGTACATTTACATGTTACATACACACACATAATTATATCTGACACATTACCATTATATACAGGATTTCAGAAGGTGTTTGGAGAATGTGTATTGTGGCAAAATATGCATGGATTCTAAAAACACTTTTACCTTAGTATTTTGCTTTCCTGAGCTTTTGGCTTTGTGTGTTATGTGTAGTGGCACGAGATGCATGTACATCTGTACTACGTGTTGTCTGAGGGTAGGGTAGAAAAAGGAGATGATGACAGGAGTGAGACAAGAAGGAGGGATGGAGGCAGCAGGTGGGGGACAGAGAGATCCCGAGAAACAGTGCCATGGGAAGGTGTCTGAGTGGTAGCTGTGCTGCACATAGAGCAGAGCAGAATGTCACAGCAGACGCAACTGTCTTCTGGGGGGGCCTCAGCTCTGCTGGCCTTGGCTGACTCCCCCCTGAGGCTCTTGCGGTCCCGGTGCACCTCTCAGGATGCAGCAGAAGGCAGGGTCTGTGAGTTATCAGCTGGGTTGCAGAGGGCCCTTTGTACCTGTGGGAGGGCCTGCGGAGTGAAGGACTGAGTCGGGGAGGGGCTCTGCCTGCGCATGCCTGGTCTGGTCAGGAGCTCATGCCCGAGTCCTTCACTTCCTGGCTTGGGTTGTGATGCTGCCTGCATTAATCACAGCGCATGTTTACTCCCAAAGGGCAAAGCAAGTGAAAAGAAGGGAATGATTTAGAATAAAAAATACCTGCTGACATTTCGAAGATGTTACCTTTTTTAAGAGAAAAAAAATCAAAAATTTCAGGAAATAGGTCTAAACAGGTAGGTTTACATAGTTGCTTTTAAACATCCATATTAGTCAGTCAAGGCTTTTCTATACCATCAAAAATGTGCAGAATGACTTTGCCTCTTTCTGAACTTTTCTTTTAATTATTAGAGTGTTTTTCACATAAGTTCCATTGATTTGTAGCACTCTCAAAATGTCCCTTGATTTTCCAGATGATAGCTCTCATACTGCAAGTGACTTTCTGTACAGGCCCTTCTCATCTTTCCTTTTGGGCCAGAGTGTAGTGACAGAAGCCTGGGCTCTATATGAAGGCCTGGACAAGGTGATGGTTTGACCCTTGCTGTCCCTCCAGGGAAGTGGCCTACAGGACTGTTCTATTGATGCACAAAGATTGTGTTGCCTTTGAATATTTTTTTCATGTTTTATGAAATAGTGCTAGACGAAGGCAGCAACATGGGGTGGCATGGGATTTTATGAAGCAAGACTGGATGAAGCTGATGGTGGTAAGACAAGGAGATCCGAGGTAGACCTCTGGCTCTGAGCACAGGGCCTGTCTAGACATGTTTCTCCGTAATATAGAGCCTGGGTCCTGGTCGTTTGCTTGCTCCTGGTCCCAGCCTCCTTACCCAGGGAGTGTATTTAGGAGGCAGCAGCAAAGAGCTCAAGGAGTTGAGTTATTTTCCTATGGGAGTTATGGTCACCGTGAGGATTGAGTGATGCCCGTTTCTCCTTGCCCCAGCCCATGGACTCTTGCTGTGAATGTGCCTGTCCTAGGTATTTTGCTTCAGTGGAATCACACGATAATCACCCTTTGTGCCTGGCCTTTTCCACTTAGTATAATGCTTTCCAGGTTCAACTATGTGGGAGGACAGGTATCAGAACTGCATTCCTTTTGATAACTGAACAATGCCCCTTTTATAGATGTGTCCATTATTGACCCACTTACCTGTCAAAGGGCACTTGGGTTGTTGAGGTTTTTTTTTGTCAATTGCGATTGTTTAATTTTGTGTTTTTTTATTAAATTTATTCATTAATTACATTGTGTTGTAATTACATAGAATCTGGGATTCTCCCCCCCAACCTCCCCCCCATGGTGGGCTCCTCCACCCCGCTGCATAACCATAGTTCAACTTTAGTTGAAATTCCCTCCCTGCAAGAATTTGCCAAGCATAGAGTCCAACATCCCATAGTCCAGACAAGTCCATCTACTTATTGGGAAGACCCTCTCTGGTCCGAGGGCAGAGTCAGCAGAGTATCTTCCCGGTCGAATAAAAGCACTAATATACCATCTGCAACAATTAACATCATTATGGATTGAATTGACATGATATTGAGCAGTCAACATGTTAAAAATAAATGCGATTTCTTAACCACTTTCTGTGACCCCCCATTCACAGTTCAATTTTAGTTTATATACTACAAATGACATAATATCCATAACATAACATGATATGCTTAACATTATATCATATTAAATTAAGGCAAACATGTGGTATCTAACCTTTTGGGATTGGTTCATTTCCCTTAGCATTATGGTTTCCAGTTTGGCCCATTTGGCCACAAAGAACTGCATTTTGTGTTTTTTAATAGCTGAGTAGTATTCCATGGAGTAGATGAACCATAGCTTTCTTATCCAATCCTCTGCTGATGGGCATTTTGGCTGTTTCCATGTTTTTCCAGTTACTGATTGTGCTGCTATGAACATAGGAGTGCATGTTGGTTTCTCATAAAACAAGTGTTCTGGATATATTCCTAGGAGTGCTATTGCTGGGTCATACGGTATGTTGATTTTGAGTTGTTTGAATATTCTCCATACTGATTGCCATAGAGGCTGTACCAATCTGCAGCCCCACCAGCAGTGGAGTAGGGTTCCTTTTTCCCCGCAACCTTGCCAGCAAGTGTTGTTGGTGTTTTTCATGTGGGCCACCCTTACTGGCGTTAGGTGGTATCTCATTGATGTTTTAATTTGAATTTCCCTTATTGCCAGGGAGCTTGAGCATTTTTTCATATGTTTATTTGCCACTTGGGATTGTTCCTTTGTGAAATGTCTGCCCATTTCCCGTGCCCATTTCTTGAGTGGCTTGTTTGTTTTGGTGTTTTGGCTGTTTTGTAATTCTTTGTATACTCTGGATATTAGCCCTCTATCACCTATGTCGTGCGCGAAGATCTTCTCCCATTCTGCAGGTTGCTTTTTTACTTTGTTGATTGTTTCCTTTGCTGTGCAGAAGCTTCTTAGTTTGATGAGGTCCCATTTGTTTATTTTGATCTCAATTTCTACTGCTTTTGGAGTCTTTTTTAGGAAGTGAGGGCCTACCCCTAAGTGTTGCAGTGTGTTTCCAACATTTTCTTCCAAAAGTTTGAAGGTTTCTGGATGCAGGTTTAGATCTTTTATCCATTTGGATTTGATCTTAGTATATGGTGAGAGATGTGGGTCTATCTTTTCGTTTCTACAGGCTATCAACCAGTTGTCCCAACAGCATTTATTGAAGAGACCTTCCCATTTGCCTGGATTATCGTTTGTCCTTTTATCAAAGATTATTTGACTGTATCTGTGTGAGTTCCCTTCTGGTGTTTCTATTCTGCTCCATTGATCTTCCTCTCTATCTTTGTGCCAGTACCAGGCTGCTTTGATAACCACTGCCCTGTAGTATGTCCAGAGGTCTGGGACTGTGATTTCCCCCTGCTAACTTCCTGTTCTTGAGAATGGTTCTAGCTATTCGTGGTTTTTTGTGTTTCCAGATGAACCTTTGGATCATTATTTCCAGTTCCATGAAGAATGTTTTTGACAATTTGATTGGAATTGCGTTGAATGTATATATTGCTTTTGGCAATATAGACATTTTAATGATATTGATTTTACCTATCCAGGAGCATGGGATGTTACTCCATCTTTCTAGATCTTGTTCAATTTCTTTTTTCAGTAGTTTGTAGTTTTCCTCAAATAGGTCTCCTACATTTTTGGTTAGGTTTATTCCCAGATACTTCATGCTTTTCCCTGTTATTTTGAATGGTATCTTGCTGGTTAGATCTTTTTCCAACTTGGGGCTATTAGCATACACTATGGCTGTTGATTTTTGTTCATTAATTTTGTACCCTGCCACTCCACCGAACTCTCGTATAAGTTCTAGTAGTCTCTGTGTTGAGCCTTTTGGCTCTTCCATATAAAGAATCATGTCATCTGCATATAGTGAGAGCTTGACTTCTTCATTTCCCATTTGGATTCCTTTGATTTCTTTTTCTTGTCTTATGGCCTCAGCGAGTACCTCTAGGACTATGTTGAATAGCAGTGGAGAAAGCGGACATCCCTGTCTTGTTCCAGATTTCAGTGGGAAGGGTTCTAGTTTTTCTCCATTCAGTATGATGCTGGCGTTGGGTTTTTCATATATTGCTTTGATTATATTGTGAATTTTTCCATCTATGCCTCCACATCTAGACCCTGTGTTGATGGTCAAGCCACCGGCTCGCCAGCTGAACCACATACCCAAGGACAAGTTTCCGCCTTCCCAGCTGGACCCTGCACCCAAGGAAAAGCTGCAGCCACCCGAGCTGCACCGCACACCCAAGGACAAGCTGCAGCCTCCCCAGCGGGACTCCGCACCCAAAGACAAGCCACTGACTCTCCAGCTGGATCCCACATGCAAAGACAACCCGCAGGCTCCACAGCTGGACCCCGCACCCACGGACAAGTCACTGTCTTCCCAGCTGGACTCCGCACCTAAGGACAAGCTGCCACCTCCCCAATTAGACCCGCACCCAAAGACAAGCTGCTGCCTCCCCAGTTGGACCCGCACCCAAGGACAAGCCACCTCCTTCACAGCTGGACCCCGCACGCAAGAAAAACTGCCGAATCCCCATCTGAACCCGCACCCAAGGACAAGCCGCAGCCTCCCCAGCTACACTGCACCCTAGGAAATGATGCTGACTCCCCAGCTGGACTCGAACCCAAGCAAAAGCTGCCGCCTCCCCAGTTAGACTCTGCACCCAAGGACAAGCTGCTGCCTCTTCAGCTGAACCCTCAACCAAGTACAAGCTGCCGCCTCCCCAGTTGGACCCCGCACCCAAGGACAAGCCACTGCCTCCCCAGCTTGATCCGCACCCATGGACAAGCTGCCCCCTCCCCAGCTGGACCCGCACACAAGGACAAGCCACTCCCTTCCCAGCTGGACCCCACACCCAAGGACAAGCTGCTGCCTCCCAAGCTGGACCCTGCTCCCAAGGGCAAGCCACCTCCTCCTCCCCAGCTGGACATGCACCCAAAGACAACCTCCGCCTCCCCAGCTGGACCCTGTGCTGATGGCCAAATCGCCGCCTCCCCATCTGTACCTGCACCCAAAGACAAGCCACCGCCACCTCCCCTTCTGGACTTGCACCCAAAGACAAACCGCCTCTCCAGCTGGACACTGCACCCAAGGACAAGCCGCTGCATCACCAGATGGACCCGTACCCTAGGACAAGCTGCCACCTCCCCAGCTGGACCCGCACCTAAGCACAAGCCTCCACCTGCACCCCTGGACACGTGCTAGAGCCAAGCCACCTCCCCTTCCGGGACCACTGTACCTTGGGCGGTCTTACCTTGTAGATGTCCGTGATCAAGGTCACAATTCGGATGGTGCTGATGAAATACAGTGGTCTGTGAACTCCTCCAGCGACCATCGAAGACCAGGCACTCTGTGGTTGACACCAACCCCACGTCCCCACGTCCACCATGGCGGCCACTGCGAGGCTCTCCCCTGGTGCGGTGCAGGTCCACAGCAGGCGGGTCGAGGGCTAGCTTGAGTCTACGAGCCCTTCATGTCCTCTCACGGTGCCCGCAGCGCATCTTCAGCCAGGACAACTGCTCCCCACGGAGAGTCCAGCGATGCGTCCTCTTCCTCTGCTTCTTCTTCGATGACTGAGGGTGCGTGGCCACAGCACCTCGCAGGGAGTGCCCTTGCGGCCAATCCCTCCGCGGGAGCACCACGCAGGATCCCTCCGCCGGACGTTGAGGACCCTTTTTCTTCCTCCTCCCCATCCCCAAGGCGCCTGGCTGTGCTTGCTCTCCTCGCCCAGGGAAGCTCTGTGAGGCCGGACAGGGCCTGGGGCTCCTCACTGCACTGGGCCCTGCAGGCCGAGGGGAGAGATGCACTGAGGACCTTCTTTAATGCCTTTTTTTTTAAAAGATTTATTTATTTTTGCTGGAAAAGCAGATATACAGGGAGAAGGAGGAAAGACAGAGAGGAACGTCTTCCGTCCAATCATTCACTCCCCAAGTGATTGCAATGGCTGGAACTGAGCTAATCTGAAGCCAGGAGCCAGGAGCTCTTCAGAGTCTCCAACGTGGGTGCAGGGTCCCAAGGCTTTGGGCCGTCCTTGACTGTTTTCCCAGGCTACAAGCAGCGAGCTAGATGGGAAGTGGGGATGCCAGGATTAGAACCAGCGCCCATATGGGATCCCGGTGCGGTGTGTTCCAGGCAAGGA
Organism: Ochotona princeps; assembly: GCF_030435755.1. NCBI lineage: Eukaryota > Metazoa > Chordata > Mammalia > Lagomorpha > Ochotonidae > Ochotona > Ochotona princeps. Next base: position 1,222,852 of record NC_080850.1, read on the forward strand.
CTTCAGCCACTAGGCCACCGTGCAGGCCCAGTACTGTTGTATTTTTATTAGAATTATGTATCTCTTTTGTTTTCCTTGCCTACCTTAATTCCCTGAATAAAATATCCACTAAGTGTTGAAGTCATTTACCAAGTAGCAGCACACACCATTCTCCTCCTAGATTCACAGACAGCACACTTTCATCATCAAGTGTGATCGCTCTTCCAAAGTTATTCATCATCAGAAACCTCATTTGTGCCCGGGTGTTGTCCAATAATTGTATCCTGAATATACACTGAATCTTGCCGAAAACTTTTTTGTCCATCTGTTAAGACAATCTCTTTCAGTCAGTTAAAGGGTTAATTTATGCTGACTGAAAATATTGCACAAACCTTGGATTTCTTTTGTCCATGACGTAATTTTATGTGCTATTATCTTTGATATGTTTCTATTTTATCTTTTATATTTGTTTCTATGGCCATGAGAAATAATGTTCCAAATTTCTCTTTTCTTGTAAGACGTGTCTGTCTCATGTTTTACAAAACAGAATTATGTACACTCAGGAAGGATTTTCAGCAGGTGTCTTTCCTCTTGCATTTTGGAATAGATATTGGATAGTTGACCTTCTTTCCTCACTATTTCTGTTTCCTGAAATGTTTGTTAGAACTGAGTACTGAAGTTTTCTGGGCCTTGAGTTTGCCTGGAAAGAATTTTTTTAAATTTCAAATTCATAAATCGCATTTACTTTTACCATATTGGTTACTCGTTACTATGTCAATTAATTCCATGGTGATGTAAATTTTTGCTGATGGTATGTTGGAGCTTTTAATTGATCGGGATGATAGTCTGCTGGCTCTGTCTTCAGACCAGAGAGTGTATACCTAAGAAGCCGTTGAACTTATCTGGACAATAAGATGCTGGACTCTATGTTTGGTATATGCTTGCAATGGGGGAATCTCAACTGAACTTGAACTGTGGTTATGCAACAAGGTGGAGGAATCCACCATGGTGGGAGGGTTTGGGGAGGGGTGGGGAGAATCCCAGTACCTATGAAACTGTGTCACATAATACAATGTAATTAATGAATTTAAAATAAAATTAAAAAAAAATAAATAAATAAATTTCAAATTCATATTAATCAATATACATTGTGCAGATATTCTATTGCTACCAAACTTGATGCTTTGTTTTATAAAGAATGCATCCACTTAAACTAAGTGAAGAATTGATTGATTTTTATTATAATTGTGATGCTCTTGACAATGTCACATGTGGAATTCTTGATGTGGTTAGCCTGAATTATATCTATTTCTTGATTAGTACATAAAGCAGTTGTCAATTTTATCAAGTTTTCAAAGAAAATTTCTCTCCCTTTTTGTTAGCCAATTCATTGATACCTGTTCTTCCTCTTTGTTAGCTGTACTGTATTTAGCTTTCTGTTTACATTTTTAAGAGTAGTTGAAGTCACTGATGTTATAGTTTTCTCTGTTTAAGAAATCTTATACTACTACAGGGTTCCTCTCTACTGTTTTAGCTTGCATCAACAGGATTTTAATATTTGAATTCACTGCTCATTTCAAACGATTTTCTATGTGGTTACTTCAAAATGTTTCAAGGAAGTGGAATAAAAGCTAAGTTTTACTTAGTGCAAAAACTGTTGAAACCCTTATGTTAACATAATGCACATTTTCCACGAACGTTTAGAGTCCTGTTGTGTTTAGTTAGTGACTTTATTCTGGACCTGTTGAAGATGTCATTGCCTTGCTTTCTGCAATCCACACTTTGATTTCAATTTGGCTTCTTTCTTATATTGCCAGCATCTGTGTAATATGCTCTTTCTAGGCACTTTTAGCATTGTCTCTTCATTACTATATTTGTTAGTATTTTTATGAATTTGAGTGTTTATTTTCTATGTTTTCTCTTTCATTATCTCTGAGCTTTCAGGATCCACAGCTTGATATCTCCCATTAAATTTGAAAATAGTGAAGATTTTATTTTTTGAACTTTTTTGTGACGTTCTCTGTTTCCTATTCCAAAACTTTTGTTACCAATGCATTCTTGTTATTTTTAGTTCATTTACAAAGCTCTAAAGTTTTCACATTTGTGTTATTAAGCATTTGGGTTACTTACATCTTGAATACAGTCTGTTGCTCATCTTTATTGAAAGAAAACACCACTTGTGGCTAGGAAACAAATATGGGCAGTGAAGGTGACATGGGGGAGCTGGGGCAGGTTGCTGCCCACTGCTTTGTGGAGCTGTCAGGACCCCTGTATTGCCCTCCCAGGAGGCTGTGGTGGATGCGGCTCCCAGGGAGCATCCCCAGAGGTGAAGAAGGGACTTTAAACTTTCTGAAGATGCGGGCCTGGCGACGTGGCCTAGCGGCTAAGGTCCTCGCCTTGAAAGCCCCAGGATCCCATATGGGCGCCGGTTCTAATCCCGGTAGCTCCACTTCCCATCCAGCTCTCTGCTTGTGGCCTGGGAAAGCAGTCGAGGACGGCCCAAAGCTTTGGGACCCTGCACCCACGTGGGAGACCCGGAAGAGGTTCCTGGTCCCGGCATCGGATCGGCGAGTACCGGCCATTGCAGCTCACTTGGGGAGTGAAACATCGGATGGAAGATCTTCCTCTCTGTCTCTCCTCTCTATATCTGGCTTTCCAATAACAATTAAAAAAAAACTAAAAAAAAACTTACAGAAGACAAAGGCTGTGGACTTTGGGACCAGACAGGGGCCTTTAGGAGTGCACCTGTGTGTCCCTGGGCATGTTCCGGGGCTGCTCTGCATGGGGCTGTACTTTGGGTGGGAAACCCCACATTGCTGGAGGCCAGGAATTCCCTACAGTGATCCTGCTCCCTCCCTCCCTCGCAAATTTTTCCCCCTGGAGCCAAGACCAAAGGTTTTCCAGAGCCTGTGCACGGACAGGACTCTGCAGATCGCTGGGCCATGCAGGGGACGGCAGCTGTGGGAAAGTGGGGGTTCTTCCCTTTGGCCCCACCTGAATCCAAGTTTGCTACTATCCTGTATCCCAAACTATCTATCCCCACCCTCTGTCGTAGCAGCATGGAGTGCTCCAAGCGCCTGCAAAGCAGCCCTGGTGGACCTCAGAGGCACAAGCAGAAAGGCTAGACCAGGAGCCTGGATGCTGCCCCTGTGTTCCCGCAAGTAAGGACTGCACCCGGTGCACTTTCCTTGGCTCCTGGGTCGTCCTGGTGGCACCTGTGTCTCTCCTCCCCAGCAGACACCTGCTCCCAGTTGCACCTGCTCCTATTTCTGGTGGAAGCCAGGAGGGCAGGATGCCAGGCACTGGGCACTTGCTGGCTCCTGACCGGCTGGAGGCACAGAGCAGGAGCAGCTGTGGGTCGCCCTACCTGCCAGGTGCCTGCTCCTGCATGGGGATGCTGTGATGGGTCCAGGCAACCTGCAGTCAAGGGACAGAAGTTGACAGAGGGGCAACTTGGGACACCAGGGATCGCCCGCCCTGCAGGTGAGCTGGCTGCGAGACCATAGCTGGGTCATCCAATTACTGTGCTGTGTTTTGTGGAGCCCAAGAGGACAGGAGCTTATTCTCTATTTGTCACTTGGGTTTCTTTTGTATGTTTGTTTGTTTGTTTTGTTTTGTTTTGTTTTGGGCTTCACTCTGCAGCAGAATTTTGTCACCTTTTTGGCACATCAGAATCACTTACAAAATTTTAGAAAGTTCCAATATTTGAACTTTACTCACATAGATTTTTACTTAATCAGTCTTGATTGGGACAGAGCATTCTTTTTCCAAAGCTTCCAAGAGAATTCTAATGTGCAGAGAGATTAAGCATCACTTTCCTGAAACACTGGTTTTCAGACATCAGAATCCTCTGGAGAACTTATTAAAACATAAACACTGGGCTTTAGCTCCATGGTTTCTGATTCAGTAGGACTGGGCTGGGGCCCAAGGATTTGCATATCTACAACTTTCCACCTGATGATGTTGCTGTTGGTCCAGGGATCTTATTTTGAGGACTACTTTGCAGTTATAAAGGCTACCAAGCGGGCCCAGCACGGTGGCCTCACCTTGAGGCCAGTGCCCCTCATACGGGCACTGGTTGTAATCCAGGCAGCCCTGTTTCCCATCCAGCTCCCTGCTTGTGGCCTGGGAAAGCAGTCGAGGATGGCCCAAAGCCTTGGGATCCTACACCATGTGGGAGATCCGGAGGAGGCTCCTGGCCACTTTCCAAGTGTCCTCATTGCCAATGTACCCTGCCATTGTTGTCTTTGTACACACAGGCATTGTAGTGAGCCAAGATATTTTTTCACCTCTGACTGACAGTTCCTAGCACAGGACCAGGCCCAGCATAAAAGCTTAAAAATGTTCCTGGATGAAGTGAATTGAAAATCATCCTTTTGGGGCATTTGAAAGGCCAAACAGATCCAAAGAAGGAAGATGAAAAATTAAATACTTAAATTAATCCAAAGACACTACAGTATCACCTACAGCCTACAACCATGGTGGTAATAGGCTAAGGAAGATTAAGCTATGGCAGGTCAGTCTAATTTGAATATTAATAATTACAAAGCAGGAAGCAAGTTTTCTTTCCAGCAGACATGGTGAAATGATCACTTGGGCCCAAAGTTTGTTGGGCCAGGGAAAAGGAAAAGGTGGCTGAGGTTAAGTCCAAATCAACACATACGAAGGAGAATTGAAACTACAGTCAAGCGAGATGGTGACAGGTCAGGCTGCTTCCTCCCAAGCAGCACCTGTAGCACTGTACCATCTCACCTCACTTTGGATCCTACTGAACAGCTGCTCAAGCTGAACTTCCTGTTCCTTCCCTAAGGCCACTCAGCTACCTGGCCTGGGTTTGGGGTTGCCTGAGACGCATCATTTAGCACAGAGCTTGAAGAGCTTCTCACAGGGGTTGGCTTTGTGCTAGTTCTTCTGAATACACACCCCTGAAACCTACACATGCAAAGGAGACTGAGCATCCCTAGTCATATCTGAACATCCCAAGTCCAAAATCTTGTAGAAGCTGAGCTGAACTTAAATCTGCAAGGCTCAAGACCAATTCCATTGAGGGAGCCAGAATGAGACAAAGGCTGGGAAATCCCAGCAGGTCATCTCTCAATCTCTCTTTGCCTCATGTTAAGGATAAGCTCCAATATACCTGATATAGGATGTAGAAAACTACACTGGAGCAAGCTGGGTCTTCAGCTGAAATGTGTCTTCAAATAACAAGGGAAAAACAAGGGGTAGGGTTGCTTTTATTTTGAAAAAGCCTCAGAAGTTATACTGTTACAAAGGGACGTGGCTGAACAGGTAGGAAACAGATTCCCCATTGTGAGTTCTCCTGATAGCTTCTGCAAGGATCATGGAGATGTCGATCACCTAGAAGGGGAAGAAAGGTTGCAGGTCAGTACCATCTGTGTAAGGGTGGCTGACCGACCTAGAGACACCACTGAGCCCAGCAAGAGCTCTGCTTCCTACAACTGCCCCCACCATGTAGTTTCCCCACATGTGCCTCCGACTCTTCCTAACATCATTAACGCAACCACTTAGGAAAAGAGCACAGATGCTAACTGAGACAAAACTGACTCAGGATCACCAGCAAGGTGGTAGGTTGGCATTTTGAAATCCTTAATCATGGAAAGGGGGGGCCCGGCGACGTGGCCTAGCGGCTAAAGTCCTCGCCTTGAAAGCCCCGGGATCCCATATGGGCGCCGGTTCTACTCCCGGCAGCTCCACTTCCCATCCAGCTCCCTGCTTGTGGCCTGGGAAAGCAGTTGAGGACGGCCCAATGCACTGGGACACTGCACCTGCGTGGGAGACCTGGAAGAGGTTCCAGGTTCCCTGCTTCGGATCGGCGCACACCGGCCCGTTGCGGCTCACTTGGGGAGTCAATCATTGGAGGGAAGATCTTGCTCTCTGTCTCTCCTCTCTGTATATATCTGGCTGTAATAAAATGAATAAATCTTTTAAAAAAAAAAACAATAATGGAAAGGGGGCCTGGCACTGTGGTATAACAAGTAAAGCAGCCACCTGTAGAGTTGGCATTCCACAGAGGAACCAGATAGAGTACAGGCTTCTCCACGTCCAATCCAGCTCCCTGCTTATGGCCTGGAAAAGCAGTGGAGGACGGCCCAAGTGCTTATGCTCCTGCCCATGGGAGATGTGGATCAGCCCAGCCCAGCTCCCACAACTGAAGCCATTTGGAGAGTAAATCAGTGGATGGAAGATCGATCTCTCTACCTATTTCTGTAGATATAAATTCCATAGAGGTTCTTCCAAAATAGAATAATTCTTTTTTAAAGGAGTGGAAATAATGTTTTAAGTTGAAAACAGAAATCCCGAGGGGCCAGCATTGGGGCCTGGAGAGGTGCCTGCCTTTAATGCTGGCATCCCATGTGAGCATCCACTTGAGTCTTGACTGCTCCACTTCTGATCTAGTTTCCTGCTGTTGTGTCCAGGAAAGCAGCAAAATGACCCAAGTGCTTGGGCCCCTGTACCTGTGTGGGAGGCTCAGATTATGCTCCTGGCTTCAGCCTGGTTCAGCCCTGTCCATTGTAGCCACACAAGGACTATAGCGACAGGTGGAAATACATAAATAAATCTTCAACCAAAACGCCTTCTGAATGACAACAGTCCTTCAGCTATATAGAACTATAGCTTAAGAAAGCTAATGGTGTACTGTACACATGGAAGGCCTTATTGTTTTACTGCAAAGACAATCAGACTGTAGTACCTAATAACTGCTTAGGGAAGCATTTTACTTTCACAAATATTGGGTCCAGGATGTTAAAAATCTTAGATGAAGCAAAAAAAAAAATCTACTCTTGAACAAGAACTGTAAATCTAGGAATACTTTGAGAAACACTAAACTCATAAGTGGTATACAACCGGTTCATCTAAAGGCTCCCATTATGCCTAGGGCAGAGGGGAAGTAAGTGTGAGGCTTACTTGGAGAGCCTGTGCAATAGAGAAGCTGCCATCCTAGGAGATAATGAGGTTTAGCAATTGTAATTTTTAAACAGGTTTTCTGTTTTTAAATTTTTAGATCACAGGTCCTGATGACAGACTAACCTGCTCCCCCAAAACCAAAGATGGCAATCTTGAGAGTGCAGACACTGAATCCAGGAATACGAACACCTTTTCCCTGCTCCATGAAGGCCTGCTCTGCCACTCTCCTACTTACCTGGATCTTGGAGCACTGCTTCATCTTGTCCTCCTGAGGTATGGTGTTGGTGACGACCACCGCTTCAAAGCACGCATTATTGATGCGAGTAATGGCTTGCCCCGAAAAGATTCCATGCGAAAAGATGGCATAAATCCTGGTGGCTCCAGCCGAGAGAAGTCTAGAAGAGAGTTGATTCAGATTAATCTTCTTAGAGGAGAATGTGAGTAAGGGAGGAAGAATGTGTAAGCCTGGGAGGGCTACCATCATAAATGATCACAGCCCAGGTAACTTTGATCACAATGTATTTCTCACAGTTCTGGAAGTTGGAATGCTAAAGACAAGGAGCAAAGTACATTCCAACTCTGAGGCCTCATCTCTTGGCTTGTAGATACCTCGTGCTACCTTGCTGTGTGCACATAGGGGCACTTCTTGTACACACACGTGGGGAGAGTACTGTCCAGTGTTTTTGTTATATGGCCACAGATCTTACCATGACACAGTCTTGGAAGCCACAACTTCAGAAAATATGCTCTGATGATATGAAAAAAGGAAGCTTTTCCAAGCCAGAGACCATTCAAGCAACCCAAATTTCTTTTCATATTCGTTAGCAGGGAGCTGGATTGGAAATGAAGCTGCCAAGACACAAACCAGCTGCCCATAGAAGATGCTAGTCCCACAGATTGAGAATTAGCATGCTGTGCCACCATGCTGGCCCCAGGGTTCCTGTCATTCTTATGGGAGACCTGGATGGAGGTGCAGGCTGGCTCCTGTGGAACCACACGCTTCACTTTCCATCCAGCTCTCTGCTTGTGGCCTGGGAATGCAGTGCAGGACAGCGCTAGTCCTTGGGTTCACCCACATGCTGCCCTGTGGGAGACCTGGAAGAAGCTCCTGGTTCCTGACTTCAGATCAGCTCTGTTCCAACCATTGAGGCCAGCAGATGGAATATCTCTCCGTCTCTGCTCTCAGTAAATCTACCTTTCCAATGGAAATAAATAAATCTTTAAAAATACAATAACTATTGTTACAATATAGGGGAAAACAGTAGAGGATAAGAGGGTAGGGGAGGTGGAAGGGGAAATCCCTGAAGCTAAGGAACTCTATCATAAATAAGGTCAACTATAAAAGAACTTTAATGTACAGAAAATATGTATAGTGCTTTTAAACTTTTTGCTTCAAAATATTTATCTTTGAATTCCATTTTCATGAACTTTGTGAAGTACTACATTTGTGTCTGTTCAGATCTGTGGAACTCTACCAGAACTTGTTAAAATAACCTATCAGAAGCAAACAAGGTTGGGGCTGATGCTGTGACATTGTAGGCTAAGCCTCCGCTTACGGTGCCAGCATCCCAAAGGGGTACCAGTTCATGTCCTGGCTGCAACACTTATGAACCCACTCCTTACTTTGTGGTCTGGGAAAGCAACGGAGAATGGCTCAAGTCCTTAGGTCCCTGCACACATGTGGGAAACCTGGAAGAAATTCCAGGCTCCTGGCTTTGGACTGGCTCAGCTCTGGCCATTGTAAACATTTGGGGAGTGAACCAGCACATGGAAAATCTCTGTATCTCCTTCTCTCTGTAAATCCATCTTTCAAATAAAAAATGTTTTAAATCAGTCAGGGCAATAATTCTTAAGCAAAGTCTCTTGCTCTTTCAAATAAATCTAAAAAACAGTCAAAATGGTAAATTTTGTTATATAATCTAGGTAAGAAATATTTCAACAAAAGAGAGCTCAATATTTATATCACAAGTTAAGCAAAGAGTGATGAAGCTGCCGATTCCTTCAGAAAGAACTGGCCAGCTGGCGTCCAGGCAGCAGTGACACACACATGCATCTCTCATTCTAGCCATCAGTCCCATCACTGTGCACTCACTTGTCGGCTGCGTGGCAGATGGTGCCACACGTGTCTGCCATGTCATCTACGAGGATGGCCACCCGATCCTTCACATCTCCCACGAGCACCATGTGATCCACCTCGTTGGCCTTCTTCCGCTCTTTGTGAATCAAGGCAAAGTCTACAGTCAACCGGTCTGCGATGGAGGTCACTCTGTAAGACAGGGGGTGTCCTGTTTCAATGTATGTCAGGGCAGATGGAAGGGAGGTGTTCCAGTGTTCCACAGCACCCTCAGGTGACCGCAGCTCACAATACCCTATTAAATATGTTCCGAAGGCTCGGAGAGAGAGGAGCTGGAGGTCTTCCAGCGAAGCAATGATAAGGAGGCAGAAATGTAAATTATTCTGAGTTTTCAGTACCTGCTGTGTAATACCTTATCACACTCTACCCCATAAATGAAGGACTAGAATTGTGGAAGTCCCATGAAGGTCAACTCATGACCATGGGTATGGTGAGAAGTGGAGCAAAAGGGAAATAATAGCCAGTATGTTTCAATTCCCGTGGCCATGGCGCCCCTAGTGTTGGTGGCAAAATTCCCATCAACAGCTAGTGGACTTGGACACCACAAGGGAGGTATCTCCATAATTTTTAGAAATGTTTTTAACAAGTAACGAAACCAAAGTATCTCCAAGTCAAAATACAACTTTCTTTTTTCCTTATGCAAGACAAATGTGGCTGGGAAGTGGTGACCACGTGCCACCTAACACTGAAGCATAAATGCTTGCAGCGTGACAGTGGGATGCCCTGGTGAATATGCAACCTCTAGGCTGCACTGTGGCTGAAGAAGCCACCTGAGTCTGGTTTTGAAATAAAACGGCGATCCAACCATGGCATTACGTCTTACTTCCCTTGTGGCCACACATTCCAGGTTTTATTCTGAATAAGGACAATCTGTGACCCTAATAAATTCTGATGTTTGTAACTTGGCCGAAGTGAACCACAGACTCTATTCTGACTTACTCTCTGCTTGGGCACATAACATAGTTACCAATCTGTTTGCAAGGGTTATTCATCCAGGGAAGATTATGGTCTCAAAAAAAAAAGTCTCAAATCATCCAAATGGTCAGCAAACTCAGAGATCAACAAAGCAGAAAAAGAACTAGGAAAGTAGCCCCCTAATCCACTGAGTGGAGAATTACTATCCCATAAATCACAGCTGTTCCCCCAAACCTTGCCAAGTCAGAAATGACAGTGACCCATTCGGCAAACACGACGCCACTGCAAGATAAGTATAATGAAAAAAAGATCATTAGGTGGCAGTTATCTATAGAAGGCAGTTTTCCTGGATCCAGTTTTGTCAAGACAATCTTGCTAAATGAAAGCATGACAGGGCCCGGCGACATGGCCTAGCAGCTAAAGTCCTCGCCTCGAACACCCTGGGATCCCGTATGGGCACCAGTTCTAATCCCGGCAGCTCCACTTCCCATCCAGCTCCCTGCCTGTGGCCTGGGAAAGCAGACGAGGATGGCCCAAAGCCTTGGGACCCTGCACCCGCATGGGAGACTTGGAAGAGGCTCCTGGCTCCTGGCTTCAGATCGGCGCAGCACTGACCATTGCACTCACTTGGGGAGTGAATCATCAAATGGAAGATCTTCCTCTCTGTCTCTCCTCCTCTCTGTATATCTGACCTTCCAATGAAAATAAATAAATCTTAAAAACAACAACAAAAAAAAAACCCCAAGAACATCAATTCTCTTTAAAAAATAAAAAGAGAGAGAGAGAGAGAACATGACAATATAAAAATAAATGTCAGATCAAGTGAAGGCAAGCTTGACAACTTCCTGTTGTCAAGGGAACCTGTTTTTCAGGCTGTTTCTAGTACTGCTCACCAAGCCAAACAGCTGGCTACACACAGAACGTACTCCTAGCTTCTCAGTTCAGCCGAGTTACTGAAATAAAGAAGTCGTTTAAGTCACAACTTTTCTAGGTTGTGAATTAGCTTTACCTAACCCATGTTTTCTAGTTCTTCATTCTAGTTTCCCAACCACAAGAACACGTGTCATTACTGTCAGGAATCCACTAACGAAGTCATGGGGCTTGAAGTCCGCACTATGGCAGTTTTAGTGTAAGTGGAAATCCTTGGTAAAAAGTTTGTTTAAATTCTTGGCTTTTAATAAAGATCCTGTACTTCAGGATTTTGCTTCTTGCTTAACAAAAATTAAAACATGCAACCATCGGCATGATAAGAGGTCTATAAAACTAATGTGATGTAATAGCAGCTGCCATTCATTAGAACATCAAATTTTTTATTCTTCCTAGTGGGTTTAGAACCACTGCTAGTGCAGTTACTAATAATCTTACTGATGGTTAAGCTCACGACTCCATGCTTACTTAGGGCCCCTTTTGGCCTTGTCTTCCATGTAGTGACTAAAAACAATGCAAGAGGAGTAAGTAAAGTGACATCCAATCCATGTCCAGCTCCTAATATACCCATTCTGAAGTACTGAAAAACTGCCAGTCAGATGGAAACAAAACATCACTTTCTGACAATAACCACAATGGCTTACAACTAGAATGTTGCCCCAAGAGGCTTGATCCTCAGAGCGACTCTACTAAGAGAAGATGGAACATTTAGGACATGGAGCCTCGTGGGAGATCTGTAGATCCCTGGAGGCCTGTCCTGGGAGGTAGTTCTCACAAGAGAGTTGTTTGAAGTGTCAAGTTTCACTCCATCCCTCCACACTTCCTGGCTCACCTGGTGAGCCTGCCTGCCAGTGTGCATGTTCCCATCATGCAGTTTGTCATGGACTCCTCATCAAAGCCAAAATCTATACTATGTTGTTTGAACTTTGAACTTCCAAAACTATAGCTAAGCCACTGTTTCTAAGCTGACTATTCGGGTTGTTTGCCATGATTATGGAAAGCTGACCGTCACACCCAGCTGTCTAAAAGACTTCATGTCCAACACATTGGGAAAAGTGCCCACGCCCTCCCTACCTCTTAGCTCCACCAGCGTCAGGGGAGACAATGGTGCAGTTCCGCCAGTCGGAGATGTTCTCCTGGATCCACTTGAGGACAGCTGGCTCGGCGTACAAATTGTCCACTGGGAAATCAAAGAAGCCCTGCAGGAAGAAGCTCCATCAGTCCTGCTTCGTGTTGCTTCCTATTCTGTTTGTACATCCTAACACGGGAGCAACATGCCCCCAAGAAGATCACATTGTGAAACTTAAGCAGGAAGGCATGCCCAGGATGTAGACTATAAAAACAACACTTTGAAATCTCAGCTGAGAGACTCCAGTCAAGATCAGTGACACCAGCCCACAGCTCATCATAGGAGCATGAGCACACCCTGGTGGAGACCAACCGAATTCAGCCAGTGTCTGTCAGGATGGTCCAACTAACCTGAAGACTCATAAGTTAATTACCAGTGCTCCATGCCTCTGAATGTTGCTTAACCGTCAAACCAGGGGTGCCACTGGTATAAATAAACTTAGTGGAAATGATTCATAAGCGATGATCGCAAAGAACAGCTAAAAGAATGTCTATTATAATTCTGGGTAATATGTGGGCTGGTGCAGTGGTACAATATGCTAAGCCTACAGCTGCAGCACCAGCATCCCAGATGGATGCCAGGTTATGTCCAGGCTGCTTTACTTCCCATCGAGCTCCCTGTCTACGGTCTGGGAAGGCAGCGGGAAACGGCTCAACCTCTTGGACCCCTGCACCCAGGTGGGAGTCTCAGAAAAAGCTACTGGTTCCTAGCTTCAGGTGGGCTTAGCTCTGGCCATTTCAGCCATCTGGGGAGAGTGAACCCAGTGGACTGAACATCTCTGTCCTCTCTGTAATTCTGCCTTAAATAATCTTTTTTAAGTTTAAAAAATGTGTTCTTATTCTACAATACGTGTATAAGCTCCTGTTCTATCTATATAATCACTGGATTTCCACAAATCTGACAATGATGACAAAAATCTCTTCTAAGCATACAAAATAAAGGTTGTGTTTCATTCCTCTTACTATGAATTTGTGGCTCTCAACTTAAGACGTTGTATATATAAAAGGAATAATAACAGCTTCCCAGTCCTGAGAACTCATTAGAGTACCAGGTATTATACTATGAATTTAATGTCACTTCACATTCACAATAATGAAAGAACTGTTCAGAAACATACCTGTCCAAGTGTATGTGCCAATATTACGGCTGGGTCTGATCCCAAGCTTACGCTTACCCCATAATGCCATACTGCCTCCCTCTCATCACCCCAGATAGCTACGATCACAAAATGTGCTTAAGGAGAACACGTTTAAAATGTTGTTGAGTATCTAGTTTCTTGGGCTGCACTTGGGCAGTTGTTGCCTTCTCTGCAGTCTTCAGAACTGTCAGTCCTCTCCCCTGACTACTGCAACCCCCAGCACCTAACTTCCACCAATACCTGAATTTGAGAAGCATGTAGATCCATGGTGATGATGTGATCAGCACCTGCCATGGAAAGCATGTTTGCAACAAGCTTGGCTGTGATGGGAGCCCGGCTCTAGAGAGGGAAGGAAATGAAAGAATACCAGAAATCCTAAAATCAATTCATTTGCTTAAGAAACACTTATTATATACTTATTACTATAAAGAAAAGACATGACCAATGCTTTAAATAGACCATAATCTAAAAATAGTACTGTTGCTGCATCGTGAGTTAAATCTCTACCTGCAGTGAAGGCACCATATATGGGCACTGCTCTAAATCTTGGCTGCTCCGTTTCTAACCCAGCTCCCCATTAATGTGTCTGGAAAAGCAGTGAAATGTGGCCCACATATTTAGGCCCCTGCACTCAGTTGGGGAGGCCTGGAAGAAGTGCCTGGCTCCTGGCTTCAGATTGGTCCAGCTCAGCTAAAACAGCCACTGGGAAAATGAGAGCCAGCAGATGGAAAACTATGTCTTTCTCTCCCTCCCTCTAACTCTGCCTTTCAAATGAACACATAATTTTTTATAATAAAACATCTTGAACAAAAGGAAATGAACATTACCATCTCAATGCAGAATCTGCGCTTCAACAAATAAAACAACTCAACACAGTTTCAGTCTACTCAAGTACCTCCAAAGCTTATTCAAATTAGGCAGACTTCAGATGTTTTGCTGTTTTGTTTTGTTTAATACTTCTCTTAAAATCTCCTGGATAGCTGGCATCATGGCACAGAAGGCTTGGTTAAATCACCATTTGCAACACTGGCATCCAATATCAGAACTCCAGTTTCAATCCTGGCTGTTCAGCCTCTGATCCAACTCCCTGCTAATGTGATTGGGAAAGTAGTGGAAGATGGCTCAAGTACATGGGCCCAGCTATCCACATTGGAGACCTGGATGGATCAGCTCCTGGCTTCAGCTTGGCCCTGACTAACACAGCTATTGGGGAGTGAACCAGTACATGGAAGACCTCTTTGTCTCCCTGAATTCCTCTGTCACTCCGCCTTTAAAATAACTATATTCTTTTTTAAACAAAATCTCATTGAACCCATATTCTCAAACCTGCACACTATCTCTAACATGCCAGAGTCTGAACATACATTTCAGGGGGAGGCATTTGGCACAGCAGCTTAAGTTGCAACTTGCAAATCTGCATCCCAAATCATAGCACCTAGGTTTAAGGCCCAGCCAGGCAGATTTCTACCCTGATTCCCATCAGTGCACATCCTAGGAGGCAGCCTCGACTGGGAGACCCAGACAGAGTTCTGAGCTCTTGGCTTTGACCAGGTCTGGCCTGGATTTTGTAGATAAATGAGGAATACAGCAGGAGATAGAATATATGCAGATGAACAGCCCAAAACGACCAAAATTGTTGCCCCCCTTAAGCTACAGGCAGGATCAGGATGGAGTTCCTGGCTCCTGCCTTCAGTTGGTTCAACCCTGTTTTTTGGTGAGCATTTGAGCAGTGAACCAGCAACTAGATCTTTTTCTCTGTCATCCAAATAAATCCTACCACCTGCTCAAAATGTCAGGGAACTAACTTAAAATTATGTGTGTGTGTGTGACTTGAATAACAAACTACTACAGTGTGGCTTTAATATAAACCTATATTGTCTACTACTTTGATGATAAGATAATATCTAAGAAAGCATTATTTTAAAATACCCTACGTGATAGATAAGGATTTTTAGAGAGGTGAGGGGACTTCAGGCAGTTGGTTCTACATTCCCTGCTTA
Organism: Ochotona princeps; assembly: GCF_030435755.1. NCBI lineage: Eukaryota > Metazoa > Chordata > Mammalia > Lagomorpha > Ochotonidae > Ochotona > Ochotona princeps. The sequence goes on from NC_080850.1 coordinate 1,238,001, forward strand.
AAAAGGGAGGAAGGAGGAGGTGGTGCAATAGACTAGCGACTAAACCTTGGCCTTGCTTGCATTGTAACCACATGTGGGCACCAGTTCATATCCTAGCTGCTCCAATTTCTATACAGTTCCCTGCTTGTGGCCTGAGAAAGCAGTAGAGTATCCCCCCAAAATCTTGGGACCCTGCACCCACATGGGAGACCTGGAAGAAGCTCCTGACTCCTGTCTTCAGATTGGCTCAGCCCTACCTGTTGCAGCCACTTGGGGAGTGAACCAGCACATGGCAGATCTGTCCCTTTTGCTCTCTGCAAATCTGCCTTTCCAATCAAAATAAACCAAAACAAAACATAAAACGATAAGATTCCGTGGCTGGTGCTGTGGCAGTGAGTTAAGCAGCCATCTGGGATACCAGTATCCCATATGAACAACAGTTTGAGTTTCGACTGTTCCACTTCCAGTTCAGCTCCTGCTAAAGCATCTGAGAAAGTAGCAGAAGATGTGCCCTGTCACTCATGGGGGAGACCCAGGTGGAGTTCCTGGCTCCTGGCTTTGTCCCAGCTCAACTTCTGCCTGCTGTGACACGTGGCAAGTGAACCAGCAGATGGAAGATCTCTTTCCTCTCTCTCTCACACTGCCTTTCTAATAAACAGATAAATCCTAAAAGATTCCACGACTACCTTATCCTTCTTGTCCTGCCGCGCGTAAGGGAAGCATGGGATGACTGCGGTCACCCGCCTGGCCGAGGCGATCTTGCAGGCGTGGATCATGATCAGAAGCTCCATCAGATTGTCGTTGACTTGACCGCAACCACTCTGCACAATGTAAACATCCTCCCCACGGACACTTTCGCCTATCTCCACGCTGCAATGGACAAAGGACAACATTAGGACAAGATTTGAAGCACACGGTAAGGTCTCTGAAGCATGGTTTCCTCACTCATAAGCAGTAAGTGATTTACAGCTACTGATCCCCTCAGACTTCGGAAAATCCTCCGTAAGGAGCCCCTATACCAGAAGCACGTTCATGTTTGACTTCCACTTCAATGCCTTATACAACGCATATAACATGATGTGAAGATGATTTGATACTCTTAGTGTAAAGTGCTTACAAATAAGTGCACTGCAATATCACTAAACAGTGTACAGCATCAAACAGATATGCCCAATGTGAATGTACATGTGGCACACTACCTGTGACAGTTACACAATCCATACCTAACAAGAGTAGATATCATAAGGCAGGAATCACCACTACTCTAAAACGATGTTTTCTATTTATAACAGTACCATCTCAAGCATGCTGGCTCCTGGCTTCTGATTGGCTCAGTTCAGCTTGGACTGTTGCAGCCATTTGGGGGTGAACCAGTGGGTTCAAGATCTTTCTCTCTTCCTACTTCTCTCCATTAATCTGATCTGCCTTTTCAATAAGAATAACTAGAAAAACCCACATATATGCATATATGCATGTCATAAAATATGCTTTATGCATGCACATATGTACATATGTATGTATTCATTTAAGTAAGACATAGAGACAAAGAGATTTCCCATTGGTTGGTTCACTCGCCAAATCCACACAACATCCATGGCTGGGCCACACCAAAGCCAGGACCTTGGAACCCCATCTAGTCCTCCTGGGATGCTGATGCTAGGGAATTAACCATTTCAACCACTGTCTCAGGCTCTGCGTCAGTAGGAAGCTAGAATTGAAAGCTGGGGCTCAGCACCAAACCCAGGCACTCCAATGTTGTGTCCACATCTGCTGGGGTCCGTGCAGTGGATGACACAAAGGTATGAAGAGAACTGCTCCCCTGCTGCCAAGGCCTCGAGGAGCCTCCTGATGGATGTCTCTCCAGCCACCTCAAGGCAGTTTCACCCCTCTTTGAATGGACACCCAACCACCCTGCTGAGAATTCTGCAATCTATTGAGGTATTATGTTTACCCCTGCAAGTTCGGTTTTACAGACAATGCCATCTTGGGAGTTGATATTGCTAATAACATCTAATAATAATAACGTCTAACAATTCTACTGCCTCCCGGGATGTGTGTTAGCAGGAAGCTGGAGTTAGGAGTTGGAGCCTGCTCCCTGCCCAAGCTATCTTACAGGAGGTCGAACTTTGAACTGGTAAATGCTGGTCTCAATGGCATATTCCACTGGGGGAAAAATCCAAAATAGGTTACAAGTGCCATCCGCAATATTCCAATAAAACAAGAGCCAAAGTGAAGCAAAGGCTAAGAGAGGCTCAGAGAGCTGTTACAAGGAGTTCATTAAGGTGTTGTGTGGCAGTGAAACCGTAGACATCCCTACGGGTTTCAGCTTGAGTCCCAACTGCTCCACTTCCAACCCTGCTCCCTGAAAATGTGCCTGGGAAAGCCTGGGAAGATTGCCCAAGTGCTTGGGGCCCTGTACCCACCTAGGCCACTTGGATAAGTCTGTTCATCCTGGCTTTAACCCGGCCCAGCCCTAGCAACTGTGAGCATTTGGGCAGTGAAACAGTATATGGAAGATAGGTGGATAGATTCGCATATCTATCTCTTCATTCATATAAATGAATCTTTACTCTTAAAAAGTTAGCCATTTGTTGGGCCCGGCGGCGTGGCCTAGCAGCTAAAGTTCTCGCCTTGAACGTGCCCAGATCCCATATGGGTGCCGGTTCTAATCCCAGCCGCTCCACTTCCCATCCAGCTCCCTGCTTGTGGCCTGGAAAAGCAGTCGAGGACGGCCCAAAGCCTTGGGACACTGCACCGGCATGGGAGACCTGGAAGAGGTTCCTGGTCCCCGACTTCGGATCAGCGCAGCACCAGCCGTTGTGGCTCACTTGGGGAGTGAATCATTGGAGGGAAGATCTTCCTCTCTGTCTCTCCTTCTCTCTGTATATCTGACTTTGTAATAAAATAAATAAATCTTAAAAAAAAAAAAAGTTAGCCATTTGTTTCTGCAAACGGACACCAAGGGCATTTTCTCTTGCCTTTTCAGTATTTATCAAATCTTCTAACAGGCACATTTTATAACTGAAAGGATCTACGTAAAGGAAAGCTGATGTGCTGCCTTCTGGGCACCTAGAACGACCCACTACCTCCCCCGTCCCCCTCCTTGCAGGCTGCCCGCTTCCTGGAAGTCCACTGGAGTGCTGGAGCTGGGTTCCAGTACTGGGGAGCAGCGAGCAACTGCAGAGAACTACATTTCCCGGAATCCTCCGGCTCCCGCGGACTACATTTCCCAGCGGCACTAGCAGCCTCTCCCGGTCCATTCAGGACCCTGCGGCTGCCCAGCGGCTCCAGGGCCTGAGGTGGCCGGGGCGGGAGCCGTCTAGCGGCCGACGCCCCGCGGCCCGGTTCTGGAGGCTCGGGCTAGCGGATCGCGGCCGGGGAGGAACCGAGCGCGTGGGGAGGTGAGCGGCGAGGCGGGCCAGGCCTCGGAGAAGCGGCCCGCGGGATGTCTGCGAGCGGAGGGGGCCCCGGGCCTGTCTCCCGCGGCCATCGGCCGTCCCGCTGCGCCTCGGGGAGCACCGGGGCGCCCTTCCTCCTGCAGGTCCAGCCGCTGGTCGGGCGCGAGCGGACGGGGAGGCTCCCTCGGCACCCGATGCCCGGACCCTGGCCCTCGGTTCTGGGCCCATAGAAAAGCCCCTGTTTTCCTTTCCCAGATGCTCTGTGGGTGGGAGAGGAACTGGAAAGGCGCTCGGGGAGGCGGCTGTCACAGGTGCTTGCAAGCAGTCCCGGTGGACCCGCACTGGCCTCGGTCTCCTGGGCACTAGCATGGAGCTGCCAGTAGTGCCAGCCGCTCTGTGGGGCTGCTGCGGATGGGGCTGGCCCGGCCACTCTCTGGTTCCGTCCACTCCCGGCTCTCCGTGGTCATCCCCCTGCGCTGCCTCCGAAAATGGAGTGGAGCAAAGCGGGCTTCTTCCCCGCGTCCCTTTTTCTTCTTTCAGTTCCTCCTTGGAGGCTGCACCTGTTCCCCCCCACCCCGGCAAGAGCCCAGGAGAAGATGACTGGCGAGCAGAGGAAGACGAGGCCTGAGGTGAGGAGGCCTGGGGTCTCTGGTCCAATGCTTGGGGAGGGCGCTGTTTTGTTGTGGAGGGGTTCAGGAGCTAAGTCCTTTCACCTTGCGGGCCATGGTATCCAGGGCGTTTCTTCTCTGAGTAGACACGCTTTTCCTCACAAACCTCTCACAAGTCTCCCGGCTGACTTCCTGGGCCGTATGGCTTGGCTGTGCCATGGTCTTCAAAACTTTGACCTGCCGTGTCATCCTCATGTTGGGGCAGTGATGGGTTCATCCCTTCCAGGTGCAACGGGGTGACGAAAGATGGCCACACTGCAGCGATGGGTTGCAGAGGTCTCCTGACTGAAGGTCTGCCCCAGTTAGGAAGTGCAGCTCTGAAGCCCGATGGCTGGCGATTAACCCACCTGTCTCCTCTGTTAGCATCTGTGGGCCTTGAACAAATAGATCCACCTCTCCATGCCCTGCCTCTTTCCCTGGAAAATGTGAGCAACAGCCACGCCTGCCGCTGTGAGGGGACCTGGGGGGTTAGTGCTGCTCCGCCAGTGCCTGCTGTGACAGCCGAGTGGTGTTGCTGGGCTAGTGTCCATGTTGACAGGAACTGACATAGTGTGTCTGGGTCCTAGGGAGTACACGCTCCTGCTCCTTTGTTTTGACCGTTCTCAACTCACAGTAGCGGTTGCTGCTTACTGGCTGTCCACTGTGATGGAGGGGCGGGCTTCCTGAGGAATTTCTGTTTGTTCATTCTCATCCTCACAGTGGTATAGCAATTATGATTCCTGTTTTTTCTGCACATGATGACACAGAGGTGCTAAGGACAGCCTCAGGTGAGCCTGGCCCTCTCTCCATGCCGGGCCACCCAGCCAGTCCTCTGGCACTGCCTTCAGACCAGAAGATCCCAATCCAGCCAGATGTTCCCGAAACTTTTCAACCCAAGAATGTGGTGAAGTTTGATCTTCTTTTCCCCCATGACAATTTATTGGATTTTTTTACATATGTGTATTACATGTTGCTAATAAAATACACATATGGAGAAAAAATATTAAGGCCTAGGAAGAGAGAAGACGAACTTAGTCCGTTGCTCCACCCTCCGCGTTTGGGACAGCAGGCATGTGGGTTTTTCCCCCGCCCACCAAGCAAGCAGCACTGTTAGAGCAGTGACACAAGCCGGGCATCGTGTCGGTCAATTCAGTTTTAACTCTTGATGGCATCATCCCTCACAGGTTGAAGGGCTCAGTCCCCGAGACTTTCCACTCTGCAAATGCTTCCTGTGTCCCCCTGAGCCCCTGCTTGGTTTTGTCTCACAGAACGGGAGGAAATGCTTGGATTTGCTGGCTTGTTATAAAACATAACCACACAGAACACAGAGGGCAGCATAGCACGAGAGACCCGTGTGCTGGGGGCGCAGGCCAGCTCCCTCCGCTCAGCTCTCAGGAGACAACCGGAACTGGGCATCTGAGTTCTTCCGGAAGCTTGGCTTCCTCTGGCAGGATTGATGAGACTGGAGCCAGCTCCACCCTCAGCCCCTGTCCCCAGCCATCACAGGAGTCACTAGCTTACAGAACAACACGTCCCTTTGCAGATCCCGAGGAATGGGGTGATAACCAAATACTGCTTCACAACACTTAGAAACAACAAAGTGAAATCAGTTAGAGTTCAGCATCTAGAGGTGATTGTCAACACCCCTCAGAATGATCTCTGCATTTATTTACATCTTATCATGTTAACCTTTTTATCTTGGAAAATATACATACATGTGATGTGCCGTTTTAACCCTTTTGGAGTATATAATTCAGTAGTACTGTGAGTACATTGTTAGGTGCCACCACCATTCATCTCTGTCGCGTACATTGTCTCATTCATTTCTTCACCTTCTGAGGTAAGCATTGAAAGGCTACTCTACAGAATTAGGGCTTGGTACTGTGTCGCAGCAGCTAAAAGCCACTGCCTGGGATGCTACCGTCCCCTATGGGTGCCAGTTTGTGCCCTGGCTGCTCTACTTCTAATCCAGCTCCCTGCGAGTAGCCTGGAAAAGCAGTAGAGGACGGTCCCTCCCGCTCATGTAGGAGGCCTCGATGAAGCTCCTAGCCCCCGTCCCTGCTGTTTAGGCCATCTGGGGAGTAAACCAGTGTGTGGATGGAAGATCTCTGTCTTTCCCTTTCTTTCATAATCTTTGATTTTTCAAATAAACAAATCCTTTTAAAAGGTGAGAGTGAGGGCAGCATTGTGGTATAGACTAAGCTATTGCATGTGACGTGTGCCGATTGGAGTCCTGGCTGCCCCACTTGTGATACAGCCCCCTGTCACTGTGCCTGAGAATGTGGTGGCACGTGACCCTAGTCCTTGGGCCCTCCACCCCGTTTAGGGGACGCGAATGAAGTTCCTGGCTGTTGATTTCAGCCCTGCCTCGCCCTTGCTGTGGTGGCCACTTAGGGAGTGAACTAGCGGATGGAGGATCCCCAATTCTTTCTTTCTCCCTCTAACTCTAATTTTCCACATAAATAAATCAATCTTCTTTAAAAAGTAATCTTCCCTGATAAAATAATGCCAGATTGAGTTTCTCAATGCAGTTGCAGTTATTTGAAGTTATTATTAGTTCTACACCTCCAAAAGATGTAAGGCTTTATTCTAAATGTCTGAGTTGTCCCGTGGAGGCTATTTAAAGAGAGATATAAGAATTAAACCCACTGACAGTCTTTTTTTTTTTCTTAAGATTTATTTATTTTTATTTGAAAGACAGATTTACTGAGAGAGGGAGAGACTGAGAGAAGCCTTCCATCTGCTGGTTCAGTCCCCAAATGGCCTCAATGGCTGGAGTTCAGCTGATCCAAAGCCAGGTCTCTCATGTGGGTGCAGGGTCCCAAAGATTTGAGCCATCGTTTGCTGCTTTCATGGGCCCTAAGCAGAGAGGTGGATAAGGAGTAGAGCACCTGGCACTGGAACCACCCCCCTAATGGAATACCAGCACTGCAAAGCAGGTGATTGGCCTGTTGAGCCACTACACTGGCCACAGCTGACTCTGAGAGATTTGCCGTGCACCTGACAAAAGACAGCTTATCACCTGGAGATCTTTGTTAGAAAAAGCCTAGTGTTTGGGAGGAAAATTAAAATATATCTTGTGGATCACCCCACAACTTATCCATCCTGATGTGCCTTATTTCTTTTGTTAACAGACCCTCTGTGGGGCGGGCGGGGGGGGGGTTAGCACAGGGGCTCAACTGATTAATCCTCCTGCTCCAAGTGCTGGCATCCCAGAGTGCACCTGGCTCCTGACTTTGGATCAGCTCAGCTCCAGCCATTGTGGCGATTTGTGGCCACTTGGGGAGGGAACCTATGGAAGCCCATGCTCTACATTTCTCCTTCTCTTTGGAAATGTGCCTTTCCAATGACAATGAATAAATCTTTTTAAAAATGTTGTAAAAGGCCATCAGTATGTAGACTTCACTAAGATGATACTATTTATTTAATAGAAAATATGAGCACTAGGTATCTTGGATTTATAGAATTAAAATAAAAAGTGGCTTATGAAGAAAAAAAAGGAAGCTAAGACAGTATTGCAGCCCCACTTCTGCCACTGACCACCTCTGCGACTTGAACAGTATCCTCCTCTCTATGACTTCATGTTTTCTTTAATAAAAATCAGAGCAATAATAGCTCCTTCTTTGTAATGTCATTATGAAGATTAAATATCAAATGCAAAATATTAGCATAAGGCTAACACTGGCTCATAGAAAGCATCTAATAGTTAATAAGTCACAGCTCTTTTAAGTTTCATAGCCACTGTCCTCACACTTCAGTAGGTGCACAGGTAGTCCCAATGAGTTATTTAACCTAGCCTCCAACAATAAACATTTAAGTGGGTTTCATTTTTTGTTACTGCTGACACCATAAATGACCTCTTGTGTTGCTGTGGTTTGAACACAATCTGGCTACCCAACTCATGCGAGAGTTTAAGTCCCAAACTCATTTGTTGTGATATGTAAAGATGGGACCCATAGGAAGTTATTACATTGAGTTGCTAGGGTACAGCCCCATGTTTGAAACTACGTAGCGGCAAAGAAATACAAACTACAGGGATGAACTTGCTCTCTGTCCCTCTGCTTCCTGACACACCACGTGATCTGCCACATGCCTCCCACATCCATCACCCTCATCAGAGACCAAGCCAGTGAGACACACCCCCCCCCGAGTTTTGAACTTAAACCATAGGCTTAAGTGAATCTTGGTTTCTGTAAGTGACTCTGTTCAGACATTTGCTACAGGGATGAAAAACTAAGGCATGCCCATAGGCTTATAGATTGTACATGGCACTGTTAATACAGTGATTGGCAAGTCAAAGAATATATACATTTCTAAGTTTTTCAATATATTTCTTAAACACACTCAGAAAGAATATTCTATTTAATACCCTACCAGTTACCCTCGGTGCCTCTATATATTCCTTATAGTGGCTAACAGAGGCGCTTCACACTGGATGGTGTTGTGTGTGTATTTATCGCCAGTTTTGTTCCTTTCCGTGCCTGCAACCTTAGAACCTTGCACAATGTCAGAAGCTCTTTGTGGGTGGCCCGTCTCCCTGCCCATTGTTGCCTGCTTCTGCATGTGTGCAGTGTGGTCCAGGGTAAGCTGAGTGACTTGTCCTTCCAGGTGTCCGTGACGTTTGAGGATGTGGCTGTGCTGTTCACTCGGGACGAGTGGAGGACACTGGACCCTTCCCAGAGAAGCTTGTACCGGGATGTGATGCTAGACAACTACAACAATGTGCTCTCTCTGGGTAAGGAAGCTTCCCTGTGGACAAAGAATTGAAAATCGGGGTCTCAACAGCTCCTTTCCTGAACAAAAGCTTTGGGTCTTCAGAAAGCTTTTGCTGAGGTGGGCATCCCAGGGGCTTTCAGCTACCATAGGAGAATGCCTGGGTTTGAGCCCCACGTATGTTTGCAGTCCAGCTTCCTGCTGACATAGCTGGGAGGCAGTAGGTGACAGCTCAGCTGTTTGGGTCCCTGCCGCCAGTGTGGGGACCAGACTGAGTACCAAGCTCATAGCTTCAGTTATCTCAGTGTCTACCTTCCGATAAATACATTTAAAATAATTATTTAGCAAAAACTAGCCAAAGTTTGCCTCATCCGGATTATACACATCCAGCCTGCGTAAGCAGATACTAAAAACATCTTGTGCCTTCTTGGCATCTGATTGCTCAAGCCATCTTCTTCCTGCTCTATGATGGCATGCTTCACTTTGCAACATTCACCTGTGGATTCTGTGTTTCTTTTGTGACAGAGGGCTTTGTCCAACCTCTAGATGTAACACTTGCTTTTCCCATTTGTCTTTTCCAAGAGTCAAAACCCTTTCTACAAGGGCAAGGTAGTAAACATTTTAGGTTCTTCAGGTCACATATGGTCTCTGTGACATTTCTCTTCTTTCATTTTTCCCCAACCATTCTTTGCACGAGGGTTGTACATACACAGGCTCTGGATTTAGCCCACAGTCCACGCTTTGGCAAGCACTGCCATCTTTTTTTTCTTTTCTCTTTTTTAAGATTTCTTTATTTTTATGGCAATGTCAGATATAGAGAGAGAGGAGAAGAGACAGAGAGAAATATCTTCCATTCAATGATTCACTCCCCAAGTGACTGCAATGGCCAGTGCTGTGCCAACCAAAAGCCAGGAGCCAGGAGCTCTTCCAGATCTCCCACATGGGAGCAGGGTCCGAAGGTTTTGGGCTGTCTTTGACTGCTTTCCCAGGCCACCAGCAGGGAGCTGGATGGGAAGTGGGGCATCCAGGATTAGAACCAGCGCCCATATGAATATTGGCGCGTTCAAGGCAAGAACTTTAGCTTTTAGGCCACTGTGCCGGGCCCGCACCGTCATCTTTAAAAGAGTCAGACAGTGTTTTTTTATTTCAGACAAGTTTCTTAGGACATAACCATTCCATATGGCTGCAAATTTTAGTACGGTCTACTCGCTAACATTCCATCTGCTATAGAAACCTAGAGATACACCATCAGTTACTGAAGCTTCATGTTTCTCATATTTTCCTCACTAAATTGTACCAAAGTTACCTACATCTCCATACATTATGAGGGCACAGTTTAAGCCCTCACAAGTCCTTCTATCATCCTATGATTTTTTTTTTTTTCACTAAAATGTGGAATCGCTGTTTGTGTCAAAACAAAAGCAACTCTGTGTGTGTGTGCATGTTTTGTTTGTCCAGGAGCAGGATTCCCATGTTCCATGCCAAAGGTCATCTCTCTGTTACAGCAAGGAGAAGATCCCTGGAAGGTAGCAAAAGAAAGTGCCGGAGGCTCCTCTGCGGGTGAGTAGAGGGACAGGGTGCCTGAGGAGTCCCTGCTGGCGATGGTCAGCTGACAGGAGAAGTTGCAGCTTGGAGCGCTGGCTGGGAAACGGCCATGAGGGTTCTCAGTGGCCACAGAAGGGAATGGCCCGGTTCCTTCTCCTCTGTGGTCATCACCTCTCCAGATCCCCTTTCTTGTTATGTTGTTTCAGAGGCAGGCTGCATTTTCCTTCAGTAGACACAGTGTGCTTAAGGAATTGCACATTGTTAATTCACCCACATTATTAATCTGGTCTGGCTAAAGTCAGGGGAGATGAGGACAGAAATGAGGTTGAAAACCTGGGTAGTGCCACATTGTAAGTCCTTGGTACAGGGCCCGGCGGCGTGGCCTAGCGGCTAAAGTCCTCGCCTTGAAAGCCCCGGGATCCCATATGGGCGCCGGTTCTAATCCCGGCAGCTCCACTTCCCATCCAGCTCCCTGCTTGTGGCCTGGGAAAGCAGTCGAGGACGGCCCAATGCATTGGGACCCTGCACCCGTGTGGGAGACCCGGAGGAGGTTCCTGGTTCCCAGCATCAGATCGGCGCGCACTGGCCCGTTGCGGCTCACTTAGGGAGTGAATCATTGGAGGGAAGATCTTCCTCTCTGTCTCTCCTCCTCTGTGTATATCTGGCTGTAATAAAAATGAATAAATATTTGAAAAAAAAAAAAAAGAAAAAGAAAAAGTCCTTGGTACAGCTCTAAGAGATTTGAACTGCCCAGTGTATGACTGGAAATAGCTGAAGAAATAAGCAGAGGATTTTAGAATTCTTGATATCTTGGAAAAATTGGTCTGAATCAAGCCATTTAAATGTCCTTGAATATACTTTTTAAAATATGTTCACTTGGGATATTTCCCGCAATAAGGAGAAAACACATACAAACTTCTATGTCAGCCCTTGGTGTGTATGCCTTACTTCCTGCTTTATTCAGACTTGAGGGAGACCTTGTGTTTGCTGGTTCCCTCCCCGAATGCCTGTAAAGGTTAGGCATGGACCAGAATGAAGCCAGGAGTCTCCCGCCTCCGTAGCAAGGACATGACCAGCTGAGTCATCCCATGCTGTCCTCCATCAGGACATCAGGAACTGGAGCTGGGCCTTGAACTTGGTCATCCAGCCTCTTAACTACTAGGCCAAATGCCTTCTCAGGTTTGTAGGTTTTGAATTGAGAGAAAGGAGGAAATGATAGAATGTGAGTCTCTTGCTTAAGAAATAAACTCAAAGTATAATCACTGAGCTTATACGTTTGTGTGGCACAGCTGCCCTAGGATAACAGAGTTAAGCCGTCTTGTACTTCTCGTAAAGTTGGCCTATATGAAATGTTCTAGAAAACTATTCTTTTTAAATTGCAAGACTGATCTCAGAAATCAAACGAAAAAATAGCTTTTCCTTGTCTTTTTCCCTTTTTTTTTTTTTTTGAGGCAGGAAGCCAATGTGGGGTGGTCAGGTGTTCAGCTGCGGGGCCGCCTGGGGACTACTGTGTGCTCAGTGAGGCTTGCGGGGCCTGCACATGCTCACAGAGAGGGCATCCTTTCCTGATTTTCTAGGTTTAGCTGAAGCCCCACTGGATTCATTTACAGTATTTCTAAGGCACTGTTCTTAGGTGGTTAAACTGGAGCCAACGACACTCAGCCCTGTTTTATTTGAGTCTTGTTCCTGATCCCCCGTCCTTCCCAACAAGAACTCAGATGCTCCCTAGTGCCTCCCCTCCTACCTTCACTATTTCTTTTCCTTCCAGAATGATCTATTTAAACGGTATATCTGGTTGTGTTGCGTCCATGTTCAAACCCTCTAGTGGCCTCCATTTCATGGAGTGTAATCTGAAGTCCCCTGGTGTCCTTCAGAGACCTTCCCATTGAAGACCCTGGTCACCCTGACTGCCCCATGTGCACTAAGGAGGCCTCCACCTCAGGGCTTCCCCACCTCTTTTTGTTTGTTTTTCCTACTCAGAACTGTCCTTTCAGGCAGCCACATCTCTTGTGAAGCACTTCCTTATGTTACACAAGTTTCTTCTCCGTAGGCACACCTCTTACAAAGCATGGCCCTTGGTCCTCTATATTCTTCCCCCTTCAGCATGCTTTACTCCTTCTCTGTGCTTATCACTGTGTAGTAGCGCACATCTGTTTATTATCCATCCAAAATAGGTAATAACCCTTACACTGTGTTGCCTGTTCAAGTCATTCCCATTTCCATACTCAGTATATACAACTGTACCTGGCCAGAGTAGACTTCAGGCCTGAGAAAGAACGTGTGAGTGGCATGGACCAGGTTAATGGTGGTGGAGACAGAAAAGAATGAACCAATTCCAGAGATAATGTGGGAGAAAAAAAAGCAAGAGGGCTTGGAGATGGAGTTGGTATGGAAGGTAAGTTTTCAGGGATGCCTGCCTGGTTTGTGGCTTATTCTGGGATGGACAGTGATTCACTGAGATTATAACATTGCAAGAAGGGCATTTGGGAGATGGCAGAAATTTAGTTCTGATGAATTAAAATGAGTTGTCTTTGCCTGACTCCATCATCCCAGGGGAGATGTCAGTAGCCTATTGGATTTGAAGTATTGTACCTCAAAATATATATGGAACATGAAGTGTAAATGTGTGAAGCTGTGATCCATACTGAATCAGTGAGACATACTGAATCGCTGAGACTGAATAGCATCCAGGGAGATGGTTTAGATTACAGTAAGAGGAAGGACACCAGCATTGTGACCATATAGAGAAAATGGACCCATTGGGAAAACAGAAGTGTGCTACAAAGAAAATTGCAGGATCTGGTGCCACTTGAAGGTAAGGCTCCTGCTAGAAGTGTAGAGGTGGAGAGAAGCAGCTTAAATTTGCGATAACAAACAGGTCTGAAATTGATTAGATGAGGGACTGCAGAAGAGAAGTATAGGGAATGCCTCCTGAGGTTCTGATTGACAGTTGGTGCCATTTATAGAGAGAATATCATGAATTTGATTCTAGGCCTATTAACCTTGAGTTGGTAGTCTGTGAGTGAGAAGTCTTGCCTGGAGTGTAAGTTTTTAATTGAAGCTGTCCTGTGGAACGGGACAGAGGAAGAAGAATTAAGAACCTGGGTATTAAGCCTTTCAGAAATCTAAGGATCAAAAGGTCAGATAGAGGCCCGGCACGGTAGCCTAGTGGCTTAAATCCTTGCTGCCTTGTATGCACTGGGATCCCATGTGGGTGCCGGTTCATGTCCTTGCTACTCCACTTCCTGCTCCCTGTCTGTGGCCTGGGAAAGCAGTAGAGGATGGCGCAAGGCTTTGGGACCCTGTACCTGTGTGGAGGACCCAGAAGAAGCTCCTGGCTCCTGGCTTGAGATCAGCTCAGCTCTGGCTGCTGCTTCCTCTTGGGGAGTGAACCAATGGACAGAAGATCTTTCTATCTCTCCTTCTTTCTGTAAACCTGACTTTCCAATAAAAATAAAATAAATATCTTAAAAAAAAAAGATCAGGTAGAGGAAAATGAACACACAAACGATTGAGAAGCTCACAGCAAGAATTGTGACTCATGGAAAATAAGAACATGGGGTAACAGCAAGACAGCAGAGCAGTGCTTCAGCAGACACCCCAGCAACAGTCAGAGCTCCACCCAGTCAGGTGGGAAGGGGAGATTCCCAGGAACTCAGAAGGTGAATCTAGCCATTGAAACTGTAGATCCCACTGGTGTTTGTTTGTTTTGTTTTTTAATCTGATCACAAGCAGAGCCAAAGTGGTGGAGCCCAGATGGACAGGTGTGCATGCGGGGCGGATTTCAGGACCCACCAGTGCCACATCAGGTGCCATGTTGAGTTTGGTGGCAAAGGCTCTTTTGGGAGGAGTCTGAGGGGTGGGGAGGGAGGAAGAGAGCAGAGAGCTAGGAATGTACTAAGCCAAGGCAGAAATCACTTCCAGAAAAAAAAAAAAAAAACCTACATGGATTTCAAAAATGTTTGCACCAAAGTAAACTTTACTTTTATTTCTATGTCGTGCAACTAACTGTTTTGAAGTACCCTCACATAAGTTTATCCACATTATAATATTTAACGTTCAGGTAAATGTATAGCAAAAGGAATGTACTAATGAATGCTCAATGTCAAGAAAAGACTCAGCATTAACTTTTGGACTTCTTTTTTTCCCCTCCAGGTTGGAAAAGTGGTCCTAAAACCACAACATCAACTCAAACACAAGACTCCTCATTTCAGGTACCAATCATGAAGAGATCCAAAAGGAACAGACCTTGGGGCTTGAAATCAGAAAAATATGACATATATGAAGTCAGATTAGAGAAAAAACAGGATAAAAAGGAAAATGTTCAGATAGTTTCAGTCACCAACAAAAAAATCCCAACTCTAGAGAAAAGCCATAAAAATATTGAATGTAGCCGTAATGCTAATTTAAAGTCAGTGCATACTAAGCAACAAATGGTTTCCATAGAAAAAACACCACCAAAATGTGAAATACAAGGAACCACTTTCAAACAGAATGTGAATTTACCCAGTCAACCAAAAATCACAGCAGAGAAGCGATATAAATGCAGTATGTGTGAAAAAACTTTCATTAACACTTCATCCCTTCGTAAACATGAGAAAAATCATAGTGGAGAGAAATTATTTAAATGTAAAGAATGTTCTAAAGCGTTTAGCCAAAGTTCAGCTCTTATTCAACATCAAATAACTCATACTGGAGAAAAGCCCTACGTGTGCAAAGAATGTGGGAAAGCCTTTACTCTCAGTACTTCGCTTTATAAACATCTAAGAACACATACTGTAGAGAAATCCTACAGATGCAAAGAATGTGGGAAAGCCTTCAGTCGAAGGTCAGGCCTTTTTATACATCAAAAAATCCATGCTGGAGAAAACCCCTGTAAATATAACCCAGGCAGAAAGTCATCTGGTTGCAACACATCCTTTCCTGGATGTCAAAAAAGTTATTCCAAGAAGAAGTCTTATGTGTGTAATGAATGTGGCAACACCTTTAAATCTAGCTCATCCCTGCGTTACCATCAGAGAATTCACACTGGAGAGAAACCTTTTAAATGCAGCGAATGTGGGAGAGCCTTCAGTCAGAGTGCCTCTCTTATCCAACATGAAAGAATCCACACTGGAGAAAAACCCTATAGATGCAATGAATGTGGAAAAGGCTTCACTTCTATTTCACGACTCAATAGACACCGAATAATTCATACCGGGGAAAAATTTTATAATTGCAGTGAATGTGGGAAAGCCTTAAGTTCTCACTCAACGCTCATTATTCATGAGAGAATCCATACTGGAGAGAAACCTTGTAAATGTAAAGTGTGTGGGAAAGCCTTCAGACAAAGCTCAGCGCTCATCCAACATCAGCGAATGCATACTGGGGAAAGACCCTATAAGTGTAACGAGTGTGGGAAAACGTTCAGGTGTAACTCATCCCTTAGTAATCATCAGAGGATCCACACTGGAGAGAAACCATATCGATGCGAGGAATGTGGGATATCGTTTGGCCAAAGTTCAGCTCTGATTCAGCATCGACGGATTCATACGGGAGAGAAGCCATTCAAGTGTAACACATGTGGGAAAACTTTTAGACAGAGCTCATCACGTATTGCACATCAGAGAATTCATACTGGAGAAAAGCCCTATGAGTGTAACACATGTGGGAAACTTTTCAATCACAGGTCATCCCTTACTAATCACTGTAAAATTCATATTGAAGAGGATCCCTAGGAAGTAGATTTGCATGTGCGAATGCGTTAAACCAAAGCTTGTCAGAGAATACATGCTTGACAGTGATGTAGTGGATGTACTGGTTATGAAAAAAATAGTAATTTAGTGTTTTCCAGGTATTAAATTAGGTGGGCAAACTTCGTCTAATAAGAAAAAAATGATATTCATCTTTGGGACACTTTAAACCGATGAGGAATTCATAAGTGCAGATGCTGACTTTGAACATTTGTAAAATAAAGGTATTTGTTTCACCTCTTTTTTTAAAGGTTTATTTTTTATTTTTATTAGAAAGTCAGATATACAGAGAGGAGGAGAGGCAGAGGAAGCTCTTCTGTCCACTGATTCACTCCCCAAGGGGCCGCAATGGCCAGAGCTGAGTCGATCTGAAGCCAGGAACCTGAAGCTTCTTCTGGGTCTCCCACATAGGAGCAGTATCCCATGGCTTTGGGCTATCCTTGACAGCCTTCCCAGGCCACAAGCAGGGAGTTGGATGGGAAGCAGGGCAGCCGGGACATGAACTGGTGTACATACGGGATCTTGGCACATGCAAGACAAGGACTTTAGCCACTAGGCTGCTGTGCTGGGCCTTGTTTTACCTCTTTCTACTGCAAATACACTATATATTCTTTGTGACTGTTAAGTTCTGAATGGGTGAGGAGGTGTGCACTGAATTTCTCACTAAAAAATACCAAATAGCATAAACCAGTAATGTTTTTACAGCATTTAGTAGCATACAAAGGAATCAATCATTAATTATACATTTTTAGATAAAAGGACCAAAATAATGATAAAATGAACAGACCTTATATCAAATTGTGCATGGTTTTCATTAACAAGATAATTAAGTGAAAGTATGCTGTCATTTACGATTATCAGCCCAGAAACAAGCCTACCCCTCTCTAGTCCCTTGATTTTCTTGATCAAGGTATGAAGGAAAATCTCTTCAGGGAATGTTGCTGGAACAACTAGACAATGACAGACAAATGACCCTGGGCCAATATCCTATCACATGCAAAATTAACTCCAAATTAATCAAAACCTAAATGTAAGTGCTAAAAGTAACTTGCTTGACCTTGAATTGGTCACACTTCTTAAATCTGACACAAATATTTGTCAAGAAAAGTAATAAATTAGACTTTATAAACTGAAATATATTGAAAACTTTCAAATTGTGGTGCAGTGGGTTAAGCCGCTGCCTATGGCACCAGCATCCCATGTCAGAGCACTGGTTTGAGCCCTACCTTCTCTGCTTCCAATCCAGCTCCCTGCTACTATGCTTGGAAAGTTAGTGGAGGATAGTCCCAAGTCCTTGGACCCCAACACCTGCAAAGGTGACCAGCATAGAGTTCCAGGTTCTTGGCTTCAGCCTAGCCCAGCCCCAACTGTTGTAGTCATTCATTTGGGAAGTGAACCAGCAGATGGAAAGTTTCTGTCACTCTGCCTTTAAAAAAAAAAAAAAAAAAAAATTAGCCCAAGTTGACTGCGCCTTTTAAGCGCACATATTTGAGATTTTGTGACACACATGGTCTTGTATGTTTTCTCAGAGGGAGCATTGCTCCCTTTCTAATCTCAGTCATCTTTTCAACCTGATGCTAGATTTCCACAAAGGACACAGATAGGTAAAGGTCCATGAGTAAGTTAGCTGATGCTCAATTGCAAAGAGGTGCAATTAAAATCCCACAGCCCATATTCGCTTCGGCAGCACATATACTAAAATTGGAACTATGCAGAGAAGATTAGCATGGCCCCTGTGCAAGGATGACACGCAAATTCGTGAAGCGTTCCATATTTAAAAAAAATAAAAATCCCACAGCCCTTTTCGCAATGTTTTCTTTATCTGAAGCAGTCAGGAATTAAAATAAAGCACCTTTCTAAATCTTCCAAAAAGTTCATTTTTGGAGTAAGCCCAGACAAGCAGAATGGAAGCCAAAAATGGACTGTTTTTGCAGAGTCATTCAAGTGATGGAAAGCAGAAACTGTCATGGAAAGTGCTATGTGAATACGCTCATTCAAAACAACACAAAACTAAAACTTCAAAGGAAATATGCAAAATCCAGTAAGCATATGAAAAGATGATTAATATCTAATCATAACAGAAATGCAAACCAAACCACAGTGAGATATTGTGTAATATCCATCAGTATGGTTTATTAAAAACAAAGTGGGTGGGCATTTAGCCCAGCAGTTAGGGCACTGGTTGGTTTGGGTTATCTGCCTCCCCCGTCAGAGTATCTGAGTTCTGTTCCTAGCTTTAGCTCTTGGCTCCAGCTTCCTGCAAATGCAGACCCTGGGAAACAGCTGTGATGGACTCTAGTAGCTGGTTCCTGCCACCCATGTGGGAGGTCTGCCTGGTCCTGTCTTGATCACTGTGAATCTCAGAGTGTGAACCAGCAGATAACCCGTGGTCACTCACTCTCCTTTTTCCACTCCTCCATACGTCAATTTCTCCCTCTATATCTCCCTGTCTTCCACCAAATAGAAATTTTTCAAAACTTGAAAACATTGCAGCAGGCTAAGCTATTTGCAACACTGGTGTTGAAAATGTGTTGAAATTGGAACCTTTGGACATTGCTGATTGGAATTATCTATGAAATGGTACAGCTTCTGTGGGAAACAATATGATTGTTCCTTGAGAAGTTAAATGTAAAATCATCTCATGATCCGGCAGTTTACTCCAGATAACTTAAAACATCTGTCCACATGAAAAACTGCACACAAACACTTGCAACAGTACTATCCAATACATAGCCAAGAGACAGACACAACCTAACCAGATCTTACCCAGTAGTCAGGTGCTGAGTTGCACTACACCCTGGAAGAACCTTGGAATCAACATACCGAGGGAAAGAAACCAGACACATGAGTACATCTTACCTGTTTCAGTTTCTGTGGCGCACCCAGAATAGACAAATCCACCAAAGCAGATGCACCTTAGTGGTTGCCAGGGTGTGTAGGAACAGGGCATGGCTGGTATGGATGGTACGTGAATTCCATTTGGGAAGGGTTGAAACTGTGCTGGAGCTAAGTGGTGGTAATGGCTGTGTTACAGGCATCTCAATCATCATTCCGGGTTCTTGCCTTCACAGAAATAAGAATTCAACAGCATGATTTATATAAAGACTGAACATATTAACATGTGAGTGTGGACTTCCCAACACAAAGAAATACCCATCATGAATGGGCAAGAGAGTTGCCTATGAGGAAAAAAAGGGAGAGAACGCCCAAGTTGGATACCCAAGCGTGATCAAAAACAAATGAGCCCCTCTTGCTTTATGAAATGGGAGGTGGGGGACTGGTGGAGTAAATGGCTGGGATTTCAGTGACCTTTCCCTCCTGGAGTCAGTGGATGTGTTAGCAGGAGCCCACAGAACTCCACGTGCTCAAACGTGCCCAACCTTTCCTAGGCCCTCATCTACAGTGTAGACTAAAGCTACAGTCCATCTGCTTAAGCAAAGACAGTGATCAGAGAAGAAAACTTCCTGAAACATAATGATACTTATTTGGAACTGGCAGAGCATTGCAATGGAAATATACATGCCATAGTAAACTATAGGCAATTCAAAGAGGTTGGGGAAAGGAAGCGTTCTTAACAGAAAAATGAGAAGAGGATTACATCAGATATTTTGCAACAATAATCTTTGGCTACAATAATTGATAACCAAGGTGCATTACTCCAGAGTTAAATAGAAAATATGCTTCTACAAATGCATTTTGTATAGGGTTACAGATGGCCTCTGTGGAAAGGGAGAATGATACCAGCAACTGAGACTGGTAAGAGTTCAGTAATGGGGTGTATGGGAAATAAATGGCAGGGAAGGATTTGGCCATGAGCTCAGCAACAAGGGAGGGTAGAAATAAATGAGGGGCAGTGTGGCTGGAGCACCGATCCAGAGTAGAATGCTGATAACTGTTTGGAGATTAGGCACAGGAAATAGAGCAATTTGGGTTCTTCCCAAAGAACACACAGCCAACAGCAATTAAAGGCAGTCTTGACTGTGGGAGGAATCCATTAGTCATGTTAATGGTGGAGAGAAAGGAAGAAAGACCATGCACTCCAGAAACACTTGCACAAGTATATTTTACAACCTCATGTTATCATCTAGGTTGTAAGTGAGGAAGAAGAATGCAGGAGCTTCTTGTTTTGCAGTTGAAAAGACAGCATAGATGAGGCTGTTAAGTAGAACAGAGAAGGCCCAGTCACGGGTTGAAACCAAGGGAATATAGTGGGTATGACTATTTCACATTGGAGAAGGAACTGAATCCAAAATTGTATTAAGTTGATAAATGGATAGCCCTTAAATATGCATTCAACAGAAACCCCAGGTGACTCCTGGGTCAAGGATGTCAGCATACAGTGCCCCCTGATGCTCAGAACCTCATACACGCCCACCAGGAGCCATTGCAAAGTAGAATTGTCTTCTCACATGAGTTGTGCTTGAGTGTGGCCCATCAAGAAGGCTCCATGGGACCTGGCACGGTAGCAATAGTGGTTAACGTCCTCACCTTGCATGTACCAGGATCCCATATGGGCGCCAGTTCATGTCCTGGCTGCTCCACCTCCCATCCAGCTCCCTGCCGTGGCCTGGGAAAACAAGTGAGGATGGCCCAAAGCCTTGGGACCCTGTGCTCCTGGCTTCAAATCAGCTCAGCTCTGACCACTTGGGAATGACCCAGCAGATGAAAGATCTTTCTCTCTGTATCTCCTTCTTCCTTTCAATAAAAATAAATAAATCTTTAAAAAAAAAAAAAAGAAGGCGGCTCTACTACATATGCACATGGATTCCAGCAGCATGTAGGGAGTAAGCATCTCTCTCTCTCCAGGTCCTTATCTACAGGAAAAGAGGACATGACCTCCCAAATTGTAAGCAACTGGCTAGGCTGCCTTATACCTAAACAAGTGCTATACTGCTGGGAGAAAAGCAGCCAATAACAAGAGAGAATTCTGGGCCTTGTTAATGCCAAATTTGTGTTAGCTGTACCACTATTTCAATGCACTTGATTATTCTTTTCTTTTCTTTCTTTTTTTTTTTTCTTTTTGAAAATAAATGGGAGGTCTGGATCTTGGGGTTGGGGGGCAGCTTGTTCATAGCAGCACAATCAGTAATTGCAAAAACATGGAAGCAACAGAAATGCCCATCAACAGAAGACTGGATAAGAAAGATATGGTTCATTTACTCCATGGAATACTACTCCGCCATTAAAAAAATACCAAAATGCAGTTCTTTGTGGCCAAATGGGCCCAGCTGGAAACCATAATGCTTAGGGAAATGAGCTAACCCCAAAAAGTTAGATACCACATGTTTGCCTTAATTTAAGATGAAATGATGTCAATATGAAAAATAGTACCTGTAAAATGTAACATTATCTCAACCTGCAACAGCCTATCTCACATGCAATAAGATATTTCATGTAACCAACGAACAAACAACCAATGTGAGTCAGACTGCTTATGATCTACATCAAAGAATTGTAAAGCCTGATATACTTTTAAGACCCTAAGTGACTCAGAAAATGGGCAGGAGGGCAGAGAAATCTTCCATCTCCTTAGAATGTGTGAGGAAGATGTGAAGTATAACCTATCAGGATCATAACTTGTCATAGACAACAGACTCAAATCAGCATTAGACAATAGTAAAACTACAAAGGCATATGGGGGGAATCAGGAGTGATCCTGACAACCTGTTAGCAGGAGGTCATATGCATGGAGCGGGAGGGGGTGGGCCAGAGTGGAGCAGGTGGACAGGAGAAGGCTTGTGTCCCAACCCTGAAGACTCCCAGATCCTCACCAAGGACTATCAGTACAGGCACCAAGGACTACATCCCAACTGCCAAGGAGACCACGGGGAATTGGAATGCCTTCGGAGGCCTAGAACTCTGAGGTCACCCAGCTCCTTAGGGATCCACCACATGGGATGGAAAAAGTCCAAAACCTTCCTTGCAGGATCCAAGGTCATCAAAACAACAGCCAGGAGCCAGGAGCGGTCCGCAGAAACAGAAGAACAGTAAACTTCCTTCGGGACTAAGGAGAGGAGCTTTCTCAGGTCCTTGCTTGGTTCCAACCTTGGGTCCCCACCCCCTCTTGCAATAACCATCAGGATCGCTCCAGAAACCCATCAAAACAAGCAAACAAACAAAAAACTAGGATAGATAGAGAACAACAAGGAAAGCTTAGAATCAGACAGGAAATGGTCAGCGTGGACTCACACATACCTTAATAAGCAAGACACAGATTAGTTACTCTTCACTGGGATATGAAAGATTTCTTTGCACACCCCTGCTAAAACTATTCGGCACCTCAACTGTTGACATATGCCTTCTTAGAGTTATACGCCAGTTTAGACTAAATGCTGCCAGGTTCAGCAAAATTATACTTCAAAACCGTAAACTGCTAAATACTAAAATGAAAATAGACACGAGACAGCTGAATGGTAACCTATGGCCATTTTAAGGTGTATAGAAGCCGGTTGTATATAAACTAAAATTGAAATGTCAATGAAGTAGTCACAGGATGTGATTAAGAAGCTGCATTTGTTTTAACATAGTGGTTACTCAATAGTATGTCAATTAATTCCATAACGTTGTAAATTGTTCCTGATGCTATGTTGGGGCTTTCAATTGATTGGGATGATATTCTGCCAGCTCTACCTTCAGACCAGAGATGGTCTCCCCAAAAAGCCATTGATATTATTGGGACAATAAGATGCTGCATTCTATGCTTGGTATATGCTTGCGATGAAAGAATCTCAACTGAATTTGAATGATAATACTGCAACAAAGAGGAGGAATCCACCATGGGGTGAGGGTTTGGGAAGGGGTAGGGGGAATCCCAGAGCCTATGAAATTGTGTCACATACTGCAATGTAATTAACTTTTAAAAATTCAATACTAAAAAAAAGTAATAAAATCAATAGGAGGTCCGGGCCTCAGGGTTGGGGGCAGCTTGTGCTCCCTGCAGCATGGCAGCTGTGGGTGGGGGGTGCACCTGCCACTCCAGATCCAAGACTGGGGACTCAGGCCATTCACCAGCCAAATCAGGAATCCTGAGACGGGCTGTTAGCATAGAGCATCACTGGCTGCCACACACCAGTCCACACCAAAGCTATGGATGGGGCCTGTCTGGCAGGGCTAGGTACCATTACTTGACTGGGTGGTGGAATAGTGGACTGGTCACATTTGGCAGGGTCAAGACACTAACCAGTATGACAGAGAATTTGGTCAGGAGGCAAACTCTGTGGGGGAAGTGTGGGCCCTGTGGAGATACAAGTCCTGCAGGTTAGCTTGCGAGATGGGGTGGCGGTGGGCTAAGCTAGGAGTGACCATGGCACCTGCCATCACTTACGGGTAAAGGAACCGATGGCAATCTGGGCAGGTCAAGGCAGCACCACCTGAAGTTGCATCCTAAAATAGGATGTGGAGTGGGCCGAGCTGCAAATGGAAGGGGGTGGACTGGGCAAGGCCAAGCAAACTTCAACTCACAAAAAAGAATAGAAATCGGAATGGAGCACACGTCATTTGGACCTAGGCTTCTATCCCAACTGGTCTTCATGAGCCAGGGATACTACCGCACAGCATCGAAGGCAAAGGCTGAGACAGGTGAGGGGCTAAGCCAACTGGGGCAGAGCAGCCACTGGCACACGCACAATCTAGGGCTGGGAATAGACTTGGTTGGGGAGCTGCGAGAGTACACCACTGCTGGGTTGGGATGCCCATGGGAGGGTGCGGGAGCTGGAGTGGGGGCTGCGTTCTGGTCTGGATATGGCTGTTATCTCCATAGGCACAATTGTGGACTGAGCATGGGTGCACCAAACTGGATTAGACACCAGTACCGTCTGGTGCTCTGGAGAACCTGGATAGATGTAGGACAGACTAGGCTGGGTTTCTGCCCCTACGGAGGCATGTGTGAGCAGTGTCTGGGTATGGACAAGCTTTGGCTGGGGTGAAACAGCCAACACTAAGAAGTGAAATGGATTCAAGGCCAGCAATGTGGGCTGGCCTGTGGAACCGCCAGTACGCACAAGACCAGGCACAGGGAGAGGTTCTGAAGGAGGAGCATGAGAAACTCCTCTGGCAGAACACCGCCCCTACAGGTGAGCACAAGAACCACGACATGTAGAAACCCAGACCAGGTGAAAGGAAGATACCAACCATCATACATATGGCATAGGTGGGGAGCAGACCAGGCTGAACCTGTTCACATCAACGGCTAGCGAATCCCAGCACCAGCATAGAATATGGGTCAGGCCAGTTTCCGTCATAACACATACCAGTGCATATTAAGGAATGCCATGGTGAGGTGAGCCATAGCAGATGTGGTTGCAGCACCCAGACAGCACACATGAGGACCAGGCAGGGAGGAGGCAAAGCTGTCAGGGAATGTGGGCTCCCCTGCTGGACAGCAACTCCCACTGCACAGCATTAGTTGGAATGGGGACAGACCAGACCAGACCAGGCAGGGCTACAACATCTGTGTGCCTCATGTGAGCTAGATTGGGGAAGAGCCAGATTGGGCTAGCCGACTGTTCCGACTGGTGCAAGCAATCACTAGAGTGGATGAGGGTTGGTTGGGCTTGGCCACATCATCAGATGGCAGAGACTGGCACTGGGACCATTCTGTTCAGTTAAATGCCAGAACCACCTGGAGAGTGCAGAATCCAGGAGTTGGAGTGGCCTATCAGGGAGATAGTGGGCACCTCCCTCGTGGGTAACCACTCCCACTGGAGAGCACAAAAACCAGGAGAGGGACAGGGACAGGGGTGGCTAGACAGAAAGACACCTGCCAGTATGTGTGTGGGGTGGATAGTAGGTTGGTTGGGTTGAACTAGGCTTCAATGCCCATTGACAAGTACCAGAGCTAAATGGAAGTGGGACAGACTGAACAAGCATACATGGGAAACAGGTAGGGAGCAGGCCTGGTGGGGTTATGGGGACTAGCCCCAACAGGAATGCAGTTCCCACTGCTTTGCCTGAGGACCGAGTATGAAGTGGGTAGGATCAAGCTGGACTACAACACCCATTGATACAAGTGGAAGACAGGCCTGGAAACAGAACTGACCCAGAAATTGCAACCACCAGCATGTGCATAAGCTGATTGGGGTGACAAACTGTGCCAGACTCTACTGGCAAAGTCACACAAGAATCAGGTTTGGGATCACCTCAGATGAGGTTTCTTTGGAGATCCCTCCAACTGAAGTGCGGATCTCAGAGCCCCAACCATGAAGAGACTAAGTCAGCCAGTGGATTCTGAATAAGTTCCATCGTGATTGGAATGGTGAGATTGGCAGCAATTCAAACCTGTTGAACTATCAAATCTGCAGAGCTTGGGCTGCCTAACCTGTACGTCTATGAGAATTAACTCCTGCTGTTTCTAAGCCATCCAGTGTGCGGTAGAGGTGCTTCCTGACTTATGACAGCATTCCATCCTGACTAACCCATCAAACATTGCAAATGCATCTGGGAGGGTCCAGCGCGGTAGCCTAGGGGCTAAAGTCCTCGCCTTGCAGGCACTGAGATCCCATATGGGCACTGGCTCTAATCCCAGCAGCCCGACTACCCATCCAGTTCCCTGCTTGTGGTCTGGGAAAGCAGTCTAAGGAGGGCCACAGCCTTGGGACCCTGCACCTGTGTGGGAGATCCAGAAGAAGCTCCTGACTCCTGGCTTCAGATTACTCAACTAGGGCCTAAACATTGTAAAATATTTATTTATTTTTATTGGAAACTCAGATATACAGAGAGGAGAGTCAGAGAGGAAGCTCTTCTGTCCACTGATTGACTCCCCAAGTGGCCACAATGGCCGGAGCTGAGCCAATCTGAATCCAGGAGCCTGGAGCTTCTTTTGGGTTTTCCACATGGGTGTAGGGTCCCAGGTCACAAGCAGAGAGGCAGATGGGAAGAGGGGCCACCAGGACACAAACTGGTGCCCAAATAGATTCGTGGCGTGTGCAAGATGAGGACTTTAGCTACTAGGCTACTGCGCTGGGCCCATGTTAAATTTGTTTCCAGTTAAAAGTGCTCTGAAAGGCCCAGCAGTGTGGCGAAAGGGGTTAAGCTGCACTTGTAAGGCTGTCCTGGCTGCTCCACTTCTGATCCACTGCCATCTCCAGAGTCCTGGAAAAGCAGTGGAAGGTGTCCCAAATGGCACCAGAATGCTTGAGTTTCCTTTCTGCCTCCATCCCTGCCTCCATCCCTGCCTCCATCCCTGCCTCCATCCCTGCGAAGGCACATTCTATGAGGCAGAGGTGGTGGCTCAAGTGGTTGGGTACCTACCACTCAAATGATTGCTTTCCTTTTCTATCTCTTTGTTTCAAAACAAAATAGGGCCCGACACGACAGGGTATCAGTTAAAGTCCTCGCCTTGAATGCACCGGGATCCTATATGGGCACCGGTTCTAATTCCGGCAGCTCCACTTCTCATCCAGCTCCCTGCTTGTGGCCTGGGAAAGCAATCAAGTAAGACCCAAAGCTTTGGGACCCTGCCCCCACGTGGGAGACCCAGAAGAGACTCCTGGCTTAGGATTGGCTAAGCTCCAACTGTTGTGGTCACTTGGGGAGTGGACTATTGGACGGAAGATCTTCCTCTCTGTCTCTCCTCCTCTCTGTATAACTGCCTTTCCAATAAATAGATAAGTCTATGTTAAAAAATATAACAACAAAATAAACTGAGCATTGGAGGATGTTTCCCAGACAACGTAACTATTTCACAGCAAAATTCCTAATGTTGAATGAGGTCTGACATGGCTTCAGCACAGGCATTGCAAAATTTCCCGAGACTGGCCTACTTGGGAAAGGACTAGGGTGAATCCTCACAGCAGAGACTTACTGCCATTCCAATCAAGGACTGGAAACCAAGGCAGCCAGGCCGGGTCTTGGAGGCAGTGGGACACCTTGGGTCCCAGGCAGAGGTCGTCACTCGGAGGAGGGAGTTCCCATCCCAAGGGTGGATGTTGTGGCACAGCATGGTGAGTCGCTGCTTGTTGTGACAGGACCCCGTATCCAAGCACCAATCGGAGTGTTGGATGCTCCACTGCAGATCTGGCTTCCTGCCAATGTGCTCTGGAAAGCAGCAGAAAGTGGCCTAAGAACTCGGGCCCCTCCCCGCGCATGTGGAAGACCCAGATGGAATTCCCTGCTCCTGGCTCCCGCTGACCTGGCCTCTGCCTTGTGGCCATGTGAGGGAGTGAACCAGCAGACGGGGAGTGTGTATTTCTCTTTGTTTCTCTCTGTTTGTCACTTTTCCTTTCAAATAACAGCAACAAAAAATCTCAAAAAGTTATTAGGTCTGTGTTCAACATTGCTCTGTGGGACCCATTTGCCTTCGTTATGGAGGAAACAATGTCCATAACTTGGGGAGGAGAGGGGAGCCGCCCCCAGGGCATGTTAGGCATATTAGGCTAGGTTTGTGGTGGCAGCATCAAATAAACGTGCTGGTTCATGTCCTGGCTGCTCTGCTTCCCACCAGATCCCTGCTATTGGCGGTGGAAGGCAGCAGAGGATGGTCCAAGGCCGCAGGCCTCTGCACCCTCCAGGGACCTGGAAGAAGCTCTTAGCATCTGGCTTGGATCAGATTAGCTCCAGTTGTATGACTGTTTGGGAAATGAACCAGCAGAGAGAAGATTTCTCTCTTTCTCCCTTTTTCTATTTCCCCTTCTCTCTGAAACTCTGCCTTTCAAATAAATAAAATGAATTTAAAATAATTTTTATTGGAGCAGTGGATATACAGAGAGGA
Organism: Ochotona princeps; assembly: GCF_030435755.1. Taxonomy (NCBI): domain Eukaryota; kingdom Metazoa; phylum Chordata; class Mammalia; order Lagomorpha; family Ochotonidae; genus Ochotona; species Ochotona princeps. The sequence continues at coordinate 1,265,722 of NC_080850.1, forward strand.
GAGATAGAGAGGAAGATCTTCCATCAGATGGTTCACTCCCCAAGTGGCCACAATGGCTGGAGCTGAGCCAATCCAAAGCCAGGAGCCCGGAGCCTTTCCAGATCTTCCACATGGGTGCAGGCTCCCAAGGCTTTGGGCCGTCCTCGACTGCTTTCCCAGGCCACAGGCAGGGAGCTGGATGGGAAGCAGTGCTGCCTGGATTAAAACTGGTGCCCTGGGAAATGGGCAGACATTTCACAAAAGAACAAACCCAAATGGCAAACAAGCATATGAAAAAATGCTCAAGTTCCTTGGCAATAAGGGAAATCCAAATGAAGACAACAATGAGGTACCACCTAACTCCAGTAAGGATGGCACACATACATAATACCACCAACACTTGCTGGCGAGGCTGTGGGGAAAAGGGAACCCTTCTCCACTGCTGGTGGGACTGCAGACTTGTACAGCCTCTATGGGAATCAGTTTGGCGAATACTCAAACAACTGAAAATCAGCATACCATATGATCCAGCAATAGCACTCCTAGGAATATATCCAAAAGATCTCCTACACAAGAAACCAACATGCACGCCTATGTTCATAGCAGCACTATCTACAATCGCAAAAACCTGGAAGCAGCCAAAATGCCCATCAATAGAAGACTGGATAAGAAAGCTATGGTTCATCTACTCTATGGAATACTACTCAGCTATTAAAAAAAACGAAATGCAGTTCTTTGTGGACAAATGGGCCCGACTGGAATCCATCATGCTAAGAGAAATGAACCAATCCCAAAAGGTTAAATACCACATGTTCGCCTTAATCTGAGATGAAAAGATGACAACTTGAAAGATAGTACCTGTATATTGTAATATTAGTGCAATCTCTAACAACCTGTATCCAATGCAATAAGATAATGCGATATAATCTATAAAACAACAATTAATGTCAGAATACTTAAGATCTACATCAAAAAAGTGTAAAACCTACTATACCCTCAATACGCTATATTAACCGGTAATGGGGAGGGAGTGCAGGGAAATCTTTCAGGACCATAAAAAGAGTGAGAAAAAAGTACAATATAGCTTATCAAGATCAAATCTGGTATTTCATAGACAGCAGACTCAATGCGGCACTAAACAACAATAAAACTACTATACCAATGCATGAGGGGGGAATCGGGTGCGATCCTGACAACCTCTTAACAGGAGGTCATGTGCGTGGAGCAGGGGGGCTCTCCAGAGTGGAGCAGGTGGTAAGGAGGAAGCTTGGATCCCAACCATGAAGACTCCCAGATCTTCAACATAAACTACTAATACGAGCAACAAGGACTATACCCCAACTGCCAAGGAGGCCACAGGGAATGGGATGCCCTCGGAGGCCGAGTACTTTGAGGTCACCCACCCCCAACTGGAGCTCCCGCAGGGGATGGAAGAAGTCCAAACACTACCGCGTAGAAACCAACGTCATCGGAAAGACAGCCAGAAGCCCTGAGCGGTCAGCAGACACAGAAGAACAATTAATGTCCTTCAGGACCAGGGAGGAGAGCTTTCTCTGGTCCGAGCCTGGCTCCACCTCTGGACCCCCGCCCTCCCTCGCAGTGACCATCGGGATCGCTTCGAAAACCCCTCACAGCAAACAAACAATCATACAAACTAAAAAAAAAAAAAAAAAAAAAAAAAAAAAAAAAAACCCTAAAATAAATAGACAAACAACAGAAAGTAGAGCTTGAAATCTGACAGGAAAGAGCTGGCATGGATTGGCTCATGCCTTGCTGGGTGGGACACAAAGATTGGTCACTCCTCACCATGGTGTTGAGGACTTCCCTGCACACCCCCCCCCTAAAAAAAAAAAAATGTTCTGCACCTTAAATGTCGACAAATATCTTGTTAGAGTTACAGGCCAGTCTGGATTATCCCAAAATCTGCCAAGATCAACAAAATTATACTTCAACACAACAAATGGCTAAATACTAAAATGAAATAGACATGAGACAGCTGAATGGTACCCTGTGGCCTTTTCGGGGTATATAGCAGCCGGTCCGGTCCTGTATATAAACTAAAATTGAGATGTCAATGAGCTAATCATAGGTTGTGGTTAGGACTTGTTTTTTTTGTTATTTTGTTCTTTGTTTTTTTTTTTTGTTTTGTTTTTTTTTTCTTTAACATACTGGTTACTCAAAACTATGTCAATTCCATAATATTGCAAATTGCTGTTGATGTTATATTGGGACTCTTAATTGACTGTGATGATATTATACCAGCTCTGACTTCGGACCAGAAATGGTCTCCCCAAGAAACTGTTCAACCCATCTGGACAATAAGTAGCTGGACTCCATGCTTAATATATGTTTGCAAGGAAGGAATCTTGATTGAATTTGAACTGTAATGCTGCATCAAGGTGGAGGAATCCACCAGGGGGGAGGGGGGGGGAGGGGGATCCCCAAAGCCTATGAAACTGTCATATAATGCTAAATATTAATTAAAAATTAAAAAAAATTAATATTGGTAAAAAAAAAAAAAAAAAAAACTGGTGCCCATACAGGATCCCGGTGTGTGCAAGACAAGGACTTGAAGCATGATGCTATTGCGCCGGGCCCAATGAAATGAAATCTTGAAAACAAAAAAAACAAAACAGGGAAGAAGAGTATCCATCACACATATTCCTACTCGAAGGATTCTTGTGAACTTCAGTGAGAAACCACCAGCGCTGTTCTTCTGTTACTCCAAGAAGCAAGTCTTCTGCAGCTTAGCTCTGTGCCCATTTGTGAGTATCTTTGCTGGCACCAAGCTTGGCATACAGGTTACATCCTCTTTTTTTTTTTTTTTTTTTTTTTGCTAAACTAAAACTGTTTAGCTTTCTTTCTCATATGGCTTACTTAGTTGAGTTGAATGCACAGCCCTGTGGCCCTCTGAGTAGGGTGGGCAGGTTCAAGCGCAGAGGAAGGTGGATGGGACACGTTCCTTTGTTTTCTTCCTCCTGTGTTCCCAGGGAAGGTAAGTGAGGATCTGTTCCTTGCTGTCAAACTAACCAGCACCCAGGGACGGGCATGGGCATTTGATTATGCCGCAGAGACCCTGATGTGGGGCAGATTTCTCTAAACCAGTTACTTGAGTAGGTTTGACAGCCCTAACAGTTATTGGTCTTGTTGTTCCAGGACTGAGAGAATCTTTCCAAAGCCTACTGGTTGACAAAGTCCACCCGCGCGTGTCCACAGACACAAGAGAATGCAGCAGAGCTTGCTCTGTTTTGCTCTCCATCCTCTGATAAGGCAGCTGACAAGCCCTGGCGACCTAGATGAGCTGGCCATCATGTCCCCTGTGTGCTTCTGAACATGCTGTCTCCTGCACAGGCATCAGAAACTGAGGATCCCAGTCCTGACACAGGCACTCCAAGGCTGGAGCACACATCTGTGTTTTCCCTGTGGCCAAGGTGTGAGTCCAGTGGTTTAATTGGGGAGAGCACTAGAAACCTCGCCTGGGGTGACCTGAGACTTAACTCTTGTGTGTTGCAGCCAGCGTAGGGTCAGGTGTGGTTTCTCACCTGCACCAGCCAGTGCAATTCCCTGTGGCTGCAGCTTGGCCAGTTGTGCCTCAGCCCCATACCTGCCACAGGTAGGACAGGTGCTGCAGCCAAGCCCAGCCAACCTGCCACAGACCCGGTCCTCATGCACACCAGTTGGTACTGTGGTCTAGTTAGGGTGACCCCCAGTAACCCCCACAAGGCCTGCCCCCAGCCCTGGCTTTTGCATATAGCAGCTGTGCTGGGGCCGAGCCAGGCAGAGCCCATATGCTCTCTGAGTCTTTTGAACACAGTGGATGCTGTGGCTTAGCTCAGCCCCACCCACTCCAAATAATGCTTTCCTGTTTCTGCTGTTTTCCTCACTAAATTGTACCAAAGTTGTCTACATTTCCTCAAACATCTCCATACATTACAAGGGCACAGTTTAAGTCCTCACAAGTCCTTCTATCAAACCGTGATTCTTATTTTTTTTTTTCACTAAAATGTGGAATCTCTCTCTGGGTCAAAAAAAAGCCACTCGGTGTGTGTATTTTGTTTGCATGAAGCTCATCTCTCTGTTACAGCAAGGAGAAGATCCCTGGAAGGTAGTGAAAGAAGATCCCCGAGGCTCCTCTGCGGGTGAGTAGAGGGACAGGGTGCCTGAGGAAATCCCTGCTGGCGATGGTCAGCTGACAGAAGGTGCAGCTTGGAGTGTTGGCTGGGAAACTGCCATGAGGGAATGGCCCGGTTCCTTCTCCTCTGTGGTAATCACCTCAGATGGACCTCACCAGATCCCCTTTCTTGTTATGTTGTTTCAGAGGCAGGCTGCATTTTCCTGTACACCAATGAATGCAAATACTGGTGGATAGAGCTCGGTTGGTTTTGCCTCCGTCCCTTCTATAACCTTACCTGACTGGTGCTTCAGCAGCTGAGCCCAGCCTTCCTGCCACAGACCTGGTCTTCATGTATGTATACCAGTGGGTGCCTGGGTGTGCGGCTTGTGCTCCCACACAGTCCTGGGTCCTATGTGTGCCAGCAGGTGCTCAGGCCTGGCCTAACCCAGGCCTAAGCCCACACAAATGCTGACAAGTGCTTGCGTCTTGACTGACCTGGCCTGCATCCAATCCTGGCTCTTGCACTCCCCAGTGAGAGCTGTGGTCTAGTAGTGGAGTTCCCCAAACTGCCCTCACAGGCTTGCTCCCAGCCTTGGATCTCATGTGTGACAGCTGGGAGCAGCCCTGCTTGGCGTGGCCTGTCCCCAGTCCCGGCCCTTGGATGTGCTGGCACATGCTGCATTTGGCTCGACCCAGTCTTCTCCCAGCCAGCTTGTGTGAGTGTCAGGTGGGTACCAAGAGGTGTGTTCCACAGATCAGACAGGCTTGGCCCATCACCTCCCCCAGCTCTCCATGTAGACTGGCTTGTGCTGCAGGCCCACAGAGGTGAGCTCTCAACTCCCCTACAGAGACTACCCCAGACTTGGTTCTCTAGTGTTCTGGTAGGTTCTGCCGCTCCGTCTGACAGAGCCCAACCACCTGCCTCAACACGCATGGGCAGGTAATGGGGGCTAGCACAGCCAGGCATGCGCCCCAGCCCCAGCTTTGTGAGCCCCAGTGACTTGTGGTGTTGCTATTTAGCCTAGCCTAAGTCTCCCACATGGGCAGAGCCTGGGCCTGACCCAGACATGCTCTCCGGTTCTCCCTCTCTAAACCACTCCATCTCGGCTCCCTTGTCTACATGATAGCACAGTGGGCTGCTCTGTGCAAGACCCTAGAAATCGTTTTTTCCCTGTTAAACATACCCTCAGTTTTTTGCACTCTAATGTATTCCCAGATTCTTTCTCTGGGCAATCTGCAGCCCTTCCGTCTGGGGGGCAGGGTGACACGTCATCGCCCAATGTTCTCCTTTCCCATTTGTTTTCGTTTTTAAAAATTAATGTGTTTATTTTAAATGATTTTACTTGGTTGACTATGGTACAAAGGGTCAAAGACCACTGGAAAGTGGATAATACCATTGTTTCCACACTAATATTTATTCCTTGTCTGTGGAGTCAGGGGAGAAACAAAAGGAAAAGTGCCACCCAGTCTCCCACCCATCCCAGGTCTGTGATGTGAGGCACACCTTGAGGGTCCTGCTCAAGCCGTTTTGATAGTTCAACAGGTCTGAATTGCTGCCAATCTCACCATTCCAATCACGATGGAACCTATTCAGAATTCACTGGCTGACATAGTCTCTTCATATTTGGGGTTCTGAGATCATGAGTTCAGTTGGAGGGATCTCCAAAGAAACCTCATCTGAGGTGATCCCAAATCTGATTCTTGTGTGAATTTGCCAGTACAGGGTCTGGCATAGTTTGTCACCCCAATCAGCTTATGCACATGCTGGTGGTTGCAATTGCTGGGTCAGTTCTGTTTCCAGCCCTGTCTTCCACTTGAATCAATGGGTGTTGTAGTCCAGCTCGATCCTACCCACTTCATACTTGGTCCTCAGGCAAAGCAGTGGGAGCTAAAGCTCACTCGGGGCTACTCGCCATTTTCCCACCAGGCCTGCTCCCTACTCTGGTTCCCATATACGCTTGTTCAGTCTGTCCCACTTCCATTTAGCTCTGGTACTTGTCAATGGGCATTGAAGCCTAGTTCAACCCAACCAACCTACTATCCAGCCCACACACTTACTGGCAGGTGTCTTTCTGTCTAGCCACCCCACCCCTGCCCCTGTCCTGGTTTTTGTGCTCTCCAGTGGGAGTGGTTACCCACGAGGAAGGCGCCCACTATCTCCCTGATAGGCCACTCCAACTTCTGAATTCTGCACTCTCCAGGTATTCCGACATTTAACTGAACGGAATGGGCCCAGTACCAGTCTCTGTCATCTGATGATGTGGCAATGCCCAACCAACCCTCACCCACTCTAGTGATTGCTTGCACCAGTCGGAACAGTCAGCCCAATCTGGCTCTTCCCCAATCTAGCTCACATGAGGCACACAGGTGTTGTAGCCCTGCCTGGTCTGGTCTGGTCTGCCCCCATCCCAACTCATGCTGTGCAGTGGGAGTTGCTGTCCAGCAGGGGAGCCCACATTCCCTGACAGCTTTGCCTCCTCCCTGCCTGGTTCTCACGTGTGCTGTTTGGGTGCTGCAACCACATCTGGTATGGCTCACCTCACCATGGCATTCCTTAATGTGCACTGGTTGTGTTACGACCGAAACTGGCCTGGCCCACACTCGATGCTGGTGCTGGGATTTGCCAGCGGTTCAGTTGGGGAATGTGTAAACCAAACAGTGTGGAATCTTCAGGGAAACATCAATCAGCAATAGAAAGCAAGAAACTATTGATACACTCAATACTGAGATGAATCTCCAGAGAATTATAGTAAGAGGGAAAAAAAAAAAAGCTAGTCTCCAAATATCACCTACGTATGAGGGCACTTTGCATTTGGGGCTGGCTTTGTGGTACAGCAGGTTCAGTGCTGCCTGTGATGCTGGCATCCCACTTAAGCATCAGAACAAGTGCTGGCTGCTCCACTTCTCATCCAACTCCCCGCTAATACTTCTGCCACACATCGATGGAGTTCCAGGCCGCCGGTCCTGGGCGTTGTGGCCATTTGGGGATAACCAGCAGATGGACAATCTCTGTCTCACTCCACCCTCTATGTACCTCTTTCTAATACATAAATCTAAAGAAATCAATCTCCAATAAAAGATCTTAGAGAGACTCAGGTGATCCTCCTGCATTTTCTCTGACAACTACCTGTGAAACTAGAATGATCTCAAAGGGAACTGTCTCTAAACACAAGGAAGACCAAGTAATGACCGTGCTGTGTATGTGTGTAATTCCCCCACAATCATCCCCTAAGGTAAGAACTTGAGGCCTAGAGACATTAAACAAATGACCACTCATTTAATTCACATTTTATTGTCATTCCATAGGGTTGGGAAAGGAAGAACTCATTAGCCGCATACTCTGTTGCATTCAGACAAAGCTGGGGTCTAACTTGTCAACTGTGTCTGAATTCAGATTCTATGTCACTCTCTGTAATGGTTGACCTGAGGAGCTGAGTGTGTCGGTGGACAAGGAGCTATTCCTAAGCCAAGGCCAGTGTCCAACCTTGGAACAGCAAGCGGCAGACCCAGCTCCTCGGTGCTAGCTCTCCTCTGTGCCTCCCTCTGGTTACAATAACAGAAGACAGCATTTCTGGCCTCAATACTATCTTTGCTTCTTGTTTTGCATGAGTTACAAGGAATGAATCAAAAGCGTACCAAGACTCTGTGTTAATGTCTTCTCCCTCTTCTAACAACTGCTAGCTTCACTTAAGATAAGGATTATCAGTATGACGCCCAGGTTCTTTCTGGGTTTCAAAGGCTATGTTTTCTTCGACAAAGTGGTTCATCCTGAAGTGTGGATGATATCTGCAGTGTAGATCATTTCTCTGTGAAGGATCTTCTTGTTGCCAGATTAATCCTGACATGACCACTCTTGCTGTGGTCTGGCATCTCCCTGAAGAAATACAGGATACGGGCATGGTGCTGGCCACGTGTACAAGGCATTCATGTCCCAGGTGTAGTAGCTGGGTGCCTGAGGGTAACCCGTGTAGAATGCAGGTAGAGGGGCCCATGGCAGTTGCTGCAAGGGAACCTGGAAGGTGCAGAGCTGGTACTGTGGAGGTGGGAGGTCAGCAGCAACTACGCAGGCAGGATCTGAAAGAGAGGGACAAGGAGTGCTGAATTCCCACATTCCTGCCTAGGATCACACCTCCCCCTGGCACCCTGTCCACACTGAACAAGCCCATGAGCCAACTCATTGCAGATGGGAGAAAGGGATGAGGAGAGGGGAAGGAGTATCCTCAGTGTGCTGTGTGCAGAGCAGGGAGCCTGGGGCCGGGGCAGGTGCTGTCACCTAACACAGTGACATCTGGGTCAGCCCATGCCACTTGCTGAAGGGCTCTGAAGAAGAATCCAGGCGAGACAAACCTGAGGAGTTGTCCTCCCATCTCGATCCCAGAATCCTGTGCAGGATGTCTCCAAAGGGGCACGGCAGCGGCTTGCTCCTGGGCTTCCTATTGGCCTCACGCACAGTCCAGTACAAGTCTTTGAGACTGAGCAGCATCGAGAGACATTCCTGCCGTGTTTTGTTTATGCCTTTGTGCTTGAGACGCTGAGCAATTGCCCTGGACACAACGGAGCTCCTCTTCTTCCTCACAGGGTGTTGCCATTGAAGAAACTCCCACTCTTGCAGGAAACTCCGGATTTCGTCGTCACTCCATGGTTGAATGAATGTGTCTGGAAGGAACATGTACCTTGAGCACTTCATAAGTGCATTTGGGGGAATTCTCAGAATCTCCCTCTATACCAACAGGCCCCAACATGGCCTTATAAGGCCTCTTCAGAAAACTCATGAACAAATACTATGCATTTTCCAAAACTTAAATGCCTCTTTTATGCATGGATTTCAAAGGAAAAAAATTTTTTTGCATCAAAACTTCCATTTCCCTACAAGCTGTTTCAGTACCTTTGTAGTAGGAGATCAATCAGACATTAAATGAAAAGCCTGATATTCCACATCCACCAGTCTTGAAGCCCAGCATACTCAGTCTCTGCGACACCCAAGGCCCCAGATACTGTTCAGCTTCCACACAACACATTTTAGAGGCTGAATAAAAGTTTGACCATGCCTTTGCTGCCTGAGTGGCTCTCCTGAGTTGGGGCTCACATCCACGTCTCTGTCAGGTCACTGGAGCTGTGGACAGGGTGGAGAGCTCCCAGGATGCTGAGAACATCTCTGTCACTGTGTGAGCTGCCACCACCTGGGGCCTGATGGGCTGTCTGGCATAGGGAGGGGAGAGGCATTGTCTCTCTAGCTTTGAGAACATTTTACCTGAGGGTTTTGATTGGTTGCTTTTTGTTTCCTGTAGTTGTTCTGAGTCTTGGGTAGATTCAGCTTGAATTTTTCCACTCTAATAAAAAGAAGTGAAAAATCAGTCTTTATTAACTTATCTGTGAATAGATTAAAGGTTTAGCCAATCAAAATGTTTGAAATGAAAAATTTCTCAACTCTTTAAAAGATTATATAGAGGGGCCCGGCGGCGTGGCCTAGCGGCTAAAGTCTTCGCCTTGAACACCCGGGATCCCATATGGGCGCCGGTTCTAGTGCCGGCAGCTCCACTTCCCATCCAGCTCCCTGCTTGTGGGCTGGAAAGCAGTCGAGGACGGCCCAAAGCCTTGGGACCCTGCACCCGCGTGGGAGACCTGGAAGAGGTTCCTGGTTCCCGGCATCGGATCGGCGCATACTGGCCCGTTGCGGCTCACTTGGGGAGTGAAAAATCGGATGGAAGATCTTCCTCTCTGTCTCTCCTCCTCTGTGTATATCCGGCTTTTCAATAATTATAAAATCTTAAAAAAAAAGCTTATATAGAGGTATATGTATAATTCTACATGGATGCAAGGCCTCAGTTGCAGATTATTTACAACAACAGCAACAACAACATAATCCCCCCTGTCGCTTATCCTGAATTGTAAATTGCCAGATTAACGGCATGGATCACTGGGCTTCCGATTCATGGACGGTGGGCACACAGGACAGGGGTCTGCAGGCAGGAGGTAAAACGTGGTGCAGTGCAGGGGGAGGGTGAAGGGAGAGCCCCTGTGCCAGCACAGGCCGGGACATGATGGGTGTGAACTGCTTAGGCTACATCAGGACCACCAGGCAGGGGAATGGCAGACATCCCCCAGGTTGACACACAAGTCTGTGTTCCCAGCTGGCAGATTGGCAGATCCCCTAACCCAGTCACCCAAGGGGCATTGACAATTCTTAGTAGTTCCATCAAATTACACACACACTAAAACCCAGCCCTGTCCCAACCTGCCAATACTTAGAGACAACCCTCCCAGCATCAATTCCCTTAGCAGAATCAGAGAACCTTAGGAAAGTGATGACAAAATGCACAGCACCCCTGGAACAGGAAATGGATGCACCGTGCCGCCTCCCGCCTAAAATCACCAAATCTGAGATAGACTCCAACACTGTTGGGAAATGGATCATGGCCCCAGAAGCACCACAGCTGGTGGGATTGTTAGGGAAAGATGGCTGCTGTTGTATAGACATAGAAAGCAGGGGGTCACAATCTGAACGGAATGGCTGGGCGTGAAAAGACACAGTCACCAAGATGAAGCATGAAAGTCACCGGTGCCTCCACTCCCTCCATGGAATCAGAATCCACGAGTGGACGGGCCAGGTCAGCAGTGGTCTTTCCTAGTTATGAAAATGACAACCATGGGTCCCGATTCAAGAGAGAGAGCGGCATAGAGCCTGTTTCCTTCCCTGTAAGAATACAGACAGGGCCCGGCGGCGTGGCCTAGCGGCTAAAGTCCTCGCCTTGAAAGCCCCGGGATCCTATATGGGCACCGGTTCTAATCCCGGCAGCTCCACTTCCCATCCAGCTCCCTGCTTGTGGCCTGGGAAAGCAGTTGAGGAAGGCCCAATGCATTGGGACACTGCACCCACGTGGGAGACCCGGAAGAGGTTCCAGGTTCCCAGCTTCGGATCAGCGTACACCGGCCCGTTGCGGCTCACTTGGGGAGTGAATCATCGGACGGAAGATCTTCCTCTCTGTCTCTCCTCCTCTGTGTATATCTGGCTATAATAAAATGAATAAATCTTTAAAAAAAAAAAAGAATACAGACAAAGATACCTTCAATAAAGTGTTCTCCAAGGATTCGATGAGCTAATCTTTGTGAAGAAAGGGGAAGCAGAAATCCTTGTGATGGCGTTGGCGTTTTGGGTGTAGCTGCTTACAAGCCACTGCTTGGGCCCAGCGTGCTAGCCTAGTGGCTAAAGGCCTTGCTTGCACGCACCAGGATTCTATATGGGCGCTGGTTCTAATCCTGGCAGCCCTGCTTCCCGTCCAGCTCCCTGCTTGTGGCCTGGGAAAGCAGTCGAAGACGGCCCAAAGCCTTGGAACCCTACCGTGCGTGGGAGACCTGGAAGAGGCTGATGGCTCCTGACTCTGGATCAGCTCAGCCTTGGCCATTGTGGCCTTGGGGAGTGAATGAACAGATGGAAGATTTTCCTCTCTAACTCTTCTCCTCTTTATCTGACTTTACAATAAAAATAAACAAATCTTAGAGAATATAAAGAGCCATGGCCTACAATGCCAGCATCCTATATAGGTGCAAGTTCAAATCCTGGATCCTCATCTTCTGATCTAGCTCCATGCTAATGAGCCCAGCAAAGCAGTGGAAGGCTGGGCCCAGCCTAAGCCCTGCAGCCATCCGGGGCATGAACCTGTGGGTGGAAGAGCTCTCCCTTTGTCTCTGTAACTCTGCCTGCCAAACAAATAGATCTTATCTTTTGCCATGAAATACAAGACCACCCAACACTATTCTGAGAAGCAAAAGGAGGCCCTCTTCAACTTACTTCCATTCTCAGCAGCTTCAGGTTCGGATCCAGGGTCGGGGAGCACCAGCCCCTTTTTGGTCCTGACGGATGCAAGGGAAGCAGGAGCAGCCCAGAGCAGAATGGGACGGACTTGCTCTTCTGGCCTGGGCCTGTGTGGAGTGAGTGCAGGTCTGACCTGCTTTAAATGTCTTGCCTGTGACAGAGTTAGACCCACCCTAGTAACACCCTTGGATTCTCAAAAGAGAAATTGATGGCATATGGATGTGCCTGTGAAATGCTGTCATTTAGATTACTATTTGATGGGATGATAGGAAGGGGGATTTGTAGGATCACTTGGCAGTGATTCCAGAATTTCTGGGCCCACATATCCACATGCAAATGGACAGGGGGCAGATGCCCACAGGGGAATCCTTTCCACCAAGGAACTGTGGCTGAAGGGTCAGTTGAGGCCTTAGGGTTTGTCACCTGAGTGTGGGATTGTGAGTGAAGGATTAGGGGAAGGGCTCACGCCTGGTCAGGTGGAGAGTGGAGGTGGGTCCCACAGGACAGTGAGGCCCCATGTGAGAGGCTGCAATGAAAAGAATTTCTAGGCTGAGGTGGGAGGGAGTCCAGAGCTCCTCATAGACCATGCAGGGGCACCATGGTGTGGGGGTAAGAGTGGGGTTGTGTGCAGTGGGCAGCGTAATGGGGAGGATGCGGCCAGTGTCTGATTTCTGTCTTGGCTTGCAGGGGTCTCCGCGAAAGGGAAGTGCAGCTTAGTTACCCTTGCTGTCGGTAGGGGAGTCCCTGGGAGAGGTGAGCCACTGCCCACCCACAAATCCCCCCAGCAGCGAGAGACAAGCAGATGGCAGGGGTTCCATCAATGTGGTTCCATCTTATTGAGAAATAGCACACTGTTTTACAGGGACTAGCCGGCCTCAGCCAGTCTCTTTTCAAAACCACTTAGTCTTTTGCCTGGTCCATGCCCTCAGCCACTCTGCTGCCTGGTCCATGCCCTCAGCCACTCTGCTGCCTGGTCCATGCCCTCAGCCACTCTGCTGCCTGGTCCATGCCCTCAGCCACTCTGCTGCTTGGTCCATGCCCAGAGTTCTTCCCCTTTTCGCCATCTTATTTGCCACGTGTAGTATGCCTGCCTTAGAGCCTCACATTGGCTCAGATGTCACCCTTCTGGAAATCAATTCTGGATATGTGGAAACTGCATGTCACTGTACCCAGTCCTTCAGCTCAGGCCCTTCATGTCCTGCGGGGGACAGGGAAGGGCTGTCTCCATGTGCCTGCTCTGGGGTGATTCCTGGTGCTCTCCACAGGCACCTGAGAGTCTCCCCCGGGGCTTCATTCCCACAGAAGCTTGCTTTCTTGGTGTTCATGTGGCCCGGAAGACCTCTAGCTGTACCCTGTACTTTCCCCTTTGGCTCTGCCCCATACTCCCTTGCACTGCCAGGGTACCCTCTGAGACCCATGTGACCATGTTTCCCACCCCGCCTCTCCAGGCTGCAGCCTTCATTTGGTTGCAGATCAGCCCGAGGACACGTGCAGCTCCATGTCCAGCAGGAGCCTCTGCTCGCAGAGCCCACACCCAACAAAGGTGCAAAGGACAATGGCAACTTTGTGATTACAAGTACAGGAGTCCTCCCTGAGTTCTTTCCCCCTCATGGACAGCTTCTACTCAAGGAGACACTTCGGGTATCTCATCTTTAAGTACATAAGATGTGAACTCACTTTCACTGCATATTGAAATTAATACATGTGATAGAGACCCCATTGCACAAAATCCCTGGTCTGCAGCTGTTCAGCCTCTGTAGAACTCCACAGAGTTTTTGGATGGCCTTTTTAGATTGTGACACTGTTCACAGGTGCCGTCTTTGACCATGACTAACACTTGAACCAGTCTAGCCCTCCCACTGGTGTGTAAGCTCAAGGAAATTATGGATTTTGCCTGGAGGTGAATTCAGCTTCCCAATCCTGAGTCCATGGAGGAATGTTTCTATTGGTTGTTCTAGACCAGGGCGCAGGTCACTTTTGTGATTCTATGACATGGCCTTGTTGAGACTCCCGTGTGGAGGTTGCCATGGGTGGCAGTGGGAACGGGGTGAACTTGCTCTTCCTCACCTCACGTGGCTGTTAGATGTTACGATTGTGAATCTGTTAGGCTTGCATGGATCAGAGACTGGAGGGGCTCTGACAAGCTGAGCCCCTTCTAGAAATTTTAAGATAGCCAAGGTTGAGGCTTGAGTCACAGCTCATCTCTGATGCACCACCAAGGCAAACGTTCAGAGTTCCCAGCAACCCCAGCAATTTTTACCTAGGTTTTTAAACAGTTCACACAAAATGGAATTAAAAGAATAGTTATGTTGGTGGAAAACATTTTAAAATACATGATTTTTCCATAATATGCATTTACATGAATTATTTTCACAAAGGTGTGTTTATTTTCTTTACCTTGAGTGTCAAGGGAGAGAGGGAAGAGACAGAGACAGAAAGAGAGAGAGAGAGAGAGAGAGAGAGAGAGAGAGAGAACGGCAGAATAGAACTAGGAGCTCTGTTCTGATCTCCCACATGGGTGGCACAGACCCTAACACCAGGGCCATCCTGCGCTGCATTTTCCTTGCCTTTAGCAGGGATCTGGTTGAATGTGGAGTCAGTGGGACAGAAACAGTGTTTGTGGGAGATGCTGGCACTATGGGCGGAGACTTTACTTGCTAAGCCCGAGTGCCAGTTCTAAACGTTTTTGAATCTTCCTACAAGCACACATTTCAAACTGCATTTCACTGCCATAAACTTATTGTAGGATTCCATTTTCCATGACTTTTTGATGACTCTCACATGTCTGAGCACTGGAGGAAGGTTCCAGAACCTCTGGACTTTGGTGTGAGAGACTGAGGCTTTAGCTAGCAATGACTTTTTGAGGAATGAGATTTATTCAAAGGGCAAAGTGAGTTTTTAAAAACTAGTGGTTTGCAGTGAGATGTTGAAGCAGTGCTCTGGCAGAGGATGCCAGTGTCACGGGCATCACCTGGCACCACAACACCATCCTGACTGTCGAGTGAGAAGCCATGAGAAAAATGAGAAAAATGGTTGAGCATAGGTAAGCAGGAGTCTAGCATGAATGGGAAGAAATGCTAGGAGAGAATATGGCTATATCTGTCCAACAGTTCCATGAGCATTTGAAGTAGCAGGTTACAAAAGAAGCCAGCAGGGAGAGAAATCAGAAACATGGTGAGTGTATGATGCAGCTAGGTGCCCAGCCCCCAGACCCCGTGCTGAAGACATTCCTGTGAGTTGGGCAACCGACAAAAGACATCACATTCCATTTTGAATCTTACCTTAAGAGAAAGGCTATGCCCACTCTGAATGAGGCTGGGAGAGTATCCCTTGGGGCCCTGCACTGTTCACTGGCTCCCAAGGAGCCACAGCAGAGAGGCACGGGGCATGTCACATGGATTCTTTTGTGTTGCTAGGCACAGGGCATTCAGAGGCAGGGCGTAGCTTAGGAGTCTCTGCTCTGTTCTGGGCACAATGTGATGGGCTGGGCTTGTTGAAGTTGCTCTCTTAACAACCTTGGACTGGAATATAGAAGAGAAAAACCCAGACGTGTGGTCTTCCTAGCTCCATCCTGACCCAGGGCAGTGAAGATGCCCGCCAGCATGCCTGCGACCTGTGCCAGGCTTGGGTTGGAGTCTGAGCTCCTCTCCCAATTCTGGTTTCCTGGTGTACATCCTGGGAGGCAGCAGTGGCATCTCAAGCAGCTGGGCCCCGGCACTCGTGTTCAGGACCTGGGTTGAGTTCTCGGCTCCTGGCTCCCACCCGGCTCAGCCCTAGCCTTCATGGGGCCATTGTGTGGAACTAACAACAGAGAGAGGCTTTCCCACCACTTCTCAAAAAATAGCAATGGCAATGGTAATAATAATGATAAAAGACACACTCTTCCCCCAACATGATGGAATTAGGCAGAAGACATGCGGGAGGGATTTCTATACAAACATTTTTGAAATTATTTTTTGATAATCTTACTTATTTGATTAGGTTCAAACGGTCAAGGTCTACAGGGTGAATGTGGGTAATACCATTGTTTCCACACTAATATCATCTGTTCCCCGTATCTTGGGTCAGGGGAGAAACAAAGGGAAAAGTCCCACCCAGTCTCCCACCCTCCCAGGTCCCAGATGTGAGGCACAGCTTGAGGGTCCTGCTCAAGCCGTTTTGATAGTTCAACAGGTCTGAATTGCTGCCAATCTCACCAGTCCAATCACAATGAAACCTATTCAGAATCCACTGGCTGACATAGTCTCTTCATAGTTGGGGCTCTGAGATCCGCAGCTCAGTTGGAGGGATCTCCAAAGAAACCTCATCTGAGGTGATCCCAAACCTGAATCTTGTGTGAATTTGCCAGTACAGGGCCTAGCACTGTTTGTCACCCCAATCAGCTTACGCACATGCTGGTGGTTGCAATTGCTGGGTCAGTTCTGTTTCCAGCCCTGTCTTCCACTTGAATCAAAGGATGTTGTAGTGCAGTTCGATCCTACTCACTTCATACTCGGTCCTCAGGCAAAGCAGTGGGAGCTGCATCCCTGTCAGGCTAGTCCCCATAACCCCACCAGGCCTGCTCCCTACCTGGTTCCCATGCATGCTTGTTCAGTCTGTCCCATTTAGCTCTGGTAATTGTCAATGGGCATTGAAGCCTAGTTCAACCCAACCAACCTACTATCCACCCCACACACATACTGGCAGGTGTCTTTCTGTCTAGCCACCCCTGTCCCTGTCCCTCTCCTGGCTTTTGTGCTCTCCAGAGGGAGTGGCTACCCACGAGGGAGGTGCCCACTATCTCCCTACTAGGCCACTCCAACTTCTGGATTCTGCACTCTCCAGGTGGTTCTGGCATTTAACTGAACAGAATTGGCCCCAGTGCCAGACTCTGTCATCTGATGATGTGGCAATGCCCAACCAACCCTCACCCACTCTAGTGATTGCTTGCACCAGTCGGAACAGTCAGCCCAATCTGGCTCTTCCCCAGTCTAGCTCACATGAGGCACACAGGTGTTGTAGCCCTGCCTGGTCTGGTCTGGTCTGCCCCCATCCCAACTCATGCTGTGCAGTGGGAGTTGCTGTCCAGCAGGGGAGCCCACATTCCCTGACAGCTTTGCCTCCTTCCTATCCCTCCATCCCTGGTTCTCACGTGTGCTGTTCGGGTGCTGCAACCACATCTGGTATGGCTCACCTCACCATGGCATTCCTTAATGTGCACTGGTATGTGTTATGACTGCAACTGGCCTGGCCCACACTCGATGCTGGTGCTGGGATTTGCCAGCGCTTCAATTGGGGAATGAGTAAACAAAATAGTGTGGAATCTTCAGGGAAACATCATTCAGCAATAGAAAGCAAGAAACTATTGATACACTCAATACTTTAGATGAATCTCCAGAGAATTATAGTAAGAGGAAGAAAAAAAAAAGCTAGTCTCCAAATATCACCTACGTATGAGGACACTTTGCATTTGGGGCTGGCTTTGTGGTCCAGCAGGTTCAGGGCTGCCTGTGATGCTGGCATCCCACTTAAGCATCAGAACAAGTGCTGGCTGCTCCACTTCTCATCCAACTCCCCGCTAATACTTCTGCCACACACCGATGGAGTTCCAGGCCGCCGGTCCTGGGCGTTGTGGCCATTTGGGGATAACCAGCAGATGGACAATCTCTGTCTCACTCCACCCTCTATGTACCTCTTTCAAATACATAAACCTAAAGAAATCAATCTCCAATAAAAGATCTTAGAGAGACTCAGGTGATCCTCCTGCATTTTCTCTGACAACTACCTGTGAAACTAGAATGATCTCAAAGGGAACTGTCTCTAAACACAAAGAGCACCAAGAAATGGCCGTGCTGTGTATGTGTGTAATTCCCCCACAATCATCCCCTAAGGTAAGAACTTGAGGCCTCGAGACATTAAACAAATGATCATTCATTTAATTCACATTTTATTGTCAATCCATTGGGTTGGGAAAGGAAGAACTCATTAGCCGCATACTCTGTTGCATTCAGACAAAGCTGGGGTCTAACTTGTCAACTGTGTCTGAATTCAGAATCCATGTCACTCTCTGTAATGGTTGGCCTGAGGAGCTGAGTGTGTCGGTGGACAAGGAGCTATTCCCAAGCCAGGGCTAGTGTCCAACCTTGGAACAGCAAGCGGCAGACCCAGCTCCTCGGTGCTAGCTCTCCTTTGTGCCTCCCTCTGGTTACAATAACAGAAGACAGCATTTCTGGCCTCAATACTATCTTTGCTTCTTGTTTTGCATGAGTTACAAGGAATGAATCAAAAGCGTACCAAGACTCTGTGTTAATGTCTTCTCCCTCTTCTAACAACTGCTAGCTTCACTTAAGATAACGTTTATCAGTATGACGCCCAGGTTCTTTCTGGGTATCAAAGGCTATGTTTTCTTCGACAAAGTGGTTCATCCTGAAGAGTGGATGATATCCGCAGTGTAGATCATTTCTCTGTGAAGGATCTTCTTGTTGCCAGATTAATCCTGACATGACCACTCTTGCTGTGGTCTGGCATCTCCCTGAAGAAATACAGGATACGGGCATGGTGCTGGCCACGTGTACAAGGCATTCATGTCCCAGGTGTAGTAGCTGGGTGCCTGAGGGTAACCCGTGTAGAATGCAGGTGGAGGGGCCCATGGCAGTTGCTGCAAGGGAACCTGGAAGGTGCAGAGCTGGTACTGTGGAGGTGGGAGGTCAGCAGCAACTACGCAGGCAGGATCTGAAAGAGAGGGACAAGGAGTGCTGAATTCCCACATTCCTGCCTAGGATCACAGCCTCCCCCTGGCACCCTGTCCACACTGAACAAACCCATGGGCCAACTCCCTCCAGGTCATTACAGTTGGGAAAAAGGGATGAGGAGAGGGGAAGGTGTATCCTCAGTGTGCTGTGTGCACAGCAGGGAGCCTGGGGCCGGGGCAGGTGCTGTCACCTAACACAGTGACATCTGGGTCAGCCCATGCCACTTGCTGAAGGGCTCTGAAGAAGAATCCAGGCGAGACAAACCTGAGGAGTTGTCCTCCCATCTCGATCCCAGAATCCTGTGCAGGATGTCTCCAAAGGGGCACGGCAGCGGCTTGCTCCTGGACTTCCTATTGGCCTCACGCACAGTCCAGTACAAGTCTTTGAGACTGAGCAGCATCGAGAGACATTCCTGCCGTGTTTTGTTTATGCCTTTGTGCTTGAGACGCTGAGCAATTGCCCTGGACACAACGGAGCTCCTCTTCTTCCTCACAGGGTGTTGCCATTGAAGAAACTCCCACTCTTGCAGGAAACTCCGGATTTCGTCATCACTCCATGGTTGAATGAATGTGTCTGGAAGGAACATGTACCTTGAGCACTTCATAAGTGCATTTGGGGGAATTCTCAGAATCTCTCTTTATAACCACAGGCCCCAACATGGCTTTACAAGACCACTTCAGAAAACTCATGAACAAATAGTATGCATTTTCGTAAACTTAAAGGCAAAGCTTCCATTTTCCCATGAGCTTTTTTGAGTACCTTTGCAGTGGGAGATCCATCAGAGAGCAAATGAAAAGCCTGATATTCCACATCCACCAGTCTTGAAGCCCAGCATACTCAGTCTCTGCGACACCCAAGGTCCCACATGCTGTTCAGCTTCCACACAACACATTTTAGAGGCTGAACAAAAGTTTGACCATGCCTTTGCTGCCTGAGTGGCTCTCCTGAGCTGGGGCTCACATCCACGTCTCTGTCAGGTCACTGGAGCTGTGAACAGGGTGGAGAGCTCCCAGGATGCTGAGAACATCTCTGTCACTGTGTGAGCTGCCACCACCTGGGGCCTGATGGGCTGTCTGGTGTGTGGAGGGGAGAGGCTTTGTCTCTCTAGCTTTGAGAACATTTTACCTGAGGGTTTTGATTGGTTGCTTTTTGTTTCCTGTAGTTGTTCTGAGTCTTGGGTAGATTCAGCTTGAACTTTTCCACTCTAATAAAAAGAAGTGAAAAATCAGTCTTTATGTAACTGCATCATGACTTTTCTGTGAATAGATTAAAGGTTTAGCCAATCAAAGTGGTTTAAATGGAAATTTCTCAACTCTTTAAAAGCTTACATAGAGGTATTTGTATATTTCTACATGGATGCAAGGCCTCATTTGCAGATTATTTACAACAACAACAACAACAAAATCCCCTTTTTCCCTTATCCTGAATTGTTAATTTCCAGATTAACGGCATGGATCACTGGGCTTCCGATTCATGGACGGTGGGCACACAGGACAGGGGTCTGCAGGCAGGAGGTAAAACGTGGTGCAGTGCAGGGGGAGGGTAAAGGGAGAGCCCCTGTGCCAGTACAGGCCGGGACATGATGGGTGTTAACTGCTTAGGCTACATCAGGACCACCAGGCAGGGGAATGGCAGACATCCCCCAGGTTGACACACAAGTCTGTGTTCCCAGCTGGCAGATTGGCAGATCCCCTAACCCAGTCACCCAAGGGGCATTGACAATTCTTAGTAGTACGATCAAATTACACACACACTAAAACCCAGCCCTGTCCCAACTTGCCAATACTTAAAGACAACCCTCCCAGCATCAATTCCCTTAGCAGAATCAGAGAACCTTAGGAAAGTGATGACAAAATGCACAGCACCCCTGGAACAGGAAATGGATGCACCGTGCCGCCTCCCGCCTAAAATCACCAAATCTGAGACAGATTCCAACACTGTTGGGAAATGAATCATGGCCCCAGAAGCACCACAGCTGGTGGGATTGTTAGGGTAAGATGGTAGCTATTGTAAAGACATAGAAAGCAGGGGGCCACAATCTGAACGGAATGGCTGGGCTTGAAAAGACACAGTCACCAAGATGAAGCATGAAAGTCACCAGTGCCTCCACTCCCTCCATTGAATCAGAATCCACGAGTGGACGGGCCAGGTCAGCAGTGATCTTTCCTAGTTATGAAAATGACAACCATGGGTCCCGATTCAAGAGAGAGAGCGGCATAGAGCCTGTTTCCTTCCCTGTAAGAATACAGGTAGGGCCCGGCTGCGTGGCCTAGCGGCTAAAGTCCTCGCCTTGAAAGCCCCGGGATCCTATATGGGCACCGGTTCTAATCCCGGCAGCTCCACTTCCCATCCAGCTCCCTGCTTGTGGCCTGGGAAAGCAGTTGAGGACGGCCCAATGCATTGGGACCATGCACCCGCGTGGGAGACCCGGAAGAGGTTCCAGGTTCCTGGCTTCGGATCAGCGCGCACCGGCCCGTTGCGGCTCACTTGGGGAGTGAATCATCGGACGGAAGATCTTCCTCTCTGTCTCTCCTCCTCTGTGTATATCTGGCTATAATAAAATGAATAAATCTTTAAAAAAAAAAAAAGAATACAAAGATACCTTCAATAAAGTGTTCTCCAAGGATTCGATGAGCTAATCTTTGTGAAGAAAGGGGAAGCAGAAATCCTTGTGATGGCGTTGGCGTTTGGGTGTAGCTGCTTACAAGCCACTGCTTGGGCCCTGTGTGCTAGCCTAGTGGCTAACGGCCTTGTTTGCATGCACCAGGATTCAATATGGGCGCTGGTTCTAATCCTGGCAGCCCTGCTTCCCATCTAGCCCCTTACCTGTGGCCTGGGAAAGCAGTGGAGGATGACCCAAAGCCTTTGGACCCTACCGTGCGTGGGAGACCCGGAAGAGGCTGCTGGCGCATGACTCTGGATCAGCTCAGCTCTGGCCATTGGGGCACTTGGGGAGTGAATCCACAGACGGAGGAGTTTCCTCTCTGTCTCTTCTCCTCTCTATCTGACTTTACAATAAAAATAAACAAATCTTACAGAGAAAAATAACCAATTCCTACAATGCCAGCATCCTATATAGGTGCAAGTTCAAATCCTGGATCCTCATCTTCTGATCTAGCTCCATGCTAATGAGCCCAGCAAAGCAGTGGAAGGCTGGGCCCAGCCTAAGCCCTGCAGCCATCCGGGGATGAACCTGTGGGTGGAAGAGCTCTCCCTTTGTCTCTGTAACTCTGCCTGCCAAACAAATAGATCTTATCCTGTGCCATGAAATACAAGACCACCCAACACTACTCTGAGAAGCAAAAGGAGGCCCTCTTCAACTTACTTCCATTGTCGGCAGCTTCAGGTTCGGATCCAGGGTCGGGGAGCACCAGCCCCTTCTTGGTCCTGACGGATGCAAGGGAAGCAGGAGCAGCCCAGAGCAGAATGGGACGGACTTGCTCTTCTGGCCTGGGCCTGTGTGGAGTGAGTGCAGGTCTGACCTGCTTTAAATGTCTTGCCTGTGACAGAGTTAGACCCACCCTAGTAACACCCTTGGATTCTCAAAAGAGAAATTGATGGCATATGGATGTGCCTGAGAAATCCTGTCATTTAGATTATTGTTTGGTGGGATGATAGGAAAGGGGGATTTGGAGGATCACTTGGCAGTGATTCCAGAATTTCTGGGTCCACATATCCACACACAAATGGACAGGGGGCAGATGCCCACAGGGGAATCCTTTCCACCAAGGAACTGTGGCTGAAGGGTCAGTTGAGGCCTTAGGGTTTGTCACCTGAGTGTGGGATTGTGAGTGAAGGATTAGGGGAAGGGCTCACGCCTGGTCAGGTGGAGAGTGGAGGTGGGTCCCACAGGACAATGAGGCCTGATGTGAGAGGCTGCGATGGAAAGAATTTCTAGGCTGAAGGTGGGAGGGAGTCCAGAGCTTCTCATAGACCATGCAGGGGCACCATGGTATGGGGGTAAGAGTGGGGCTGTGTGCAGTGGGCAGCGTAATGGGGAGGATGCAGCCAGTGTCTGATTTCTATCTTGGCTTGCAGGGGTCCCCTGAAAGGGAGGATGCAGCTTAGTTACCCTTGCTGTCGGTAGGGGAGCCCCTGGGAGAGGTGAGCCACTGCCCACCCACAAATCCCCCCAGCCAGCAAGAGACAAGCAGATGGCAGGGGTTCCATCAATGTGGTTCCATCTTATTGAGAAACACCACACTGTTGTTCAGGTTCTAGCCGGCCTCAGCCAGTCTCTTTTCAAAACAACTCAGGCTTCTGCCTGGTCCATGCCCTCAGCCACTCTGATGCCTGGTCCATGCCCTCAGCCACTCTGCTGCTTGGTCCATGCCCAGAGCTCTTCCCCTTTTCGCCATCTTATTTGCCACGTGTAGTATGGCTTCCTTAGAGCCCCACATTGGCTCAGATGTCACCCAGCTGGGAATTAGTTCTGGTTTTGTGGAAACTGCATGTCACTGTACCCAGTCCTTCAGCTCAGGCCCTTCATGTCCTGCGGGGGACAGGGAAGGGTTGTGTCCATGTGCCTGCTCAGGGGTGATTCCTGGTGCTCTCCACAGGCACCTGAGAGTCTCCCCCGGGGTCTTCATTCCCACAGAAGCTTGCTTTCTTAGTGTTCATGTGGCCCGGAAGACCTCTAGCTGTACCCTGTACTTTCCCCTTTGGCTCTGCCCCATACTCCCTTGCACTGCCAAGGTACCCTCTGAGACCCATGTGACCATGTTTCCCACCCCGCCTCTCCAAGCTGCAGCCTTCATTTGGTTGCAGATCAGCCCGAGGACACGTGCAGCTCCATGTCTAGCAGGAGCCTCTGGTCGCAGAAACCACACTCAGCTGTATCCCAGGAAGGCTTTGTCCGGCCCTCCTCCTTGGTGCAAAGGGCCTTGTCAACCAGACTGCTTTGGGATTAGAAGTACATGAGCCCTCCCTAAGTTCTTTTCCCCCTCATGGACAGCTTCTACTCAAGGAGACACTTTGGGTTTCTCATTTTTAAGTACATAAGATGTGAACTCACTTTCACTTCCTATTGAAATTCAGAGAGTCCAATGCACGTGATAGGGACCCCATTGCACAAAGTCCCTGGTCTGCAGCTGTTCAGCCTCTGTAGAACTCCACAGAGGCTGTGGATATCCTTTTTTGATTGTGACACTGTTCACAGGTGCCGTCTTTGACCATGACTAACACTTGAACCAGTCTAGCCCTCCCACTGGTCTGTAAGCTCAAGGGAATCATGGGTTTTGCCTGGAGGTGAATTCAGCTTCCCAATCCTGATTCCATGGAGGAATGATTCTATTGGTTGTTCTAGACCAGGGCGCAGGTCACTTTTGTGATTCTATGACATGGCCTTGTTGAGATTCCCGTGTGGAGGTTGCCGTGGCCGGCAGTGGGTACGGGGTGAACTTGCTCTTCCTCACCTCACATGGCTGTTAGATGTTACGATTCTGAATCTGTTAGACTTGCATGGATCAGAGACTGGAGGGGCACTAACAAGCTGAGGCCCTTCTAGAAATTTTAAGATAGCCAAGGTTGAGGCTTGAGTCACAGCTCATCTCTGATGCACCACCAAGGCAAAGGTTCAGAATTCCCAGCAACCCCAGCAAATTTTACCTAGGTTTTTATTTTATTTTTTTTAAAGATTTATTCATTTTTATTACAGCCAGATATACAGAGAGGAGGAGAGACAGAGAGGAAGATCTTCCATCAGATGGTTCACTCCCCAAGTGACAGCAACGGGCCGGTGCGCGCTGATCCGAAGTCGGGAACCAGGAACCTCTTCCAGGTCTCCCACGCGAGTGCAGGGTCCCAATGCATTGGGCCGTCCTCGACTGCTTTCCCAGGCCACAAGCAGGGAGCTGGATGGGAAGTGGAGCTGCCGGGATTAGAACCGGCGCCCATATGGGATCCCGGGGCTTTCAAGGCGAGGACTTTAGCCGCTAGGCCACGCCGCCGGGCCCTACCTAGGTTTTTAAACAGTTCACACAAAATGTCTGAGAACTGGTGTGAGGTTCCAGGACCTCTGGAGTGAGTTACTGAGGCTTCAGCTAGCAACAACTTTTTGAGGACTGAGATTTATTCGAAGGGCAAAGTGAGTTTTTAAAAAAATGGTTTACAGTGAGATGTTGAAGCAGTGCACTGGCAGAGGATGCCAGTGTCATGGGCATCACCTGGCACCACAACACCATCTTGACTGTCCAGTGTGACGCCATAGAAAAATGAGAAAAATGGTTGAGCATAGGTAAGCAGGAGTCCAGCATGAATGGGAAGAAATGCTAGGAGAGAATATGGCTATTTCTGTGAGAACATTTCCCTGAGCGTTTGAAGTAACTGGTTACAAAACAGGCCAGCAGGGAGAGAAATCAGAAACATGATATGTGCTGTGATGCAGCTAGGTGCCCAGCCCCCAGACCCCGTGCTGAAGACATTCCAGTAAGTTGGGCAACTGAGAAAAGACATCACTTTTCGTTTTGAATCTTACCTTAAGACAAAGGCTATGGGGCCCGGCAGCGTGGCCTAGCGGCTAAAGTCCTCGCCTTGAAAGCCCCGGGATACCATATGGGCGCCGGTTCTAATCCCGGCAGCTCCACTTCCCATCCAGCTCCCTGCTTGTGGCCTGGGAAAGCAGTCGAGGACGGCCCAATGCATTGGGACCCTGCACCCGCGTGGGATACCCGGAAGACGTTCCTGGTTCCCAGCTTCGGATCGGCACGCATCGGCCCGTTGCTGTCACTCGGGGAGTGAATCATCGGACGGAAGTTCTTCCTCTCTGTCTCTCCTCCTCTCTGTATATCTGGCTGTAATAAAATGAATAAATCTTTAAAAAAGAGAGAGAGAGAAAGGCTATGCCCACTCTGAATGAGGCTGGGAGAGTGTCCATTGGGGCCCTCCACTGTTCACTGGCTCCCAAAGAGCCACAGCAGAGGGGCACGGGGCATGTCACATGGATTCTTTGTGTTGGCTAAGCACAGGGCATTCAGAGGCAGGGCCTAGCTTAGGAGTCTCTGCTCTGTTCTGGGCACAATGTGATGGGCTGGGCTTGTTGAAGTTGCTCTTAACAACCTTGGACTGGAATATAGAAGAGAAAAACCGAGACGTGTGGTCTTCCCAGCTGCATCCTGACCCCAGGTTAGTGAAGATCCCCGCCAGCATGCCTGCCTCCTGTGCCAGGCCCTGGGTTGGTATTAGGCAAAAGACGTGTGGGACGGGATTTCTAAAAAAAATTTTTCAATCATTTTTTAATAATCTTGCTTTTTGATTAGGGTTCAAAGGGTCAAGCGCTACAGGGTGAGAGCGGATAATACCATTGTTTCCACGCTAATATCATTTTTTCCTTGTACCTGGGTGCAGGGGAGAAACAAAAGAAAAAGCACCACCTGGTCTTTCACCCATCCCAGGTCCCTGATGTGGTTCACAAATGTGCTTTCAAGGCATGGCTTCAGAGGGTGGAAAAGGAAGAAATGCCTCTCTGAATTAATCCCATTCTGAGGGCTCTACCTCACGAGCTCAATCCCTCATGGTATTAATCCCTCCCACATGGCTTCTGCCTAATACCATCATGTTAGGGGAAAGGGTGTCTTTTATAATTACTATTATCAGTGCCATTGCTATTATTTGAGAAGTGGAGGAAAAGCCCCTCTCTGTTGTTAGCTCCACACAATGGCCCCATGATGGTCAGGGCTGAGCCGGGTGGGAGCCAGGAGCCGAGAACTCTACCAGGTCCTGAACACGAGTGCCAGGGGCCCAGCTGCTTGAGATGCCACTGCTGTCTCCCAGGATGTACACCAGGAAACCAGAATTGGGAGAGGAGCTTGGACTCCAACCCAGGCCTGGCACAGGAGGCAGGCATGCTGGCGGGGATCTTCACTAACCTGGGGTCAGGATACAGCTGGGAAGACCACACGTCTGGGTTTTTCTCTTCTATATTCCAGTCCAAGGTTGTTAAGAGCAACTTCAACAAGCCCAGCCCATCACATTGTGCCCAGAACAGAGCAGAGACTCCTAAGCTAGGCCCTGCCTCTGAATGCCCTGTGCACAGCAACACAAAAGAATCCATGTGACATGCCCCGTGCCTCTCTGCTGTGGCTACTTGGGAGCTTCTTGGGAGCCAGTGGACAGTGCAGGACCCCAATGGACACTCTCCCAGCCTCATTCAGAGTTGGCACAGCATTTCTCCCATGTGGGAGACCCAGAATAAGTTCCTGGTTCCCGTCTTCAGATCGGCGCAACACTGGCCATTGTGGCTCGCTTGGGGAGTGAATCATGGGACGGAACATCTTCCTCTCTGTCTCTCCTCCTCTCTGTATATCTGACTTTGTAATAAAAATAAATAAATCTTAAAAAAAAAAAAAAAGAATCCATGTGACATGCCCCGTGCCTCTCTGCTGTGGCTCTTTGGGAGCCAGTGGACAGTGCAGGGCCCCAAGGAATACTCTCCCAGCATCATTCAGAGTGGGCATAGCCTTTCTGTTAAGGTAATATTCAAAGCGGAAAGTGATGTCTTTCCTCAGTTGCCCAACTCACTGGAGTGTCTTCAGCACGGGATCTGGGGACTAGGCACCTAGCTGCATCACAGCACATATCATGTTTCTGATTTCTCTCCCTGCTGGCCTGTTTTGTAACCAGTTACTTCAAACTCTCATGGAACTATTGGACAGATATAGCCTTATAGGCCCCAGAACGATAACGTAGTGTTTCAAGTCCTTGCCTTGAACACTCTGGGATCCCATTTGGGCAATGGTTCCAATTCCAGCGGCCCAACTTTCCCTTCCAACTCCCTGGCTGTGCCCTGAGAAACCAGTCGAGGGCGGCCAAAAGCCTTGGCACCAGACACAAGCGTGGGAGAACCGAAAGTGTTCCTGGCTCCTGGCTTTGGATCAGCTCAGCTCCAGATGTTGCAGTCGCTTGTTGAGTCAATCATCAGACGGAAGATCTTCCTCTCTATCTCTCCTTTCTGTATATTCACCTTTCCAATAAAAATAAAACTTAAAAAAAAAGAAATAGCCATATTCTCTCCTAGCATTTCTTCCCATTCATTCTGGACTCCTGCTTAAATATGCTTAATCATTTTTCTCATTTTTCTCACGGCTTCACACTGGACAGTCAGGATGGTGTTGTGGTGCCAGGTGATGCCCGTGACACTGGCATCCTCTGCCAGAGCACTGCTTCAACATCTCACTGCAAGCCACTTTTTTTTAAAACTCACTTTCCCCTTTGAGTAAATCTCAGTCCTCAAAAAGTCATTCCAACCTGAAGCCTCAGTCTCTCACCCCAAACCCCAGAGGTTCTGGAACCTTCCTCCAGTGCTCAGACATGTGAGAGTCATCAAGATTCATGGAAAATGGAATCCTATCATAGGTTTATGGTAGTGAAATGCAGTTTGTAACGTGTGCTTGCAGGAAGATTCAAAAAAGTTTAGAACTGGCACTCGGGCTTTAGCAACTGAAGTCTCTGCCCATAGTGCCAGCATCTCCCACAAACACTGTTTCTGTCCCACTGACTCCACATTCAACCGGATCCCTGCTAAAGACCAGGAAAACGCAGCGCAGGATGGCCCTGGTGTTAGGGTCTGTGCCACCCATGTGGGAGATCAGAACAGAGCTCCTAGATCTTATTCTGGAGCACTCTCTTTCTGTCTCTGTCTCTTCCCTCTCTCCCTTGACACTCAAGGTAAAGAAAATAAACACACCTTTTAAAAAACACGCATATAAATGCATTTTATGAAAAAAAACTGCATGCATTTAAAAATGTTTCGCACCAACATAACTATTCTTTTAATTCCATTTTGTGTGAACTGTTTAAAAACCTAGGTAAAAATTGCGTGGGTTGCTGGGAACTCTGAACCTTTGCCTTGGTGGTGCATCAGAGTTGAGCTGTGACTCAAGCCTCAACCTTGGCTGTCTTGGAATTTCTAGAAGGGGCTTAGCTTGTTAGAGCCCCTCCAGTCTCTGATCCATGCAAGTCTAACAGATTCACAATCATAACATCTAACAGCCACTGAGGTGAGGAAGAGCAAGTTCAGCCCGTACCCACTGCCGGCCACGGCAACCTCCACACGGGAGTCTCAACAAGGCCATGTCATAGAATCACAGAAGTGACCTGCGTCCTGGTCTAGAACAACCAATAGAATAATTCCTCCTTGGAATCAGGATTGGGAAGCTGAATTCACCTCCAGGCAAAACCCATGATTTCCTTGAGCTTACAGACCAGTGGGAGGGCTGGACTGGTTCAAGTGTTAGTCATGGTCAAAGACGGCACCTGTGAACAGTGTCACAATCTAAAAAGGCCATCTGGGCACAGGAGATCCACGGAGATGGAAGTGAGCAACAGGAGTCAGCCACACGATGGCAGTGGTGGGTGCAGGTTGAGTAACTCACCCAGAGGGAACCAAGTCCCCAGGAAAGATTGCACCCAGTGTATTCATGGAATGAGAAGGCAGTGTGGCTGGAATCTGGATACCTTAAGGTGACACGACCAAATCGATGTGGAGTTCTACAGAGGCTGAACAGCTGCAGACCTGGGGCTTTGTGCAATGGGGTCCCTAGGACATGCATTAATTTCAATAGGAAGTGAAAGTGAGTTCACATCTTATGTCCTTAAAGATGAGATACCCGAAGTGTCTCCTTGAGTAGAAGCTGTCCATGAGGGGGAAAGAACTCAGGGAGGGCTCGTGTACTTCTAATCCCAAAGCAGCCTGGTTGCCATTGTCCTTTGCACCTTTGCTGGGTGTGGGCTCTGCGAGCAGAGGCTCCTGCTGGACATGGAGCTGCACGTGTCCTCGGGCTGATCTGCAACCAAATGAAGGCTGCAGCCTGGAGAGGCGGGGTGGGAAACATGGTCACATGGGTCTCAGAGGGTACCTTGGCAGTGCAAGGGAATATGGGGCAGAGCCAAAGGGGAAAGTAAAAGGTACAGCTAGAGGTCTCCCTGGGCACATGAACACCAAGAAAGCAAGTTTCAGTGGGAATGAAGGCCCCAGGGGAGACTCTCAGGTGCCTGTGGAGAGCATCAGGAATGACCCCTGAGCAGGAACAAGGACACAACCCTTCCCTGTCCCCTGCAGGACATGAAGGGCCTGAGCTGAAGGGCTGGGTACAGTGAAATGCAGTTTCCACATATCCAGAACTGATTCCCAGCTGGATGACATCTGAGCAAATGTGGGGTCTAAGGAAGCCATACTACACATGGCAAATGAGGTGGCGACCAGTGGAAGAGCTCTGGGCATGGACCAGGCATCAGAGTGGCTGAGGGCATGGACCAGGCATCAGAGTGGCTGAGGGCATGGACCAGGCAGAAGCCTGAGTTGTTTTGAAAAGACACTGGCTGAGGCCGGCTAGCCCCTGTAAAACAGTGTGAAATTTCTCAATAAGGCAGAACCACACTGATGGAACCCCTGCCATCTGCTTGTCTCTCCCTGGCTGGGGGGTGGGTGGGCAGTGGCTCACCTCTCCCAGAGACTCCCCTACCGACAGCAAGGGTAACTAAGCTGCACTTCCCTTTCGAGGAGACCCCTGCAAGCCAAGACAGAAATCAGACACTGGCTGCATCCTCCCCATTACGCTGCCCACTGCACACAACCCCACTCTTACCCCCACACTATGGTGCCCCTGCATGGTCTATGAGGAGCTCTGGGCTCCCTCCCACCTTCAGCCTAGAAATTCTTTCCATCGCAGCCTCTCACATGGGGCCTCACTGTCCTGTGGGACCCACCTCCACTCTCCACCTGACCAGGCGTGAGCCCTTCCCCTAATCCTTCACTCACAATCCCACACTCAGGTGACAAGCCCTAAGGCCGCCACTGACCCTTCAGCCACAGTTCCTTGGTGGAAAGGATTCCCCTGTGGGCATATGCCCCTGTCCATTTGCATGTGGATATGTGGGCCCAGAAATTCTGGAATCACTGCCAAGTGATCCTCCAAATCCCCCTTTCCTATCATCCCATCAAACATTCACCTAAATGACAGGATTTCTCAGACACATCCATATGCCATCAATTTCTCTTTTGAGAATCCAAGGGTGTTACTAGGGTGGGTCTAACTCTGTCACAGGCAAGACATTTAAAGCAGGTCAGACCTGCACTCACTCCACACAGGCCCAGGCCAGAAGAGCAAGTCCGTCCCATTCTGCTCTGGGCTGCTCCTGCTTCCCTTGCATCCGTCAGGACCAAGAAGGGGCTGGTGCTCCCCGACCCTGGATCCGAACCTGAAGCTGCCGACAATGGAAGTAAGTTGAAGAGGGCCTCCTTTTGCTTCTCAGAGTAGTGTTGGGTGGTCTTGTATTTCATGGCACAGGATAAGATCTATTTGTTTGGCAGGCAGAGTTACATCTCCCACCCACAGGTTCATCCCCGGATGGCTGCAGGACGTAGGCTGGGCCCAGCCTTCCACTGCTTTGCTGGGCTCATTAGCATGGAGCTAGATCAGAAGATGAGGATCCGGGGTTTGGACTTGCACCTATATAGGATGCTGGCATTGTAGGAATTGGTTTTTTTTCTCTGTAAGATTTGTTTATTTTTATTGTAAAGTCAGATAGAGAGGAGAAGAGACAGAGAGGAAACTCGTCCGTCTGTGGATTCACTCCCCAAGTGCCCCAATGGCCAGAGCTGAGCTGATCCAGAGTCAGGAGCCATCAGCCTCTTCTGGGTCTCCCACGCACAGAAGGGTCCAAAGGCTTTGGGTCATCCTCCACTGCTTTCCCAGGCCACAAGCAGGGAGCTGGATGGGAAGCAGGGCTGCCGGGATTAGAACCAGCGCCCATATAGAATCCTGGTGCATGCAAGCAAGGCCTTTAGCCACTAGGCTAGCACGCTGGGCCCAAGCAGTGGCTTGTAAGCAGCTACACCCAAAACGCCAACGCCATCACAAGGATTTCTGCTTCCCCTTTCTTCACAAAGATTAGCTCATCGAATCCTTGGAGAACACTGCGTTGAAGGTTTGAACTTCCACTTTGAAGGAAACAGGCCCCATGCTGTTATCTCTCTTGAATGGGGACCCATGGTTGTCATTTTCATAACTAGGAAAGACCACTGCTGACCTGGCCCGTCCACTCGTGGATTCTGATTCCATGGAGGGAGTGGAGGCACCGGTGACTTTCATGCTTCATCTTGGTGACTGTGTCTTTTCAAGCCCAGCCATTCCATTCAGATTGTGGCCCCCTGCTTTCTATGTCTATACAACAGCTACCATCTTTCCCTAACAATCCCACCAGCTGTGGTGCTTCTGGGGCCATGATCCATTTCCCAACAGTGTTGGAGTCTCTTAGATTTGGTGATTTTAGGCGGGAGGTGGCAACGGTGCATCCATTTCCTGTTCCAGGGGTGCTGTGCATTTTGTCATCACTTTCCTAAGGTTCTCTGATTCTGCTAAGGGAATTGATGCTGGGAGGGTTGTCTTTAAGTATTGGCAAGTTGGGACAGGGCTGGGTTTTAGTGTGTGTGTAATTTAATCGTACTACTAAGAATTGTCAATGCCCCTTGGGTGACTGGGTTAGGGGATCTGCCAATCTGCCAGCTGGGAACACAGACTTGTGTGTCAACCTGGGGGATGTCTGCCATTCCCCTGCCTGGTGGTCCTGAGGTAGCCTAAGCAGTTAAAACCCATCATGTCCCGGCCTGTGCTGGCACAGGTGCTCTCCCTTTACCATCCCCCTGCACTGCAGCACGTTTTACCTCCTGCCTGCAGACCCCTGTCCTGTGTGCCCACCGTCCATGAATCGGAAGCCCAGTGATCCATGCCGTTAATCTGGCAATTAACAATTCAGGATAAGCGACAGGGGGGATTATGTTGTTGTTGCTGTTGTTGTTAATAATCTACAACTGAGGCCTTGCATCCATGTAGAATTATACATATACCTCTATATAAGCTTTTTTTTTAAGATTTTATTATTATTGAAAAGCTGCATATACACAGAGGAGGAGAGACAGAGAGGAAGATCTACCATCCGATTTTTCACTCCCCATGTGAGCCGCAACGGGCCAGTACGCGCCGATCCGATGCCGGGAACCAGGAACCTGTTTCCAGGTCTCCCACGCAGGTGCAGGGTCGCAAGCCTTTGGGCCGTCCTAGACTGCTTTCCAGCCCACAAGCAGGGAGCTGGATGGGAAGTGGAGCTGCCGGCACTAGAACCTTCGCCCATATGGGATCCTGGGGCGTTCAAGGCGAAGACTTTAGCCGCTAGGCCACGCCGCCGGGCCCCTCTATATAATCTTTTAAAGAGTTGAGAAATTTTTCATTTAAACCATTTTGATTGGCTAAACCTTTAATCTATTCACAGATAAGTTAATAAAGACTGATTTTTCACTTCTTTTTATTAGAGTGGAAAAATTCAAGCAGAATCTACCCAAGACTCAGAACAACTACAGGAAACAAAAAGCAACCAATCAAAACCCTCAGGTAAAATGTTCTCAAAGCTAGAGAGACAACGCCTCTCCCCTCCCTATGCCAGACAGCCCATCAGGCCCCAGGTAGTGGCAGCTCACACAGTGACAGAGATGTTCTCAGCATCCTGGGAGCTCTCCACCCTGTCCACAGCTCCAGTGACCTGACAGAGACGTGGATGTGAGCCCCAGCTCAGGAGAGCCACTCAGGCAGCAAAGGCATGGTCAAACTTTTGTTCAGCCTCTAAAATGTGTTGTGTGGAAGCTGAACAGCATGTGGGACCTTGGGTGTCGCAGAGACTGAGTATGCTGGGCTTCAAGACTGGTGGATGTGGAATATCAGGCTTTTCATTTGCTCTCTGATGGATCTCCCACTGCAAAGGTACTCAAAAAAGCTCATGGGAAAATGGAAGCTTTGCCTTTAAGTTTACGAAAATGCATACTATTTGTTCATGAGTTTTCTGAAGTGGTCTTGTAAAGCCATGTTGGGGCCTGTTGTTATAAAGAGAGATTCTGAGAATTCCCCCAAATGCACTTATGAAGTGCTCAAGGTACATGTTCCTTCCAGACACATTCATTCAACCATGGAGTGATGACGAAATCCGGAGTTTCCTGCAAGAGTGGGAGTTTCTTCAATGGCAACACCCTGTGAGGAAGAAGAGGAGCTCCGTTATGTCAAGGGCAATTGCTCAGCGTCTCAAGCACAAAGGCATAAACAAAACACGGCAGGAATGTCTCTCGATGCTGCTCAGTCTCAAAGACTTATACTGGACTGTGCGTGAGGCCAATAGGAAGCCCAGGAGCAAGCCGCTGCCGTGCCCCTTCGGAGACATCCTACACAGGATTCTGGGATCGAGATGGGAGGACAACTCCTCAGGTTTGTCTCGCCTGGATTCTTCTTCAGAGCCTTTCAGCGAGTGGCATGGGCTGACCCAGATGTTACTGTGTTAGGTGACAGCACCTGCCCCAGGCTCCCTGCTCTGCACACAGCACACTGAGGATACACCTTCCCCTGTCCTCGTCTCTTTCTCCCATCTACAATGACCTGGAGGGAGTTGGCCCATGGGTTTGTTCAGTGTGGACAGGGTGCCAGGGGGAGGCTGTGATCCTAGGCAGGAATGTGGGAATTCAGCACTCCTTGTCCCTCTCTTTCAGATCCTGCCTGCGTAGTTGCTGCTGACCTCCCACCTCCACAGTACCAGCTCTGCACCTTCCAGGTTCCCTTGCAGCAACTGCCATGGGCCCCTCCACCTGCATTCTACACGGGTTACCCTCAGGCACCCAGCTACTACACCTGGGACATGAATGCCTTGTACACGTGGCCAGCACCATGCCCGTATCCTGTATTTCTTCAGGGAGATGCCAGACCACAGCAAGAGTGGTCATGTCAGGATTAATCTGGCAACAAGAAGATCCTTCACAGAGAAATGATCTACACTGCAGACATCATCCACTCTTCAGGATGAACCACTTTGTCGAAGAAAACATAGCCTTTGATACCCAGAAAGAACCTGGGTGTCATACTCATCCTTATCTTATGTGAAGCTAGCAGTTGTTAGAAGAGGGAGAAGACATTAACACAGAGTCTTGGTACGCTTTTGATTCATTCCTTGTAACTCATGCAAAACAAGAAGCAAAGATAGTATTGAGGCCAGAAATGCTGTCTTCTGTTATTTGAACCAGAGGGAGGCACAGAGGAGAGCTAGCACCGAGGAGCTGGGTCTGCCGCTTGCTGTTCCAAGGTTAGACACTGGCCTTGGCTTGGGAATAGCTCCTTGTCCACCGACACACTCAGCTCCTCAGGTCAACCATTACAGAGAGTGACATAGAATCTGAATTCAGACACAGTTGACAAGTTAGACCCCAGCTTTGTCTGAATGCAACAGAGTATGCGGCTAATGGGTTCTTCCTTTCCCAACCCAATGGATTGACAATAAAATGTGAATTAAAGAATGATCATTTGTTTAATGTCTCTAGGCCTCAAGTTCTTACCTCAGGGGATGATTGTGGGGGAATTACACACATACACAGCACGGCCATTTCTTGGTGCTCTTTGTGTTTAGAGACAGTTCCCTTTGAGATCATTCTAGTTTCGCAGGTAGTTGTCAGAGAAAATGCAGGAGGATCACCTGGGTCTCTCTAAGATCTTTTATTGGAGATTGATTTCTTTAGATTTAAATTTGAAAGAGGTACATAGAGGGTGGAGTGAGACAGAGATTGTCCATCTGCTGGTTATCCCCAAATGGCCACAACGCCCAGGACTGGCGGCCTGGAACTCCATCGATGTGTGGCAGAAGTATTAGCGGGGAGTTGGATGAGAAGTGGAGCAGCCAGCACTTGTTCTGATGCTTAAGTGGGATGCCAGCGTCACAGGCAGCACTTAGCCTACTGTACCACAAAGCCGGTGCTGTAGGAGCACATTGTGACACTAGAAGGTCAGAGAGCACAGGGTTACAGTTTTTGGACAATATTTGTATAACAGCTGAATGGATACCTTTTGTATATCTGATTAGGGATATCATTTGTATGAGAACAGTTGAGTGGACAGCGTGCGAATCAGAACACTTGGTAGAATATACAAAACAAAAGGAGGTCCAAGCAAAAGTCTAGAAACAGTTGATGGGTTTTGTCGATAAGCTCAATACTTCTCCCCTTTTCCCAAATGACTCTC
Organism: Ochotona princeps; assembly: GCF_030435755.1. Taxonomy (NCBI): domain Eukaryota; kingdom Metazoa; phylum Chordata; class Mammalia; order Lagomorpha; family Ochotonidae; genus Ochotona; species Ochotona princeps. The sequence goes on from NC_080850.1 coordinate 1,301,398, forward strand.
AGAGTATAAAGTCTGATGCCACTAATGAAGTTCAGCTTTGACCATCAGTCAGAGTCCACGCATGTTATTATCGGATCCGTGCACCAAGTCCATTGCTGTGGGACAGCTACACAGCCCCAAATGCAAAGTGCCCTCATACGTAGGTGATATTTTGAGACTAGCTTTTATTTTTCCCTCTTACTGTAATTCTCTGGAGATTCATCTCAGTATTGAGTGTATCAATAGTTTGTTGCTTTCTATTGCTAAATGCTGTTTCACTGAAGATTCCACACTGTTTTGTTTACTCATTCCCCAATTGATGGATGTCTGGCTTATTTCTGGGTTAGGGTGATTATCATAACGCTACAATAATAAACATGCAGGTGGATTTTTCGGGTTAACACCAGATTCTTCTTGGTATATATACGTAAAAAATACAGTGTGGGAGTGTATGGTAATTGCATGCTTAATATTAAGTCAAACTGTTTTCCAGTTGTGATGTCCTGCTACATTCCCTAGTGTAGTGTGTGAGGGAATCAGTTTCACATTCTCCAGGGAACACCAGGTGAACAGCCTCTCCACCACTATAAACTATTTAATTGTGATTTCAGGCTTTCGACATTTGTACGAAAGTGCTTCCAGTTGTTCCTTCATAGCTCTGGTGCAGTGGGTTGTGGCTGTCTGTGGCTCTTAGTGATGCTAGCGTGAGTCTCGGCTGCTCCACTTCCAGCCTAGCTCCCTGTTCATGTGCCTGGGAAATCAACCAAGGATGGCTCCAATCCTTGGGCCTGTGTAATACTGTGGCTCCGCACAGATGAAGCTCCTGGCTTCAGGCTGCTACCTGGCCCACCCCCAGCCAATGTAGCCTCTCAGGGAGTGAACCAAAACATTGCAAGATTGTGTGTCCGTGTCTGTGTCTGTACCTCTTATTTTCAAATAAATGAATCTTTTTTTAAAAGTTCATTGAAAGGGCAGACTGTATGACTCAACAGACTCATCTCCACTTTCAGCATCAGCATCCCATACAGATCATGGTTCGAGTCCCAGATGCTCCGCTTTCTAATTCAGCTCCCTGTTTATGGCGTGGAGAAGCAATAGAGGAGGCTCAAATGTCAATCTTTCAAATAAATAAATAAATGAATGAATGAATATATTTTAACAAAATAACCTGGACCTACTTTCCAGCCCCAGTGGTGTGTCCTACAACTAACACTTTGGTTAGTCCTGGCTCCCAAACTCCTTTCTCCCATATTTTCCTGAAAGTTTTATAATTGGATTTTTAAAAGATTTATCTTTTTTTTTTTTAAACTGGAACATCAGATATACACAGAGCAGGAGAGACAGAGAGGAAGATCTTGAGTCTGATGATTCACTCCCCAAGTGGCTGCAACAGCTGGAGCTGAGCCTATCCGAAGCTAGGACTCCAGAGCCTTTTCTGGATCTCCCATGCGGATGCAGGGTCCCAAGGCATTGGGCCGTCCTCAACTGCTTTCCCAGGCCACAAGCAGGGAGCTGGATGGGAAGCAGGGCTGCCAGGATTAGAACCAGCACCCATATAGAATCCTGGTGCGTGCAAGCAAGGCCTTTAGCCACTAGGCTACTCACCAGGCCCTATAATTGGATATTTTGCAACTTAAGCAGATATTTTTAAGTTAGATGTAAATTAAGGTTTGCCAAGTTTAGGTAAAGGTTTATCTATTATAGATGTCCTATTACTGCAGCACCATCTTCTAAAGAGATGGCTGTTTCCCCCCCACTGTATTTCTTTTGCACTTTCGGCACAAATCATGGTGTGTGTTGTGTGGGTCTATTTGTGGGTTCCCTATATGGTTCTGTTGACCTTGGCATCCATCACTGTCAATACTATCCACTCTTCATTACTAGAGCTATACAGTAAGCTAAGTCCTAGAAACTGGTTGTTTCTAATTTATTTTTAATATATTTTAATATTTATTTGTGATTTTATTGATTTGACAGCAGAAATAAAGAGAAACAGACAAACAGATCTCCTGTTTATTGGTTCACTCCTCAAATGTCTGCAACAGCTGAGGCTGGGCCAGCCCAAAGGCAGGAACCAGGAACTCCACCTGGACCTCCAGTATGGGTGGAAGGAGCCAGGAACTCCACCCAGGCCTTCTGTACAGGTGACAAGAGCCAGGAACTCCAGTTGGTCTTCTAGTATGGATGGTAGGAGTCAGGAACCTCAACTGGGCTTCCTGCATGTGTGGAAAGAGCCAGGAACTCTGCCTGGGCCTCCTGCATGGGTGGCAGGAGCACAGCTACATCACTCATCATCGCCTGCCTCCCAGGAAGCTGGAATCCAGGGCAGAGCCAGGACTTGAATCCAAGCCCTCTCACATAGAAAGAAGGCTTCCCAAGCAGTGTCTTAACTGCTGAACAAAATACAAAGTTTTCAACATTGAACCAACTTTGCATCACACAATCTTTTTGACACACTGCTTATTTCTAGCTAGTATTTTTAATGATTTCAGCCTCAATATTCAAGAAGAATGTTTGAAGTTTTATCATGTAGTCTCTCTGGTTTTGGTATCAGGATAATCTTGGCTTCATAAATAAATTAGCAAACATTCTCTCTTTTATTTTCTGGAAGATATTATGTTAGAATTGGTATTAATTATTAAATGCTTGATAGGACAGGAAAATTTAAAAATAGAGAAATTAGGCTAAATCGAACTTTTGGTCAGCAAATGAAAGGACCCAATAAAAACGTAAAAGCAGACTACAGATCAACAGAAAACATTTGCAAACCATTTGTTAGATAAGCATTAATTCCAAAATAGGTAATGAACCCACACAAGTCAGTAGCAAAAAAAAAAAAAAAAAAAAAGTAACCTCAACCAAGCAAACAATAAGCAGGCAGGCAGCCTAAGTAGACATTTCTCCAAAGAAGATGTGCGAATTGAAAGACCTAAGACAGCCAATTTCATCAAGAGAAGAGGTTTACCCAGCTCACAGCTTTGGAGATTCAAAATCCAAAGAGTGTAACCCAGACTTTTTTCTTGTGAGGAGCCTGGTGGATGACAGTGTATGTAGAGGAAGGATCCCATGGAGAGTTGGGAAGCAGAGAGAGGCTGGGCCCAAGCTCAACTTTTAGAGCAAACTTATGATCAACTGCCTTCCAAAACCTCAGGCCCAATTACCGAAGGGCGTAGAAACACATTAGAATAGATGATAGGAAGCCAGGAGTTCAAAGCCCTTCTGCAACAGGCAAGATAAATATTTTCATTCTTGTAGGTTACACATTCTTTTGCAATGACTTTTTTATTTGTGGCATGAAAGCAGCCAGAGATACTGAGTAAGCAAATGGGCACATTTTGTTCCAATACGACCTTATCTACAAGAATGTTCTGTCTGGCCACAGCTTTCCTATATTATCTTAGTCCATTTGTAGGGCTGTAACAGAATACCACAGACCACAGTTTTGGAAGCCTGGGAATCAGAGTTCAAGGTACGAACAGGCTTGTCTGGTGATGGTTAACTTTATGTTTACTCACTTTGTCTTTTCTTTTTTGCTCCCCCTTACTTACTTCCTGACTTGAAATGTTTCTTCATTTGAAAAACAGAGAGGGAAAGAGAGAGAATTTGCACCTACTGGTTCACTCCACAGATACCCACAACAGCCAGGGTTGGACCAGGCTGTAAACAGGAGCCAGGAATTCCACAGTTCTCCCAGGAGTGTGGTAGGGCCTATGTACGTAGGCCACCTTCTGCCATCTTCCCAGCGAATTAACAGGGAGCCGGATAGAAAGAGGAATAGCCAGGACTTAAGCATGCTGATATAGAAAGTGCACATCCCAGGTAGAGGCTTAATTTGCTGGCCCCATTTTTCGCTTTCAGGAGAGAAGCTAGAAGGGTTGGTGTGATAGTGCAATTGGCTAATCCTCTCCTTGCAAGCACCAGGATCCCATATGAGCTCCTGTTCATGTCCCAGCTGTTCCACTTCCCATCCCACTCCCTGCTTCTAGACTGGCAAAACAGGGGAGGATGGCCCAAGATCTTGGGACCCTGCACCTAAGTGGTAGACCCTGAAGAAGCTCCTGGCTCCTGGCTTCCATTACAGTCAGCTGTGGAGTGTACCATCACATGAAAGATCTTGCTATCGCTCCTTCTCTCTGTAAATCTGCCTTTCCAATAAAAATAAATGAATAAAAAATACAGAAGCTTGAACAGTTTTATTTACAAAGCATGCTCCCATGGAAAGAAGGGATAGCAGGAGCAAACTCACCCCTCAGGTCTTTCTTTCATGTATTTGGCAGGCAGTGAGAAATACACACACAGAGACAGAGAGAGAGAGAGAGAGAGACCACTCCTATCTGGTCTATCACTCTGAAAACTTCCTCAAAACTGGACACAGGTCTCCCATGATGGTAACAAGAACACAGTCCTAACCTCTACCTCCCATTCTTATCCCAGACCCTGGAGTCAAGAGCTTAAAACCAACAGAGATGGAGTACTGGGAGATAGAATTTGGGCAGCTTAAATGCTGAGCTAAATGCTTATTCATGACTTTTTCTTTATGCATTTTTTAAACGTTGTTTACATAGTTGGGAGAAATGCATGGCCATTAAGGCCTCTGACTAGGGTGGGGAAGGTCAGGTATAGAGGAAAGTGGGTAAGACATGTTTCAGCTATATATATATATATATATATATACACACACACACACACACACACACACACACACACACACACACACACATCTTCAAGGAAGGAAAGGGAAGGGGCTGCTCCTTGCTGTCACACTACATTAGTATCTGGGGATGGGGGACTGTCTGTTAATGCTGCCCTAGAGACCCTGATGTAGAGAGAAATGTTCTAGCATGTTACTGGAGTGGTCTTGATAGCCCCGAAACATTGTTGCTCCAGGACTGAGAGAATCTTTCCAAAGCCTACTGGTTGACAAAGTCCACCCGCGCGTGTCCACAGACACAAGAGAATGCAGCAGAGCTTGCTCTGTTTTGCTCTCCATCCTCTGATAAGGCAGCTGACAGCCCCTGGTGACCTAGATGAGCTGGCCATCGTGTCCCCTGTGTGCTTCTGAACATGCTGTCTCCTGCACAGGCATCAGAACCTGAGGATCCCAGTCCCGACACAGGCACTCCAAGGCTGGAGCACGCATCTGTGTTTTCCCTGTGGCCAAGGTGTGAGTCCAGTGATTTAGTTGGGGAGACCACTAGAAACTTCACCTGGGGTGACCTGAGACTTAACTCTTGTGTGTTGCAGCCAGCGTAGGGTCAGGTGTGGTTTCTCAACTGCACCAGCCAGTGCAATTCCCTGTGGCTGCAGCTTGGCCAGTTGTGCCTCAGACCCATACCTGCGACAGGTATGACAGGTGCTGCAACCGAGCCCAGCCAACCTGCCACAGACTCGGTCCTCATGCACACCAGTTGGTTCTGTGGTCTAGTCAGGATGACCCCCAATAATTCGCACCAGACTTGCCCCAGCCCTGTTTTTGGGGGGTGGGGGATTCTATCCCTTATTTGTCATAAAAACAAGAACATTTTATTGACATTCATTATGTGCAAAGTACATTTGTCTATTTTCTCCTAATTAATTTTGTTTTACTTTTTTATTATTATTTTATGATGCAGTTCCTTAGGCTCTGGGATTTTCCCTCTCCCTCCCCATGTTTCCTCCCCTCCTACTGACTTCCCCTCCAATATTACAGTGGGTAGTCTTTCAATAACAGCCATCCTGCCTTTGAAATGTTTTACAACATTGTAGGCAAGGACCGTGTCAGAGTCCAGCCTCCTACCACCAGGATATATTTTACTGTTTCACTGGGTGTTCATCTTTGGCCTGGATACAGAGATGCATACTGCACTGTCTCCACATCTGGATGTGTCAATCTCCACTACACTTCTATTCCACATTCCCTTAAATACAGAGCCAGGAAACACAGTCCGGAGCAGGAAGTAAAACAGAAAATTTACGTCAACATGAAGTTAAACAACATGCTAAAGAATAACTAATGTATCACTAAAGCGATGGAAAATAAAATTAAAAACTTTCTTGTAGAAAATGATGCTACTCTATGACCCATGTGATGCTAAAGAAAGCAATAAGAGAAAAAAAAACTTTTTTTTGGAAGAAATACAATAAAAGCAAGAATACTAATGGCTGTGAGATATAGCAAAAACACTGTTGAAAGGGACATTTACAGCATTAGGTGCTTACAAACAATCAAAATGTCTCATATGAATCATAAGAACTTACTGAAAAAGACACAAATGAATAAGATATGCACAAAGGTAAAATTCACAGCAAAAATAATTGGGTTTAAAACAAAAAAAAAAACACACACACACAAATTTTAACAAAAAGATCCATTCCCTAAGGGGATGAGCAAAACAACCCATCAGCCGTATTAATACAGAGCATCAAGAGAAAACACCCACTTAGAAGTAGACATGAAAGGGAGACGGTTACACAGGTCATGACATTGTTGACATGGGCAATAGGAAGGATTGTAACTTTTTGTTGTCTAGGTATTTTTAGAAGTTTCATTGGGAGGCTACCTTCATTCCTTAGTAGAGATGCATTCTGTTGGTTTTCTTTGATTCCTGGTACTCTGGAGTCTGTTACATCCTTCATTTGTGGGGTTACATGTGTGGGTTCATTCGCCTTTATTTTTTCGTTTTGTAGTTTTGACAGAAGTTGTCTTATATTAGAGCAAACATGTGGCATCAGTCCTTTTGGGATTGGCTCATTTCACTTAGCATAAGGGCCTTCAGTGGAGCCCATTTGGATGCAAGCAATAGAATTTCTTTTTAATATCTGAGTAGTATTCCACAGAGTAGATGTACCAGTTCTTTTCCAATGGCCATCTAGACCATTTCCATGCTTTTTGCTATTGTTGATTGTGCTGCACTGAATACAGGGCTGCACATTGCTTTCTAATGAGTATGGACCAGATCCTTTGTATGTATTCCCAGGAGTGGGATTGCTGAGTCATTTGGTAGTTGACCTATCAGTTACCTGAATATTTTCCATACCGACATCTATATTGGCTGCACCAACCTACAATCCTACCAGCAGTGGAGTAGGGTTCCTTTTTCGCTCATATCCTTGCCAGCAGGTGTTGGTGGTTTCCTGTATGTTAATCATTCTCACTGCCATTAAATGGAACCTCAGTGTTGTTTTTATTTGAATTTGCCTTACTGCGAGGGAACTTTTTTTTTAGATGTCTGCTAGCCATTTGGATTTGTTCCTCTGAAACGTGTCTGCTCGTTTCCTTCACCCATTTCTTAACTGGCTTGTTTGTTTTGTTGTTATGGTTTTCCTGGAGTTCTTCGTATCCTGTGGATATTAACCCCCTGTTTGTTGTGTAATGTGCGAAGATCTTCTTCCCTTCTGTTGGCTGCTTTTGCGCTTTGTTGGTTGTTTCCCTGGCTGTGCAGAAGCTTCATAGTTTGATGTAGCCCCATTTGTTTATTTTGGTGGTGATTACGTGTGCTTTTGACGATTTTTCTAGAAAGTCTTTGCCTGCATCTCTATCTTGTAGAGTATGTCTTATGTATTCTTTTTAATAGTTTGATGGTTTCTGGATATAGGTTTACATACCTTAATTCTTGTCTCGCAGGAAAGAAGAATTTTCGTGTGGACACAGTTTAGTTTTCTTTTTTTTTTTTTTTTTTAAGATTTATTTCTTTTATTACAAAGTCAGATATACAGACAGGAGGACAGACAGAGAGCAAGATCTTCCGTCTGATGATTCACTCCCCAAGTGGCCACAATAGCCGTCGCTGTGCCGATCCAAAGCCAGGAGCCAGGAACCTCTTCCAGGTCTCCCACACGGGTGAAGGCTCCCAAAGCTTTAGCTTGTCCTCAACTGCTTTCCCAGGCCACACGCAGGGAGCTGGATGGGAAGCGGAGCTGCCGGGATTAGAACCGGTGCCCATATGGGTTCCCGGCGTGTGCAAGGCGAGGACTTTAGGTGCTAGGCCACAGTGCCCGACACCATTTAGTTTTAAAGCAAAATTTATTAGAAAAGCAGAGAAAGGAGACTCCTGTCCTAGTGACGGGAGGGGCCTTTGAGAGAGAAAGAACCTTTACCCCCTGCCATGGTGGCAGGAGGAAAAGTGGAAGAGAAAAACCCGTATTAATGCTGGGGAAAGCATCTTTTAAAGGTTCCCCTCGGGCCCGGCGGCGTGGCCTAGCTGCTTAAGTCCTCGCCTTGAACACCCCGGAATCTCATATGCACGCCGGTTCTAATCCCGGCAGCTCCACTTCCCAACCAGATCCCTGCTTGTGGCCTGGGAAAGCAGTCGAGGACGGCCCAAAGCTTTGGGACCCTGCACCCGCGTGGGAGACCTGGAAGAGGTTCCTGGTTCTCGGCTTCAGATCGGCACAGCACTGACCGTTGTGGCTCACTTGGGGAGTGAATCATCAGACGGAAGATCTTCCTCTCTGTCTCTCCTCCTCTCTGTATATCTGACTTTGTAATAAAATAAAATAAATCTTTAAAAAAAAAAAAGGTTCCCCTCAAAGATGTTTCTCCATAAACAAAAGAGAATTCCTGGTTTCCATGGTACCTAGCCTGGGACAAAAGGCCAGAAAGGTGTCACTAGCCAACTTCCTTGGTCCCTTTCTAGTGATAAAGAGACTAGTCTGAGGCCCTCCCTGTTGGCAATGGCCAGAGACAGAATGGGGCTGGCACTTCAGGTGGGGAATTGGTATTTTAATGTCGCCCTTGTCTCTTGAGGAAGCATGTTCCTGATATGGTAAAATGTGCACTTGTCTCGTGGGAGACGTGCTCTGGTGAATGCAAGACATGGTGGAAAGAATACCCCTTTATATTTGACAAAAAATGATGACTTGGGGACCCAGAATGCCCTAACTGCCTGCTATCCAGTCTAACTCCTCTCTCAGTGCTATTCAGCCTAAGTCTCCCACATGGGCAGAGCGTTGGTCTGACCCAGACAGGCCCTCCGGTTTTCCCACTCTAAACCACTCGGCTCCCCTGTCTACCTGAGAGCGCAGTGGGCTGGTCTACGCAAGACCCTAGAAATCATTTTTTTCCTGTCAAACATGCCCTCAGCTGTTCCCACTCAAATGTATTCTCAGGCCCTTTCTCTGGGCGACCTGTAGCCCCTCCCTCTGGGGGCCAGGGTGGCATGTCATGGCCCAGTGTTCTCCTTTCCCATTTATCTTTAAGAAGAAAAAAACAAAAAAGAAAAGAAAAAACAACTATGTTGACACAGTGCTATAGCTAACACAAATTTGGCATTAACAAGGCCCAGAATGCTCACCTGTTACTGACTTCTCACTGAAGTATAACACTTGGCCAGGTACCAGGAAACCTAAGTAGGTGCCTACAGCTGGGTATTCATGCCATTTTATGGTGCATTAACTCATTCATGGCCTAATCTCTTATTCCTTTTAATAATATTGCACGGGCTTGGCAGCGTGGCCTGGTGGCGAAGGTCCTTGCCTTGATCCCATATGGCTGCTGGTTCTGGTCCTGGCAGCTCCACTTTCTCTCTGTCTCTCCTCCTCTCAGCATATCTGACTTTGTAATTAAAATAATAATAATAATAATAATAATAATATTGCACAAATATTCCCCCAAAAGATTATTTTAATGTTAGTTTTGGATTGGACACACTGTTTTGATTTCTTTGTTTCTTTCTTTTTGAGAATTGCTTATCTATTTCAAAAGCAGAGTTTGACAAAAAGAGGGAGAAACAGAGAGATAGATCTTCAACCCACTGGTTTACTCCCCAAATGGCCACAAAAGTCAAAGAAGGTTGAATCAAGAGCTCAGAGCCTCAAGTTTCCTCTGAGACGTAGGGGTCCGAGCCCTTGGGCCATCCTCTGCTGCTTTCCCAAACCATTAGCAGAGAGCAGATCCACAAAGGATGCCAGCACAGCAGGCAATAGCTTTAGTTAACACCTTACAAGGACCCAGAAAGACAAAACTGCTTGCTAGAAACAGAATTTTCAGAAATTGTCCCCTCCCCACGCAGAGTAGAAATGTTGGGAAAGCTGTGAAGAATGGCAGATGAGGGATCGGAAAGCTTGGAAGTGGATTGCCATGGGCCCAGCGGCGTGGCCTAGCGGCTAAAGTCCTCGCCTTGAAAGCCCCGGGATCCCATATGGGTGCCGGTTCAAATCCCGGCAGCTCCACTTCCCATCCAGCTCCCTGCTTGTGGCCTGGGAAAGCAGTCGAGGACGGCCCAATGCTTTGGAACCCTGCACCCGCGTGGGAAGTGGATTGCCAAAGGGAATACACCCTGTGTGGCTCCAACACTCGTCAAGGGGCCTCTGCTTCGCTTCCCTACAACCCCAGAGTCTGTTTTCCAGTCCTCACAAGGACTGAAAGCCACCAAAACGGTTTGGGAGATGTGGAGCTCTAGTTGCTTGCCCATTTTAGGCTCCTATACCCAGATATTAGAAGAAGAATCAGCATCCTGCCCGGGTGATTGGCCCTGACAATGAAGTTCAGGGGATAGGACTGTGCTTACACAACAGGCTAGCAGGAGCATGCAAGACACTGAAGTGACCATACTGGGTGGTTCCCAGTGCCTTGTTCACAAAGGAGCAGGGAGCAGTGGCCTGAGGATGTGGTACCTGGGGCTGAGCCTACACAGGTGTCACATCTGGGCTATTTCACTAGATGAGTCACCAAGAACAGCAAGGTTATGAGCCAAAGGTGCAGATAATCTGAACTCGGAGGATCAGGAGTGGGCGATGACAGGTACCTATGTGACCTGCAAATGTTGGATAATAGAAAGCGTTAACCTGCACCCACTTACCTACTACTTCTTTTCCTCAGGTAAAGAGTCCTAGAGGAGGGATTGTAATGTGCTACCTGGGTCCACCTTCCGGACCACCCACTCACTGTCCCAGCTGTTGGCTCACAGCTGGCTCAGGCATTCTGCACAGACATACAAGGCCTTCTGCTGGTCAGCTTCCGATTGCCCCTAATAACTGTAACCGTGCACATGTAAAGATCTCATCTGGCCTTGGACTTCCAGAACTGTGACCCTAACAAACTTTTATTTTTATGTGGTATTATTACAGCAACAGAAAATGGACAGAACCTTCTATTATCTATTTTATGTGCATATGTTTTTGAATCCCAAAACACCAAAACTCAAGTGTAATTTTGTGCTGAATTTTCTAAAATGCTACCATTTATTAAACAAAGATAAAGGCCTCTGAAGCTCTTTGTGCCATAAATTCATACAACATAAAAAATAGTTGCTTGTGTTATGGCGTGACAAGTTAACCTCCCCCTGAAACACTGGCATCCCATATGGGCCCCGGTTCAAGTTCTGGCTGCTCCATTTCTGATTTAGTTCCCTGCTAATGCACTTAGGAAAGCAGTGAAAGACAGCCCTAATGCTTGGGCCCCTGCACCCATGGGGGAGTTTAGCAATCTGGGGAGTATATGGGAAAATGGAAGAAGTCTGTCTCTCTCTCTCCCTCTTTCCCTCCATCCCCCCTCTTCTTTGTAGCGCTTTCTAACAAATAATGCTTTTTAGAAAAAGATTTCAGAAACACAACCTTTTCAGGGGCATCCTAACTGATAATGAAACCAACAAAGATAAACATAGAAAAAGAGAACTTTTTTGAAGATTTATTTTTATTGGAGAGGTAGATTTACACAGAGAAGGAGAGACAAAAAGAAAGATCTTCCATCCACTGGATGGGAAGTGGAGCAGTCACAAATCGAACAGGTGCCCACGTGGGATCCTGGTACATGCAAGGTGAGAATTTAGACACTAGGCAATCACATTGGGTCCAAGACATTTTAAAAAATATTTGTTTTTATTGGAAAGGTACATTTACAGAGAGAAGGAGAGACAAAGATATGTCCACTGGCCATAATAGCTAGAGTTGAGTCAGCCTAAAGCCAGGAGCCAGGAGCTTCTTCCACGTCTCTCTTGTGGGTATAGTGTACCAAGGCTTTGGGCCATCCTCAACTGCTTTCCCAGGCCACCAGCAGGGAGCTGGATGGGAAGTGAAGCAGCTGGGACATGAATTAGCAGCCATATGGGATCTTGGTACATGCAAGGTACACGTTTAGCCACTGAGCCACCCCACTGGGCCCAAAAGAGAAAAATCCTTAAAAGAAAATACGACAATGAGCCCAAGAAACCAGGCTTGTTGAGGCCAAAGATAGAAAGTTCAGTAAGAAATTACCTATAGTGGGGAGCTGGAAAGGAAGAGTGAAACAACCAGGACTTGAACAGGCACCCAAATGTGGTCCTGGTACTAGCTTAGCAAGGTGAGGATTTAGCTACTGAGCCATTGCATCAGGCCCTGTAATAATTCTTTAACAAGGAGGAAAGTTCATTAAGTAGATTCATTAAAGAAAAATATAACTGGGAAAAGTTTTTGAAGATTGACATATTTATTTAGAAGGTAAAGTTACAGAGAGAGTTGGACAAGCACAGAGTTCTTGCATCCACTGGTTGACTCCCCAAATGGCCACAATTGGCAGAGGCTAGGCCAGATCAAAGCCAGGAACCAAGAATTTCACCTGAGTCTTCCACCTGGGTATAGGGGTCCAAGCCCAGCAGGACGCTAGATCAGAAGTGGAGCAGCTGGAACATTCTGCTATGTTCCTGGCTCTCAGACCTTCCCACTAGTGGTAGTGGGAACTGATCAGGAAAGAAGATTGGAAGGCACAGCCTACTGTATTCCCTATGGAGTCTTGGAATTCCATCACTCCTGCACCTCCCTACTGTCCATCCCACACATACACTGTACACACATACACTGTGAACCAGGGCATCAGCTGCCACTGAGTTGCTGTCAATCTCACAAGCAGGGCAGAAGACAGCAGAAAACCCTGTTTCATCATCCATCCAAGGCCATGTGGGAAGCCTGGGAGGCTTTGTGACCTGTTGCTGACAGCAAGGTGCTTTCAATGACCTGATACTGGCAACCTGATCCATTGTTCCATCACGGTAGCCTTCAATGACACGTGACTTTACCAAGTGGTTTTCAATGTCAGTCTAGCGTTGCTGAAAGATGGAGTTGGCAAGTTTTCTTCAAATGGTCAAGTAAGGTGAGTTGCTACGTACCTTGTTGTAGGAGTTGAAGCGGTCAGAAAAGGAGGTTAAACACAAGAGTTTTGGGACACAGCCTGGGTTTGAATTCTGTTTCTAGTATTTCGATAATTCATCAAGGCTAAGAATCTACAATTGCCTTCTGGGTTCTTTAATGTTTCTATGAAATCATGTCTATAAAGTGGTTAACACATATTGAAGATTTAATTTGTAGCTAGAAATAACCAAAAGATCTAGTTGAATAGAGGCTATTACTTTGAATGGAGTTGGTCAATTTGTGGAGAAGCTTTGGTTAAACTTAATTTACACATGATACCTCTACTGGGAATTCTGCCTTTGTAGACGAATGTTTTCTCTGACTGAGGTTAAGTCCAACACAGCAGGAATACTCTTCTAGGTGCTCATCAAAACTACAATTTTCTTTTTTTTTTTTTTTTAAAGATTTATTTATTTTTATTACAAAGTCAGATGTACAGAGAGGAGGAGAGACAGAGAGGAAGATCTTCCGTCCGATGATTCACCCCCCAAGTGACTGCAACAGCCAGTGCTGTGCCGATCCGACTTTCCCAGGCCACAAGCAGGGAGCTGCATGGGAAGTGGGGCTGCCGGGATTAGAACCAGTGCCAATATGGGATTCCGGGGCGTTCAAGGCAAGGACTTTAGCCGCTAGGCCATGCTGCTGGGCCCCTACAATTTTCTTTTTAAAGATTTTTTTTTTTTCAACATACCTATTCTTGCACATGAATCGGCTGGAGAAGTGTGGGTAGTGGATCTCAGAAATTTGAGTGGATATTTTCATGAAGTCTTCAGACCAAAAGAGATTCTTTGTCAGGTGACTGACTTACCAGAAGGGGTTGGGGTGCCGTGTGAGCCTTATGTTAACTGGTAGGGGAATCATGCAGGTAAATGCTTACGTTTGACTCAAACAATTTGGAACTTCAATCAATAGTGAAACAGCCCAACAGTGAATGGGTTCTAGGCATCCAGATCGGAGTTCCCTGCCTCTCATCAAAGCACAAAGTCACAGTGTTTAGGAGTACTTTCATGGAACTGCTAAAATGTTCTCTCAGCAGAATACACACTTGACTTATGGGCGGCACAACTGAAAATACTTTAAAGTATTCTGGAGCAAGATAGCAGAGTTGATAAAGGAGATTTCGCTATTGGGTAGAATTGCTTCTCTGCAGGTAGCTATCCCACGTGGCAGCCTTTAAACCCCACATTGCTGTTTAAGCAGAGCTGTATGGTTTCTTACCACTCTCCCGAAGATCTTTCTTGCTCCGGCAAGCACAGAGGAAGATCTCTGCCACCAGCCTGACCACACAGGGTCTGCTGTGCTTTCACTTTTGCTTGCAAGAACACCCAGTCCATGGCTCGACATTCTAGGGGGATCCACCATGGAACCAGTAACTTTTACTCTGGGCAGAATTGGTTGGTCTAACTGGGAGGCTCCAAGCACACAAGGATGCCTGTTACTTCAAACTTCGTCTCTCTAAGAGTAGGAAAAGGGGTGGTAACTTACATGGTGCTAGTTAATATCTTACCTACCTACAAGGTGTCATTTACGTAGTGGTGACTAATCCATGTAAAACAGGCTGTTTCATTCTGTAGCATAGTTTTCATTTTGCAAAATGTTTTCCAACTTCCCTCCTTCTTCAAATGGAGTCAGTCTTCATGAGAATTGTTCTTTCCAACTATGCTTCCCTGAGATTTATACAAATTTACCTTGTAGTGAAAACAATGACTGAATTTTCTAAATGCAAGAACGCTAATAATATCAAAGCTACCTCCTTTCAGGCTATTACCCCAAACAGTTCAGTCCTACACTCTGAATTCTGCTTTCTGGCCCCCCTTTTTCTTTGGCATATTTGGGTCAAAATGCAGATGTGCCTCAAGGCTCCTCCACAGGAACCAGATCTTAACTCTTCCCAACACAGGGCAACACAGGGCACCGCCCATCCTGTCAGGCTTTTTCTCCCTCCTCCTAGCATTGGACTCTGTCCTCTTTCTCTGTTGATCCTTCTATCCCAAATTCGTTTGCTCCATCCCTTAGAAGTGTCCCCAGGGTCTCACACTTCTCCCTCTACACAGTCACACTGGAAAACTATCTGAGATTTTCAGAAGCACATAATCCGCAAGCCCCCTAACGCACCTGCCAGCTAGGAATCTTCCCACTTGGGCTGATTGAAAACCCACAGAGACAAAGAAATAGCAGGGATCCTTCATGGGGGGGCCTCGGCAGGAGTCTTCAATGAAGCTCCCTATTGTTGGCTTTGTTATTCTAACAGGGACACAGGCATCGAACAGCAAGCGCCTCCAGAGCTTGTGTTCATCAACTGGCAGCTCCTATCTGGCCTATCCTTCTCCCAACTCAGCCTGCCGGCAGGGCACACCTCAACACTTGTCCGTATAGCGTTGGTTCCATGCAGAATTGAGGTCCGTAGGGGATGCGGAGTGGCTCACACAGAACCGGGAAGGAAAACGGGGTCTGCCGAAGCCGGCCGCACTGCACGCCAGCCCGCGTTTACAGGCAGGCACGTGACACCTGCTAAGGGCTCCTCCCAGGTGGTGCCTCCCAGCAGCTTTCAAAACAAAACCTGCGCAGGCGCAGTGTGCAGCGCAGCCTTCGGCCCCCGAGGCCCCGCCCACACGTCGAGCGTGCGGCTCTGTCACGCAGGCGCGTTCGCGCGGCGTAGGTCGGGGCGGGCGAGGGCGCTGCCGCCATTTTGTGGGCTGTTTGTCGCAGCGGCTGGAAAGGGAAGACGGGGTTGTGGCGACATTTCTCGGCCAGAGGACCTTTTGCTTTTGCCAAGGTAAGCTTTCTGGAGGGCTTTGCTAATCTAGTTGTTTCTGCGGTCTGAGAGCCGGCTGTCGGAGAAGACCCTGGTTCGGGGGCCGGGACCATTCCTGCGGGTCGCTGTTCAGCTGGTAGCCTCGGCACCTAAAGGTGCTCGGGCGATGCAGTTCTGCCTCGACTGTCATCTAGGGTCCCTAACGGCTCCCTTGGCGGCCCTCCCACCCCGGCGGCCCTTGCTGCTTACCCACCCTGGCGCTCCTTGTCCACCCTGGCGCTCCTTGCCCACCCTGGTGCCCCTTGTCCACCCTAACGGCTCCCCTGGCGGCCCTGCCCACCGCGCTCCTTGCCCACCCTGGCGGCCCTTGCTCCTTGCCCGCTCCGGCACTATTTGCCCACCCTGGCTCGCCGCTCCCGCCTGCGGAGCCCCCTGGAGGACAGTCCCCGGCTCCTGGGCCCTCCCGCCTGGTGGCGTTTGGGATCGGGGCTGGACTCCTGCCTGAGTGCGCCAGTCGCCCTGGCCGGCTGCCCGGGACCCAGAGAGGTGGACGTGTGGTGTCGAGAAGGGGTGCTGAGTGACTGCGGTCCCTGGTTGCTTCCGTGGCCCTCGGAGGGTTTAGCAGCCCCTGCTGCAGCTGGTGGCCAGCCACCTCGCCTTGCTGTAGGGCCATTGCTTTGCAGATGCGCCCTGACCCACCGGTTCCTGTTAACGTTTAACAGGGTTCTCTTCGAGCCCTGCCAGCCCTAGGTTCTAACCTGCTCCGCGCCTCCAGATGGGCAGTAGGAGAAGATGATTTCTAGTAGAATGTAATAGGGATATATGCACTGGGATCCACTGTGGCTGCTGTTTTTCTGGAAGATACCGGTCATTCTAGCAGGTAGCGTGGATACCAGGTGGCTTTTCTCTGCCAAGGAACCTTGCCGGTGAGAGGTAAGTCCAGGACTATTCTGTCTTCCAGTTGAGAAATTGTCTGAAGGTATGTTGGGAAACGGAACCTAACAGCTGAATTAAATTCTCAGTAGTGAACTTGGCTAGGGAGAGGCAGATCTGGGGTTCTTACAGGGAACTCATTTTTGTGTTTGTACAATAACCTAGATCATTCGATAATGCCATCTTGGTATTTGTGAGCTGGCGGTGGCTGGCAGCTAGACTTGCTAGGCTTCTGACACAGCTAAAGCAGACACGTTGAACTGCTTCAAAAAGTTCATGGAAGATGCATATTATGTAAAAAGCTAGGCCTATATTTTTAAATGGCTTTTTGAAATGCCCACTATGCCTTGCAAAAGTTGCATTGTGGTGCATGGTCCTGATCATGCGCTTAATCACGTAAGTTGTAATTTTTGCCTGCCGATTTTTAAGAATGTTTAGCTACATTCCTCATGTTGTTAAATGCAATCTATAATTAAAGAAACTGGTCAGAAGAATCCTACTACAAACTTTTTTGAAATGACTTTTCTAAGGAAAGTTTGATTTTTGCTCTTCTGCCCCAAGGTTTATGTTATTACTTATTTCACTTATTTCACCTTTTCGTATTGAAATGACCTTATTTATTGTCAAACCTGAAAGGTCATTCACCTTCTAGTGAGAAATACGAAAAAAAACCTTTTTATTTATGGAGTCCAGTGGCTAAATCCTCACCTTGCACACGCAGGAATCCCATATAGGTGCTGGTTCATGTCCTGGCTGCTCTACTTCCCACCCATCTCCCTGCCTGTGGCCTGGGAAAGCAGTGGGGGATAGCCCAAAGCCTTGGCATCCTGCACCCGTGTGGGAGACCTGGAAGAAGCTCCTGGCTCCTAGCTTCAGATCAGCTCAGCTCTGGCTGTTGCAGGCATTTTGGGGAGTGAACAAGCAAACAATCTCTCTGTTTCTCCTTTTTTCTGTAAATATGCCTTTAGAGTTTTTTAAATATGTATTTGTGGCCCAACACGTTGGCTTAGCTGGCTAATGCTCCACCTCTCAGCGCTGCAGCCCAGGTGTGGCCTGGGAAAGGCAGTCGAGGACAGCCCAAAGCCTTAGTGCCCTGCACCCGCGTGGGAGACCGGGAAGTTCCTGGCTCGGCGCTGCCTGGTGCAGTCATTTGGGGAGCGAACCAGTGCATGGAAAATCTCCTTTGCATTGTAAATCTGCCTTTCCTTAAAAATAAATAAAATATGAATTTATTTGAAGGTTAAAGGAGGAGGCAGAGATCTTCCAAGCCTTGGCTCACGCCCGGGATAGTCACATGGGTCAGGACAGGGTCGGGGCAGAGGAGCCCAGAGCTGCCTCAGTCTCCCACACAGGCGACAGAGGCCGAAGCTCTGAGGGGCTCCACTGTTAGCAGCCGGGCCACAGGCCTTGGGGGGACAGTCTGCACTACAGCACTGGCACCGAGTTGACCAGTGTGTCCTTCTTAAAGTAAGCTAGAAGAGAAAGCACTAACAGGGATGCTTGGTGGGCATAGGATTAGGCTCTGCGGGAGAAGTGAGGTGCTGGAGCTGAATACTTTGGACTTCACGCTTGATGGTGTAATATTTCCATTTTCTTAAGGAGTGAAATTGCCTCATTTCAGAGCTTTCAATCCAGCTGAAATCTTTTCAGTTTTTACTTAAATTTGTTTACTTGTTAGTTTGTCATTGGAGCAAGCTGACTGAGGTTAACTAAATGTAGGTTTTGCTCAGTTTTAGTTTTTGTTGTTTGTTTTTGTTTTTGTTTTGTAAAAAAGTTGTCTTTCTCTCAGGCTAGCAGAGGTTGGATCTTACTCTTACAAACCTAATTGCTTTAGGACAGGTGTACAGCTGGAGAGACGTGCAGTTGGGACCACGTGCCTGCGTCGTGGTGCCTGCACTGCTTTCCTGGCCCCACTGTCCATTCAGTGTTCCTGTTGACACGTACCCTGGAAGGTGGTAGATGGTGACTCAGGTGGTTGGGCCTGTCACACGCGTGGAGGATGTTAGTGAGTTCAGGCTCCAGCCCTCAGCGTGGCCCAGCGGCAGCCCTGGCTGTGTAGGATGTAGGTTGGTGAACCAGTGATGTGAATGAAGTCTCGACCCTCTGTTCTTTGCAAATAAAATAAAATCTTTCTGTAAAAAACTGCTTTGGAAATAGTGAAGCAAATAGGAGTCACATTGCTTGTACTTAGATACTGAGCCTAGAAGTTGGAGTCAGGGACAAGCACTATTAATTTCATTTCACTGTTACTGTGCATCACTTATATCTTACTGTCTTTAGCACTCCAAATCTGTAATAGACATACATGTGTGTGCTTTAGGAAAGACTATTTGAGGGCCCGGCGGCGTGGCCTAGCGGCTAAAGTCCTCCTCGCCTTGAAGGCCCCGGATCCCATATGGGCGCCGGTTCTAATCCCGGCAGCTCCACTTCCCATCCAGCTCCCTGCTTGTGGCCTGGGAAAGCAGTTGAGGACGGCCCAATGCATTGGGACCCTGCACCCGCGTGGGAGACCCGGAAGAGGTTCCAGGTTCCCGGCTTCGGATCGGCGCGCACCGGCCCGTTGCGGCTCACTTGGGGAGTGAATCATTGGACGGAAGATCTTCCTCTCTGTCTCTCCTCCACTCTGTATATCTGACTTTGTAATAAAATTAAAATAAAAAAAAAAGAACCAATGCTGGGAGCTGCCCAGACTGGGCCAGGATACGGAACCCAGAGGCATACATGTGGCTCAGATCTGAGAGCAGGCCAGACTGGGCCAGTTCATAGCATCCACTGACAAATATGAGAACCCGGATGGGGTGTAGGATAGGATGTGTTGAACTGTTCACAACAGCAGCCAGTTCACGTTAGGGCTAGGAGTAGGGGCTGGTTGGGCTAGGCTGCAGCACCCCACCAGCACGAGCTGGGACTGGAGGGGCAGGCTGGACTGACTGCTGATTATTGCCAAGATGAGGCAAACCATGCCAGTGGGGGCTACAGCTCCCAGCAGCACATGGAAGACCCAGGATGATAGGCAAACCCGATAGGGGAGCTGTGAGGACTCTCCTGCTGGGCCACTGCTCCTGGTGAGCATGAGAGCTGGGTCTGGGGACAGACCAGCCTGGGCAGGGCTACATAGCCTTTTGACCTGAGGAACAGACTGTACCAGTCTGCTGCACATACTTGCGTGTGTAGGAACTAGGGCTGGGGGCGATCCTGGTGGGGATTATCAGGGGTCACTCCTGCATAACTAGACTGCAGTTCCCACTGGTGTACCTGAGGGCTGAGATTGTGGTGGGCAGTTAGGCTGCACATCCACTGGTTTGCATAGGCCGTGGGGTTGGGGACAGAATTGACCAGGTGATTGCAGCCACCACTATGTGTAGACTGATACAGCTGACGGAGTGGGTCAGTCCTGGGACTGGCTGGCACACACAGGTGTCAGGTTGGGATCACCTCAGGTGAGGTTTGTTTGGGGGCCCCCCAACTGGATTACCGGACTGAGAACCCCGTCCATGGTGACACTCACGGGATCATTTCACTGTGAGCAGTATCTTTTTTGTTTGAAAAGCAGAACAACAGAAAGAGATCTTTCATCCACTGCTTTTACTCCCCATATACCTGCAACAACCTGAGTTGGGCAAGTCCAAAGCCAGGAGCCAAGAACTTCATCTGGGTGGGTGGCAGGGCCTCCAGGGCGCCCTGCAGTAAGAAGCTGGGTTGGAATAAGGTACAGGAGTGGATCCAAGCATTTTGCTATGGGATGCAGAGGCCACAAGTGGTGCCCACTCCCACCTATTTTAAAATCTAAAGTAGCAGTTGGCAGATGTTAAAGATAAGCATTGAGCTGAATATTTGTCCTGCATGTAATCAGAAGAACAGAAAGAAAATGTATTAGAGTCTCAGACTGTTACCCATTGTTTAGGGCTAGACTCAAGATGGATAACTGTCCAGTCTCTGTCCGGAAGGTGGTATCGTGTCCTGTCTCTTGGGAAACAATCTGGAAAGCTTTCAGAACTTGTGCTTATGTTGAAGTAATAGTAGTGTAAGATGTTGTCTGAACATGGCCATCTATAACCTTCACAATTGGCTTTTTATTTCTGTGAACAGATGCGGCACTCCAAACGAACTCACTGCCCTGATTGGGACAGCAGAGAAAGCTGGGGACACGAAAGCTACCATGGAAGTCACAAACGGAAGAGGAGATCTCACAGTAGCACACAGGAAAATAGGCGTTGTAAACCACATCATCAATTTAAAGAATCTGATTGGTAAATTACTCTTGAACTAGTAGTGTTCTAGCACTAATAGTTGAATGACTTGTCATTTGCTCATGTAGCTTTCCATCTGTCAAATTGTCTTATAATCTGATCAATAAACATTTATTCACTTAGAAAATATTTTTTTTAAAGATATTTCATGTGCTTTCATTGCCTACATGCCGACAACAGCCAGTGGGTAGCCAAACAGCGGGAGCCATCCTAGCTTCCCGTGTGATGGGCTTGGGCCATCATGTGCTGCCTCCTAGACGCATCAGCAGGAAGCCCGGGTGGGATATGGGAGGACCTGATGGTAGCTTAACTTTCTGTGTCTCAGAACTTGTCCCTCAGGAAATGTTTATCGAGTTTCCATTACAGGTTATACTGTGTAGTTGAGGCTACAGTTGTGAGTTAAACAGAACTATCTTTGTGTGTCTTTGGGAGTGTTGGGAGAGTGTTGATCAGTAAGTGAATGTAAGATGTAGGAAGTGACATGAGTGACAGTATTGTAGTTAAAGAGGTGAGATACCTAGGGTTGAGTAATGTAATAGAGTGCCCAGTGAGTCCCGGTAGTTTGTATGTGAGAGGGAGATGTGTTTGTTGGGCTGACCATTAGGCCTTTCACGAAGAAGGTTGGGGAGAGTTGCTCCAGATGAATAAAGCAGCAGATGAGTATTTGGGAATGCTGAAGTACACTTGACATTGTTCACTTACGTATGTTGTATAATTAACATTTATAGAATAATACTAATGGATTTCCTTTGGAGTTTTAAATATGTGCTTTATTTGAAAAACTTTACCTTTGTATTGGCAGAAACTAGCCTTTTAGGAAAGGGCCTCAATAAAAATTTACAATAGTGTGTGTCCTATTTTATGGTATAAAATTGGGAAATAATATTTAGAGTTTAAGGTTCTTTCATTGTCTTCATGAACTTCCTGTTGTCATCTGTTTTGTTGGTTCTGTGTTTTCTCCCTGTTTGTACAGATGTTCCATTGGGACTGTTGACCACCAGGTTGCTTTCTCAATTAGCCAGCTGGGGTTACTTTTAAAAGCAGTGTGTGAGAGACTTATTCTAAACAGTGAGCTCGTTTAGCAACTGTGAACCAGTCATGCTTCC
This sequence comes from Ochotona princeps, assembly GCF_030435755.1. NCBI lineage: Eukaryota > Metazoa > Chordata > Mammalia > Lagomorpha > Ochotonidae > Ochotona > Ochotona princeps. The sequence continues at coordinate 1,323,501 of NC_080850.1, forward strand.
TCAAATACATTTTACAAGAGGAAGAGGGAAGTGACCAGAGAGTAGCAAATAGTATACTATAAAAAATTATCTGTGTCCTGTTACTGATTGAATGTGTTCTGGTTTGTGGTATTCTGTGGAGGAAACTTTGGAGACAGTATGTTTGTATAGAACTGAAGGAATTTTAAGATTATTTGAGGTTTAACAACATGATATTGTTCACAGGGCTACTTACTGTATGTATAGAAAAATTGAGTTTAATCAACTGTAAAAATCATCAAAAATAAAATTTTTTGAAAAACTAAAAAAATTGAGTGATGAACAGGTGACTGATGCTCACGGTTAACACATGAAGATGAGATTAAGTCCAGCTAATCAACCACCATGCCAAGAACTTTTTTTTAACATTGGTACAAGATGGCTTTGGTAGTATTGCTCACCCTAGTCCAGTTGTTCTGATGATTTTTTTTGAAAGTTATATATATAGTTATACAAATAGTTTTATTTTTAATAAAATTACAGCAAAAGTGAGACTACTGAAAAATAGGCAACTTTAATATGCTAGTGCCCTATTATTTCTAATCTTTCTTAAAAATCTGCGTAACAGGTTTTTCCCTCTATTTCATGAGAATGAGTTTCGGGAAAAGGCATTTTCAAGTTAAAGGATGTGAACTCTTTGCAAGTTTCTTGCTATTTGTTCACTTTTTATAGGAAGCATGTATCAAATTGTACTTTTTTTAATAAGATTTATTTTTATTGGAAATTCTGATGTACAGAGGAGAGACAGAGAAGAAAATCTTCCATCCGCTGATTCTCTCCCCAAATGGCCACAATGGCCACAGCTTAGCCTATTTGAAGCCAGGTTTTCCACACTGGGTGCAGGGTCCCAAGGCTTTGTGCTGACCCTGACTGCTCTCCCAGGCCACAAGCAGGGAGCTGGATGGAAGCGGGGCTGCCAGGACGTGAAGTGTCCACATGGGATCACAGCGTATGCAAGGCAAGGACTTTAGCCACTAGGCTACCATGCTGGGCCCAGACTGTGCTTTTTCTCACTCTTGTTCATGCTCTCTGCGGACTTTTACATTTCTTGTTTGTCCAGTGCCATGTATTAATGGACCGCTTGAACTTTTTTCTTAGTCTGTACTTCTATTAAAATTCCTTAATGATTTAGAATTTTTGAGTACATGTTAATTATTTTACTTGTGCATATATTGCGCAGTGTCTCTTTGGCCTGTGACTTGGTCTCTTCCTGATTAACCCGTTTTGCATATAGTTACAAGAGCGATGTGCTGTTAACACTTCCTTAAAGATATTCAAGACTTCAGTGCGGGTCCGAGTCATTCCTGCCCATCTGGATGAGCAGAGCTAGAGCTGAAGAGGTGGTGCAAGGCCCAGGGATCTGATGTTAAATAAACGCTTTAGTGGATGTTGATTAAGAGACCTCCTCTGAGAAACATTTGTTTGCCTTGCTCTTACAAGGCGTGTTTGTGTCTATTCCCACATGAATATCTCTCTTGGTGAAATAGTTTTCTGAATAATGCGTGGACAGATCCATCTGTGAGCCATTGTTGCTAAAAATGCTGACAATATGCCAGTCTTTTCCCCTGGCATTTCTGACACTGTCTACTGGCCCTAAATCCTGGGTCACCTATTCCTCTGTTTCCGTATTTTTTTCATCAATTCATTGGCCATTTGAAGCAAGCTGAATTGTTCCCTTCCTAAGCCGTATCATACAACTTTTCAGCATGTTGAGTTTTAAATAGTAATTAAAATTGTTCATTGGCAGGTACTTTGCCATATATATTTTTTATCTCCTACAGGATCTGTCTGGAAGTGGTAACAAATACCCACAAACTCGTCATCCTTGGCTATTTTGAAAAGCCATGATGAAATATTCACTGGGCATTCAATGAATATTTTTAAAAACTACTCTGTTCTTCTGCCCTTCCATGGCGCGTGTGAGTCTGGAGGCTTCCATCGCTAAGGCTTGGTCACGGGTTATTACAGATTGACGAAGCCCTCATCTTTTAAGTTGATCTTCATTGTATCACCTCACTGCATGTTTCATTATTCCCTAGGTTGTTTTTGGATTATCAACAGCTTTACTTTCATGCATTATTCTAGATAAAGATTGTCAGCTTTTTCCAACAGAAAGCTTTTGGACTTTGATGGGAAAATTTCCTTACAGAACCAAACAGGATGCCAGTAGAAGTATCACCACGCTTAGCCTGTTATGCAAGTGATGACGATTTCTGACAGATCCAAGCCAGCCAGCTGATCAGATCCCTGGTCAAGGCTCACTATCATGGGGTAAAATTTCAGGCTGCTGCTAGGACAGTCCCCAGCCTGGATGATACCGGTTGGAGGGCTGATTCTTTTTATTTCTACTGAGTCATCCCCTGGGGAGAATGACAGCTCATTCTGGGGGAAGCAGAGGGGTTTGATAAGGGCAATGTAGTCCACATCTGTCACTCCGTTGCTTGTCAGGATTCTTGTAGCCAATTTGTCTGACTGGGCAGGTGTCCCCTCTCTCCCTCAGTGCTCCATGTGCATACCTCTTGAAGCTTCGCGCTCTGTTGAAGAGGACACTCATCCCAGGTAGAGAGGGGGACGGGAAGCTGGGCCAATTGAATTGTGTCCTTTTCTTTCCATCAGACGAAGGCTGCTTAACTGGGACCGTTGACTTCCTAAGCTCTAAGTTCTCTGAAGTTCCTTGCCAAATCCTGTTTTCTGCAGTTTTGATTTCTATAGCTCTCATCAGAAGCTTAGATCTAATTATTTTCTCGCAGTAATGACAAGAGGTTTCAAATCCTAGAGAAGTATGGCAGTAGGTCTTTTGTAATTTAGGTTGGCAACTGCAGGATCCCTTTCTCATTTGAAGGAGATCTATTTTAATAGTCTGAAAAATTGCTACATTGCCTGTTTCCAAACAGGTGTAACAGAGGACTAGAAATGTAGAGGATACGAGACAACACAGATGTGTATGTAGTAAAATTGACCTGTCATGGCAGTTAGAAAATACCTGTTTTTGTAGCTTATTTGCTCTGAAATCATGTCAAATTACTTAGTTTTAGATGATTCCTGGTAAAATGAAAGAGCTGGAATATGGTCAGGGCTGACACACCTTTCATGAAAGAATTCTGTGCCAGGAGTATCTACAGTGTCCTCACGCTGACAGGAAGGAGCCCTATTTCTCCTGCCTGAGTGTGCAGGAGAGCCAGCTTGGTTACACATGGATTGTGACGAATTCTAAAAGCAGTTGTCAATTTTTGGGTTTGGCTTTTTTCCAGAACGAATAGGAGGACTTACTATACATAATAAATTAATGATTTGAATCATGTTTTGTTCCTTGGTGTGAAGTGTTTGACAACAGTCTGTGTATTGGAAAAATACGGGTTGATTTCTAATTGGTTAAAGCATAGCAATTTTTAAGCTCTGAACTAAGTGTTTAATCATCACCTTGTTTTGTTTTTTAATTGAGTAAGCTGTATAAAGCAAGAATTCCTGAATGTTTGACCACATTTTTTAGAATGAAGTAGGTAATCCAAAATCCTTTAATGTGTTTACAGTCATTATTTAGAAGCAAGGTCCTTGAATGAGAGAGATTATCGGGACCGGAGATACATTGATGAGTACAGAAATGAGTACTGCGAAGGCTATGTTCCTAGGCATTATCACAGAGATGCTGGGAGCAGTTACCGCATTCACTGCAGTAAATCTTCAGTCCGAAGCAGGAGAAGCAGTCTCAAAAGGAAGCATAATAGACACTGTGCCAGTCAGCAGTCGCATTCGGTATGACTCCGTTTGTTTTATTTCGGGTAGATTCTTAATTGTATGTAAAAGCTTCTAATGAGGCAAGAAGTTTGTAGAATTTCTTCCTATGTCATGTTATTTGGATATATATAAGTTGTACCTATATTGTTTGAATCCTTAAAGGAATCATATCCAAGTTCAGACAGCTGATGTGTGTGTTTATTAGCTAGCTTTCATTGTCCACATTTACCCTGCAGATTAGGTCAGTTTGTGAAGGTCAATACTGTGAAGTATTTTAAAGTTTACAGTATATTATGAAAACATGAAGCACCCATCTTTTTATTTCATGTTAAACTTTTCTTAACTTTATAAAGCCTTTGCTGATGCTTGGAGCAAATACAGAAAGCTGCATTGTTGGATGCTAACTGGTGCCGAGTTGCCCTTGTCTGCAGCTCGTCTGTTGAAATGGGTGCTAGATAGAAAATGCCTTATCCACAGACTGTCCCTTTTTACAGATAGCTTTACTAGTTTGATCTGTAAACTCCCAAAGTTGAACGTTGAAATTAACTAGCCTTTATTTTCCCTTCTGTTTGAATCATGTGTATTTTAAAATATTGCTAAATAAGAACAGTGTCAACTAATTTTGACAATTTAAAACATTTTTGTCGAACATCTCAACTCACAGCATATACTATTTATAATGAGATTAGTAAATCATGACATTGCATTCTTTAAATTGCAGACTTCAATTAAATCAGTATTTTAAAGAGACAATTGTGTTGTTTTTTTTCTATTGCCACTTCAAGTATCTTATCTGAAAATCTGTTCCTTGCCATGTTTTTCTTCTGTAACATAAACTGTGCCCTGTGAATTTCTGGGGACTGAATTTGAAATTGCTCCTGCCAACTGTTCGTGGCCTGGTGCTTATCTGAATGCCTGAATATCTCCCCGCTGAATGAATTGCGTATTCTGCCCTGAATTCACTCTGATATATTGATTGGCTGGACGATCTTGGTGCTGCCCACTTGCCGTTCCAGAAGAGCCACCGAAGGAAAAGATCCAGGAGTATAGAGGATGATGAGGAGGGTCACCTGATCTGTCAAAGTGGAGACGTTCTGAGAGCAAGATGTATAGAATATTTTTCAACACTTTTTAAACTTTGCAGACAGAATATCTTTTAAAAAAAAATAGTTTGTCAGCGGGGGGCTAAGAAACTCTTCATTGCTTTTTTTGTTTTGTTTTTTGTGGGTTGGTTTGTTTGTTTTGTATTTCTTCTTTTCTGTAGAATTTAAATATTTCTACTCTAAAGTTCCAAAATAATCAATGGAATTTGAGATTAGAGCAAGAAAGACAGCTCTATCTAACTGTTTTTATAGCAGCTGAAAATAAGATAATTTGAGTGCTGAAACTTTAATTATGTTTTGCTAGAGATGATTTGAAAATATTCCACACTTAAGCATTCATTGTTTGACTGGCTAGATCCTTCACACTCGGGTGCTCACACCTCTTTCCCTCTCACTTCAGATGAAATCGTGGACACGTTGGGTGAAGGGGCCTTTGGCAAAGTCGTGGAGTGCATTGATCATGGCATGTAAGTTGCTAGTTTTAGTTTTATATTTTGATAGTTTGAGTGGGGAGAGTCCCAACATTTAGCCGAGATAACATTTAAATTGGTTGATGTAAGTGTTCTCCTGGGAGACAGCCAGATTTATTTTCTGTGAGAATACTGTGTGATCAGGGGTATTGTAAAATTTTGTCTGATGGATTTCATTGAAATAAAAAGATGTTAAGTGAAGGAGTTTCCCAGATTTGGCTCTAGGCCTCTACAAGAGATCTCAACGACTGTTGGATCGCAGAGATAATAATGCATATTTGGTCTTGCAGATCCAAGTTTAGCTCCCTAGGTTATGAAGGAATCATTGCTTACGACCTGCTGAGTAAGGGCAGCTCTTTCGTAATTTGGCCCACTCTGCCCCTTCACTTTGCTCTAGGACTTCTGTTCTGTAGTTTGCAAACTTTTCTTGTAAGTGAACTTGTTAATGAAATTGCTGTTTCTAAAATGGCATCATAAATGACAGTAATCAATTGGGAAAGACGATTTCTAGCTTACTGTAAACATTTACACTTCAAAGACACAGACTTTTCTCCTTATTTTGATACCTGTCATCATATGTGAGTGCACACTTTTTTTTTTTTTAAAAGCACCATTTTTTTTTTTTTTTTTTTTATTTATTTTATTTTTATTACAAAGTCAGATATACTGAGAGGAGGAGAGATAGAGAGGAAGTGGAGCTGCCAGGATTAGAACCAGCAGCCATATGGGATCAAGGCGAGGACCTTAGCCACTAGGCCACGCTGCCAAGCCCGAGTGCACACTTTTTAAGATTGATTTATTTTTATTGCAAAGTCAGATATAGAGTGGAGGAAAGATGGATAGGAAGATCTTTTGTCCAATGATTCACTCCCCAGTCAGCCACAATGGCCAGAGCTGAACTGATCTAAGCTAGGATCCAGGATCTTATTCCAGGTCTCCCACGCGGGTGTAGGGTCCCAAGGCTTTGGGCCGTCCTCGATTGCTTTCCCAGGCCAGAAGCAGGGAGCTGGAGGGGAAGTGGAGCTGCTGGGATTAGAACTGGCGCCCATATGGGATCCCAGCGCATTCAAGGCGAGGACTTTTGGCGCCACTACATTACCATACCGGGCCCGTGAATGCACTCTTTGAACATTTGTATGTAGTGGCTTTATATTCATTCCACTTTGCATATCGGAAAGCTATTCTAAATTATTCTTCATCTTACTGTTGCATTTCTGCAACAAAATATGAATTAAGATTTTTAGGCTTACCAAATACTGCTGATAATCTAGGTACTCCTGTGTCCTTTCTCAGCTCCAGCAAATATTTACATTTTGCAATCATCTGTATTATTTTCTCTATTTGCAAGGTATGGATTCCAGTTTCACTAGCTAATCTGTACCCCTATTCAGATTTTACCACTTGTCTCCTTAATGTGCTCTTAAAATCTCATGAAGTTCTAGTATTTTTTTTAAAGATTTATTTACTTTTATTGAAAAGGCAGATTTACAGAGAGAGAGAGAGACAAAGATCTTTCGTCCATTGATTCACTCCCCAAGTGACCACAATGGGCGGAAGTGAACAGAACCAATCTGAAGCTAGGAACCAGGAGCTCTTTCCAGGTCTCTCATGCGGGTGCAGGGTCCCAAAGCTTTGGGCCATCCTCGATTGCTTTCCCAGGCCAAAAGCAGGGAGCTGGAGGGGAAGTGGAGCTGCCTGCTTAGGCATGAACCGGCACCCATATGGGATCCTATTGTATGCAGGGCCTGGGCTTTAGCCACTAGGCTACAGCTCTGGCCCTAAAAAATACATTCTAACACAGTGTTTAACAATAAAAGTTTGTAATATATCTATCCTTTGATGAATTGAATACTTCTAATTGGAAAGCTCCTGGCTTTGAATCGGCTCAGCTCCATCCGTTGCAGCCACTTGGGAAGTGAATCAGTGGACAAAGATGTTCCTCTCTGTCTCTCCTCCTCTCTGTATATCTGACTTTCCAATAAAAAACAAATCTTAAAGTCTTCCTTGTATGGTAGTATGTATCTTGTATTAGTATGGTTGCTGCGTCAGACAAAATGCAGTCAGTCTTTTTCATACTTGAATTCTACCTCATGGTTTCTGTTAGCCATGGATTGAAATTCTAGTTAGCCTACAGTGATTGCGTCTGTATAGGTTTTTTATATTGCTCCATAAACAGTGTGGTAAAATGATTTACATGGTATCTGAGGACGTGCATAGCTTATACTCACTGTCCTGCCCTTGCTGTTTCTGCATATTAACATTTAGGAATGTGCTAAGCATTTTCTTGGCTTTGTGATATATAAATGTTGTCACCTTTGCCTGGTTGTTGCATTTCCCTTCCAGTCTGACAATTTTAGACTTAGTTCTCAGTCACCCCTCCTGTGAAGAAGTCTGCAGTGTTTCCACCACAAACATGTTGGCACTAGCTGGCACAGAGTAGGTCTAGCACTGCGCATGAATGAAAGCTTCCAGCGGTGCATGTATTTTTTTTAACCTTTGCATAAAATGCAGCAGATTTAAAATCTGGGGACAAATATTATATTTCATAGCATTTTAATAAGAAAATGTTCCTATAAGGAATTTTAAAAATGTATTTTGTCAAAATGTTTTGAGAAGATGTTCTGTAAAATTAAGTATACTGTGCCCTGAAAGATTGTTTTAGAAACAGCATGGAGGAGTTAATAACTGATTATAATGTAGAGAATGCATGGCTTGAACCTGTTCCTATTCATACACTGTGTTTATCTGATTTTTTGTTTTTAAGGGATGGTATGCATGTAGCTGTGAAAATTGTAAAAAATGTAGGTCGTTACCGTGAAGCTGCTCGGTCAGAAATCCAAGTATTGGAGCATTTAAATAGTACTGATCCCAATAGTGTATTGTAAGTATAAATTTGAACTATGAGCCATATTAGATGAAATAACCAGAATTCTGTGAATTAAAGCATTATTTTGATCTGTTTTAGCCGATGTGTCCAGATGCTAGAATGGTTTGATCATCATGGCCATGTGTGTATTGTGTTTGAACTGCTGGGCCTCAGTACCTACGATTTCATTAAAGAAAACAGCTTTCTGCCATTTCAGATAGACCACATCAGGCAGATGGCCTATCAGATCTGCCAGTCAATCAATTGTAAGTATACTGGATGGCTCTGAGCATCCGACTTGTTAGCATTGTGCAAGCAGTGTGTCAGAACATGATTGCTAAGCATGCAGCGGTTGGAGGTAACGATGGAACTAGCTCTCCCTGTGCTCACTGCCAGCCCTTCCTCGGGACAGAGTGGATTACGTAAAGCTGCTGTCTTTTTTCTCTTACAGTTTTGCATCATAATAAATTGACTCATACAGATCTGAAGCCTGAAAATATTTTATTTGTGAAGTCTGACTATGTAGTCAAATACAATTCTAAAATGGTAAGCTGGAGACTGTGTAAGTTTTGGCTATCAATAATTTGTTAATTGGAGGGACAAGCATTTGTTACAGTTCAAGGGTGAAGGACATCAGACATAGGGCTTAGTAAGGCCGGGGGGAGTCACTTGATCGGGTTCTGCCAAGGCAGCCACATGCAGGACTCGAGCAGGCTAAACTTTGGTATGGCCCTCAGATGATGTTATAAATACCCAGCCAGCCCTTGACAGAACCAAGACTCCTCAGCCCAAGGTTAGTGAGTTTCTGCTTCGGCTGCTGACTCCTGCCTTGGTGGCGTGTGGGTAACAGTGCGCCCACAGATGGGAGATGCCCGTCTTTGCCCTTCAAGTAAATACAGCTTAAAAGAAAAAGCAGGTTAGTGATCCTCCAGTGAGGCGTTTGATTTCTGAGCTGCGTGTATCTCCTGAGGGTTTTTTGTTTTTTAAGATTTATGATATCCTCATGTTCAGCCAAGACAGTAATTTTCTGTTGCCTCCCTCTTGGGCTGTGTTAGCTTCCAGGAAGTTAGGTGCAAGCCTTTTGGGTAGTGATGCTATAATTAAGTTTCATGATATTCCCCTGTACACCTCTAGAAACGCGATGAACGCACACTGAAAAACACAGATATCAAAGTTGTTGACTTTGGAAGTGCAACATATGATGATGAACATCACAGTACCTTGGTATCCACACGGCATTACAGAGCTCCAGAGGTCATTTTGGGTCAGTAAATGCCAGATTTCTTATACTGTAGCTGAAGAGATTTATGTTTTACTGCTTCTGTTCTGGGAAGGTGGGGTGGGACATGGCTAGAATGTCTTTAACAGTAGACACAAAAAGTTTTCTATTTTCATAAAGGAAAATTTGAACATTGCTATGAATTATTTTCTTCAGTGGTACAAATGTGATGTCATTAGTGAGCAGTCTTCCAGATGGTTATTTTTGAATAAATTTATCTTAAATGATTATAAGCATCTACATAGATGGTGTATAGAGATCAAGAAAAAGGGCTTAGAGTCAATGTGAGAAATGGTGGAAAAGAAAAGGAATTGTGCAGAAGTTGGCTGTAAGAACTCAGGGGGCATATGTCTTAATGTGAATTGTTTTTTATTTTTAATATTGTTGACATAGCTGAGGGAGACGCACGCCCATGTGGGCCTCTGCCTAGGAAGGGGGGGCCCAGGCCTGGAGGATGTTGGGTGATGGTTTTTGTTCTGTTTTTGTCCTCCTGTGTCCCCCCCCCCCCCCCCCCGCAGAGAAAGGGAAGGGGGGCTCTCCTTGCACCTGAGGCTAGGGGATGGACCTTTCAAGCACCGTAGAAATCCCGTGTAGGGAAGAGTGTTCCAGCGCTGTTACTTGAGTGTTTTTGGATAGTTCTGACACATTGTCAGCTTTATTGCACCAGCATTGAGAGAATCTCCCCAAGGTCTGTTGGTTGACAGAGTTCACCTTGGTGCGTTCAGACCCAGGAACGTGCAGCAGATCTTGGCCAGGAGAACTGTCCAACCTGTTCTACTTTCCATCCCGATGAGGCAGTGGAAAGCCATGCTGGCCTGGAGGGTCTGGCCGTCACGTCCCCCTTCTGCATCTCGGCATGCTGTGCGGCAGCGACATCAGCAACTGAGAAGGCCCGTTCTGGATAACTTGATGTCAGAAGTCGGACCACAAGCGTCTTCTGATTTTCCCCGTGGGCAGTTTGAGTCCAGTGGTCTGGTTTAGGGAGTCCCCTTAGAAACCTCACCTGGGGAACCTCAGACTTCAGTGTAGGGCAGCCAGTGCAGGGTCAGGTTTGACCCATCACCTGCACCAGCCAACACACATAGGAGTGGATGCAGCTGCCTGATCAGTGCTGCCCCAGCCCCATCTCTCACATGAACCAACAGGTGCTGGGGCCTGGCCCAAGGCAGCCCACCACAGACTTGGTGCTCGCTGACACAAGCAGCTGTCACGGCCTACTCAGGGCAACTCGGGGCCCAATAACTCCTAGCCCCAGTTTCTGTATGTGCCAGCCCAACACAACCAAAAGATTTAAAAATTATAAATCGGGTCATGTTAGTAGGGCAGAGAATTCAAAGATATGCTTAGGTGCCTGGTAATAATGAGGGAAGTTCGAGTCAGGTGCTAATTGAGAGTTCCAAAAGTGACTGGGCAAAGACTAGTTGATGGAAGGCTGAAATTGTAGACGTTACCTTGATTTGAAAGAATCCGGAGATTGGGAGATTAGAAGGGTCCTTGGAGAGTTCGGAAGAAAGCTGTCATCCGGTGCCGCAGTGCAGGACAGTGGTTCTGTTTAATGTCTTAGGTGTTAAACCAGACAGGGAATACTGGTTAAGGATTCTCAAAGTGAATGATGTAGGATTCCAGAGATTATAAGGGCTGGCTTTTCCAAGAGCAGGGTGATGTAGAACTTACTGCGCTGCAGAAAGTCAGTTGAAGGAAAAGCTAGACTGGGAAATGAGGCATGAAGAAGAAATGTTGATTTGAGTGAGGTCAAGCTATAGTGTGTATAGGCTTTGTATATTATTACAGATAAAGCCCCTACTCCATTATTGCTTGTTTGTTCAAATGATAGGCACTGTAAGAAGTAAGTGAATCATAGTAAAGGCCCTTGAGGGTGCGGTATCTTCCTTACTGAAAGTCATTTATGTGTCTTCTGAAATAGTTCTGGTTTATGTATGAGCTTTAGTCTTTTGTTGGCTGGCTGATCTTTAAGAGATCAAAACATCTTTATGGTTTGTCCCTTCTTTCCAATTAAGTAGAGGCTTTAAAAGATTTTGTGTTTTATTCTTTCATGGATAGTGTTGGAAATTCTGGCGAAATTATGGTCATGGTGTAGGCAGAGTGAACTATGTATGCAAATCCCCGTTTGTCGTCGCTAGAAGTCCAGTGCGCTATCCATTGCGCCACAGAGCCACCTGCAAATCCCCGTTTGAACTCAGTGTCTACTTGTAGGTGAAGTTGCTTACTTATATAAAATAGTATTTTAATGGGAGAAGGAACTTCACTCTTCAAGCTTATGGTAATTGCTAAAGGCTAGATAATTGCATTCTGGGGATAGTTATAAGCCCGTAGTTGTCCTGCAGAAGGTAAGAATTCCTGGTCCGACCAGGAACAGTTTCAGGTGCTGTGTTCCCTATTGATTCGCCATTCAGAGCCTGAAGTGTTTACACAAGTTGGTAGTTAACTGCTTGGAAAATGTTTGCTCGCCCCTCCCTCTTATGTAAGTTTCACCACCTCTCTGTTAAAACAACAGTTTTGATAGGAGCATCCTAAGTTCACTGGCATTGTCTCCCAAATGGACTATGTAAGAGCATTGTACAGAGAGGAATGTTGCATGTATCTGCCCAGTGAAATGCTTGTGTTGTCTTTGAATAGCTCTAGGTTGGTCTCAGCCTTGTGATGTGTGGAGCATCGGTTGCATTCTTATTGAATATTACCTTGGATTCACAGTCTTTCAGGTATGTATCTAATCTCATTCGGTAATTCATAATAAATTTTAAATACTGATAATAGCATGTTACATATAATATGCTTCCATATTAGAAAGTTGCCTTATCATCTTGAGGTTAAAATTTGCATATGCAAAGTGGTCATGCTTTTCTAAAGCCACGGGAGTGAGATCGTGTTAATGAACTGTCATAGGTCAGTTTTGCATGGGATTGAGGCTTGCGTCACTTACGGTTTGTATCGTTTCATGTTTCCATAGTTTTCATCACTGAGCTCCGTGGTGAGTCTTCACTAGTGTCAGTGTAGCCTTTGAAGGTTTTTTAAATATTTTGTACTGGAGAGGCAAATGGCTCTCACTTGCTGGTTCGCTCTTCAGTTGCATGCAGCAGCTGGGAGCTAAACTGGGACTAAAGCTAGGAGCTCAGAGTGTAACCCAGGACTCCGCATGGGGGCAGGAACTCGGTTTCTTGAAACATCACTGCTACTCCGCAGGAACGCTCAGTCAGGAGGGAGCCGGAGCTGAAGTGGAACCCACCAAGCACCCAGGACGTGGGTGTCTGACCGCTGGGCCAAACAGCTCTGGCTTTTAGTTTTGGTTTTCATTGAAAAGTCGAGTACACAGAGAGAAGATCTTCTGGCCTCTGGTTCACTCCCCAAGTGGCTGCAGCAGCCAGAGCTGTGCTGATCTGAAGCCAGGAGCTTCTTCCAGGTCTCCCACACAGGTGCAGGGTCCCAAGGCTTTGGGCTGTCCTCGACTGCTTTCTCAGGCCACAAGCAGGGAGCTGGATGGGAAGCATGATCACCAGGATTAGAACTGGCACCATTGGGATCCCGGGGCACGTGCAAGGCAAGGACTTTAGCTGCTAGGCTACCGCACTGGGCCCAACATCTCTGTTTATAACTCAGTGAAGGTTAGAGTTGACCATGAACAGGTTACTGCTTTTTATAAAATAATTCAAGAACAACAGCAAGTTTTAGTTTAAATATTAAGTATTTATGTTACCTTGGGCATTTCTGATTACTACATTCATGAAGATGGCAAGACAGTATCTCCTGTGAAAGAAGTGATGTAAAAGTGATGGAGAAATGATAAAATATAGTGTTGTATTCACTACATGGAACAAAATATAAAATGCAGGGGCAACTAGGGATACTTGAAAGTTAAATTTTCATGGCGAAAGAATCACTGAAGAATTTTAGGAAGTAAGTAGGAGTAGTGATTTGTCAAGAGGCTGCAGTGTGATGGGCATGTAAGGACCAGGTGCCCCAGGTGCCCTCGGTGCCCTCGGACAACAGTGCTCTCTCCTCAGTGGGGAGGCCCTGTGCCTCCTACTCACAGCAGCTCAGCACAGCGTGGCCGTCTGGGGAATGAACCAGGGCTGGGAAGGTGAATCTGTCCTCTCCTCCTACCTTTAACTCTTCCTGTCCAATAAAAAATGGGTAAGTCTTCAGTAAAATTCCTCGTTTGACAAAACAAAAAGTTTGGAAATCCTAGTTTGGTTTCTGGTTCCCTCCTAATTTTATTTCCATCTGAAAGCTTTAGATGATGGGGCCGTGGAAGAGTGTCAAGTCAGAATGTGGAAAGGTTGAGGCTTTAGACTGATCTGTTTTGCTCTGTTTGAAGGAAAGTGATTTTGGAGATTACACTCAGTACTGCACGGGATGGTTTGAACTTGGGGCAGTGCAAGCAAAAAGGAAACAATGATTAGTCACTTCACTGACAGCTGGGTGCTGGGAAGCCTCACCAGGCTTGTTTGCAGCTGCTGTGTAGGACTCCGGCTGAAGAGAAGCGTTGATGGACAAGTTCCATGTCTAGAATCTTGGTTAGCAGGTTCGGGAGGTGGTGTGTAGTTTTGTAGTAGCGAGCTGCAGGGGTCAGGAGAGAAGTTCCTCCTGCCTCCTACTCCTGTGCGTGAAATGGGGGCTTCAGTGGCTGTGATCACAAATCACTTCTTAGGATTGTTAACATTAATTAGTTGAGGTGTGGTTTGCAAAATGCTAAATGAAGGAACTCTTTAGACTGTGGAGTTAATGTTTATTTACTCTCGTCGTGAATTAGTAACATTTTGAATCCGTTGTGCTCTGGACGGTATCTGATGGATTCAACACGCCTTGAAAACAGCTTCTTTTCCCCAGAACAAGGCTTGGCAGACTGACCCCTGGTGCGGGCGGCCTAATGACTGTTGAGAAAAAAAATACAAGACAGAGACCGTTTGCCACCAGCCAGGCCTAAAATGTTTACTCTCTGGCTTTGGAAGCATATCTTAGCTGTAAATGTAACAGTTTTCTCTATTGCTTTAGCCAAATCTCTAATTGTTTGTATTTAAGAATACGAGCATCGTCCTGGGTTTATAGCTTGGCTTTATATATTTATGGACTGTATGACTGTGAGTCCTGGTATCTTAATCTCTCTGAAACTCATGTTCTTACCTGCCAACTTCAGAATGGTTAGGAGAATTTGGGGGACTCTGCTTTGACACCAAGCGGGGAATTGGCAAGTGTTAAGAATTGTGCGGTTTGATTTTTTTAGATAATTTTGTTTTTCTGATCATCTTCCCCAGTCATTCTACAGTTAAACAGTTCAAGAAATAAAGAAGGAAACTTGAGTTTTACACTAAACAAGTTACGTGTTGATCAGTGTGCAGAGCCTTACTAATGCATCACAGAGACACTGGTTACTGTGTTCGCACCAGATGGTGCAGCCCAGTTGGGATCGTTGCACCTGAAGTGTTGCATAATGTCGATTGGGTAGCTGTCTGATCCTTTTGGGTTAGCACTGTGTTCTTGTGCTTTCTTGTGCATGAGAGAAGTGTGGAATGTGCTGAATTTATTTCTCCCATGATTTTTAGACTCACGATAGTAAAGAGCATTTGGCGATGATGGAACGGATATTAGGACCCATCCCAGCCCACATGATTCAGAAAACAAGGTACGTGTCGAAGTCCTTATTGGGCACATACAGTGGTTATATTCAAACTGCAGATTTAAATTTTTTTTCCCCTTTACTAATGAGAACTTCAACTGTATCTTTTTTTTTTAATATTCATTTAAATATTCATTTGAAAGGCAGAATTACAGAGTTCCCTCCCCACACAGCTACAAAGGATGGGCTGGGCTAAAGCTAGGAGCTTCTTCCTGGTCTCCTATATGGGTGGCAGGGGCCCAGGCACTTAGCCCATCTTCCACTGCTTTCCAGGCAACAACTTCACCTACCACACCACAATGCCAGTTCCTAGGCATCATGTTTAAAAAACTAATTCAGTATTTACTTTGTAGTTTAGTAAACAGAATGGTAAGTTGTTTTAACTCTGCAGTTAACCTTTGCATGAATGTTTTCCTATGTTGAGGTGAAAATAATACATGGAATATGAGAGGGCTTGTTTTTTGGAGTCCTGTCAATCTGGATTTGTTGCTAACCAGCGTTGTACCCCTTGGTCAAGGTCCTACAGTGGTTCCCAGACAGTTCCTCCATAAAAGTCACCCAGAGGTTAAAGATTTCCCAGTCCAGTTCAGATCTAGTGAATTAAGAATTTACAAGAATGAATCCATGAGCCTTTAGTTTTAAAGCTGGCATTTTCAATATATGGTATTTGGCAGTAGCTCAGTTGGGATGTTCAACCTCACAGGGTGGAAAATGAGGAAGATGTTACATGTGAGACACGTTAAAAGATTATATACGCATGTATATGTCTGTTCTTTCAGAGAGCAGTACTTAACGTCTTTACTGTGTTGCAGGCATGCATGGGAAGGATGTGTATATTATTAATCTGGACTCCTTTTTCCTGCAGAAAACGCAAGTATTTTCACCATAACCAGCTAGATTGGGATGAACACAGTTCTGCTGGTAGATATGTCAGGAGACGCTGCAAACCGTTAAAGGTAAAAGAAAAAAAGTCTGAAGTTAAGAGGGGAAGAAAAGATATTTTTGCTATTACTGATGGTTTTTAAATAAAAACATTTCTCTCCGCCCTCCCCCCAGGAGTTTATGCTTTGCCATGATGAAGAACATGAGAAACTGTTTGACCTGGTTCGAAGAATGTTGGAGTATGATCCAACCAAAAGAATTACCTTGGATGAAGCGTTGCAGCACCCTTTCTTTGACTTATTAAAAAAGCAATGAACTGGGGGTCAGTGGTCTGATACGTGCTTCTCCAGGAGAGATTACTGCAGACTGTGTCAGTCAGCTCAACATTCTGATATTTTTGTAAACATTAAATTATTTTGTACAGTTAAATATAAATAATGTATGTTTTGTATCAATAACGATTATCTACGTATGGTCTTGATAATGAAATATGGAAGTTAAAATTAATTTCCCTTTCTGAGATGAATTACCATCTTCAGAGACCTTTGGTAAAAGCTTGGAGTCTAGTGATCAGTGTCATTGTGTCTTTTGTAAACGGACCTCAGCTCTGAAGGGGTGTTTTGGTTTTGTTTGTTTTTTTTGTTTTTGGTTTTTTTGGTTTTCTTTTCTTTTCTTTTTTTTGAGTAAAAGGAAATGTTGACTACTTTGTATTCTTAAATGAATGTTCTTTATATGCCTCAAAACTTGTGCTTTTTTTGCAATCTGAATGGACCATAATGTAGCTAGAGAGACAGATACTGGAACTCAGGGGCTGCCACCATGGCTTAATTGGCTACTCGTGCCCTCACAAGCGCTGGGATCCCATATGGGTGCTGGTTTGTGTCCCAACTCTTCCGCTTCCATCCAGCTCCCTGTTTCTGGCCTGGGAAAGCAGTTGAGGATGGCCCAAAGCCTTGGGACCCTGCACCCACATGGGAGACCCCAAGGGGGCTCGTGACTCATGGCTTCAGATCAGCTCAACCTTTGCAACCATTTGGAGAGTGAACCAGCAGGTGGAAGATCTTAATAAATCTGTATTTCCAATATAAATAAATATTAAACGTTGGAAATCAAATCCCATGGGAAATGCTTAATCTTAAGTACCGGGGTGCTATTTCAGTGGGTGCTGTCAGTGGGCGTACACTTGCACATTCATGGAAAGGCATCCATCCAGGCTGTTCATCATGACAGACTGTCAATAAAAACCACAGGTAACGCTTCACACACGATGAAAATGCTTTTCCAGGGGTTGGTCAGTGAGTGGCAGACAAAAGGAGAATTCTGATGACTTCGTGTTTTATTTTTTGGGCTTTTAAAAAATTTAGTTGGATTTTTTGATGTGTACATAGTTAATAGGGATGCATCCCCATGAAGACCAGTGATTAAGGTGGAGAGAGTCAAAGTATGGGGGAACGTGGATGGGGCAAATGCTTCCAGCCTTCATTCGCTCTTCGCCTGTGTGGGGCAGGAGTGAGGGAGGTGGAAGAGGACTGCTCACAGCTGTTAAACAACATCAGTACCCCAGGATGGGGATGTCCAATTGATGTCTTAGCAATCGCAACATGGAGAACATTCTGAGGGTATAGCGTGAGTGATTTTGTTCTAGATATTGTTGGTTTCATTGCTCTGAGTTTGAGAAAATCCTTTCAAGGTCTGTTGCCTGACAGAGTCCACCCCAGTACATCCACTCACCCAGACACTTGCTGCCCAGTCTCAGCCAGGAGAGTTGTCCAATATATTCTGTTCTTCATTTTCTGACATGACACTCAACATCCACTGCATAGGCATCAGCAATCAAGGAGGCCCGGTCCCAATACATGCATTCCAAGGTTGAACCATAAATTGTATTATTTTCCCTGTGGCCGGAGTTGAGTCCAACGGTCCAGTTGGGAAATCCCCTGAGAAACCTCACCTGGGGTTGCCCCAGGCCTGAATCTTGCATTTGCCAGCAAGTTCAGGGTCTGGTTATCTGTAGCCCATATTGTCCTACACATCGGTTTAGTTGCATGATCGGCTCCATCCCTTGCTCCACATCCAATGCAAACCTACAGGTGCTGCGGCCCACCCCAACGCAACCCTCCCTGCCACATATGTGATTAAACACACTAGCAGAAACTGCAGCGTAGTTAGAGTGACCCCCAATAATCCACATCAGGCCTACCTCCAATCCTGATTTTCTGCTTGTGTCAGTATGTGCAACAGACTAGTTCAGTCCATGCTACATCCCAATCAGGTACCTGTATGCTCCTGTGGATGCTGTAACTTAGCTCAGTCTGACCTACGCTTGACCCTGTCCACACATTTGCTGATGGGTGGTGTTGCCTGTGCAGCCTGGCCCGCCCCAGCTTTGGCTCTCATGCACACCAGCAGAATACCCAGTGTTCCTACTGGGCGAACTCCCAGTCCCAGGTCTTGCACTTTCCGAGGAGTACTGTGGTCCAGTCTGACATCATTTGCACCCTGTCCCAACACTTGTTAGCGGATGCTCCAGTAAAACCCAGCCAGTTAGCACTTACTTTGACTTGAATGTGCAAGTGCCCTGGCCTATCCCAGCCCAGCCCTTCCCCAAACCCAGTTCACATACAGGTAAATGGTTGCAGCCCTGCCCAGACCAGTCTGCCTCCAGTCCCAGCTCTCACACTCAGCAGTGGGAACAGTGGCCCAGCAAGGGAGCCCCCAGGGCCTCCTCACCAGGTTAACTCCCTACCTGGGGTGCTGTGGTCCAGTCTGACATGACCCATCTCACCTCAACATTCATCGGTGGGAACCTGTCCCCAGTTCCGGTCCTAATGTGAACTGGTGGGTGTTGTAACCCAACCCAGCCTGGCTGGTACCCTATCCTGACTCACACCTGCCAGTGGGTTTTGCACACTGGCCCAGACCTGACCTTCATGTATGCTGATAGGTACAGCCAGGTACTGGCAAGGGCTGTGTCTTAACAGGGAAGTTTCCCAAGTTCCGCTATCAGACCAGCTCTGAGTCTCAAATCACATACACCAGTGGATGTTTGGCTCAACCAGACTTGTCTCACCTCCAGTCCCAACATTCACTGGTGGGTGTTGCGATTTTACTAGATCAGCCCATATCCATTCCAACTCACTGGTGGGTGCCACAGCCAAGCCTGCCTGGCCCACCCCCAAACCAGGTACTGTAACCTAGCCCACCTAGCCCACACCCACTCTGGCTCTCACAAGTGCCAGTGGATGCTAGAGCCTAGCTCAAGCTGGCACATCCCCAGACCCAGCCCACAGACATGCTGAGGAATGTTTCAGCTGTGTTCAGCCAGGTCTACCCCCATTGCTGGCTCTTGCACTCACCAGTGGGAACCACAGTCTAGCAGGGGAGTCCCCTTAGCTCCCCTGCCAGGCCTGCGCCCAGCCACAGATCTTTGACATGCCAGTGGTTGCTCCAGCCCAGCCTGACCTGGCGTGGTCCACCCCCCATGCCCAATTGCCTCTGTGTGCTGCCTAGCCTACCCTGTCCCCATTGCTGGCTCTCATGCAAACTGGTAGATATGATAGCCTAGCCCAGCATGGCATATATCCCTTCTTGGCTTCTGAGCATGGCAGTGTGCTACAGCTTACCAGTCCACTGCCCCCACCCCAAGCCAACTGACAAGTGGGGCAGCCTGGCTCACACCCAGCGCTGACTCATGCTCACCAGTGGGAGCTATAGCCCACTAGGGAAGTTGCCCAGGTTCCCCCATCAGGCCCACTCCCAGACCCAGATCTCACATGTGCCAGAGGGTGCTAGACCCCTATCTGACATAATTCTCCCCAGTCTCAGCCCTTGTGTGTGTTTATGGATGTTGTGGCCCAGCTCACCTCATACCTAATTCTTGCATGCACCTACAGGTGCTGCAGCCTGGACCAGCTTGGCCTGTTCCCAGAAGTGTCAGTGAGTTCTGTAGTCATACCCATCTTGGCCCATCACCACCAGCAGATATTGCAGTCCAATGGGTGAATCCACAGATTCCCCCACAGAATCTGCCCCCTGACCCAGTTCTCTCGCGTAGCAGTTAGTGCCATGGTCCAGCTTAATGTGGTCCACCCCTGTTCCTACACTCACTGGTGGGTACTGTGGTCTAGCCCTACCAGGTAGAGCCCTCAGCCCTAACTCTTATATGCACTGATGGGCAGTGGTTGATACCAACATTCCCAACTCAGGTCTCCCAGGTGGTTGGGTGCATTGGTCTGACCCCAAAAGGTCCTCCAGTTTCCCTCCCAGTGTCAGCAGGTGCGGTGGTCTGGTCAGTGGAAGGCCCTCAGCAGTCCTCTCCCACACATCTTTATACCCCTTTCCCTGAGAAATTCACAGCCTTCATGCATGCAAGCATGCAGGTGCCTGAGACCAATCATATGGCAGGGTGGCGTGGCATGTACATGTACATGCATGTGCTGGTCTCCAGATCCGGTCTCCTGGCATTTGCCAGTGTGCCAGCATCTGCTATATTTTAATTTTAATGCCAAGTCTCGAAGACTCTTAAAAGTGTCCTATTAAATGAATTATTTTGTCGGTGCCAGACCGGGATTGTCTCCATGCTTGGAGCCTCGATTCCAGCCACCACGTCCACGCAGCGACCTGTCCCTGGGCAGCCAGTGCGCCATTCTGCACCAGGCTCCACCTGCTGGCCACCCGGCAGCCTGCTCTGGGGTTTTGGGCTTTGAATTGCTGCTTAGGTTCTCCATGTCAAGCCCACTGTACTTCTGGGATGTCAATCCTAAAGAATTCCAACGACAGAGTAACTTTTCCTTTGAAGGTTAGCGAGGGCAATGAGACCTAGTAGGTTGAAGGAGAGGGACCAGATGATCTTTATGGATAAGACTGATATACCAAACTCCTTTAAATACTGTGTAGTACTTGTGATCACTGAACACCAGTCCATGCAAAAGCTAAGGCTTGGGGCTTGTCTAGCAGGATCATATCCTATTACCTGACATGTTGATGAATCAGGAAACGGGTCATATTCGGCAGGGCCATGAAATTAAGTGGCACATGAGAGAACTGTATCCGGGGGGTAGATTCTGTGGGGGATGTGTGGGCCAAACCCCGTGGAAATACTAGCCCCCTGGTTAGCTCAAGAGTTGAAGGGGTGATGGATGAAGCTAGGTGTGACCAAGGAGCCTGCCATCACTCACAGGTAAAGGAACCGATAACAGTCTGGACTGGTCAAGGCAGCAGCACCCGAATGTGCATCCTGAATAGGGTGTGGGGTGGACCAGGGTGCAACATGTACCAGCTCATACAAGGCCAATAGGAAGGCCAGACTATGCCAGACACTGGCCTAAAACCCAATGGCATGTATGAGAACTGGGTCTGGGAGTAGGTCAAGTGGAGGAACTTGGGAAACTCCCCTGGTGGGTCATAGCTCCTGCTGGTGAACACATGGTCCATACCTGGGGGTCGGACAAGCTGGGCAAAGTAGCTTCAATGGCTGGCTAATGTATGGATTGGTAATGGAACGGGGTGGACTGGGCAGGACTGAGCAAACCTTAGCCCACAAGCAAAATTAGAAATTAGGGTGGAGCACAGGTCATGCCAACCTAGGCTCTTGCACCTACTGGTCTGCGTAAGCCAGGGATGCTAGGCCATGGCATCTAGGGTGGGGGCCAGGACAGGTGAGGGGCTGTGCCAAGCTGAGTTGGAGCAACCATTGGCATGCACGCGATCTATGGCTGGGAACAGGCCTGGTTGGGGAGGTAAGGGGACACCCTAGCTGGGTGGAGGTTCCACCAAGGAGCACGGGGCTAGAATGGGGGCTACAATCTGATCAGGATACGGTTGTAGTCTTACTTAGCACAAGTATGGACTGGGACTGGCCGCACCAAGCTGGGCTAGACTCCAACACCGTCTGGTGCTCTGGAGGACCAGGATAGATATAGGAAGAACTAGGCTAGGTCTCAACCCTTACTGAGCCATGGGTGAGCTGTATGTGGGTATGGATGAGCCGTGGCTGGGCTGAAACATCCAACAGTAAGAACCAGAACAGTAAGGCCAGAAGGAAAAGCCACTGTTCCTGCTAGGACAGGAGGTGAACTGAGTAGGGCTGGCTCATGGACCCCCTGGTATGCACCAAATCTGGCTTTGGGAGAGGTTCTGATGGAGGAGCCTGGGCAACCCCTCTGGCAGGACACAGACCCTGCAGGGTAAGCGCAAGAAGCGTTATAGGAAACAGCCCAGAACAGGCCATGGAAAGTTTCCCACTGGCACACATTTGGCATGGGTCAGGGGCAGACCAGGCTGAATCAGTTCATGTCATCCACTGGCGAATCCAAGCACCAGAACAGTGTGGGTCGAGCCAGGTTCAGTCGCGACATAAAATCAGTGCACATTATGGAATGCCAAGGTGAGGTGACCTGTACCGGATGTGGCCGCAGCGCCCAACCAGTACACGTGAAAACCAGGAAGGGAGGGGGCGGAGCCGATAGGGGCAATATGGGGGTGCTCCCCTGCTGGACGGCTACTCCCACTGGAGCATATGAGCTGGGATGGGTGCAAACCAGACTAGGCAGGGCTACAACACCTGTGCGCCTCATGTGCCCTAGATCAGGGAAAAGCCGGGCTGGGCTGACTCTTCCTACTGGTGCAAGCATAAATCAGAATGGATGAGGGTTGTTTGGGCTTTGCCGCAGTGTCAACTGGCAGATGCTGGCACAGGGGGCTAATTCTGTCAAGTTAAACTGCAGAACCACCTGGAGAGTGCATGATCCAAGAGTGGGAGTGGCCTACAAGGGAAATAGTGGGCTCCTCCCTCTTGGGTTACCATCCCCACTGGAGGACATGAAAACCAGGACAGGGGCTGGGGTGGCTAGACAGAAAGGCACCCAATAGCATCTGTGTGGGCTGGATAGTCGGGCTCATTGGGTTGAACTAGGCTTCTATGCCTGTTGACATGTATAAGAGCTAAAAGGGATGTGGGGCAGACTGGACTGGTTTGCTGCACATACTGGCAAGCCAGGATAGGGGCGGGCCTGGTGGGGGTTATTGTGGGTCGCTCCGACTAGGCTGCAGCTCCCACTGTTTTTTGTGAGGGCCGAGTGTGTGCTAGGCAGAACCAGGACAGACTGCAACACCCATTGGTTCCAGTGGGTCATGGCTGAAAACAGAACCGACCCAGCAATTGCAACTACCAGCTGATCGGGGCGATGGACTGTGCCAGGCCTTGTACTTGCTAGTACATACAAGAATCTGGTCTGGGAACACCTCAGACAAAGTCTCTTTGGGGATCTCCCCTGCTCCAGCCAGCAGAGCCAGTAACATGGACAGGGAGAGGGTCTGGGGATGAAGCACCGACAGGAGAGCAATGATGGTAGACGTCTCTGCGAAGTGTGTCTTTATTGCTCCTTCACCTCTCCTTATAGGCTCTTCCCTCCACATCCTCATTTAGCAGGATATTGGATACAGATGAGTCCAATTAGTCTAAGTGTTTTTAGCCACAAGCCCAGTTCCTGTTCCTGCCCAGGCTAACGAACACTATTCAACTCCTTATCCCACAACACTGCCCAATCCAACTGCCGGACTCAGAACCCTGACCATGAGAAGACAGAGGACAGAACAAGTCAGTCAACCACCTCAGCTATATGTTGGCAGTGAAAAACTGGGCAAACGGAGACTCTAAGGTGAACTATGTCAACCAGTGGATTCTGCAGCAATTTCATCGTGCTTTGAATGGTGAGATTGGCAGCAATTCAGAACTGTTGAACTATCAAAACCACTTGAGCAGGACCCTCGGAGCATGCCCCACATCGGGGACCTAGGATGGGTGGGTGGGAGACTGGGTGGGGCTTCTCCCTTAAAATCCCCGTTTACCTCAGATACATGAAGGAAACAATATGGAAATAATAGTCTTACCCACTTTCCTGTAGCCTTGAACCTTTTTACCCTAAGTACCTATGTAAAGATTGTCAAAAATATAATTTAAAAAAATGGAAAACAAAAACAAAAAGAAAAAAATGAAATGTTTAACTTGAGCCTATGAAAATTGAGACTATTTAAAAGTTGTATCAAGCCTCACTAATCAAAAAGGAGGAGTTGATTAGAAAACATTTGGGGAAGGCTCTACAGAAATTTCTAGAACTTAACTGGTTGATGGCTACATTTTGGTTACAGGAACTTAGTATACCTGTTCTTACATAACAACCACATGGCAAATGTTACAGAAAAAAAGTCTGATACAGTCTGTCCGGTAGATATGTTTTTCATCATGAATTCCTAATTGATTATTTAGATACAAGTTATTGCTGGCCAAAAATTTCCCTATCCTCTTTTTTTTTTTTTTCAGACTTTCAAAAGATTTATTATTTTTTAGTTGGAAAGGCAAATTTGCAAATAGAAGCAGAGACAGATAGAAAAACCATCCAGCCACCGGTTCACTTCCAAAATGGCCACAACAGCTGGTGCTGAGCCGATCCGAAGCCAGGAGCTGCTTCAAGGTCTCTCACATGCATGCAGGTGCTTACGGACTTGGGCTGACCTTCGCTGCTTTCCCAGGCCACAAACAGGGAGCTGGATGGGCTGTGGAGCAGCCGGGACGCGAACTGGTGCCCACACGAGATTGCCAGCACTTCATGGTAGAGGATTGGCCTGTGGAGGGCCCGTGCTGGCCTTTCCCTAGTCAGGATTTATTCAAGTATTGTCCTTGTTTTCCTCGCATAAGTTACTCAAAGATCTGGTTTTTATCGTTTGTGTATTTGCAGCAGAAAACAGATGGAATTTTTTATATGGCAAATAGTGAAACCTGACTGGGTTATCTGCGTTATCTTAGGGCAGCATACTCCGTGGAATAAAGCTGTGTTCGCAGAGTTGACTACGAATTTAAGAAAGCTAAAACACAGAATCACTGCATACATTTTGATGCAGTCCACATATCATGTATGTACCCTTCAGAATGCTTGGACTAAATTGTATGTGATAATAGTTTTAAAAAGGATTTGTTGCATAGAAAAACGTTTTGACCATCTAGAATGCTTATTTTCCTATGTGGTGCCCCATTTTGATTCTTCCAGAGCCACTGTCCTCCTGAACCTACTGTCCTTTCTCAAACAATTGCAACAAGTTCCCAAACTAGTGGTTATTTTCTGTACAAACTCCTGTCAGAGTAACTGATCTCAGGATGTAAGGAGGAAAGAGGCATGGCTACATTATTTTTTTGGCAAGAAGTTTCTATTCACCGACTCCTGAAAATTCTTTACGTTCTTTCCAAAGGATATTGTCTCCTGGGCCCTCGTTTGTGGAATTTTATGAATTTATGCGAAACTTAAATATCAGAAGAGGTGCTGCTTAGTGTGGTGCCTTTGTAACCAATGTATGAATCTCTTGCTAATCTTATCTTTTTCAGGCTTCTACTCCTAATTACCTTTTTCCTTGTAAATTCATTATCTGACAGATACAAGATTTTTAAAAAGTATTTTTATTTTGAATTTTTTTTTTTTAAAGATTTATTCATTTTATTACAGCCAGATATACAGAGAGGAGGAGAGACAGAGAGGAAGATCTTCCATCCGATGATTCACTCCCCAAGTGAGCCGCAACGGGCCGATGCACGCCGATCCGAAGCCGGGAACCTGGAACCTCTTCCGGGTCTCCCACGCAGGCGCAGTGTCCCAATGCATTGGGCCATCCTCAACTGCTTTCCCAGGCCACAAGCAGGGAGCTGGATGGGAAGTGGAGCTGCCGGGATTAGAACCGGCGCCCATATGGGATCCCGGGGCTTTCAAGGCGAGGACTTTAGCCGCTAGGCCACGCCGCCGGGCCCTATTTTGAATTTTGAATTATGTGGTACATTTTTGAATAGGCTGGGATTCCCCCCGCCAAACTCCTACCCCCATCAGATTTTTCCCATTTTGTTAAAATAGTGTCGTCCTTCATAAGGAATCATAACTCTATCAGTCTCTTATTTAAGTGTACCCCGACGTTGCTGGTACAGACAATGTCAGACAGTCCAGCATCCCATTGTCCAGCATCCCATTGTCCAGCATCCCATTGTCCAG
Organism: Ochotona princeps; assembly: GCF_030435755.1. Classification (NCBI taxonomy): domain Eukaryota; kingdom Metazoa; phylum Chordata; class Mammalia; order Lagomorpha; family Ochotonidae; genus Ochotona; species Ochotona princeps. Next base: position 1,349,514 of record NC_080850.1, read on the forward strand.
CATCCCAAACACAGAAGTCTCTTGGGAACAACGATGCCATCGTATAATTCATGAGCCCGTGATGAATTCGATTAGAGAAAAGAGATTATTTGGAATGAACCAAACTGAAATAAAAAAACACCAAAATACATGGGATTCAGCCAAAAACGCAAACAATCAAAAAACAGTACGGATTGGACTATTGGAGTTACACTTTCCATGTTGGTTTCCTTATATCAGAGAGAATATATTGTATTTGTTCTTTTGTGATTGACTCATTTCACTGAGCATAATGGTCTCTAGTTGGGACCACCTGGTTTTAAATAGAATAATTTCATTCTTCTTAATAACTGAATATTTCGTGGAGTAGATGTACCACAGTTTCTTTAACCACTCTTATTTTTTTTAAAGATTTATTTATTTTTATTATAAAGTCAGATATATACTGGAGGAGAGACAGAGAGGAAGATCTTCCATGCAATGATTCACTCCCCAAGTGAGCGCATCAGCCAGTGCTGCGCCGATCCGAAGCCGGGAACCTGGAACCTCTTCCGGGTCTCCCACGCAGGTGCAGGGTCCCAATGCATTGGGCCGTCCTCGACTGCTTTCCCAGGCCACAAGCAGGGAGCTGGATGGGAAGTGGAACTGTCGGGATTAGAACCGGTGCCCATATGGGATCCCGGCGTGTTCAAGGCGAGGGCTTTAGCCGCTAGGCCACAACCACTCTTCTTTAGACACACATCTGGATTGTTTCCATGTCTTTGTTATTGTAGATTGTGCTGCTGCAAATATAGGATTACAGATCCCCTTCTCACATGCAGATTTCACTTCTATTGGGTATATTCCTAGGAGTGGGATAACTGGGTCATATGGCAGGTTTATTTGCAATTTTCCAAGCACTCTCCATACTGATTTCCACAGTGGTTGTACTAGCCTACACTCCCACCAGCAGTGAAGGAGGGTGCCTTTCTCCCCATATCCACGCCAGCAGGTGTTCTTAGTTGAGTTCTGAATGTAGGCAACCACGAAAAACAAAAGCAAATGTGGCGAACATCCCACTAAAACACTAACAGAAGATTCATTCATAGACCAACACATCGCCAAAATGACAGGACCAAACTGCTCCTTATCCATAATAACGCTGAATGTAAAAGGCTTAAACTCACCAGTCAAACACCATGGATTAGAGGACTGGATCATTTTACGGAATGTTCTTGCCATTCATCTTTTTTTTTTTTCATGATACTGTAATTTGTTGTTGATGTTGTTGTATGGTGGTATGTTGTTGATGGGTGGTAATTATCAGTGATAAATGTACCCAGACCTGTGCGGATACAGTTCTGTTCTTTGAGAAGATACGATGAGCTAGACAAGAGTATACAGTTGAAGGGTAACTTCAAACCAAAAAATGCTCTGAGCCCCTCTCTGACCCCGAGGGGACAGGAGGACAGCCACTTTACAATCTGGGAAGGCATTTTAGCGGCAGTGAGATGACAGGCCTCAGGACTTTATCCAAAGGGGAAGGAGGTCTGAGAGAATATTCCAGATAGTGAGGCTGCGGTAGAGACCTGGAGGACCAGTGGGTGACATGCTTTCTAAATAGAGGCTTCTGGGGGTAGCAGTGTATGCCTTAATACAGGAGGTCATGGGCGGTTTCCCTGTGTGTATCCTAAGGATGCTAACTTGGAATATGGTGTCAACCTCTTCAGAATATATGCTCAAGTCTTCTTTCCCGATGTTGAGTCCTATGCGAGTCTAGCACAGGGCAAAACCGTGTAACTGCCTGACCATGAACCCAGTTTAGAGGTCACAGGCAACCCCATCTTTTTTGTCAGCCTCGTGGATAATTTTTCCTCTTTGAATTACTGGAAGCAGGGAAAATACGTTAGTTGGAGTCCTTAGAAGTTTTAAGTAGTTTGGGGCTGCCATGTGGCACAGTAGACTCGCCTCCCATATGAGTGCCGATTTGTGTCCTGGATGCTTCATGTCTAGTCCAGCTCCCTGTGAATGGCCTGGACCATGGAGGATGGTCCAAGAGCCTGCCACCACGTGGGAGATCTGCAAGGAGCTCCTGGCTTCAGCCTGGTCCAGCCCCAGCTGTTGAGTAAATCAGCAAAGATGATATTCTCTATCGCTGTCTCCTCCCGTAACTCTTTCTTCAAATAAAGTTAGGCAATCTGTCCACAGAAATGAAACAAACAATCAGAAGATACGCAGAGAGAGGAAGGGAAGACACAAAGATACAGTTTGTGAAAAAAATGAAATTAAACTTTTTAAACTGAGACATAGTTTTTCCATGATAACCATTTCCCACAAACTCTATAAGGAATTGAGAGGTGGAAATACCCACACATCCGCTGCTTCACTCCAAACGGTTGGGTGCACATAGCAGGCGCACGAATTATAAGTGGAGCTGGGATTCGAACCCAGGCATTCTGACACAGGATGTAAGCATCCCAAACTGGGTCCTGATTGGTACGCCAAACACTTTGCCCCATCAAGAACTTTTTGAAGTAGCATAGTAGATAACAGGCTTTTTTTTTTAAAAAATAAATAAATAAAATAAAATAAATAAACATTGTGAGCTGCTCAGAATACAAGCCTGTGGTTTGCTGCTGTTTGGGCATTCCAGGAGTTGGTGGAAGAGTCACTGTTTAGGGGAGGAGCCTACCTAGTTTAGCATCTGCCTATGTCTGGTGGGGAATCTGCCAGCCAGCGGGAACCCCTTTGGCTGCAGCCTTTGTATTCCTGCACGATTGACAAGGCAAAGGTGCCGCCTGCTCTCTGGACCCTGCTGTACCCCAGAACTTCTCTGCACTGAACTGTGCCGTTAAGCTGAAGCCTCTGCGCATTGTAGGGTATCTACACATCACCTTTAGAAGCTTGTGTTTCCACTAAGGAACTAAGATCTCAACAACAGTTGTAGTTCCACACCCTTAGCATTTGTTAGGGTCTCCGTGTCGTCTACTGAAAGTCCTCTCAGACTAACCCTTTCTTGGCATTGAATATACACCACAACACAATCAGATTCTGTGAGGTGGCCACGTCTGCCCCGCCTGCCTCTCCGATGTGCAAAGTCACCTCTGGCCACGCAGCGGCGCTAAGCCACCACCGAGGACAGACCCGCTAAGTTATCCACAGGACTTCGAAGTTCTGAACTTTCCAACAGCATCGGGTTAATTCACGAGTTTTGCAGGATGCTTTCTGGGTGTGAACGGTGCTCCCGCTAGGGATGGGCAGCAGATGACGCGCTGAGTCGCCCGACTCCCCACAGGCCCTCTTGGTGGTGCGGACTAGGTCTGCGGAGCCTGAAGGGCGCGCACTGGGGAGTGGGTCCAAGCCCGGTGTCCCTGGGCTGGTGAAGCTCTGCAGAGGTGCGCGCTGCGTAGGGGTCAGCCCGGGGCGCACGGGTGGCCCTGAGAAGCCAGCTCCCTTCACGCACCCGCCCCTCGGTGGGTGCGCGGGACCGACCAGACCGCTCCTCCCCTGGGTGGGTCCCGGCTCCTTTTCTGGCAGGGTCTATTTGCATAGAGGAAACTGCCCAAAGTGGCCGCTGTGGAGGAGCTGGCGGCGGAGCGAAGGGGGGCGTGAGCCCAAATTTGCTGCTGCCCCGAGGCAAGTCCCGAGCCCGGCTGACCTCGTGCCTCGCGCTCTCTGGTCTATTCTCTGCACCTTCCGTCTGCGGCCTGGGTTCTGAACCTTTCTGCCACGGAACCCACGCGCAACGAGCGCGCCATGAGCCGGGGCGAGCGCGCCGGGGGCGGCGGCGACGACGACGACGCACTGAAGGGCAGCCGTGGGGACGGCGGTGGGCTACCGGCGAAGCCAGCCGGGAGCCGGGCCGCGAGCACGCTGTGCCTGCTGCTCTCGGTGGGCTCCGCAGCCGCTTGCCTGCTGCTGGGCACCCAGGCGGCCGCGCTACAGGGCCGAGTAGCCGCGCTCGAGGAGGAGCGGGAGCTCCTGCGGCGCGCGGGGCAGCCTGGCGCCCTCGCTGCCTGGGCCGAACCGCACCTGGAGCGCCTGCTGAGTGAGGTGAGGCACCTGGGCCGGACGGGAGCCGTCCGGGGGGGAAGTCACCCCGAGGTGGGGTTGCTGCTTGGCCCCGGGGATAAAGGAGATCCGTGGTGTCGGTTCCAGCGGGAGGCGCCCTGCGGTCCCTGCTCTCGCCTCAGAGTCCCGTGCCAGGGTGCGCGGCTGGCGGGAAAAGCTAACTGGAAGAGCTCTTTGGAGGGGAGGGGGGAGAAGACAGAGGAAAGGGAAAGACTCCCGCGGACTTGAGCGTGGGAGGTGAGGGCCCGAGTCTCCCTGGTGTGTGCGCGCCTGCTCGCAGCTCTGGGAGACTCGTGCCAGCGGCGTCCGGTGCCTCCATCCGCAGCAGCTACTGTTCCCAAAGAGGATGTACCTGGGACGGCGGGGCGGCCTCGGCGCGGGTAGACCTCGGCCTGGGCAAAAGCTGGGGCTCTCGAAGGCCCAGCTCAGCCCAGACATTCCCGTGCAACCTGGAAAAGTTAGTTTGGAAGCAGCTCAGTGCTGAAGGTGCTGTGTCCCTAGGCTGCGGTGGGTTGAGCGCGCACAGTGCCACCCGGCCCACAGGGGACCCTGGGCAGTTGGAGAGGGTGACAGGAGGGGAAGAGCTGGTGCCAAAAGCCCTGCATTCTAGACTTTGGAGGGATGTCTCCCTGCCCTGCACGAGGAGGTGGGCGTGTGCCTCATGGCCCACGTGGTGACGGGCCTGCAGTGAGGCCCAGCAAACGACCAAAAAAGCAGGAGCCAGGTCACGGATCTCAAACCTTTATCCCCGGAGATGCAGGACAGGTCCTCTTTGGCTGACTGAGCGCTCTGTTCTTGCCGTGTGAAAGGCGGCCGTATTTCTGTGTAGAACTGAGGGCAGGCCTGTCACCACCACGGCCCTACCTTGCAGCCAGCTGGGCTGTCCTTAGTGGGTAGCTGTGGCCCCTGGAGGAGTTGGGAGCCTGTGGACACACCTGTTTACTCACGGTTATTTAATGGGGCATTGCCCGTCTCATGGCTTGGTTCAACTTCATGATTTCCTGTTTTCCGACCCTGAGACTTCGGTGACTTCTCCCCAGCCCACCTGGCAACTCCTAGTGCTGGTTTGGTTTGGTCCTTGCTGCCTGGTATCACCTGGCGAAGCCCTGGAGACCAAGGGTGTTGAATTGATTCATGGAGGACCAGCAGCCATTTCTGCCTGTCAGTGCCATGACTGTAGCTGTTATTTCTAACTCTTCTGTAGGAAAAATAAACCAGAACTGCCCGCAAAAATCTGTACACAGAGAACTGACCAATCGAATCTGTCATACCAGAGTGGCGTTCTTGAGAACTTAGCTTGGGCAGCGGCTTGTTGAGCATCAGCAGGGAGTCGCTTCCAAGAGCTTGCTCCCGCAGCACTGAATCTGACCTGGGGGAACCAAAGAGTGAGTTTGTGAGCAGCTCTCTCTCCCCCTACCTCTCCCTCTCTCCCTCTTGCCTGTCCCGTACTCCAGTCTTGATTAGGAAGGGAAAGGGGTCATTGGGATCCCTGGAATTCTCACTTTGCCCTGCAACCCTGTAGAGCCAGTAACCATCCAGGACTTGGGTGGCCGGTTTGCCCTGGCAGTGTGGAGTCGTAGGTGGCACAGACAGTATGCATCGGGGCTCAGCTTCTGGCTGTAGGATCATCCCCCTGTGAGAAGGCGTCTGTGTCTGGAGCATTGGCTGAGTGGGAAAGGAGCAGTGCTGCAGGGCTGGGAGGAAGGAGGCGCTGCTGGAGGCCTGTGGTGGGGAGCCGGCAGCTGGCTCTCAGTCTGTGTAGGTCCTTTTTCTGAGGCATGAGATCTGGAAGACAAACATGCACGCAAACAAGTCTCTGAAGGTGAGAACATTTGTGTTGTTGAATGTGTTCTACAGCTCTGCTTTCTTTTTCCCCTCAGTGCTGAAGGAGGAGAGAGAGAGAGAGAGGGACGGAGAGTGAGTGAGAGAGAGAGAGAGAGAGAGAGAGAGAGAGAGAGAGAGAGGGGTTGCTCACGGTTTGTCCTGTCACCAGCAGACTTGCTCTCAGAGGATCAGAGGCAGATTGAAGGGCCAAATGAAAGAAAAGCAATTCTTGCCAAGCATACACAACTTCAGTACAAAAGTCAGCCAATAAAAACCTCTGTTAACGTGGGACCCATTCTCCGTTTCCCTTGGGAACAGAACTGTGAAATACATTTTTTTCTGGGACTGGCTGATTTGCTTGATAATGTAGACTCAGAAGCTACAGGAAAGGAATATTCCCGCTGACTCGTGATTATTAAAGACTCTGCCCACGGCAGAAGGGGAGAGGCAAGTTTTTGGAACGTAAAAGAAAGATTTCTGAGCAGCAGCCATTAACCAATGATTGTATCTTCCGTACGACCTGAAAATATTTATGCAAAACATTTACTGTTTTGCTTTTAACATGCTTTCAAAAGGTTACCTAAGTAATCCATCCCCTCTGCAGTTACAATTAGAGTTACCGTGTCACAGAGGCTTATATTTTAGAGCACACAGCTTTCATGATGTAAAACAAAATGCAACACCAGGATTAGCGCAATATTTGGCTGTATTCAGGGGAGACCACTCCCAGCTCACAGTGGATTTGGTGTTGGCTGCTGGCCTGGCATTGTCCAGATCAGTCAATCCGATAACAAGAGGAGTTCAGACACTCAGGAAATATCAACATTTTCTTCACTGGCTGTTGAGCCTGTCGTATTGACTACGTTCCTGTCGCTCCCAGAGTGCAATGCAGCTCTCTTGGCTCTGAGACAGCCTCTGTTTGCCTTCCATCTTGCTCTAAAGTGTCCGTTTTAGTGAAGACCCCTGTTTCTAATCCTGAGGTAAAGCTAGAGGTGGGTGCACATCACAGCTACATATATATATATATATATATATATATATATATATATATATATATATATTTTAAAGATTTATTTATTTTTATTACAACGTCAGATATACAGAGAGGAGGAGAGACAGAGAGAAAGATCTTCCGTCTGATGATTCACTCCCCAAGTGAGCGCAACGATCCGAAGCCGGGAATCAGGAGCCTCTTCTGGGTCTCCCACGCGGGTGCAGGATCCCAAAGCATTGGGCGCGTTCAAGGCGAGGACTTTAGCTGGTAGGCCACGCCGCCGGGCCCTACAGCTTTATTTTTTTCTTTTGACATTTTCTAGCTCACAAACAAACAAGCAAACAAGGTCTTTCCAATTACTTCCCGGCATGCACTCTTTAAAACTTTCTTTACTGGTGTAGTTGGGGAGAGCTGTATTCTATCACAGCTTGTTTAGAACAAGCCACCTGTTTGGGATGCTCTGGTCACGGGCATGTTTGGGGCTTGTTGATTGGACTTTTCTGCTTTGGCTCCTGCCAGCTGAGTGAGTCTACACCATGAGGCAGAGCAGGGACAGGACGTCCCTGGGTCCCTGGGTTTCTCATTAGCAGAAGAGCGTTGCAAACCTCACCCCCAACCCCATTACTAGCTCTGCTGTGTAATCCTCTAACTTCCTGAGCCCCACTTAATGACGGCAAGGGACTTTATACCCAAATATGATTGCTTAAACTCAATACTAAACTACATGATGTAACAAGACTGTTGAGGGACAGCCTTCCAGGTTCAGGCACTTGGTGATTGCAGGATGGCAGACAGTGGCGGTCATTGTCTTGTCCTTTCCTGTGGTTGCAAGACGGCTGCTCCAGCTCCAGGCATATCGCTGCATCCAGGAGGAACCAAGGTGGCTATCTTAGGTTTCTCTTATTTAAAATTGGGGAAAACCTTTTGAGCAGCTTTCGGCAGGCTTGCCTTAAAGCCGCCTTACCGGCAACGGTGATGTGGCTGCCACAAGATGTTGGTCCATCTTGATTCATCCCCCAAGGCTGGGCATATTGCAGCAGAATTGAAGCCTTAGTAAGAAGGGAGACTGGAAATGGGTAGGGGGAACAAACAACAGTGTGAGGCAGAAGCTGTGGGAAGTTTCTACAGTCACACACGGAGGGCAGCCACTCACCATCCGCTGCGTTATTCCTATCTGTGCCATCATTCCATTTCTTTTCTTATTTTTTAAAAATTATTATAATTTTGTGCCACAGTTCCATAGGCCCTGGGATTTTCCTTCTCCTCACAGCCCCTGCCCCCCTCACTGAGTTCCTCTATATCATTACTATAGTATAGTTCTTCATGCACAGCCATATGTCCATCATGCGGGCATGGACAATGGCATAGAGTCCAGCATCCGATTGTCAAGATATAGTAAAGAGTTTCATTGGGAGTCCATCTGTGACCTGCTGCTCTGTCTCTGCTCCTGGGATGTCTGGAAGTAGAGATGTATACTGCATTGTATCCTCACATCTGGATATGACAGTCTCCATTACACAGTCACTGTACATCCCCTTAAATGAAAAGCTACAAAACAAAATCAATAACAGGAAGAAGAAAAATAGACATCTACAATGCCATGAAGTTAAACATGCAACTGACTGACTAATGTGTCACTGAAGAAATGAAAATCAGGAATCTTCTAGAAGAAAATGATGCTGCTGCATGATCTATGAGGCACTGAAAAATTTAATTAGAAAGAAAGTGTTTTGAAGAGATAAACTAAAAAAAAGAATAATCAAAATCCATGAAATACAGTCTCTGCTTATCTTTGTTGGTGAGATATGTCACCTGTAGGCAACAAATTGATGTGTTTTTTTTTGTTGTTTTTTTTTTTGGCAGACATAAAGGTTTATTTGCGAAGGGACCGGGTGGGAAGGGGAAGGGGAAGCACCTCCGGAGAGAAAGCCGGGAACTGGGGTGCCTCTCGAAAAGAGACGGAGAGAGACACCCGGATTTTGTTTTTTTAAAATCAGTCTACTAATCTATGACGTTTCATTGATGATTTAATCCATTTACATTCAGGATTAGTATGAACGGGTGGTAATTTGGTTCTGTCATTCTAGCAATGGGTTGTTCATTGATTTAGTCTTCTGCTGTTATTTTACTGGGATGTCCTTCGCATTTGCCTTTGGTTTTGGTTGGCACTATTCCTCTTCTCTGTCAAGAGAACACCTTTTTTTTTTAAGATTTATTTATTTTTATTACAAAGTCAGATATATAGAGAGGAGGAGAGACAGAGAGGAAGATCTTTCATCCGATGATTCACTCCCCAAGTGAGCGCAGCGGCGGGTTCTGTGCCAATCTGAAGCCGGGAACCAGGAACCTCTTCCGGGTCTCCCACGCGGGTGCAGGGTCCAAAAGCTTTGGGCCGTCCTCAACTGCTTTCCCAGGCCACAAGCAGGGAGCTGGATGGGAAGTGGAGCTGCCGGGATCAGAACCGGCTCCCATATGGGATCCTGGGCGTTCAAGGTGAGGACTTTAGCCACTAGGCCATGCCGGGCCCAAGAGAATATCTTTTTTTTTTTTTTTTTTTTAAGATTTATTCGTTTTATTACAGCCAGATATACACAGAGGAGGAGAGACAGAGAGGAAGATCTTCCGTCCGATGATTCACTCCCCAAGTGAGCCGCAACGGGCCGGTGCGCGCCAATCCGATGCCGGGAACCAGGAACCTCTTCCAGGTCTCCCACGCGGGTGCAGGGTCCCAGTGCATTGGGCCGTCCTCGACTGCTTTCCCAGGCCACAAGCAGGGAACTGGATGGGAAGTGGAGCTGCCGGGATTAGAACCGGCGCCCATATGGGATCCCGGGGCTTTCAAGGCGAGGACTTTAGCCGCTAGGCCACGGCCGCCGGGCCCGAGAATATCTTAAAGTATCATTTGCAGGGCAGGTTTGGAAGAGGCATATTCTTTTCACTTTTCTTTACTGTGGAAGAATTTTATTTCATTTTCAAAATGAAGAAAAGCTTTGCTGGGTACGGCAATTTTTTTTTTTTTTTTTTTTTTGCTTTTAGAAACTGGAATATGTCACTGCAATCTCTTCTGGCCTGTAGAGTTTCCTGTGAGAAGTCTCCTGTGAATTTAATTGGCATTCCTTTATATGTCAGTTGATTTTTTTCACGTGCAAATTTAAGGATCTTTTCCTTATGTTCAGTTGAAGAGAGCCTGATTATCATGTATTGTGGTGAAGATTGCTTTTGGTCAGGCCTGTTGGCAGTTCTGTGCCCCTCCCAGATGTTGTTTCCCAATTCTTTCTCCAGATTGGGGAAATTTTCCTTTAAGATTTCATTAAATACATTTTTAAATCCAGCTTTTCTTTCTATACCGTCAGAGACCCCCCATAACTCTTATTTTGGTCTTTTAATATTGTCTTTCAATTCTTTTTTTTTTTTTTTTTTTTTTTAAGATTTTATTATTATTGGAAAGTCGGATATACAAAGAGGAGGAGAGACAGAGAGGAATATCTTCCATCCGATGATTCACTCCCCAAGTGAGCCGCAACAGGCCGGTGCACGCCGATCCGATGCCAGGAGCCAGGAACCTCTCCAGGTCTCCCAACGCGGGTGCAGGGTCCCAATGCATTGGGCCGTCCTCAACTGCTTTCCCAGGCCACAAGCAGGGAGCTGGATGGGAAGTGGAGCTGCCGGGATTAGAACCGGCGCCCATATGGGATCCCGGGGCTTTCAAGGCGAGGACTTTAGCCGCTAGGCCACGCCGCCGGGCCCTGTCTTTCAATTCTTGAATACTTTTCTTATCTTGACCCATCTCTGCTTCCAGCTTTTTGTTTTCCCCCTGGTGACAAGAAATACCTTCTAATTCTGAGATTCTTTCTTCTGCTTGCTTCATTCTATTTTGGAGAGTCTCCACTGTACTTTTAATTTGCTCCACTGTATTCTTCATTTCTGATATATCAATTTTCATTGATTCATTTTCAGGGTGACATGTTCCTTAAATTCCTTGAATGCCTGCTTTATGTGCTTCCCATTGCTGGTAAGAAACTTTATAGCAAGTGTTTTGAATTCTGTGTCCCCCATCTTCTCAATGTCTTCCTCATTTAACTCTGAGGTTGACAAAGGCTTTTGCTCCTTTGCAGGGGAGTGTTCAGTAATATTCATTGTGCCTTTGTCTCTTCTTTTGCTCTTGGTCATTGTACTTCTGGTTAGCAGATTTTTCTTCTTGGGGCAGGTTTCTAAGCTGTGTCACCCACAGGTCTACAGTTTGATTTTACTTATTGCAGTTGGTACACGCCTCTTTGTTTGCAGTCATTTGCGCCACTCCCTCCAGCAAATTCTAGGTCTGGATTCTTATGATAGAGTTCCACCATGGTCTCCATAGCCTAGCTCCTGGCTCACTATTCTCCACCTCTTGTGATACCGTGCCGAGGCTGCACCATTGTACAACCTTTCTCCCACTCCAGTTCCCAGGATTAGGAAGATATCAAGTGTTCTGTACAGCTAGGTTGGTCATGCTGATCTTGCCAGAACCTGTTGGCTGTTGGGTCTGGGTGCCACACAGACCTATTTTGCCCCTTAGGATGTCAAAGTAGGTATTATTTTCCCTGTGGGACCCGTGCAATGCACTGAACTGGAAATGAGTTCGCTCCCAACTCAGTGCATGTGCAGCTCACTGTTGTCCCTGCATTAAAACCTTTGCCACCCTGTACAAAATGGCGCCTGATGTGTCACTACTAGAGTTCTTGATCTGCTTGCCATCAGATCTGGGGGCTACCTGGACCCGTCTTGGGTGGAACCTGTAGGATGCCATGTTGTTGCAGTTCACTGAGCCAGAAATGAGCACTCCAAACTCAGTGCATGCACATTCCTGTCGCATAATCTTCATCTCCCTGCACAAAATGGCACCCCAATCTAGGCAGCAGACTGGGCTATGAAATCCACCCTGTTCCCGTACTACCTGTCTGTGACCTGCTGCTCTGTCTCTGCTCCTGATCAAGCTGAACAGGCCAGTAGGGTTCTCCTACTGATCTCCCAGTGAATGCCCCTTCCCACATTATTGCTGGTGGAGTTCCAGGCTGCTGATGCAGTTCAGATTGCTGCTTGCTGGATGCTGCTGGGGTATCGGTCACTGCAACACCACACCATTGTGTCCGTTGCTTTCCCATCTCTATCAATCTTCATGTGCCCTTCTACTGTCGTTCTGTCCTCGAATGTGCCCTCTCTGCTTCACACTGACTAGTAATGTTTCTCCTTACCCTCTTCTGCCATATTGACTCTCCCCATTCTTCTGTTTGATCTTTTCCAAGCTCCACACTTCAGAAGAATTCTTCAACCACAGACTATGTCTTTCTCAGAGCCCTGCTCTCCAGCCCCAGTGGAAGGGCAGATTGACGCATTTGGGGGCTGCCTGGCACAGTCCTATTCTTTTTAGTCTGTATGCTTTTGTTTTGTTTTTCAGATTTATTTATTGTTGTTGGAAAGGCAGACTTGCAGAGAAAAGGACACACAATGAGAAAAGGTCTTCTATCTGTTGGTTCACTCCTGAGTGGCTGAAGCTGAGACAATCCAAAGCAAGGAGCCCTCTCTGGATCTCCCACATGGTGCAGAGACACCAGGCTTTGGGCCATCTTCCATTGCATGTCCAGGCCACAAGTAGGACACTGGATAGCAAGTGGAGCAGCCAGGTCCCAAATCAGAATCCATACGGGATGCCAACATTCTCAGGTAGATGGCTAGCCAACTGAACCATTGTGCTGGCTCCTACAGGTTTTTTGGTTTTTTTTTTATATTTGAGAGAGAAAAACAGAGAGACAATATCTTCCATCCATTGCTGCAACAGCAGATCTGGACCAAGCCAAAACCAAATGGCTACAATGGCTGGGACTGAGTCAGGCTGAAACTGGGAACCTGGAATTCTATCCATATCTCCAAAGTGGGTGCAGGGGCTCAAGCACTTGAGCCATCCTCCACTGTGTTCCCAGGCACATCAGCAAGGAGTTGGCTCAGCAGTGGAGAAGCTGGGTCATGAGACAGGGCCCATATGGGATGCCAGTATTGTAGGTGGTGGCTTAACTCACCGTACCACAATGCTAGCTTGCATCTGTGGTCTTTGACCCCAGAGCATCCTCTAATGAGAATGGCATTTGCCAATTTTTTTGCTTCTCACAGTATACACAGGACAACAGAATGTCATAGCACTCTGTGGAAAGAGGCCAGTGTCCCTGGAAACCAAGGAAGGTACTCTCCTGGGCCCAGTCGGAGCCCAGGCAGTTCTGCTCTGCCCCTCCCAGTCCCCAGCCACAGCCCACCAGGGCCTCCAGGTCTCCTCCAGGGCAGGTGGGGTTACCATCCAGGCCCCTAGGCAGGGTGTCGTTTGTACCCTTGCCCAGCACAGCGCTGGCAGATTCCACCTTTTTTTTTTTTTTTAAAGATTTATCCATTTTATTACAGCCAGATATACAGAGAGGAGGAGAGACAGAGAGGAAGATCTTCCGTCCGATGATTCACTCCCCAAGTGAGTGCAACGGGCCGATGCGCGCCAATCCGAAGCTGGGAACCAGGAACCTCTTCCGGGTCTCCCATGCAGGTGCAGTGTCCCAATGCATTGGGCCGTCCTCAACTGCTTTCCCAGGCCACAAGCAGGGAGCTGGATGGGAAGTGGAGCTGCCGGGATTAGAACTGGCGCCCATATGGGATCCCGGGGCTTTCAAGGCGAGGACTTTAGCTGCTAGGCCAAGCCGCCAGGCCCAGAGATTCCACCTTTTATGTCTTTAGATCCTTGGTATCTCAGTGGCAATGCACTTAGGGATCGTGAGTCAGGGCTGCTTAGATTTAGAAGAGAATTTGTTTTTTAAATTTTCAATTTTATTTGAAAGGCAAAGTCACACACATACACACATACAGAGAGAGAGAGAGAGAGAGAGAGAGAATTAATCGTTCCATTTGCTATTTTATTCCCCAAGTAGCTGCAGTAACCAACTCTGGACCGTACTGGCGCTGACCCTGGGAGGCAGGAACTCCAGCCTGGTCTCCCATGTGGTGGGCAGCAGCTGAAGCACTTTGACTGTCTTCTGCTGCCTTCTAGGGGACATTTCTTCCAGGGAGCTAGGTAGGAAATGGAGCTCTGAGAGGGGGTGCTGGTGTCGTGAGCAGTGGCTTAACACATTGCACAACACTGATCCCTAAAAGGGAATGCATCATCTTGAGTGAACCAAGAAGTCCAGCTAGAGGAGCCTTCATGTTGTTTCTTCATATTGGCTCCGTGTTTCTCAAGGATGCCTTCCATCTTCCATCTTGGTGTGAAGTGAGTGCAGGGAATCTTCTGGCAGCTCCAGATTTGTGTCCTGAGTATTAATTTCTCCCAAAGCCCTCGTGAAAGTTCCCTTGTGAATTCTGGTGGGCCAATATGGGCTGCCTGCATTTGCCTATACAGATAACCTGTGGCTGTCACAGAGGTGGGCAGGGCAACCTCTGCAGCCAGCCAGGCTTGGGTGTGTGCATGGCCAGGAGCTGAGAGACCTGGGAATTAATTGCCATAGCACAGTCTGCAGGAGCTGTGAAATCAATGCAGGAGAGAAGGAGCTTGGTAGCAAGTGGGGCTGTGTGCTGGAGATGCTCTGCCTCAATGGCTGGGTCGCCTGATATGATGGGCAAGAGGTCCTTGTCCTATGGGGTTGCCATGGATTGGTAAGTCTGGGCCCATCTGTGGCAATATCAGAAGCTCTGCTTCTTCTCTCTGGATGTGATGTGCTTAGAAAATGTGAGCTTTGAAAGCTGAAAATCTTAACAATCCTCCACCACAACCTCATGAGTTGAACAAGACAGAAATTATGGTCATCAAAGGGATGTAGAGAGAAGACCTACTCCAGGCACCCTGGGCTGGGCCAGGGCTCCCTCAGGGTTCATGGGACCTCCTGGAGGAGAGGAGCTGACAGGACGAGCAGCCCTGTTCACTCACCTTTTATTGCAGTTCAGTGCATGGCCCAGGCAGCACGGGTGAGCTCTGGACCAGAGCCAACCCCATGAGCTCCTCTGGGAGTTCTCTCACAATCATTAGCACTTCTCCCTGGTCCAGCAGTAGTCTGTGAGGAGCAGCCAAACTCCCAGGCACCCAGACCAGTGAGGCACTGGGAACAGCAGGGTGCCACAGCCTGGGACAATGGCTGGGGAGGCTTGGATTTGCTGGAGGAATGTGCTGCCAGGTGGATGGGAGAAGTTGTGGACTGGGAGTCCACCAGCAATACTGCCCATTGGTTGTGTGGCCCTAGCTGCTCATCCAATACCTCTCTCCCTCCTTCCAGCCCTTGCAGATCTTCCGAGGGGTGTAGGACTGCTGCTCAGGAGGGAGGACGAGTGTGTGACCGAGCAGCAACTCAATGACTTAAAGCTTGCTGAAGGTGCCTTGGTTCTGGACCATGGCATAGTTAGCAGGGACCACTGGTGACCCATATGGGAGCCACAGTACAGAGTTCTGCAGTATGGGAGAGAGTTTTGGCTCAATTCCAGATCCAGCACAGGCAAGCAGGAGTTAGCTGATAGCCCAGGAGAGGGTGGAGTCGGTGAGTGGAAGCTTACTGACAGGAGCATCAGGGTTAAGGGGGATAAGAAGGATTCTGGCTAAGCCGCCCGACAGGGTTCCCGCTACAGACAGGCCAGAGTGCTCAGACCTCATCCTGGGGTGGTGGAGCTGGGCAGCAGCTAAGAAGATCTAGCAGGGTTGTTTGCTAGAGCTGGGTTTTCCAAGTGGAGATGGACGAACCTAGGAGGCGGTTAGGAATCTGACTATGGTTTGGTTAAGCAGAGAATCCTCGTCAGCTCTGAACCCTGAGTCCTGCTCGACTTGACCTAGAGGGCTTCGCTGGGCACTAGTGCAGCCCCAGGGCCTTCAGACAAGGCCTACTTCTGTCCCTCCCCGCCGTCTCAGCCTCTCCGGCCCCCATGGGGGCACTGAGGGTGCAGGTAGGAGATGGGGTTCTGATCCCCTCTTCCCAGTGCCATGGTACTCCTTAAACTGCTCCTTCACTGTCCAGCTCCTGCTGGGCAATGGCACCTCCTAAAGCTGATCTCAGAGCCTGTGCTGTCATCCCACGGTTTCCACGGGAGAGCGGTGCCAGAACCTACACATTCCACAATCCCTGCGTGGAATTTACGTGGAGCCAGGGCGCATTCCCTTGTGTATTTTTCAACCATCTCTGCATCCTTTATGTGATATAACTTCTCTGTAAACAGTTGTTATGCTTTATTGTCCAGAGACTAAGAAGAAGGGGGAAAAGTCTTCGAATATTCTATTCAGATACTATTTTGTTTCCTGATTGTGTTTGAGCCACAGATAAGTGACCCATGAATGCAAGACCCATGGCCATAGAGGGCTCCATTAGGAAGCTGCACGCCAGCTGGATTATCTTTCCCCTTTCTTTTCTAGATCATCAAAATATGGATTAAACCTGATTAATGTTATTGGTAATGCTGCCATCCTAAAACAAGAGCTGTTTAACTTTAAAAAAATATATATATATATATATATTTGCAAGTGAGCATTGTCCTGAAGGAGGGAAAGTCAGAGAGAGCTTCCATCTGCTGGTTCACTCCCTGGATGGCCACAACAGCCAAGACCGAGCTAGGTTGAAGCCAAGAGCTTCATCCAGGCCTCCCGGGAGGAGCAGGGGCCCAAGGACTTGAGCTGTCGTCTATTGCCATTCCCAGGCTATTAGCAGGAAGCTGAATCAGAGGTAGTTGAGGTTGGAACCAGTGCCCACAGGGATGCTGACATTGTAGGTGGCGTTTTTTATCTGCTGTGCCACAACACTGACTGGCATCCTCCATATTTTTAAAAAGACTTATTTATCTTTATTGCAAAGTCAGATATACAGAGAGGAGGAGAGACAGGAAGATCTTCAGGCTGATGATTCACTCCCCAAGTGACCGCAATGGCTGGAACTGCACCGATTAGAAGCCAGGAGCTCTTCTGGGTCTCCCACACAGGTGCAGGGTACCAAGGCTTTGGGCCGTCCTTGACTGCTTTCCCAGGCCACAGGCAGGGAGCTGGATAGGAAGCAGGGCCGCCAGGATTAGAACCGGTGCCCATATGGGATCCTGGTGCACTCAAAGCAAGGATTTTAGCTGCTAGGCTATTGCACTGGGTCCACTCCATATTTTTGTATAGTCAGCCGTTCCAAGAGGAATGTCCTTCCTTCTGTTATTCTTTGGGACATGACTGATAAAGAAGAACAGATTTAGGGTTTTTGGGGTTTTTGTTTTTCTCATTGTAGAACAGGCAGGTATATCTGGAACAGCTGTTTTTCTGCCTCTGTGCTAGGCTAAAGCTGCTCCTTCGCTGGGAAGCTTTGTCTGTCAGTTAGCTTCCCATCACCATAGCAAAGTACCAGGCACTGACTCAGAAAGAGAACAGGTTTACTTAGCTCGCAGTTCTGGAGCTTTGAATCCAAATTGGACAGCCCCATGGGTCTGATCTCTGTGGAACACATGCAGGAAAAGGCTAGCTTGGCCAGCCAGGAAGCAGACAACTGAAGAGGTCAAAGGGGAACTAGCAGTGAGTGCCCCAGGACCTCCCAGTGGGCCTCACCTCCTAGGGTTCCATCACCTCCTGCTGCCCTAGCAACCGAGCCAGCAACATGCGAGTCTCTGGGGGAAGCCTGGGCTAATATCCAAATGATACTATAGGTTTGTGCTTGGGCAGAGGGATGTGATATACAAGTGTGTCTCAGTTGGAATTTTTCATTCTAGTTTGATCTGCTATTGCAAGGAAAAGCCTTGAAACAGCTCTGAAAGCTGCACCCTGTGTGTTGGTCTGGTGTAGAAACCTCCCCGGAGTAGCACCTGGCAGCAGCAGGCGCTGTACATGGTCTCCACCGTGACTTGTCATGACGCAAGCCCACAGCTCTGGGTTTGGGAGAGCTCCCCAGAGGCCTCACGCTGCCTGCAGCTCTTTCCCATTCAATTTTCTCCATGTGTAGAATTGGGATTAAACTCTAATTGTTGACACAAGCACTCAGAAAAACATCTCTTCATCATGTCCGGAAACCTCTTTCAGAACTAGGCACGAACCATGGGGAGAAAAAAAGTTAGTTTGCAGATGGAGTTTTACAGACAATCACGGCACTATACTGGGAAGAAGAGGGCCTCTCCTGTGCCTTCCCTGGGCGTGAGCACTCACAGGTATGTCCCCCAGCTTCCTGACGGCCACCGCACCCGAATAACATGCATCCTCCCACCCAGAGAGCGCAGCATCTGGCTGCTGTGACGGCGATGCTCCAGGTCACCTGGCTCCCGGTGCTCATGCCTTTCTGCAGCCCCGTAGGCTTTAAGCAGCAGCTTCCCCTGCAAGTGGCTGCCCTACAGATGTCTGTGTGTGATGGAGGCAGGGCACTGCGGGAGCCCATGTCTCAGCCGTGCCATCTCCCAGTCTGCACGCCTTTGGGTCCCAAAGCCCAGTTTGTCCAGGTGCTCCTAAGGGATGGTAGTCTGCGCCTCACGTAGTGTCTGTGAGAATGAAACGACTCCAGTGCCAAGTACTCAGCCACCTTGCTCGTGCAACAATGGCCGTTGCCATCAGAATGTTTTCTTGCTGTCTGTTGGCTGTTTGGGGGGGTCCCCTGGTTATGTGGATGTCCTTAAGATTCTTAAACACTGGCAATCTGC
Source organism: Ochotona princeps (assembly GCF_030435755.1). Lineage (NCBI taxonomy): Eukaryota > Metazoa > Chordata > Mammalia > Lagomorpha > Ochotonidae > Ochotona > Ochotona princeps. The sequence goes on from NC_080850.1 coordinate 1,367,995, forward strand.
CTTTTTCTGAGTCCTACGGAAGCCCAAAGCTCTCCGCACATGTCCACTCTGAGTCAGCAAACAGAGCATGGGACTTAGCGATAGAACGCGGGCAGACGCTGGCTGAGCTTCCTCACAACCCTGTGTTGGTCTCCTGTGAATAGACAGAGCTTTTTCATTTAATTAGAGGATCTCATTTATGACCAGAATAAAAAATTACTCATGAAAGTAATGGTATGAGTTTTTCATTGTGAAGGGCATACGAACCCCTCAGTTGGTTTTGATTAATTAATAGGTGCTTTTGTGATTACACAATGTGGCACAAACACAGCCAGACACTCATCACTACCCAGTGAATTCCAGACTTCACCCACATCTGCTCTGGTCCAGGTTGGCAGATGAAATGACCTGAGTTGTCCTGATGTGGCCACAAAGTTAGGAGTGGGAGGTGTCTTTCAAATGGGTAATTGCAATTTTCTTTTAAAAAATGTATTTACTCTCAGAGCATGCCCCACATCCGGGACTTGGGGTGGGTGGGAAACCGGGTGGGGCTTCTCCCTCAATATCCCCCTTTACCTCAGATACATGATGGAAACAATATGGACATAATAGCATTACCCACTTTCCTATCCCCCTAAACCTTTTTTTTTTCCTTCTTTTTCCTTTAACTGTAATTAACTATGTAAAGATTGTCAACAACAATACAATAAAAAGAAAAAAAATTAATAAAAAAAAACAAAACAGAACAAAACAAAAAAAAAGATCAATAGCCCTTTCATTGCTGGTTTTGCGCATCTCATGGGTTTTGACATTTTTGTGTAAAAAAAAAAAAATGTATTTACTTTTATAGGGAGGATTTATAGAGAGAAGGAGAGACAAAGCTCTCCCATCCACTGGTTCACTCCCCAAGTGACCTCGACAGGGGAGCTGAGCCTATCTGAAGCCAGGAGCTTCTTCTGGGTCTCCCAAATGAGAGCAGGGTCCCAAGGCTTTGGGCCGTCCTCGACTGCTTTCCCAGGCCACAAGCAGGGAGCTGGATGGGAAGTGGAGCAGCTGGGATACAAACCAGCATCCATGTGGGATCCCATGTATGCAAGGCAAGGATTTAGCCACTGAACCATTACACTAGGCTCTGATAATATCAACTTGTAAAGTGGAATTCACTTCCAACTTAGAATGCATTCTGGTGTTTTCCAGAGACAATTTACGTAGAATCTATTCAACTTAAGCCCTCCAGCAAGGAGTATCACATGAACAAATCAGGCTGTGTTGATTTACTTGATGAGGGTTGTGCTCTCCTGCCTCTTTTACACACCTGTGTTGTGGTGTGGTCACGTTAAGGACAAATTCCCATGGTGGCGGTGGGATGAGACTGTGCGGGTGACTCATGTGAACGAGCACTTGGGTACACGTGTGTGCAAGCACATATGAGGATAGGAGGATATGTGTACATGCATGTGAGCATGTGTTTGTGTATGTGTGTGAGAGCCATAAACTTTATATTGGGCCCCAATGGAACCAGCCTGACCATATGGCCTCACTGTAGAATATCCCAACCAAATGCCCCTGAAAGCCACCTTCTCTGGACCCTACCCGCCTGGTGCTGAGGGCCTTGGAGCAGAATCCTGGGTGTGACTATTCGGCTGCCATAAACCGACCAGGACCCTGGAGCCAAGGAATTGACTTTTCCAAGCTTCACCTTGCTCTTCTGAAAAAAAAAAAAAAAGAGTGGTAGTATCTGCCTACCTCCTTTTCTGCAGCCAGAAGAGACATGGTGGGCTAGGGTGGGGGCAGTGATGCATTCCAGGACGACCCTCACAAGGCACTTCAGGGCCAGCAGAGCCTCGCCTACCCTACTCCCTGTCATGCTGATCCTGACAGTATATAGCACATATTGATTCCTGTCCACTTTGCAGTGAAGACAGCTGGAAGAAGCCAAGACCATCCTGACCACGGTTGCTCTGTTCCCTTTGTTTCATTCCCATTATCCTAGTCCCCCTTTTTATTTTATGATACGTTTCCATGGGCTCTGGGATTTCCCATCACCTTCTCCAAACCCTTCCCCATCACTGACTTCCCCTATGTTATCCTATAGTTCTTCATAAGCAATCAAAAGCGCATCATTCTGCCATTTAAGTGTATCCTGATTATGGGCATGGACAATGGCAGACAGTCCAGCATCCTATTATCAAGATATATTTAACAGTTTCATTGGGAGTCCATCTTTCATTGGGAAGTAGAGATGCATACAGCATTGTATCCTCACATCCAGATAGCATAGTCCCTGTTACACAGTTATCATACATCCCCTTAAGTGAAAAACCACAAAACAAAGTCAACAACAGGAAGAAAAATAGAAAATTTACAACATGAAGTTAAATAACATGCTACTGAATGACTAATGTGTCACTGAAGAAATTAAGAAAAAAAACTTCTTTAAGGAAATGAAAATAAAAGCAAAAATCTCAAAACCCTTGACATGTAGCAAAAACAGTATTGAGAGGAACATTCATAACGTTAGGTGCCTACAAAGAACTAAAATATCCCAAATAAATGACCTAATAGCGTATCTCAGTTACTTATTAAAAAGGAAAAAAATGAACAGGAAGCAAGAAATGATAAGAAACTCAGACCAAAAATAAGTGGAATTGAAACTAAAAAACTACAAGTTGCAACAAGAAAGAGCCATATTTTAAGATGAGCAAAATAAGCTTTTAGCCAAACTAACAAAGAAAAGCAAGAGAGAAACACCAAGTAAAATTAGAGATGAAAATGAAAACATCCTAAGAATCTAATACGGTGATCTCTTCTTATGGAGTGAATCCTTTGACTGTTATGTGGTGTCCTTCTTCATTGCTTTTAAGTCAAATTCTATATTATCTGATATGAGAATGGCTACAGCAATCTCACTGATCCAAGGATGATCGACATTAGAGTCTTCATTTGTGCAGATATTTGCTGTCATTGCTTGGTTGGGGAAGATACCCAGTTTGTTCTGCCCTCCTTTCTCTGCTTTGGTACCAGATGTCCTCTGCAAGTCCCAGTGTGCTGCCATATCCTCCATGGGCATCTGGGCATGCCATCTACCGCTTCATCTTTTCCACTGAAGAAGCCCCCTTTTGACACAAGCACTCTATGGTCACACTACCAATCCTGGACATGAGCCCTCATATCTCTGCACATCCCGACCGGTGCCTTCCCCCAGACCCCTGCAATCCCACACCAAGCCCCCACCAGTGTGCTGCCAGGTGGCCAGTGGGCTTTGCCATTGGCACCCTAGGCCTCCAATCCTGGGCTCCGTTGATACCCCATCCCCAGGGCTCACGGACCTGGCACCCACTGCACAGGTATTCTAGCCCTTTGGCATTCTCAGGGGAAATGATTCAAGACTCCCTGCAGATACCAGAATCCATGGGTGCTCAGTTCTGTATGTTGCATTTACATGAAATGCATGCATTCCCTGTACTCTGCAACATGTCTGGACATTAATGCAATATCTGCCTTGTAAACAACTGCTATGCTATATTCTTTGGGGAATAATGACAAGAGTAAAAGTCTACATGTTCTATATAGATGCAATCCAAAAATTACTTTCCATCCAGGGTTGGTTGACTTAGGATGAGGAGCCAACAGGGAGACAACGGTCCTTATCTGGCTTTTTGAGTCACTTCACGGCCCAGGCAGATCGGGCCACTGCTACCTGATTCATCACCCCAAACCCCTCTCAGCATGTCTTGTTTTTCATCTACATTACATGTGGGCCACAGTGGTGGAAACTCCTCAGTATGCCTGGCACTCCAGATCCCTGCAGCCTCTTGGCTGCCTTGCCTCACCCAGGTCCCTATAGGATCTGGACAGGGTCTTTGGAGGCCTGGGTGTGGTTGTGTACAGACCCCATCTGTGCTGCTTTGCTCCACAGTCTCAGCGACTGAATTGATAACAGTGCATTTCCTCTGGGCTCTGGGGGCTGAATGTCAGCCATGGAGGAGGTGCTGACAGAGTTGGTTTCTCCTGAGGGCACTTGCCTCGGCTTGTGGTGGCCACCTTCTCATCATACCTGCACATGTCCCCTCTGTGTGTGTCTGTGACCTGATGACCTCTGTTGGTTCACCAACCATGTTAGTAGAGCTCAGTAATAGGGTCTTTAAGATTCTGTCTTTAAACACGTCATACCTGGGATACTCATGGACTCCTACACAGGAGTAGCGTAGTACACCTTAAACACATCATGCCCTGGGTTACTCATGGACTGCTACATAGGAAACACACCAGTGTAGGCAGCAAACCCTGTATAGTCACCACGGACAGGACTCCCAAGATCCAAGGGAACTCAGAGTGGGAATTTCCATTGGGTTGATGTTGTGAGCAGGCCCGTGAAGAAATCCCAGGCTATGGTGCTGAAGGCCTGCAGCCACATCTCATAGCAACCTGCGGCGGCAGGCCCTCCTGGACAGGTCAGATGCTGGATGCAAACTCTGTTACTCCATCAAAGGCTGTTGCCGAGAGAGCTTTCTGTCAGTCCCCATGCAGTGGGCCCTGGAAGGCGGGTTGTGATGGCAAGTGATGTGTGTCTGAAAAATAATGAATGGGAACGTGCAGCAGGCACTGCCAAAGACTCGAGTTCTGTTTGTAGACCAGCCCTTTCCAAACACACTCATGCATTTCAGGACTGAGCAGAGACCCGTGGGGAAATGTGTTTGCTGATGTGGTTTGGAAGGAAGTCCTATGGCATGCCAATGGGAGTCACTGATTAAACCCACATTCCTTCGAGCTGCTGCCAGACGCCTGGGCTGGGCTGGCTGCTCTCACGTCTGCCTCTGTGGTGGCTGCTGGGGAGGTCGTACCTGACACTGAGGGTCTGAAACTCAGTAATGCCTCACCCCCCAGATGCCTGCCCCAGTGCTCCCTGGCAGCCGGTGAAAGCCAAGCCCTGGGATGTTGGGTGGTTATAGTGGTTGTTTCAGCTATACCTCGCACACAGTGAACTCCACACATTTAAGATGTCTGAGTTAAGTTTGGCATGTCTCTACAACTGTGAAACCATCTACACCATCAAGATAATGAGTACCTGTCAGCCTCAATCTTTTTTCCCTGTCCCATTGAATTCCTTCTCTTGAGTCCGCTGGCGTGGCCTAGCGGATAAAGTCCTTACCTTGAATGCACCGGGGTCCCATATGGGCACCGGTTCTAATCCCGGCAGCTCCACTTCCCATCCAGCTCCCTGCTTGTGGCCTGGGAAAGCAGTCGAGGATAGCCAAAGCCTTGGGACCCTGCACCCGCGTGGGAGACCCAGAGGAGGCTCCTGGTTCCTAGCTTCAGATTGGCTGAGTTTCAGCCATTGTAGTCCCTTGGGAGTGGACCAGTGGATGGAAGATCTTTCTCTCTTTCTCTCTGTAAATCTGCCTTTTAAATAAAAATAATTAAATCTTTTAAAACAAAGCTCCAACTGGCCACATGTTTTCCTGATTGCTGAATTTTCTCTTTATTGCTGGCCTTAAACAATCTGATCTTGGTGTAGTCTTCTTAATGTTTATTGTGCTTGGGCTTCATTGGGGTTCTTGAATCTGTCAGTTTTATCACAATTAGGAAACAATTAGGTTCTCTCTCCAAATGCTTCCACAGTTGGAGCTTGGCCAGGTTGAAGCCAGCATCCCAGAGCTTGACCTGGTCAGCTTCATGGGCACTAGGGACTCATGCTCATGAGCATCATCTGTTGCCTCCAAGGGTGCACTTCCGCAGGAAGCTGGAATTGGAGACACAGCTGGGACTTGAACCTAGGTGTTAGGCTTGACCGAACAACATTGACTGCATGATGATCACCCTGCCAAAGTCCAGCATACTCCCATCCAGCAATGTCTGGAATGCATTTCCAGACAGCCCTGACCTTGTCTCTGTGTGCAGAAGGTTAGCACTCACTAGGAGGACCCTGCTCATCACACACATGCGCAAACCGAGGAGCTTGCCTAGCTTTCCTGTCTTCCAACCTTCACACCTAATATGTACAAAACCCTAGTACAGTATATTCTGGGTGGCCATTTTCCTCACACAGTCACCTCTCCCAGCCATGAGGAAGTGGTCCGAGGCCATCTCCCGTGAGAGAAAGGCCCATAAGACTCTCCCCTGGATAATAAAACCCTTTGCCTGGACTCTGTCTCCAGCAACTCAGTGCACCCCCAGACTGAACACTAGGCATTTCAGTAAGGGGTGCCAAACACCACCCTGGAAACATGCATATATTGTTCAATTTTTTAAAGAACTTCCTTAACTTATTTGAAAGGCAGAGTCACACCACACACACACACACACACACACACGGTGGGGAAAGAGAGAGAGAGAGAGATTGAAAGAGAAAGAGCAATATCTTCCATCCACTGGTTCACTCCCCTACTGGCTGTAACAGTCATGGTTGGACCAGGCTAAAACCAGGAGCCACAAACTCCCTCTAGATCTTCCACATGGCTCCATCATCTGGTGCCTTCCCAACATATTAACATAAAATTGCATTGGATCTGGGACTTGAATTGACAGACACTCGGATTTGAAATGTGATTGTCCCAAGTGATGGCTTAACCTGTGGCACCATATTGCCAATGCCAGCCTTGTTAAAGTAGTTTCCTGTCTTGACCCCTATTGCATGTATTCAGGTTATTGCAAGTCTGACAGTTCACTGATGCTCTTCTGCTTTTCCCTTTTAAAAATTCTCTGTGTTCATTTTGAAATTTCCCTCGCTATCTTCAAGACACTAATCTGTGTCTAGTCTTCCATTATGCCTTTCCACTCTATTTTTCACATCACCATCATATTTTCCATCTCGAACTTCGGCTTAGACAAGTTTTTGGACATAGACAATTCAGTAGTAATCATTTTAAGGTCTTCATGTGCTAGTTCTAATATTTGTGGGACTTGTGGATCAGGTACGGTTTGTGCAGTTTTCTAATCATTATGAGCCTGTTTTTCCTGCTTGTAATTTTTTTTTTTGCTGTATGCCAGACATTACAAATGTTCCCTCCTTAGGTGCTGGATAGTTTTGTATTTCTACAAATATTCTTGAGTTTTGTTATGGTAGTTATTTGGAAGTACAGTCCAATGTTGTTTAATGAGGTGGCTACAGGTGATTTCAGTATTGTGTGAGCATTCTAGAGTGACTTACACAACCTAGATTGTATGGGTTCATCACCTAGTGGTGTCACTAACAACCAAGAGAGATGGGAAACAAGACGGATGAGCTGTTGATGAGACATAAAACTAAGCTTCACAGTAAATTTGCTTTTTATTATTTTATCTAAAAAATGATTTAAAAAAAAAACCCCATACAGTATAGAAAATGCACAAACCCGTAAGAGTCGTTTACTCTCAAGCATTGCACTGCCCGTACTTGAGTGTGTTGTGCTCTTGTGCCTGGGAGTACAGTTATGCAGTCGTGCAAACACTAGCATGAGCCAACCACATGAGCAATATTATGCTACAGTGTTCATGGTGGTCACAGCATCAAGAGGAAATGAGATGGTTACGGGACCCCTCCATGCAGCCTATTGTAGACTGAAGCATTGTTAGGATGCACGTGACTGTAGCTTGAACCCTTGGGGTTTTGTTTGCAAGATCTGATAGTGAGACCAGGGCCCTCCCTGGTACATCAGCAGTGTATGGAGGGAACGCATTGTGAGGTTGACTGGTCTGGCCTCTGCAGACAGGCTGTGTGAACACTATTCCCTGTGGTCCTTTCGGGGTAACTGTCTTCCTGGCCATGGTAGTTTCCTCATCCTGTAACCTGCTTAGCCCCCAAAGGGGCCCCTAGAAGGTCTCTCTGGTTCTGGGTGTGTGTGCTGCTCTCACCCCTCTACTCCTCTTGGTGTTCTGGGATTCCCAGCTCCACTTCCAGCTCTGGGAGGCTCCCATTGCTCCCCTATGCCACCAAGAAGGAAGCCAGAGCAGTGGTAACTGTGCTATAGCCCAGTGGTAACTGTGCCACAAAGCTATTGTTCCATGTCTTTCACCAGCGGGTGTCTTCTTCTTGTTATTGCTGGTTGGGATTCTTGATGCTTGAGGCAGGAAGGAGGATCTAGTTCTTGCTACTCTATCTTACCTGGAAGTGGAAATCCATGTTATAGCCTTTGAAACACTTTGGAATAATTTACGATTGTCAGAAAATTATATTGCACATAATGGACATTTGTCAAAAGTGAGAAACCAACTGTGATATGTTATTTGTAGGAGGCACAATTCTGAGATCTGTGCCCTGGGCTTCCCCCGCCTGGCAGACACATTTTGTGCGACACCCTGCCCTTGACAACAAGCAGAAGCTGTGGCTATGGTGGGACTCACCTGTACAGTTGAATAACTCATCAGCTAACTTGGACTTAATTTTAAAAAGGAGATGATCCGGTGGCCCTGGCCAAGTCAGGTGAGCCCCTATAAAAAGGACTGGCCTCCACTGAAGACAGGGAAGGTTGTAGTGGCTGAGGAACACGTAGGCAGGAACTATGAGCCATCTCTGGACACCAACAGCCAGTCATGGGAGGGGGGTACTGTTCCGCAATCACAGGAACTGCAAGGGCTTGAAGGAGGGCTCCGAGCCCTGGAGAGAAGTCGTCCTGAAGTCAGTCCTGGGAGTACCCAGGGAAGACGAGCCCAGCTCTCTGTATAGATTTCTGATCGTGGAAGCTGCAAAGCTGGGAACAGGTGCTGTTCCAAGATACTCATTTTGTGGCGGTGTGTTAGAAACAGAAAATGTGTAAGTATGTTTTGCAAAGTCAGATATACAGAGAGGAGGAGAGACAGAGAGGATCTTCTGTCCCATGATTCACTCTCCAAGAGACTGCAATGGCCGGAGCTGTGTCTATCCAAAGCCAGGAGCCAGGAGCCTTTTCTGGGTTTCCCACACAGGTGCAGGGTCCCAAGGCTTTGGGCCATCTTCGACTGCTTCCCCAGGCCACAATCAGGAAGCTGGATGGGAAGTGGAGCAACCAGGATACAAGCAACACCCATATAGGATCCCAGCCCTTGAGGTGGGAAGATTAGTCCGTTGAACCATTGTGCCAGACCTGCCAGATGATTTTCACACATCTGTACTGTAGCTTGCCTGGAGAGAGCTGGAATTCAGGAGAGATCTGTGGAGTCCGCATTTGGTCGAGCAGTTAAGATGTCCATTAAGATGCCCATAACCTGCATCCCATGTGGGAGTGCCTGAGGCTGATGCCTCACTCTGCCCTGCCCCTGCAGCATCCCCTCCCTGCATCGCTGGCTTCTTTCTATTGCAGACCCTGGGAATCCACAGTAGTGGCGCAAATGATTGGGTCACTCCCACCAAGGGAAGACCTGGATTGTGGCCCTGGCTCCCAGGTTCTACCCTCGTCAGAGTGAACCAGTGGATAGTGGTTCTCTCTCTCTCTGCAAATAAGTAGGTTTTTATTTTTGAAAGACATTAAAAGTAAGAAAGATCTGCAATTGGAGAATTCATTTCAAATCATGTTGCAGATGTGGATCTGGTATCCAGGATCGGTAAAGAGCTCTGATAAGGCAGCAAAAGGACACATAGCCCAGTGTCAGCAGGATGTGCCCATACCTGTGCTCAAAAGACATACAGTGCACAGCAAGTACTTGAAGAAGCTCGGCATCATTGGCTGTTAGTGGTATGCAGATCAAAGCTGTGATGAGATGCCATTGTTCATCTACCAGGGTCTGTTGACCAAGATGTAAAGAAATGGGGCCTTTTATGCATTACTGGTGAGAAAGTAAAAAATACCTCAGCCTCTGTGGAAATCTTTAAAAGATTCTATTATAAACTGCCAGAAGACCAGACATTGACTGCTAGGTATATGTCCCAAAGAATTGAAAACAAACACCTAAGTGAATGTCCGTGAGTGCGCTCATAGCAGTGTTATTCCCAGCAGCCCAGAGGTAGGAATACCCTTGTCCATCAGTGGGTGAATGATCAGCAGATGTGGTGCAGGACTGTTCAGCCTATACTTGCTACAGGGTGGAGGCATTAAAAAAGTCTGATGTTAAATGAAAGAAGCCAGACCAAAAGCTGTTGTGTGATTTCGTTCATGTGAAATATCCAGCATAAGGAAATCAGAGCCAGAAGGTGGTGGCTGCCCGAGGGCTGAAGAGAGGGGAATGGGGACAGGGCTTCCTTCTCAGGCTGTGAGAATGTCTGGGAACCAGCTAGATGGCCCCAGATAAAGGAGACATTGCATAACATTGTGCACCCAGTCTATGCCACTGAATTCTTTGCTGTGAAGTGGCTGATTTTATGCTATGTCAATTTCAAAGAACAGCTCTGTTCTAGCAAATAAAGTGGTGTCTTCATTGGTGGTAGTGCCTTTGTGAGCCTGGGATCTTTAGTATGATTTTTCAAAGTGGACTGCAGATTGACCAGTTTTCCTTCTAACATTCTTTTCCTCTGCCAGGATCCCACCCAGAATTCCATGCTGCATTTCATCCTTGAGTCTGTGCCAGTCTGCCCTGGTTTTTTTTCTGCCTGTGTGGTACTCACCATCTGTTGGCCGCTTTTTCTCGTAGCAGTGTAACAGTGGCCTAGGTACAAGGCAACCTAGGTAGTTATTTAGAGCTGGGGGTCAAATTTATTGTTCAAATGAAATAAGTTGACTCGTCAGTGGTGGCCAAATGCCAGCTTGTAGATGACCCAGTCCTTTAGCATGGCTGGCCTTTAATAGTTAGAATCTGAGGGTGTTCAGAGAGATGGAGAAATAGGAAGGGGCTAAGGAAAGTTTACTTAGGTGTGTCAAAATCCAGTGGGCTTTTGCTCTCTGGGGGCTGAGTGGGTGGAAGGAAGTGGAGGGCGGGGAGGGGGACATCAGGCACAGGTTAGGCTGCTCTTTTGAAGCAAGTCACTGAGGGATTGTCTCTCTTTACTGTCTGGGAAGTGTATGGCTGAGGCTGTGTTCTTGCCCTCCCTCTGTCACATTGCCTTTCAGATAAAATAAATCTTTGAGAAAAAAAAAAAAAAAGAAATGCACCCCACAGTACCACCTCCCAGCCAGGTCTTGTTTGAGTAGCTGTTGTTGCCCCAATTTTCATTATGAAAATTATGCATTTTAGTAAGTGTAGGCATTTTATTTATTGCTATTTCATTTTGTTGTTAACTTATTTGTTTTACTTGACAAACTGATCTTCCGACTGCTGATCCAGTTCATAAATGTTCACAACAGCCAGGGCTGGGGCAGGCCAAAGCCAGAAGGTCTCCCCGACGACTCACAGCGGCCCACATCACGGAGTCAGAGCATGCATTAGCAGGAAGCTGGAACTCAAGTGGAGCCCAACTTGGAAGTCAGACCTACTGTAATACTTGCCCATCTGACTTCACGTTTCCTGTGCCCGGCAATCTTCATGCTACTTTGGAATGTGTGGCTTGGTCGCCAAGGGGAGTTGGCTGTTGGGCAGCACAATTCCTTCCTCTGCTGTAGTTCCTGGGGTTGTATTCCCCAGGGCAGGAGTTTTCAAACGATGGGACCGTCTTAGGGCTTCATTTGTTGCATTTTACGGAAATCAGTCCTCAGATGCTTTCTCGGGTGTCACTCTCTATTTCATAGAATCAAAATCACTTGTGGATGTGATCAAACATGTAGTGAAGTGTTCAAGATGAGCGTTGCAACAGATCATTAATAAATTGATCGTCTGACCACAGAATGCTGTTTGGAAAACCACTGTCTCCTGGATTAGTCTCCCTGGAGCTCTCACTGCCCCTCCCCAAGTTGCACATCAACTTCTGGAAGGGACCGTCTTGGGTTATTTTTTTCTTAGAAACTCAGCCTTTATTTACTTTGAGAGTCAGGGCTTGTTTGCATATGTAAAACCAGGACCATGTTGCTTACAGATGCTAGGGATGCTGCCAGATCTTTGCATGTAAAACACCAATGCTTTTAAATCATTTTTGTAAATCTGGACACAAAAGAATATTTTCTTAGAAACAAGAAAAGCATGAAGGAGAAACTGTGAGACTGGGTTTCAACTTTCAAGCATTTCGCTTTGTATTCATGCTAGTGTTGATTCAAAGCCACAGCGAGTTGAGGGGCTGGAGTGTATTGAGTGTATTCATGGTCGTTAACGCCAGAAAAGCCAATGCATAGAGACGAAGGAGTTAGACCTTCGGGTGCTCTACCCACTGCATCCTTTCTCATGCCAGTCTTTCCCAGTTAGCTGTTTGTTGTTAAGTAGCTTAAAAGTCATTGGGATACCTGTCAACATTTGGTGAAACCTCCCCTGCCCTTGGAGGAAGAGGCCCGTATGTGCATCTGTGAGAGCGGTTGTTAAAGGTTGATTGGTTTTTTGTTTGTTTTACCATTAAATGCTTTTAGTAAGAGGTAGACCTTGTGATAACAGTGGTTCAAGTCTTGGCTACTCTGTTTCCAATCCAGCTCTGTACTGCTGTACCTGGAAAGCAGCAAAGGGGTGCCCAGGTACTTGGCTTCCTGCCACCCACGTGGAGACCTGGATGGATCTCCTGGCTGCTGGCTTCTGCCTGACCCAGCTCTAGCTGTTGCAGGCATCCGTGAAGTGAACCAACAGATGCCTCTCTCCCTCCGCCCCCTCTCATTCTGCTTTAAAATAAATCCTTCTAAAAAGCACTTGTTGAAGGAAGGAATGTGACAATTAGTCCCCTCTATTCTGTTTAGCACTGTTTAGCTCTCACAAATGGACCGGCTTAAGAGAGAAGGCTGGGTTCATTTCCCAAGAGCATTTTACCATCTGTTAACAGGAGTATTTACAGACCGAATGCAATGGAAAGAGCCCAGAAGCGCTACCCGAGCTGCAGCTTCTGCAAGGGCTCTGCATGACTGGGTAGTATCAAACTCAGGTGCCGGTACAGAAGCCCCCATCCCGTTGGGGACTGGGAGTAGGGGGAGTGTCTGCTGCTGCCTGTAATGGGACTGTGTTGCCGCCTGATGGAGGCCTTGGCCACTGCAGCAGCAAGTGTGGGTGGAGGTGGGCTGGAACCTGCTCACAGGGTCACTTTGGGCCAACTGGGTGGCTCCAGACTGGAGTGGCAACTGAGAGTCCCAGCGAGGAGCTGAGGGACTGACGACCAGAAGCAAGCCAGCTTCCTGGGCAAGCTAAGGGCTGAATGTTAATAACTTGCCCATCTCTTATTTCTTTACCTGGTTTCCGTGTCTGTGCATTCCCTCGGTCCTCCGAGGACCAGGATAAAGGGGAACCTGTTAGTGTTGTGGAGTCTGTAGAGGCACCCTAGTTAAGCTACTTTGGAGAAGATTTCAGTTCAGACTCCTAGTTCAAGGCTGTTCCAGCTCAAGATGGTCAAGGCCTGGCTGGTGTCCTGTCTTAGCAAAATTTCAGGCTGGATGGTATTAAAGAAAATACAATTCAGTGATGTCCATCACAGCTTGGTAAAGGAAATTTTATTCAGAGATAGTTTGGGCTCAACTCTGAGCACAGCCTAAGTAAATGGGCATGGCATCCGGGGAGCAAGAGGCCAGTGGGTTGAAAATGCCTGAGGGGAACATCAGGCATATTGGGGAGGTTATGGCTAAACCAACACGACAGAGTTCATCAGACTTTACCTGGGGAGAAAGTGGGGGATGGCAAACCTGGCCAGGCATCCGGGGTGACTGCATATTGACTCAAGGAGTTTGGGGCCACATGGGCTTCTTTGCTAAGACAGACTTTTCCAACGCAGTGCACGGATGGGCCTCTCCAGAAGGCTCCAGCAGACAGTGGTTGTGGGTGAGACCACAAGACCAGGACCTGCCCCTCTCGCCTCCTCCTCCGCAGCAGGGCTTAGCTGCCGCATCACTCCCACAGGATGACACCTGGCTGCTTTGCTCTACTTTGCCTCCAAGGAAGGAGACTGGTTTTCCCCACAGAAAGGCCAATCTGCCTCAACTCTGCTCCAGGCTACCTTGGGGAGAAGGGCCCAGTCACTCCTCTCCTCTACAGCTCGATTTAGGATTGGGGCTAAGTTGTTTTTGTCCTGGGTTGCATGCCCCTACAGCTGGATTTAGGATTAGAGCTAAGTTCTTTTTGTCCTGGGTTGCATGCCCTCATGAGCAAGGCAGGGATCATTCATTCTGGCCTCATAAGTCGCCTGGCGGGGTGAGACGCTCAGGCCTTGGCCAAACCGAGCCATTCTGGACTTACCGCTGAACGTCACTGTGACTTTTGACTCAGTGATTTCTGTCACTTTTTTTTTCCCCTTTCAGCAAGTTCAAGCACAGAGTTGTGCGTTTGCAGAGACTCATGAGATTGTACTAAATCAAGTTTATATGGGCTAGGGATCCCTGGTGGAGAGAAGAGGGGCAAATGTTGTCAAGGAGGATTAGGTCTGGGGCATTCCTGTCCGAGGCCTGGGAGCTGGGAGAGCTGCAGCTGTGGGGGCCCTGGGGCTTCCTATGTGAGGGTCCGGGACATTCCTCTCCAAGGCCTGGGAGCTGGAAGGCCTGCAGCTGTGGGGGTCCCAGAGCTTCCTGGTTGAGGGTCTGGGGCAGTTCTGTCTGAGGCCTGGCAGCTGGAAGAGCTGCAGCTGTGGGGGTCCCAGAACTTCCTGGTTGAGGGTCTGGGGCATTCCTGTCCGAGGCCTGGGAGCTGGGAGGCCTGCAGCTGTGGGGGCCCCAAAGTTTCCTGGGTAAGGCTGGGCTCATCTCATGCTTGAAGCAGTGCCCTGTTCTGCCCCTTTGGATTTTCCTGGTATTTTAATATCAGGGGCTTGGCCGTATGAGTTACTTTTGTTTCCAAAAACTAAGGTTCATTCTAAAATTGCCTGTTGGGGTGGGCATTTCACCTTAAGATTGTGATTCCATTTGGGATGCCCACACTGAGTGACTGTATTCAAACCCTGACTCTGCTCCAGTCCTAGCTTCCTGCTGATACGCACACTGTGAGAAGCAGCAGGCAAAGGTTCAAGTAGCTGGGGCCCTGACACCCACACAAGAGTGCTGGCTTGGGCTCCCAGCCCCTTCCTGGCTTTTGTCTGAGCCAGCCCTAGCCGTTGAGGGCACTTGGTGATGGAGCTAAGTGATAGAAGGGCACCCCTCCCTGCCTCCCTCCCTCCTTCCCTCCAGTGTCGCCCAAATAAATAAAATGAATTAATGTAAAAAGTTGTTAGAAGGATTTCGTAAGATTTTACAGAAAACGAGCAGCACTTCCATCCCCACAGATGGCTCAGATGCCATTGTCCCATTCCCCCCCCCCCCCCCCCCCGCTCAGAAACTCATCCTCATGTTTATTTTTTCTTCTCTTCTCGGTTCAGAAGTTGGATGGACTGGCCAAACTCCGGACAGTTCGGGAAGCCCCATCCGAATGCGTGTGCCCCCCAGGTAAGTGCAGTTCTGCTCGTGGCCTGTTCCCTGTTTCTGTGTCGGCTCAGAGTGGCTGAGCATGCACCTGCATCTGGGCGTCAAGAGATTGTGTTGGGTTTCAGGCGTCGACACTTGTGAACTGTTCCTCCTTCCTGGCTCGCGTGGCTTGGTGGTTGAAGGATGAACAGGATATGGTTTGGTTGGTGATGTTGCTGGAGGAACCAAGGAGCTATCGGGGTTCACTTAGGAGAAAAGCGGGAGTACAGAAACGTGGCTGCCATTTCAATTTACAGATGGAAAAACAGACGTGAATCAGTGGGAGCCACGGCTTGTATGGGATTAATGTCGTTATCTGGGGAGAGGGGACAAGTGGTCTGGTGAATGTTGCCTTTGTGTTTTGCTTATTTCAAGGGTAACAGAGGAAAGGAAAGGGAAATGCAATTTGAATTATTCCAGTGAAGCTGTCTGGTGTTTGCTGGGGTAGACCAGCATGGCTGTGAATAAAAACCAGGATTGGTTAGTTCTTGATCTGTGTGGGTCAAGTCCAGATTCACATCACGGCTTTGTTCTCAGGGAGGTTGGTGTCAACCATGATGGGGAACGTCCGTGTGGCCTCTGACCGTGGCATTTTCAGGGTCAGAATGAGCCTTGTCCAGGATGGCATATAATATCCGTGAAGCGGGCATTGAACCACAAGGGGTCTCAGGGCTTCCAGACACATGGGGAAAGTGACTTTCGCTTTCAGTTTAGAGGATGTGGGAGCTGGACAGTGCGCCTGACCTCACCCTCACTCCCAACGGGTACCACACTAGCAACTTTCAGGCCAGACACCAGACTCATGGCAGATACCTCAGACGTCCCCAGCCCTTCTTCAGTGGGGTGAGAATGCAGCCTCTGAGGCCTGCTGGCAGAGGAGTGAATGGCTGAGATGAAGCTTTGCTAGCACTTCTGAGGTTTTAACAAGAGGAGGACGTGACAAGTAGTGACGCCATTAGACAGCAAGCTGGGAATGGCTGTTGCATGGGGAGACAAATTCCTGAATTTTCAGATGAACTGCAAAACATGAGATGCGGACAGTCCTTCTTCCTGCCCAAGTGCTGTGTGCTTGGTGAGTGTGCATCCGGTCCTCCATCCCTGGGTGCCACTTCTATGGATTCAACCAACCTAGTACCAAAATAATCAGAAAAAAAATGCATCTGTACTGAATTTGTACAACTGTTTCTCTCTTCAGCATGCCAGCTATTTACAAAGCGTTTGTGTTGTATTAGATATCATGAGTCATTTAGAGATGACTGAAAGCATTCAAGCAGCTGTGTGGGCTCTGGGCAAACACCATCCCATTTTTTTCAGGGGGAACTTGAGTGTCTGTGGATTTTGGCTTCCAGGGGATGACTTATGAGGCCAGGATGAATGATCCCTGCCTTGCCCATGAGGGCATGCAATCCAGGACAAAAACAACTTAGCCCCAATCCTAAATCGAGCTGTAGAGGAGAGGAGTGACTGGGCCCTTCTCCCCAAGGTAGCCTGGAGCAGAGTTGAGGCAGATTGACCTTTCTGTGGGGAAAACCAGTCTCCTTCCTTGGAGGCAAAGTAGAGCAAAGCAGCTGGGTGTCATCCTGTGGGAGTGATGCGGCAGCTAAGCCCTGCTGCGGAGGAGGAGGCAAGGGGGCAGGTCCTGGTCTGGAGGCGAGAGTGGCAGGTCCCTCTGCCACCCACAACCACTGTCTGCTGGAGCCTTCTGGAGAGGCCCATCCGTGCACTGCGTTGGAAAAGTCTGTCTTAGCAAAGAAGCCCATGTAGCCCCAAACTCCTTGAGTCAATATGCAGTCACCCCGGATGCCTGGCCAGGTTCACCCACCTTCTCCCTCGTGGATAGCGAGGAGCAACTGCATGCTTGTGCGAGTTAAGGGGGCAAGTGTTTAAACCCTGAGAGTCATGGTCCATCCATGAGCTCTGAAAGCACGGCATCAGTTGTAACTGGTGCTTTGACGTTATGCACCATATAGACTAGAAAGAACAACACCCGATGGGAATCTATTCATACACACAGGCTGGCAGTGTGAACAGGAAGTTACTTCCTCCTGGGGGTTGCTCACAGAAGGTTTAGAAGTCCTGACACAGATGACTGATGGAGGGCCCTGGGGTGACAATGAACAGGGTTCCCGAGTGAGTCTGAATTGGAACCACTTGGCAGCTGTTGGAGTTGTTATCACAAAAGGGTCACCATAGCGGGGTGGGCTCCAAGGGCCTCCCTGAGGTCACAGTTGTGATTTCCTGTCCTGCCTTACCTTGGGGTAGCGGTTGGGAGGTCCTGAACCAAGAAAGGCGGGAAGAGGGTTTAGGGAAGACCCTGGGAACTTCAGGGTGGTCGCACCCTCTGATGGCGTGTGTTCTGAAGGCAAGTGTGGTGCTGTGTGTGGGCAGCAGCGTCCCTGGGAATAATCTGACATGACTCTGTCTACACTATCTCCCCAGAACCTGCTTTCCTTGTCTTTTTTCTAACAGAAATTTTAGGTTTGAGGATTCCAGCTTTCAGCATTCCAACATTTGGGACATTATTATTTTGGGACTTTCAATCTTTGAGGACTTTAGACCTTAGGGGACTTTGAGGATCTCAGCAGTTAGGATCATGCCTTCATGGCTGGTGATGGAAAGGCACTGGGGACTCCTGGCTTTCTGGGGAGGCCTGGGTCACTTCCATGCTGCTGTTGCCTGTGTCCAGGACCCTCCAACACTCTGCAGAGCCCCTGGCCTGGTCCCTGCCTGCAGCTCTAGATGTGGTGTCAGACCCGAGAAGGCAGTGGTCAAGGGAACTAGACCCATTCATGCCAATGCATGCAGAGTCAGAACCATCCTGTGTCAGCCAGGCCTGCCCACTGCTGTCACTGCCGTTTGGGGGCCATGGTTTCTCACTGTCAAGGTCTCAACCAGCCTGTGCACCTGTGCACAGCTGCAGCCCCAGTGTGGCTCAGGGAGGACATACTGCAGGGCTGTGAGGACGTCCCGAGAGGCGTAGGCCAGGTTCTGCTGAAGGACTTGTGGCTGTTTCTTACCATGTGGTGCAGGCTGGGTTCTGCTTGAGGGTATGATGCCTGCATGCTGCCTTGCCCTCTGAATTCCTGGCATGCAACCCAGGACAAAACGACTTAGCCCCAATCCTACTGGAGCCCACCATGAGCCAGGCTCTGAGAGGCAGAGGGCACTACCCCAGGAGCCATGCTGGGGAGGGAAACTGGGGAGGGTGTGTCCTTAGGGTAGCCTGCGCCCTATGTTGCTGCCTAGACCTTTCCTCCAGGGCCAGCATCACAGAGCCTGAGCTGGAGAGGCCTGGCTTGTGTTTGGACTCTGCCACTTCATTAGCCACAGTGGAGCCGCACAATGCATGCTCTGGGCGGTGTAGACAGCCCTGGCATTCAAGTGCTCTCTAAGTTGCAAGCCTCAAAATTTTAACTAGTGCCCCAGACCCTGCATGCTGCAGAATAGATACCTAAGGTACAGACTGGAGATCCTTGCAGGAGAGATGAGTACTCAGAGACACACACAGGAAAGGCGCTGGGGAATGTGACCCGTCGGCCTAGGCTTCCAGAACTACAGGAGAACCCATTGCCCTGGTCATTAGGAGGAAACGCAGCTGCAGTCTTTGTTTCCTTCCTGTTCCCCTCTCTGAATTCTTGTGTTGTATTGCAGAGACATCAGTGTGGTTTGCTGGGGACGTGCCTGTGTGGACAGCCTAGGGTTGGCTCTGCAGGAGTCAGTTATCAACAGCTGGTCTGAACTGCACATCCTGACTCTGTGCAAATGCCCGGATGTCTGAGTGCAGGGATGAAGCTGCTCCTGGGGAAGTGTGCTGGGGGAGCGAGGCAGAATGTGCTCTGTGCACAGTTCAGGGAAAGGCTCCCTGAGCAGAGCAGAGCTGGTGAGAGTGGTCGTGCCTGCATCTGGGGGCTTAGACAGCTTGCTCTCTCAGGACTCGGAAGCAGGAAGCGGCTATCCTCTTCTGAATTACTGGCACAAACTATTGGAAATGTTCCTTTTATTTGTTTATTTTTTTAAATGAGTATTCGACCACATTTGGCTTGAGTGATCGGTGAAGCTGTTACACACTAAGCTACAGAAGACCATCTGGGGCTCGTTTTACAAAACCTCACCCAGATTCTCCGCAGAGTACTTGCAGGTCCCCCACTGCAGTGCGCCTAAATGTGTGCTCATTCAATCATTCATTCACTCACCTACCCTCATGCCATTTTCATATTTATTTATTTCCATTTGATTTGAAAGGTGCACAGAAACCTCCCATCTACTCGTTTACTCCCCAGATACCTGAAGTAGACAGGGCTGGGCAGGCCAAACGCGAGAGTTCATAATTCAAGCCAGATCTCCCGTGATGGTGGCAGGGAGCCAAGTACTTGAGCTGTCGTTGCTGCCCCTTGGAATGCAGAGTGACATTAGCAGGAAGCTGCTTTGAAAGTGGAGGAGCTGAGGTCCAAACCAGCCACTCTGTTAAGGACTGAGAGCTTCTCAAGTAATGTGTGAACCACAGTACCAAGGCCCACTTTTTCCTCCCTGTTTTATGCTATCCTGTGGGGGATAGTAAGTGCCACTAACGGAGAAACTGCAAACCCAGGCACTAGCGGAAGGTGGCTCCCATGCAAGAACCATACTTGTTTGAGAATGGGATGAATTCTAAGAACAAAATACCCTTCAGACATTTAAAGGAAGGTGGAATAACTCCAGGTTAGAGAGCCCATCCTGGGGAAGGTGGTGGTCAGAGAGGGTCGTGAGGTGGGCTGGCATGTTGGCTGACTGGGAGGAGACTCATTCCTTGAGACCCCACATTCCAAGCAGGGGCAAATAGAAGCTGCCAGGATACCAGGGATTCCTTTGGTTGGAAATGGCAATGGGATGTGAGGGTGGTTCAGGAGTGTGCAGGGTTTAAGGTTTTTTTCTAGGGGACCCAGTTGAAGGTCTCCGAGTGGAGTTGAGTTTCAAGGGGAGGACACTACACATGGGGTGGCGTGACAACCAACCATCTAGGCCTCAGAGGATGGAAGGCAGAACAGGTTGGACCACTCTCCTGGGCAAGCTTTGCAGCAAGTGTCTGGGTCTGTGAATGTACTAAGGTAGACTTGCTTGGAAAGATTCTCTCAAGCCTGATCCAATAAAGCCAACAATGTCTCAAAACTATCGAAACCACTCTAGTAACACCCTCAGAAAAGTCTTTCCCACATCAGGATCTCTAAGACATCATCAAATGACCATCTCCTAACCCCAGGCAATGATGAGGCATTGCTTCTCTACCTTCCCCTCACTGTGGACACAGGGGGAAAAAAAGAGCTGAAACATTGTCTTACCCACATTCTTCCATACCTCAACTTCCCACCCTAGCTGGAGGCCTACATGGGTGTGCAATCCTCTGTACTATGTAAACAATATTAAAAATAAAGTTAATTTTTTTAAAAAAGAGAAGGATGCAAGAGCCAGCAGGGAGAGTGGCCTCATCACACATATGCTTCCAACAGAGAGGCCGCCTAGAGAGCTATGCAGCATAGGGACAGGCTTGTCTTGTTCACAGCTGTGTCTCATGAGCCTAGAATGGTGCCAGGCACGTGGAAGAGGGTTGATGAGTATCTGCTGAGCAACTGTCTGCCAAAGTAGTGAGAACTTGAACAAGATCCATGAGAACTGATAGCAAGGAACAGCTGTGAGAGGCACCAGGCCATGTGGCTGACAAAACTTCCAAACAGGATGGATGGGCAAGGCTGGGGTGGGGTGGGGGTGGGAGGCTGGAGCACAGAGATGAAGTTCCAAGCCTGGGGGAGGCTGCTGTCCCAGCCAGGAGCAGGAAATCCCTAGAGAGGAACCAATTTGGAAGGGAAGGTTGTTAATAAGCGTGACTTTGCGCAGGGGTCTTATGAACCAATTTGTAGACCCACTGATTAATGGAAAAAAATAATTAGAGATCTCCAAGCATCGTCTAGCCACTCTGAATCTATTAATTATGTATATACCATGTCCTATGAATGAAGATTTTGACATTTAGCCATGCTGTGGCATTAGGCTTTGGAGATTTTCTTGTGGCCGCCAGAGGGAGCCCACCATATTCATTAAATTCTATAGAAATCTAGCAAGAATTTAGAAGGGCAACTTATATCTAATATACCACTGTATATATAAGTACTAGAAATCAAATAAAAGTTTGAACCAAAGACAGAGACACACATAGGCCGTCATCCACTCTGGTGTTTTCTTAGAGCGAAAGGTCCTCTAAGAGTTTTCTGGATGGTTCCAGAATCAAGTGGTTTGCAGTTGGTTCCAGGAGGTTGTGATGACTGTGTGGAGGGCAGAAGATCCACTAGAAAACACACTCCAGGGAACACATCATCCTATTTCAAGGCATATATTGAGGGCTGCCTGGTTTAGCAGATAGCAGAGAATCCCTGTAACCCTGGGAAGATAAGACCAGGTATGACTTGGCCAGTGCTCTGCCAGTGACCGGGCGTCAGGATTAGCTCTGCAAGCTGCAAAATGTCCTGCCTCTTTGCCAACAGCAAGCAGCCACCCATCGGGAGCTCCCAGCGACTGTGTCAGGTGCAGCTCTACGGACTGCAAGGTGTCTTGCAGCTTTGCTAGCAGTGACCAGCCACCCACCAGGAGCGTCCTCGTGGTAGAGCAGCCTTTTCCAGGGGCTAAGCCAGTCACATCTGGCTTCTTCCCTTGTGCCAATGCCTAGGTGTATTGCATTTGGATTGAAGATTTAAATGTAAATAATGAAGCCATGGGCAGCTAGACCATGATACATAAGATCACTTGTTAAAAACATTTATTAATTTTCAAGGTCGAGTGACAAGAGAGGGGGACAGAAGGATTGGAACCAAATGGCTGAGTCAAGTAGGATCCAGCAGCCTGGAATTCCATCTGGATCTTCCATGTGGGTGCTATGGGCCCAAGTCCTTGAGCCGCCAGGTGTATTAGCAGGAAGCTGGATCAAAAGCAGAGCATCCAGTGCTTGAGTGTGCACTCTGATGTAGGATGCCAGCATGGCAAGCAGCAGTTTAACTTGCAGGACCATCATACCAGCCCAGTAGATCGCTTTTTTAAGTGACGCGGTTGGGGTAGAATTTTGGAGCGTGATACCATCTGGCTAGAAGCCACGAGGCAGCGCGTCTCTGTGAGGGAGGGCTTTGTCTCCCTGGAGGTGCCGGCAGCAGCTGCAGAGGGTCCTGGTTTGTCATGACTTGAGAGATGCCTCTGACCCGCTCAGCATCCTGCAGCATGCAGCTTGCAGGACAGCACCCAGCATAACAAGCTCTCCCACCAGCAGAGAGACACAGCACAAGACACTTTCTGGAATGTGCTCAGACTAAATGCCCATATTTTCTGTAAGAAAGAAATCTCACCTTCATGAAGTTTAAAGATGCAGACACATGGTTGGGAGTTTTAAAATACAGGAGATGTTAAGTGTTCCTGTAGAAAAACAAGGAAACAACAGATTCTCCGATGGGAGAGCAGGTGGAGGCTGCACTCAGGGTGAGCCCTAGGGAAATGAAAACACTGTTCTTCCACCACGTGGAGCAGTCCTGGCCTCGGGCCTGGAGGAGATGAATGGCGGAGGAAAGGCAGCACAGAGTTCGTTGGGGTCCAACTTAGGTCGGTGACATGCGGGCATCATAGTCTTTCCAGAGGGCAGTATGGCTAGAGAGAAGTTCAGTCCTTCGTCCGGCATCTTCACTCGTAGGTTCAGGATATGAGAGGTCACCACATAATCCCTTGAAAATGTGTATTCCGAGAAAACCAAGCTTACATTTTGGATTTTTTTCTCTACCAAAACTAACTTAAAAACATCTTTTTTTAAAGATTTATTTGAGAAGCAGATTCCACCTGCTAATTCCTTCCCCCAAACGTTCAAGAGCCAGGTCTGGGCCAAGCAGAAGCCAAGGGCAGGGAACTCAACGCAGGTCACCCACTGTTTGTTAGGAACTCAATTTGAACCATCATCTGTATGCTACATCTCAGAATTGGAAGCAGAGCCAGGATTTAACCCCAGGCAATCCCATATGGGATGCAGCCATCCCAAGAGCCCAAGGGGTGTCTTGTTTTTTAGTTTTATTTTGTTGAGTCACGTGTTGTTAAATTATTGAACTAAATTGCCACCCTCAAACGTACTTTTAACTTTATTTTCCGTGACCTTTTTGAAGTGCTCTCATAGAATCTGGTAGCTGTGCGCAGAGCCATGAAGTGGTGCTTATGAGAACACCATGGAAAATAGCAATGTTGGAAATAAGATATGCCATGACGTTCGAAAAGTAGGATTCGGGGCAGGAGCTGTGGCAGTGGGTTAAGCTGCTGCTTGGGATGTCTGATTCCCTGTTCTGACAACCCTGCTAATGCATCCTGGGAGGCAGCAGATGATGGCTCCAATGCTTGAGTACCTGCCGCCCACATGGGACCCTCCCTCCCCCCCAGCAACGGCTGACAGAGGAAGGGAGGGAGCCAGTTGGAGTGAGGGATCCACAACCCACAATGCCAGAGAAATGGAGCTTGGGCCAGGAGTACCACAGTTGAGGCAGCAGGATGCCATGGATGCGTGGATGGGACTGATGTGTATCTTAAAGATCTCCTGGGCAGGACATGGAGGGGAGCTGAGTACGGTGCAGTGAGGGACAAGGAAGATTATATGACTCCCAGATGTTGGATGATTGTGGCTTTTGACTTGAACACCTTGACTGGCTAGAGGAAGGGGAGGATTAAGTTTCTGGATTCCAGGCATCTGAGAGGAGATGGTACAGTCAGCCCTTGGTTTAAGTAGCTAAGTGACAAGGAGGCAACAGCACAGGACCTGGCTCCACATTTGTGTCTACCATGTGTGTGGGTCCTGAACACACTCAGGAAGTGTCATCATGAAGATGGCAACAGTCGCTGTGTCTACCCTCAGGCTGGAGCCCTGAGGGCCTCCAGAGGTGCAATACCAATGGGGTACCTTACGACTGGATCATGTCCCCTAAACCATTGCAAGCTGGTGGTGTTGTAAATAGAGCATGCACTGGAAGCCCCTAACCTTTCATACACCCTGGCTCAGCAGCACAGCACCCTGAAGAGCCTGGGCTGGTCCCTGGTGACCACAAGGGTGCCTGAAGCTGAGTTTGCTACTGTTGCCCAGCATCCCAAGAGAGGATGGGATAGCAGAACAGTAGCCTGGGGAAGGCAAGGTCAGCACCCCAAGGCAGGTGGTCACTGAAAGCATGTTGAGTCTGCACCGTCATTAGTCAAGAAACTGTGAGCCCAGATCTGTTTAGATTTGTACACAAAGAAATTTATTGCGACAACCCAATACATGATTTGGGGAGCCAGCAAGTTCCAGATCTACAGCACATGGCATGAGACTGGGGCCCTGGGCATCCACTGAGGCCCAAAGGGCCCAATGAGGGTGCCTTGCTGCTGGTCTTTTCATGGTATTCATCTCCCCACTAAATGATCATCCTCTTTATGGAGATAACTCTGCTTTACTCACAGTCCACCTGCTTAAATGCTAATCCCATCCACTAACACCAGTGCTGTGGTCCCACCTACTGGGACCACAGCACAGCCTGGGGGAGCTTTGCTTTGACCCTTGCACTTCCTTTGCTCCTGGTCCTCATCTGTGTTCCCTGTTCTTCCTCTTCCCTCTCTCCCAGCAGTCAGCTCCTTCTTCCTGCCTCTCTCTCGTTACCTCCATCCTATGTTCAAGTCCTCATTGCCCTTGGCCGCTTGCCAGCCTTCCCTCAGCGATAGAACAAAGTGATTTTGGTTCCAAAGCCTTCCGTGGCTCTCTCTCCATTTGTCAACCTAATTGACTTAAAACGTTTATTTATTTATCCATTCATTCATCAACTCATTTCAAAGGCAGAGAAAGAGAGGGAGAGAAAGCGATCTTCCATTTGTTGGTTAATTCCCCAAATATCCACAGTGGCCAAAACCAGGAGCCTGAAACTCGCATGAGCGACAGGGCCCCAAGCACTTGGGCATCTTTTTCTTCTTTTTTTTTTAAATTTTACTTATTTTTCTTATTGTCATTTTATTATCATAAAATTATGATACGGTTTCATAGAACCTGGGATTTCCCTTGTCCCCCAGTCTCTCCCCCTGAGTTCCCCTATGTTATTGCTACAGTATAGTTCTTCATACACAGTCATAATTCCATTATTGCAGCCATGAACACTGGCAGGGAGTCCAGCATCCTATTGTCAAGATATAGTAAAGAGTTTCATTGGGAGTCCATCTTTGTCTGGAAGTAGGGATGTATACTGCATTGTATCCTCACATCTGGATATGTTAGGCTCCATTACGCAGTTACTGTACATCCCCTTAAATGAAAAACCACAAAACAAACAACAGGAAGAAGAAAAAGAAATTAACAACACCATAAAGTAAAATAACACGCTGCTGAATGCCTAATGTGTCACTGAAGAAATGAAAAAGAAAGTCAAGAACCTTCTTGAAGAAAATATTGCCTCTGCATGATCTATGAGTCATTAAAGAATTTAATCAGAAGAAAGTGTTTTGAAGAGATGAAACTAACAAAAAAAATCAAAACCCATGAGATATTGTTTCCACTGATCTTTGTTGGTGAAATGTGTCTGTAGGCAAAAATAGATGGGTTTTGTTTTTTAATCCAGTCTGCTAATCTATGACGTTTGATTGATGATTTAATCCATTTACATTCAGGGTTAGTATGAGTGGGTGGTAATTTGGTCCTGTCATTTTAGCAATGGGTTGTTCATTGATTCAGTCTTCTGTTGTTATTTTACTGGGATGTTCTTCACATTTGCCTTTGGTTTTGGTGGGTGTTATTCCTCTTCTCTGACAAGAGAACACCTTTGAGTATCATTTGCAGGGCAGGTTTGGAAGAGGCATATTCTTTTCACTTTTCTTTACTGTGGAAGAATTTTATTTCATTTTCAAAACGAAGGAAAACTTTGCTGTATACATTATTCTGGGCTGACTTTGTTTTGCTTTTGGAATCTGGAATATGTCGTTCCATTCTCTTCTCATCTGTAGAGATTTTTCTGAGAAGTCTTCTGTGAATTTAATTGGCATTCCTTTATATGTCAGTTGAATTTTTTCGTGTGCAAATTTAAGGATCTTTTCCTTATGTTTGATTGAAGAGAGCTTGATTATTTTGTGCTGTGGTGAAGATTGCTTTTGTTCAAGCCTGTTGGGAGTTCTGTGTCCCTCCCGGATGTTGTTTCCCAATATTTCTCCAGATTGGGGAAATTTTCCTTTAATATTTTATTAAATACATTTTTAAACCCAGCTTCTCTTTCTATACCGTCTGAGACTCCCCATAACTCTTAATTTGGCCTTTGAATGGTGTCTTTCCATACTTGAATACTTTTCTTATCTTGACCCAGCTCTGCTTCCAGCCTTTTGTTTGTTTTCCCCCTGGTGACAGGAAATATCTTCTAATTCTGAGGTGCTTTTCTCTGTCTCCTTCGTTCTATTTTGGAGAGTCTCCACTGTACTTTTAATTTGCTCCACTGTATTCTTCATTTCTGATATATCAATTTTCATTGATTCATTTTCAGGGTGACATGTTCCTTAAATTCCTTGAATGCCTGCTTTATGTGCTTCTCATTGCTGATGAGAAACTTTATAGCAAGTGTTTTGAATTCTGTGTCCCCCATCTTCTCAATGTCTTCCTCATTTAACTCTGAGGTTGACAAAGGCTTTTGCTCCTTTGCAGGGGAGTGTTCAGTAATATTCATTGTGCCTTTGTCTCTTCTTTTGCTCTTGGTCATTGTACTTCTGGTTAGCAGATTTTTCTCCTTGGGGCAGGTTTCTAAGCTGTGTCACCCACAGGTCTACAGTTTGATTTTACTTATTGCAGGTGGTACATGGCTCTTCATTTGCAGTCATTTGTGTCACTCCCTCCAGATTTCCAGGTCTGGATTCTTATGTTAGACTTCTACCATGGTCTCCATAGCCCCAGCTCCTGGCTCACTAGTCTCTACCTCTTGTGATACCGTGCCGAGGCAGCACCGTTGGAGCAGGTCTCAGAATTAGGGAGACACCAGGTGTCCTATATAGCTAGATTGTTGGTCATGCTGATCTTGCCGGAACCTGTTGGCTGTTAGGTCTAAGGACCACATGGACCTGTTTTGACCCATAAGATGCCATAGTTGTTATTATTTTCCTGTGGGACCCGTGCAATGCACTAAACTCAGTGAATTCTCGCCAAGCTCAGTGAATGTGCAGCTCACTGTTGTCCCCTGCAGTCTTAAATTCCTTGCCACACTGTAAGAAATGGTACCTGATGTGCCACTACTAGAGTTCTTGATCTGCCGGTCTTCAGATCTGAGGGCTACCTGGACCTGTCTTGGTGGAAACCTGTAGGATGCCATGTTATTGCAGTTCACTGAGTCAGAAATGAGTTCACTCCCAGCTCAGTGCATGCGCAGTACTGTCCATAGCTCTTGCCTCCTTAAACAAAATGGTGCCTAACTCAGCTCTAGGAGGTGAACTGGGCTGTGGAATCCACCCTGTTCTCACACTGCCCATCTGCTGCTCTGTCTCTGTTCCTGGTCAAATCAAACAGACCAGCAGGATGAGTAGTTCTTTAGGTTTATCTCCTGAGCTCCCAGTAAATGTCTCTTCCCACCTTGTTGCTGGTGGAGTTCTGGCTGCCAGTGGAGTTCTGGCTGCTGGTGGAGTTCAGATCACCGCTTGTTGAATGCCGCTGGGGTACCAGTCAATGCAACACCACAAGGTTGTTTTCACTGCTTTCCTGTGTGTCTCAGTCTCCAAGTGTCCCTCTGCTGTTCTGTCCTCTCCTATTTTCTGGAATACACCTTCTCTGCTTCACACTGGCTAATATTTCTCCGTCTGTCTGTGTCCTTACCCTATTCTGTCATGTTGATTCTCCGGGCACCCTCTGATGCTCTCCTAGAGGCATTGGCAGGGAACTGGATCAGAAGTGAAGCAGCTGAGACATGACCTGGCAGTCATATAGAAAGTCAGTATTACAGGCAGTGACTTAACGTACTGTTGCACAGTGCTAGACCCTGTCCGTCTAAATCCCTCTCTGTATCCATCTCTTCTTTTGTCCTTTGAAGTTACTCAGAACACAAGTATCATTCCTTGTGTTTATCTTACATCATTATCCACTGCAGCCAAGAGGGGAAACCCGGCATCCATGAACAGAACAGGAAAATACAAGACGATGTGTAGATATCAGCCATGAAAAGAGGTGGAAATTCTGTTATTTGCGGCGACACAAATGAGCCCAAAGGACACTGTTAAATAAAATAATCCCAGCACAGGAAGAGAGATGCCACATAACCCCATATGTGGAATCTGAAGAAGTGGATCTCATAGCAATCAGCAGTAGAATCATGGTTTCCAGAGGTCGAGGAGTTTAAGGGCTCAGTGGGGTCAGCAGGTACAGAGGTACATGACAGGAGGGATAAGTCCTGGTGTGCTACAGCTAACACTCCATGCTGTTCTAGGATGATTATGCTTAGCAATGCTGTATCAAATAATTAGTTCCAAATCCCAGGAGCCGAGTTTGATGTCTCACTACAAAGTAATGATACAGGAAGCAATAACTATGCTAAATACACCGGTTTGGTCCCTCAGTCCTTATGCACATTGTACACCTGAATTGGAACATCACACTGTATCCCATAAGTAGGTATAATTTTTAAACAGACTTATTTATTTATTTTTATTTATTTGAAAGGCAGAGTTGCAGAGAGGGCAAGGCAGAGAGAGAGGCTGAGAGAAAGAGAGACAGGATCTTCCATTTGCTGGTTCATTCTTCAAATGGCTACAATGGCTAGGGCTGAACCAGCCCAAAGCCAGAAGCCAGGAGCTTCATCCAGGTCTCCCACATTGGAGCAGGGCCCCACATAGTTGAGTCATTTCTGGCAGCTTTCACGGGACCATTAGCATTGAGCTGGATAGGAAGTGGATCAGCTGGGAGTGAAACAGACACCCACACAGGATGCTCGCATTGCAACAGGTAGCTTTACCTGTTAAGTCACAGGGTCAGCCCTATTAATTTGTTCCTTGAGGGAGAGAGAGGGAGAGAGAGAGAGAGAGAGAGAGAGAGAGAGAGAGAGAGAATCTCATTCATTAGGTCATCACCCAAATTCCACAATGGCCACAACTGAGCCAGGATGAAGCTAGGAGCTCAGAACTCAATCCTGGTTTCCCATGTGGGTGGCAGGAACCCAACTACCTGGGCCATCACTGCTGCTTCCCGGGCTGTGTTTTAGCTTTAGCAGGGAGTGGAGCTGGAGCTGGAACTCAAGCTCTTTGGCAGTGGGCATCCCCAGCAGCGATCATGACTGTATGAACACCTGCCGCTCCACTCTGCTTACTTTTTGCTCCAAGAACCTTCATTTGTTCTTCAAGGGCCTCAGTTTTCATCTCACTCAGGCAGGGGCAATTTGCCCATTTTCTATGACCCCACCACACTCGGGGCCCCC
The DNA here is from genome assembly GCF_030435755.1 of Ochotona princeps. NCBI lineage: Eukaryota > Metazoa > Chordata > Mammalia > Lagomorpha > Ochotonidae > Ochotona > Ochotona princeps. The sequence continues at coordinate 1,397,711 of NC_080850.1, forward strand.
TCGACTGTAAAACATGCCATTCCGTATTGTAGCTGTTATCACAGCACTCACAGGCAGCCCTGTCAGAAGACAGAGATCTTGCTTCCGTGACGAGGGAACACGTGCTTTTAAGCGCCAACTCGGAATTAGCATTTGTGGCTTGCGACAGGACGGTGAGAGGTCTCCCGGAGACTGTTCCAGAGACTTGGTAATCAAGTCCAAGAGAATAGAGCTGCCCAGAGGACCCTGCCCCCTCTGCATTTCCCAGCTGCCCAGGAATGGAGCCGACCTGCTGGTGGCTTCTCAGCGCACACGGGAGGCCCTGTCTGTGCGGAACCTGCTTACAGCCCTCCTGCCTCGCGTCCCCATGTTTCCCCCACATGGCTTTCCCTCCTCGCTGGTCTTAGGCTGGCTCCATCGAGGTCCGAGGTTTCCACAGGCACAGATGATTAAACAGCATTTGCATGCGGTGTGGTGTTGCCTGGTCAGGGCTTTTCCCATGAATCAGATCCTGTCGGGGTTCTTGCCATCTGCTCTGTAGAAATGTACTCGCTGCCGACGCACAACTCAGAGAACTCCTTCCTGAATAGCCTGAAAAGCCTTGCCTAATCTCCTCTGCAGCCCACGTGTCCTGTACTCTCGATTCCAGTCCCCAAGTTGCTGAAATGAAACAGAGCTGGGGAGCATGAGGGCCTGGTAGATCCCTTGAGGTTGGATGGCCTCCTCTGCACAGGCGTCCCACCCGCCATGTCTTTGTGCTTCCTTGGCCCTGAAGTCTCTGGTTTTCCTTGTGGTCTCACCCAGGCTCCATGTGCTCCCCAGCCCCAGGCACTGGAACCCATGGCCACAAGCCAGCCAGGACTTTGACCTGGGTATAGGGAGTCCTCTGCTTGCATTCATGTGGAACTGATGGACCAGGGTGCCGTGTGCTCCTACCTAACTGTGCTAACAGGTGTGGCTCTGGCAGAAGTATACAAAAGTGCAAACGTGTTCCCTTTTCCCGTCATCTTTTAATTTGGCTCCCTTTGCTCCAGACCTACAACTGCCTTCACAAACCCTGAGATCTTCCACTTTGCTATCCCAGAGTGATGAGCAACATCTCATGGGAGCCAGGTCCTGGGGCTGGCCTCCAGAGCCAGGAGAGGAGGCAGCTGAGAGGGTGGAGAGCTCTCTGCAGGGAGCAGAAAGGGGCCCACACGCCGCCCTGAGGAGCCATGATGGATAGTGAGTAAGTTAGTGTTCCTTGGTCCCTGGCAGCAGACGTTGGCCTGCTATAGTCAACCCCAAAGGGAAGATCTGAAGAAATACCAGGATTCACAGAAGTGAAGTGTGTGAGAAAGGAGGCTCTGGGGTACAGGGCAGGGGTAGGGCACTTCCTCAAATCAAGGTAGCAGGAACCTGGTCAGAGGCCTCTGGAGGGAGCTGTTCCAATGAATGCCTCACTCGCTTAAATCTTAAGGACAGAGCCTTGCTGGCCTGGCTGGGACCTGTGTCCACCCCTCTCAGCCTGGGGTTTCTATGGCAAGGCTAAGAGATGGAGAGGGCCCTTCCTTTAAGCCCTTCCTAGCCCCAACCCTCAGAGGTGCTAGGATGCTGTATGGGTTGGGGAGAGGAGTCTGGGTTTGGATGCAGATGGACCCAGCTAGAAATGCCAGTCATGTGCATGGTACCCATAGGCTCTGTAAACTCGGGCATGTGGTCCAATTCTCTGCACTCCCCATCTCCCTGTGCACAACATGGGATAGTAGGATGGGCTTCATGGGTTTTCATTGAGGGCAAGTGGAGAGAAGTGTATGGAAGAGCCTGGTACATGATAGGCACTTGACCTTAGGGCAAGTGAACTGTGGCCCCAGGAGGTAAGCAGGAAACCCTGGCAAAAGCTCATGATTCCAGTGGGAGTACTACCAGCAGCAAGCACAGAATCAGTGAGCACTTTCCTTCTGTTCTTGCCTCTGCAGGACAGAATGTGGCTCCTGCTGAGCCTGCCAGGATCCCTCAGTGAGTGAACCTCAGAGAGTAGAGGCAACTCCTGACTCCTAAGGGAGCCCTTGACTTGAGATTCCCTCTGCTGCTTTGTACATGACCTGCAGGCTGTTTCATAGTCCTTTTGCGATCCAAGAGCCTTTTCCCCTTCTCTGTTTTCATGCTTTCCTGAGTTGTGCCTGTAAGAAACAGAGCCAAATGACAGTAGGGAACTTTCACCGCTGGGCCAGGTCATGATGACACTGCCTGTGCTCTGCTCATGTCTGGAGGGGTAGTCCTGTGTGCCCCCCAACAGAACACTAGCAGAGGGCGAAGTTCAAAGTGCATGAGGTTGAGGCTACCACAGGGTGGATCTCATTAGGAAGGAGCTGTCCAGGGAGCCAAGGATGTGCCCCTCCTGGTGGGGACCTTGGCCAGTCACCTCCCCTTGAGTTGCTTTCTCCACAGGTACCCCTGGAGAGGTGGTACCCAAGTTTCCCTGGATGGTGATAGTGTAACCCTATACAGGGGTCACATGCAAGTCAAAATGCCAGCCGTGCCTGGGGCAGCACATTCTCCGGTGTGACTGTGGGCCTCAACGTGCTGGACGCACACTGGGTTCCCTGCTCTTACATTTTCTTCTGTCTCCCATGGCAGCCTGGAGAGGGCAGGCGCCACCTCCTGAGGGAGACAGGGAGTGATCACCCAGGAATAACTTCCCCGCCTACTTCCTTTGAACCCCAAGAAACGATTTGGCTTGAATTCCAGGAAGGCAAGGCAGCGCCTTACAGCCCTGACCCAGGCTCATGTCCTCCCTGGAGAGGCCCTCCATCCAGGAGGCCCAGTGGGGCTGCAGGAAGGGTCTGAGAAGCTCAAGTGCTGCTGCCTGCTGGAGTTCTGGGTTGGGCAGGACTTGGCTGCTCTCACTTAAGCAAACATCACTTGTGGTTGCTGGCTTCAGGTAGAGGTTTCTGCAGTGATGGTGCCCAAGGTGGGATTTCTGGAAGCTGGCCCGGATATTGGGGTGGAGCTGAGATTTGGGTTCCAAAGGCTTTCTAAGCAGCACAGGGCGGCAGAGGAAGAGCTGGGCTCCCTGTATCTGCCTCTTAAAACGAATTTCAAAGACTCCCTCAGTCCCCATCTAATCCCATGCCCTACAACGCATTTTATCATTTTTGTTTGCTTTCTGTGACACGTTTTTTGTGCAAACACATACACACATTATTTTAAAATATTTATTTGAAAGTCAAAGTTACAGAAAGGGAAAGAGACAGAGAGATCTTCTTCCATCCATTGGTTCTCCCTGCAAGTGGCTGCAATGGCTAGGGCTGGGCCAGGCCAAAGCCAGGAGATGGGAGCCAGGAGCCAGGAGCTTCATCCAGGTCTCCCACATGGGTGGAAGGGACCCCGGGACTTGGGCCATCTTCCACTGCTTTTCCCACTTTGCATCAGCCCGTAACTGTGTTGGAATTATAGCAGCCAAGACTTAAACCAGCACCCATATTAGATGCTGGCGTCACAGGAGTTGGCTTAACCTGGTACACCACAGTGCTGGCCCCATACATTTTTTATTTTAAGAGAAGAAAAAAATGCATGGTAACATGGACTTTTAAAATTTATTTTGAGGGGTTGGCACTGTGGTGAAGTGGGCAAAGCTACCCGCAATGCTGGCATCCCATGTTGGTACCAGTTTGAGTCCTGGCCCCTCAAGTTCCAATCCAGCTCCCTGCGAATGCACCTGGGAAGGCAGTGGAGGATGGCTCAAGTGTCGGACCCTTGCACCCGTGGGAGACCCAGAAGAAGTTCATGTCTTCAGATTGGCTCAGCATTGGTCATGGCAACCCTTTGGGGATTGAACCAGTGGTTGCAATATACTTCTGTGTGTGTGTGTGTGTGTGTGTGTGTGTATATTTCTGTATCTCTGATTTTCAAGTAATAAATGCATCTTTTAAAAAATTGTTTTGACTCCATTGTACACTGCACAATCTGCAGAAGCTTAGGCCCCACGTATAAAACAGCACTGGATTTGCGAATAGACTGCACACATCTTCCCATGCACTTGGATTCTTCTCAATGACTTGTTGAACCCCAGGTAATGTCAACAGTTGTTACACTTGCTGCTCGGGAAATCCTTAGAACAGTCTGACTTGCTCAGTCTAGACACAGTTCATTTTGGGGGGCATTTTCTGTCTTAGGTTGGTTGACTCAGAAGATGTGGTGCTCAGGGCTGCTGACCTATGGCTCCGTCGAGGTACAGACACCCTCAGATTCACCCCCCAAACTTGCTCGAAGGCAGACCATAGGGTGCCAGGACTCCCTCCCTTTCTCCTCTCCCCGCTCTGCCTTCCTCTTGCTCCTCACACCAGTAGTTTGCAGTCTTTCTAATGTTGAAGTTTCCTCCTCCTCCTGACGCTGATCTCTCTGTGTTAACTCCCAGCCAGCCTAGCAAGAGAACAGGGTGACCAGTTGGTAAGGCCAGGTGCCTCTTTGGACAGCCAAGGAGTTGGCAGTGGGCACTCACATGTTCGTTTTCTACCCTGTCACGGCAGCGTGAATACCCCAGTACCACTCACGACAGCTGTGTTAGAGTTTTGGCCCCACGATAACTCACTGCAGGCAGGAACATTCATCTTGAACTTCCAGCACATTGAATGTTCACCAATAGAACACAGCTGTGTTCAGCTCAATGGATAATCCGTGTCCCACCTCCAAGGGCACCTACCATCCAGTGTCGCTTGTGTTTGAGCTTCATGCGAGTGGGAGGGTTTGCAGCATGGCATCAACTCTGAGGTTTGTCTGCAGTGCTGCATGGAATTGCAGGATTCCACTCTCACTTTTGCTGTGCTGCCGTTGGGTGTTTGGGTGGTGCTCAGTTTTGGGTTATTATAAACAGTGCTGCATTAATGAACAACCTCATGTCATTTGAGGAACATGTGTAAGCATTGCCATTGTGTTTGTATCTATACTGAAACTGCCGGCCATACGAAAGGCATATGCCAACCTTCTTTCAGTAGCACCAGATCATTTTCCAAAGAGGGCAATAGGCCCACGAAGAGCATTCAGGAATTCCAGTTGCAATGCATCTTCACCAACATTCCATAGCTTGCTTGCTTGCTTTCCTTCCTTTTTCTTTCTTTCTTTCTTTCTTTCTTTCTTTCTTTCTTTCTTTCTTTCTTTCTTTCTTTCTTTCTTTCTTTCTTTCCTTCCTTCCTTCCTTCCTTCCTTCCTTCCTTCCTTCCTTCCTTCCTTCCTTTCTCTTTCTCTCTTTCCTTCCTTCTTTCCTTTCTTTCTTTTTGAAGATTTACATATTTTTATTGGAAAGTCAGATATATACAGAGAGGAAGAGAGACACAGAGAAATATCTTCCTTCCGTCCAATGATTCACTCCCCAAGTGACCGCAATGGCTGGTGCTATGCCAATCCAAAACCAGGAGCCCAGATCCTCTTCCACGTCTCCCATGTGGGTGCAGAGTCCCAAGACCTTGGGCCATCCTCAACTGCTTTCCCTGGCCACAAGCAGGGAGCTGGATGGGAAGCGAGGCTGCCGGGATTAGAAATGGTGCCCATATGGGATCCCGGCACGTTCAAGGCGAGGACTTTAGCTGCTAGTCCATGGTGCCATGCGTTCTTTTCATTTCTTTTCTTTCCTTTTCTTTTTCCTTGTTTGTTCTTTTTTTTTTTTTTTTAATTAGAAAAGCAGATTTACAGAGAGAAGGAAAGAAAGAACTTCCACCAGCTGGTTCACTCCCCAAATGCTCACAATGGCTGGAGCTGAGCCAATCTGAAACCAAGATCCAGGAACTTCTTCTAGGTCTCCTGAGTAGGTGCAGGGTCCCAAGGCTTTGGAAATCCACCACTGCTTTCCCAGGCCACATTCAGAGAGCTGGATGGGGAGTGATGCAGCCAGGACTCAAGCCCAAGCCATAGGGGTTCCTGGCACTTGCGGGGGAGTAAATTAGCCCATTGAACCATCACGCTTGGGGCGCCATTTGATAGTTTCTATTTTGTGTTTTGAGGACTTACGGTGGGTTTGCAGGCCTGTTCGTTTGCTCTCTTTGTGTATTGTACCACGCTTACCTGCGGTAAGTGCTCACATCAAGCTGTGTTCTCCAGGATTACTTGGGTCAGTCTTGGACATTCGCAGTTTCATCCAAGTTTTTGAATCAGTGTTAAACATAAAAACAAAACCTGCCAAGATTTTGAATACTATCGATTAGATGTGGATTAATTTAGAGAGATGTGACATCTATGCCATCCCTTGGTTTGAAGATTCATTTATTTGAAAGGCAGGTTTTCAGAGAGGGAGAAGGAAGGGAGGGAAGAAAGGCAGAGAGAAAAAGAGAGAACAAGCAAGCTACCATCCACTGATTCACTCCCCAAATGGACACAGCATCCAGGGTTGGGCCAGGCTGAAGACAGGAGCCAGGAACTTCATCAGGTCTCCCACATGAGTGCAGAGTCCCAAGGACTTGGGCCATCTTTCGCTGCTTTCTCAAGTGCACTAGTAGGGGTCTGGATTGGAAGTAGAACAGCTGGGACTCAAATTGGTACCCATATGATATACCAGCATCATTGGCAGTTCCAGCCCTATCTGAACAATCTTGAGCCATCCAATTCATGATCACGTTGTATTTCTTCATGTTATTTGTGCCTTCTTTATTTGAAGTATTTTATAGTTTTGAGTATAGAGGTTTCACATAATTTTCTACTCCTGGGAATTTAATTTTTCATGTTTTAAAATTTTCCCCTTTGATTATTTCTGATGGCTAAAAAGTTTTTGTTTTTTTTTTTTTAATTTGAGAGATGGAAACAGACAGACTGACAGCTGCCCTTCTGTTTCATTTCCCAAATTGCAGAGCTGGACATGGCCAGTCTACGGCCATACCACCCTGAACGCGCCCGATCTCGCCTGATCTCGGAAGCTAAGCAGAGTCGGGCCTGGTTAGTACTTGGATGGCAGACATGGCCGAAACTGAGAGTCAGAAACTCAATACAGATGCCCTCATGTGGGTGGCAAGGGTTCAGCCATCCAAGCCTAGCAGGGTGTGTGCTATCAGGAAGCCTGGATGAGAAGCAGAACCAGGACTTGAAACCAGGCACCACGATATGGGATGTGGCATCTTAACTGCTATGCCTGTACCTGCCTCTGTTATTAATTCTAACGGTCGAATCGGCTTAGATTTTCCAAGTACTTACTGTCACACAGTCTATAAATAGAGTTTCATTTATTCTTTTCCAATCCCTAATAGCCATTTGTTTTGCTCACTGAACTCTGCTCTGGCAGGGACCTTGGACATTGTGAACAGAACTGGCAGCAGCAGCCAGGCTGGTTTTCTAAGAGAACTTGGAAAAAATTTTAGGAGACATTTAAGAAACAATGATTCAATGATTGGATGTTAACATTTTCCAAATGATGTCTCTGCATTTATGCGATGGTTGTATGTCCTGTCTTTATCTTTTCTGTCAAAATGATGGACGACACTGGTTGATGTTAGAATGGTAATCATCCTTATATTCTTGGAATAAGCCCCAATTGGGGGGAACATATTATTTTTATAATGTTGTTGGAATCAGTCTGCTAACATTTCGTGCAGGGGTCTTGCCTCTGACGGCATGAGAGATGGGCTCTGCCCTTATATTGTCTGGCTTATGTGTCTGGGTGCTGTTGGTCTCATGAATTGAGTTGGGAAACATTCGTTTCTCTTTTCTGCAAGAATCTGTATGAGATTTAGTGTTGCCTTTCTCTTACGTGTTTAGAATTCACTGGTGAAAATACCCAGGTCTGGGGTTTTCTTTAGGTTTCCATGATTAATCCAGTTGTTTTAAAAGCTATAAGACTTTGCTTCATGATTTTTGTGGCAGTTTTATTAAGACATAATTCACATGCCATACAAATCATCTACTCAAAGTGTACACAGTGATTTCTGTATAGACTGAGTTTTATAACCATCACCAAGATAATTTTGCTATATTGTGTTGACTTTTAAAAATGTATTTTCATTTTAGTTGAAACATACATATATGTGGAGAGATCTTCCTTCCGCTTGTTCACTCCCTAAATGCCTGCAGCAGCCAGGACTGGGCCAATCCTGGAGCCCAAGCAGGAGCCCAGAACTCAATCTGGGTTTTCCAGGTCGTGGCAAGGACCTTAGTCTTGTTTCCTGGGGTATTCAATACAGCAGAGAGTTGTACTGGAAGAAGAGCAACCAGTGTTCGAACCAGGCCGTCCAACAGAGGATGAAGGCGTCCCAAGAAAGCAAACAACTTTCATTTTATATCTAATTGATACATAAGTGTACATGTTTATAGGATACAATCGTGTTTCAATAAACGTAAACATCGTGTGATGATCAAATGAATAATTGACACCCCCACCAGCATTGTTAGATTCTTTTTAATCATCCAACACAGAAACCCTGCTCCTCCCTCATGCCCTACCCTCCAGTCCCCTTATCACTCCCACCTCAACTACTGATCCATTTTTTGTCTCTTATAGATTTACCTATCCTAGACAGTTCATATCATGGTCTTTTGTCCCTGGCTTATTGTACTGAGCATAATATTGTCAAGATCCATCCCTGTTGCAGCCTAATCAAGAATTCCTTTTTTTTTTTATTCTGGTGAGTGGCTGTGCCACACTGTGTTTATCTGTGTCTCAGCTGATGGGCATGTACATTTCCACTGCATGCTGATTAATGCTGCTGAGAATGTTCTTGTGGAAGTGTTGGTGGGAACATATGTTTTCTTTTCGTTTGGGGTAGATACCTATGAGTGGAATTGCTGACTCATACTTCATTATTTTTTATTGTTCGACCATAATATGCGTATCCCAAAGTACATTTAACGACTGCCTTATTGATGGTCATTTTGTTGTTTAACTTTTACTGTTAAATAGTGCTCCAGGCATTGCTCTTCAAGACATAGTTTGTGAGTGGTTGCTGGCTCTCGAACCACTTGTTCTGGCTCAGTAACCAGATTGGAATAAAAAGCTAAGAAAGTTGGGAAACTTTTACAGTGATGGAACCAGTCCTTCTATGTCTGCTGAATCCAATTGAAAAACCAAAAAAAGGTCAGGACTTTATGTTTTCTGTTTGTTTGTTTTTTTTTAATTTAACTTTTCTACTGTATCATCTTAGTGTGTTTTATCCAAGAATGGAGAAGATGACAAATGAGGAGTTGGAAGAAAGAAAAGACAAAAGGATCAGTAGGTGATACAGCACCATGTGTCCCATGCTGCCCCATTCCCCTGTCCTGGCTGAAAAGAAGAGTTGGCCAACCAGGCCCCACTCTGAGCAGGAGACAAGATTTTGAGGCTAGTTAGTGAGGAGGGAAGGGATGCCACACTATGATGCTAACAAACAGCAGTCAGATCCATGGGTGTGTGAAAAGTAAGCCATCTGGATGATAGGGATGATTCTGCACCATTTAAAAGACAGTTCCAAATCAGGCTGAGGATGCATGAGCTCTAAAGAGGTTGTGCCCAGTGATAGGTGCAGGTTACAGAGAGATGCCCGCTGTGCCACCCCCCTAGTGAGGGGGGCCCAGAGTTGTCAGAGTCCCAAAGGCGGAGTGGTCAGCAGCTGCGGCTCCATAGAGGGAGTGTGGGCATTCAGCATGGAGAGGGCGTGGGCATCAGCCTGGATAGAGAGTGGACACTCAGTGTAGAGAGAGCATGGGCACTAGCCTGAATAGAGTGTGGGCACTCAGTGTGGAGGGCGTAGGCACTCAATGTGGAGAGGGCGTGGGCACTCAGTGTGGAGGGCATAGGCACTCAATGTGGAGAGGGCGTGGGCACTCAGCATGAGAAGGCGTGGGCACTCAATGTGGAGAGGGCGTGGGCACTCAGCGGGGAGAGGTAGTGGGCATTCAGCATGGAGGGCATGGACACTCAGCGGGGAGAGGGCATGGCTGCATAAATTGTGGTTGTACCTTGGTGCCATCCAATGGTACATGGAAAAACAGCCAAAATAGCCCGTTTTAGGTTGTCACGTTTTATCTTACCATCCTTATCCACACATTGTAGCACAGATGGTTCTGTCACAGCCTTCCTCTGTGGCAAGATGCCACCCAGGCCCATCCATGTTCTCCTCATGGCAGCTGCTCATAGCCCTTGGTGTTCATCCCCCTGAACAGGTGTGACTACACTACACCCCCCAGCCTTGGGGTCTCCCCACCCTCCATAGCCCAGGGCGTCTGCCTACACAGTTTCTCCTGGTTCCAGATTGTATGTGTGTGTGTGACTCAGGAGGTCCTCCTTGTCCCCTACCACTCCTGTCCTGTGACCAATGCAGAGTGAGGGGACTTCTGGGGGCCTCTGGGGGCTTCTCCAGGCCCCAGGGCGTCACAGAGCCATGTGGAGATGTCGAGGTGGATGGGTGAGAGCATGCCTGCCCCTCCACCCACCATCCTGCCATGGGCTGCTTATTTGAGGTATCCAGCACAGTCAGAGACAGAGAGTGGAATGGTGGGTGTCTTGGCCTTGGGCAGGGGGGACAGCGACTCAGCTGGAGAAATGCAGATGGGACAAGAGGAAGGTCACAGCACAGCGCACGCATCCTCACTACCGGCAAACTGTACACTGAGACATGGTTACTATGATGCGTTTTGTGTTACTGATACTTACAAGCAAAAATTGACTTCATTTAGATAGATTCAGAACTACGTACTTCTCAACGGTAGCCACAGTCTCATTCTTCTGCAGTCTATTCCGTGGGCATCTCCCCAGCTGATCAGTGAGGTTAGTCTCAGCCACGTGTCTTGCTCCAATGAGGTGGGGACTAAGTGAGAAAGCAGAAGCAGCAGTGCCGCATCATCTTAGTCAGCTCAGGCTGCTGTGCAGTAGAGCATCCGATCTGGGCAGCTGGCACAACAGACCTTCATCTTTCTCAGCTCTGGAAGCTGGGGGCTGCCAGTAGGTTCTAGTGAGGGTTTGTCCGCTGGCTTGCAGACAGCTGCCTTCTTGCTGGTCCTCACGTGGTAGAGAAAGAAGCTGCTCGGGTCCCTGTCTCTTTTCCAGGGACACTAATCCCGTTGCAGGGTCCCTTCTTTACCAGCACCCAGGAACACCTCACATCATATTCCATCGTCACATTTGGGATTGGGGCTGACTCACGTAGCAAGGCAGACACGGACATTCACAGCCTGGGGCCCACTCACTGGTGTGTGGCCATGGATAGGCCACTTGAATGCCTACAGACTCAGGTTTCCTTCTGCAAGATGGTGATGAGAATGGTTCCCCTTTGGGGTTTCTTTGTGACTGGTGCTGGCAGCTCTGGAAGCTGCGTCTCGAGGAGCTTGACTGGTTGTCTGAGTGAGCATCCGATTATTATTTCCAGAGCACCTGGGGACCCTTCAGCCGGAGGCCCGTGGTGATGGAGGGAGGAGGACCCTTCTGCCACTTATCCCTGCAAGCTGCTCCTGCCAAGGCTGCTTCCAGTTGTTCCCATGGTTTTTAGCTTAAGACAGTCACGGAGCAAGCTGTTTCCCCTGGCCTTGCCCAAGACATGGTTCATAGAGATTCTACCAATGTCCTGATTATTTTTAAAGAGACCATGACTAAATCATGACTAGATTAAACAGACAGGAAAAAAAAAGTGGGGAGCTTGGAAAAATTGCTCAGTCTGAGCCCTGGGCTTGTCCATTCTACAGGGAGGTCACTCAGGCCCCACTGATTCACTCCCCAAAGGGCCACAGCTGGCACTAGGCAGGGCACAAGCCAGCAGCCAGGAACTCCATGTGGGTGACAGAGTCCCAAGCACTTGGACCATCATGCACTGCTTCCCGGGTTGGAAGTAGAGTAGCTGGAACTTGGATCCAGCGCTTCAATATGCAATGTCAGCATGCCAGGCAGTGGCTTAACCTACTGTGCCATCACACCCTGGGGCTTGTTCTCCTGAATTAGGACCCAGATACTCCGTTGTGAAGGAGCTAGGCCTCAACTAGTGAATGATGAGAGACCACAGGGGGATAGCTGCTGGGCAGAGGTCATCTGAAGCGGACAGCCCCATGAGTGGCCTCAGATGTCGGCGCGTAGCTCAGCACCCTGACTCTGTGCAATCCTGACAAGTGGTTAGCAGATGTTTGGATCTTGTTGTCATGCAGCGATGGGGGACTAATACACCCTCTCTAAGACACCCCCCCCCCACTGGTTCCAGGCTCAGAAATTCTACTGGAGGTAAGACCCTTCCCCCCCCAATAGCTCCAGGAAAAAGTTAAGGGATCAAGGGGTCGGGTTTTGCTGAATCAACACAAGAAATTTTCACATCTTGGAGTGCACCACTGTGGCCAGGAGAAAAGACAGGGTGGATGTTCGTGTATATCCTTGAAGTGAGCTTGAAGGTGGGGCAGTCACAGCCGAGGCACAGGCTGTTGGCGTGGGGTAAGGAAGGGAGCCAAATGAGGCCATTCACAGTTTCAGACCCCAGACCCCTTCCAAGGGGCGTGTGTGGAATCCATGAAGTGAGACTGAGTGGCCATTGAGTGGCCTTAGTTGAGGAGGAACTTTACAAAGGGATAACATTTAATCCAGGACTTGGCCTGCGTATGGGACAAGAAGTGTAAGCGGATGTAGAAGACCTGGAGGCAGGAATCCGCACCCCCTGGGTGACAGATAGGTGAAGGCGCTGGGAGGGGTCTGGCATGGCCTTGTGTCCTCCATGAAAGCTGCTGTGCTGGGCAGGACTCCAGAGCTGTTTTCGTTCTCTCTGCTTGAATGGAAGCCCCAGTTGTACTTTCAGAAAGTTTCCGGGTATTAGATGTTGGTGTGTGTGTGTATGAGGGAGAGAAAAGGGGGGAGGAGGAGAGAATGGGGCGGCTGCGTGACCCGAAGAAATCCTGGAAATGTCTTTTCAGAATTCAGCTTGGAGGGCACGGTCTGAAGAATGAGACATTGCACTGGACTTTTGCAGCATGCCAGCTGCCCAGCGAACTGAGCAGTGGCATCTGAGCATGGCAGGTACAGTAGGAAGGCGGCTGGGTCCCCCAGCAAGAGGACAAAGGAGACACAAGTGGCCACCATGTTGGTCCTCCCCCGGGGCTGCCCCGTTACCATCCTTCCCTGCACACCCTCTTGTCCCCCATGCTTGCCCAGCCTTGATTTGCACAGGTGAGGGGCTCTGTGCCAGCTTTTCACTGCCCAGCCATCTGGGCCAGTCACCTCCTGGGAATAGAAGCTGAGTAAGAGATGGTCCTTTGAAAGGTTGAGTGGTGACATAGAGGCCACTGGAGCTGGCAGAGGCCCAGGGGAGGGAGGTGAGGGCCACCCGCTTATCTCAGGACAGACCGAAGGAAAGAGCCAGCTCTTCGTTTGGGAAGTTGGGAGGCTGGCGGACTTGTGCTGGAAAAACATTTAGACAGCTGTCTGGCTGAGCCTCTCCCAGCACAGCAGGAAGCGCTGCCTGCTGTGGGTGTTGGGCCATTTGTCATGACTGTCACCAGAGACCTGAGGCTGCAGAACTTATCAGAGGAAGCGTGCTTGCGAGCTGCCAGTTCTGGAGTTCAAGAGCATGGCACCGACAAGCGCTGACTCAGCTATGGTGGATGGTGGGAGTGTCTGCACATGAGCAGGTCACCTGCAAAGACAGGAGCCAGAGGGGTTCCAGGGTCAGCTGGTTGTCATCCAGGCTGGCTCTCCAGAGAGCCCAGAGTCCCAAGGGGAGCTGCTGCCACCCCTCCCGGCTCCCAGGCTCCGCCTCTTAAAGGGCTCGCCTTCTTCCTACACTACCACCCCGGGAACCAAACCTCCAGCACCTTGTTAAGAAAGCACAGCTCAGGGCAAGTGACATCTGGCCCACACCTTTTCAGGGTCCCTCGGGGCTTCCTTGGCTCACCTAGCCAGCAGCTTCAGCTCTTTGGCCTCCTGCCTGCAGCTCTCTCCAGCCTCTGGTCATCCCCCACCTCTAGGAGCAGCGTCTCTGAGAGCCACCCTGACCTGTTCTGAGCTTTGGGCCCATCCAGATGCCCTGCAGGGTAGCCCTCCTGCACTGACTGGCGGTGGCCTCTGGGGTCTCTGACCACATCCTGGCGCCCGAGACAAATTCAGGAAACAATTTGTAGAGAAGTAAAGACAGGGAGAATTTCCCAGGGCATTCGATATAAAGGAGTCCGAAGATGAGCATAAAGTCATCATCCTTTTGCTAAGATTATTTATTTATTTATTTGAAAAGCAGAGTTACAGACAAAGAGGGGGAAAGACGGTGAGATCTCCCATCTGCTGACTTACTCGCTACACAGCCACAGTGGCCGAGGCCAGGATGCAGAAACTTTGTTCAGATGTGCAACATGTGCTGCTGCTCTCTCAGGCCACTGGTAGGGGGCTGGATCAGAAGGAGAGCAGCCGGGGCTCAAAGCAGTACCCACGTGGAATGCTGGCGCCGCAGGAAGTGGCTCTGACTGCTGTACCACGTACTGGCCCCTGATGGCGCGATTCTTTGGCCCTGCCACAGGGTGAGCCTGAAGGAACACTGGTTGCTAACCTTGAACTGGAATTCACACTACAGTGATTCAAATCTTTGTGGCCTGCCTAAAACGCCTCTGGCCCTGGTCCCTGAGCTCAGGATTGGCAACACCCATTGCAGACTGGCTGGGCCCTCTCTGCCCTGCTGAAGCCCTCCACTCCTGTCCCGGGACTCTTTTTATTGCAAATAATGAAACAAAACTGGAGCCGGCTCCAGCATCAAAGGGTATTTATCAGGTTCTGGAGTTGGTTGGTTTCTGGAGCAGCTGACACCCCACTCCACCCCCAGTAGACTTGCCTGTCTCTGGGCTCGGGTCTTCAGCTTCCTACCCGGCTGAGCCCTTTCCCTGGGAGGCAGCGTCAGGTCACAGCCCACTGGCGGAGTACCCAGCAGAACCCCATAGGGGATGCTCTTGTCCCCTGAGCCTGTCACCGTTTTGGGGAAGGTGTGGGACTTTGCATGGCCAGGCCTGGGTCATACATCCACCCTCAGCGCAGAAGTTGAGTCGACCCGATCCAAACCCCAGACTGAGCCTGGTGAAGGTATTGGCTTCCCACAGGAACTTAGGATGATAACAGAAGAACGGGTGGTGTGCTGGAAGACGTAGACTACAATGCCTACTCCCTCCCACGTGTTTCCTTTCCATTCCCTGCCTGGAATATGCATTTACCTATTCTCTCTAAGGTTCTTCCACGGTACACCTCCTCCCTGAAGCCACCCTTGATTGCCCCAGCACACCCTGCCTGCTTCCCTCCCAGAGCTCCCAGGAGACTCATCTTCCTTTCCTGCCTAGTCAGGGTGAGTTAGTGACCTCAGGCTGTCACTGTCTCCCTATTTTAAGCCCTTATGTCCCCCACACCCATATTGTGAGGTTAGATCCTGAGGCAGCTATGCCGTTGAAGTTGATTCCAACGTGGACTGCTCTCCAGTGCTCCTGCCCCACTGTGATGTGTCCACAGCTGCCATTTTTCCATATTGGTGAGGCTTTTCCCATGACTCTTGGACACCTTCTCCTTTTCCATCTTGCCCTGGTTGCATTAGGTTGGAGCCGTAGGGTCCACAGGGTTGGTGGTGCTGCTGTAGGCTGCCTTCCTGATGAGCAGCCAAGTTGTTTGGCCTCCTACCTTTGTTTCATCCCCTTACACATGGAAAAACAAGCAGTTGCTGAAAGAGTGGACTCAACAGACAGTGCAGACATTGATGGGTGCAGCCTGGACTGGGGCTTCCAGCCAGGCACTCATTGAAGGAGGGCATGAGGAAACGGAAGGGTGAATGAGTGGTCATTTGTTGAGCCACATGCGCTGCTCAGCATAGGGACAGTAAACCAGGCAGGGCCAGCAGCCAGGTGGTCCCATGAGGAGGAGGCTGGCCAGCACCAAGGCTGGTCAAGTGAAGCCAAGCAACACCAGCACTTTTGCCTTGTCCAGACGTGGGGTGAGCCTACCATCTTAGCGAGCGCATTTTGATTTTCCATTTGTAAACTCTCTTCCCCATTCCCAGGCTGTGTGACTCAGGCTGGGACAGACTGGGCTGGGCTTTACTAAAGTACCAGGCCCTTTCTGGAACTATTGAAATAGAGAATGTCTCTTCCTACTAGGGTTGCAGAACTGATATAATGTGGGGGGCCCTGAGGAGGAAGGGGCATCCCCCAACACAGAGAAATCAGAGCTAAAGACTGGAAGAGAAGCCCGATGGTGTTCTTGGAGTACCTGGATCCAGCCATACCTGCATTTCTGCGGATTTTCTTTCAGTCATACAAACTGGACTCAGGGGCTGACCGTTAGTGATAAAAATGGGGCCTGATAGGCTGGCCTGCCAAAATGGTTGTTCTGCAGAAATTTCTATCATGATGCAGGAACGGTATCCCTGTTGACACTCATTCCCACGCATCTCTGCATTTTCTACATCCTTACTGAGGTCATGAAAATAAGCTGCCATGGACAGGAACTAGCCAGTGCAGCCAGTGGAAGCTGCGTGCAGAGGCCCTGTTCTGGGCCTTGCCTGCCCCTCTGTAACAGCCCATTGAGTGCAGTGGCCCTGTTCCAGCAGGGACTTGGGAGGCCAGGGATGTCTGAATCTGCAAGTGTGTGGAACACATGGAGCGGCGCTTTCCTCAAGTTTTTCCGCACTCAAGGTCTCCTGGGTATGTCGGTTCCTATTTTACATATTCTGTTGGTTTGGTAATGGAAATAATTACATGCACTGATAAAGTGTGGCAGCAAATGAAAGCAAATGATATAAAAGCCCCCATCTGAGTGCTTCCATGGACACATGATGGGGATCTTGGTCTGCAGCTAAAGAGGAACAGACTCTAGGGCTTTTCCTCTCTGGCTGGTTCCCAGCGAAACATCTTCAGCTCTAGGTCTCGTGGATCACTGAGAATTTGCCCACATCATGGAGTCTTTTCAAATCCCATCGGAGGACATCCTCTATAGGAGAGTCCTCGAGAGTAGAATCACCCTGTAAAAGAGTCGCAGAAATGGGCAAAGTGAAGGGTCTTTTAGCTGGTCTTTCACTATAACCAGCAAGCCTCTGGTGTAGGACTTCACTGGTCCTGGACAACATGAAATGTAACAGAGCATCAGACGTAACCAGTTTGAATTGATACATAGATTTTGTAACCAGTAAGAGGGCCCTGATGTATGGGAGGGAAGGCCTTCTCTTGGGTCCGACTGGTGAAGTTTAAGGGGACCTACTCAATTCTAACATCCTGAAGTACAGAGGACAATACTCTTTTGTCAACTGCTATAGTTTGTTCTTGGACCTTTCCAAACTGTTTTAAGTACAAACAGATTTTGCTGTATCATTTCAGAGTTTAACGAGTGATTTGTATACACTGCCTAAAATTTAAATACAAAATTTTACTTAAATTTATATAAAATATCACTTGGGCATAGTTTATCAGAATTTCTGTTTACATCTCATATCCCCAAGGATTATTGCCTTATTGCTAATTGTAACACTGCACAACTGGGGAATTAAAATCTATTAAAAGCCTCGATCAAGTGCTTAAGATCAATAAATTACATGCCTCACAGTTCCCTACTTATGTAAAATACTTCCTTAACGTTTCCTACATTCAAACAAAAAGCCAGCAAGGGGTGGGCACTGTGACACAGTGAGTTAAGTCCCTTTTTGTGCTGTCTGCATTTAATATCAAAGTGCTGTCCCACTTTAATCTAGCTCCTTATTAAAGGGACTGGCAGACAGAAGAGGAGGGCTCAGGTAACTATGGCCCTGCCACCCACACGGACACACAAACGGAGTTTCTGAACCCTGGCTTTCAACCTGGTCTAGCCCTGGCTTTTGTGACAATTTGGAGAGTGAACCAATCAATGACTGAAAGATCCCTCTTCCCTCCCTCTCTCTCCCTCTACATCACTCTGACGGTCAAATAAACTGTTTACAACAAACGGCTAAATACTAAAATGAAATAGACACGAGACAGCTGAATGGTACCTTATAGCCATTTTAAGGTATATAGCAGCCGGTCCTGTATATAAACTAAAATTGAAATGTCAATGAGCTAATCAGAGGTTGTGGTTAAGGACTTGCTTTTTTTTTTTTTTTTTTTTTTTTTTTAACATACTGGTTACTCAAAACCATGTCAATTCCATAATGTTGCAAATTGCTGTTGATGTTATATTGGGACTCTTAATTGACTGGGATGATATTCTACCAGCTCTAACTTCGGACCAGAGATGGTCTCCCCAAGAAACTGTTCAACCCATCTGGACAATAAGTAGCTGGACTCTATGCTTAGTATACGTTTGCAGGGAAAGAATCTTGATTGAATTTGAACTGTAATACTGCATCAAGGTGGAGGAATCCACCAGGGGGGAGGGGAGGGGTAGGGGTGGGGGGATTCCCAGAGCCTATGAAACTGTCACATAATGCAAAATAATTTAATTAATAAAAAAATATAAATAAACAGTGTTTAAAAGTTACCAAAACATACCATAGCATAGCAATTGTGGTAGACGTTATGAAAAAAAGGAAACAGTGATTTGAAGATATGACTAAATACAAAAATAATGTTACATATTTCTGAGTCTTATAAATACACAGAATTTGTGTTTGTTTAGATTACTTTTAGGATAAAAGGAAAAAAATACTTCCCCATTTCTTTCTCCAACTCCCCCCCCCCTTTATTGGAAAAGCAAATGTACAGAGAGAAGGCTAGAAAAAGAGAAAGATCTTCCATCCACTGGTTCACTCCCCCGATGGCTGCAACAGCCGAAGCTGAGCCGGAGCTTCCTCCAGGTCTCCCACGCAGGTGCAGGGTCCCAAAACTTCGGCCATCCTCCACTGCTTTCCCCGGCCAGAAGCAGGGAGCTGGATGGGAAGCGGAGCAGCCAGGACACACACCAGCACCCATACAGGATGCCAGTGCTTGTAGGTGAAGGATTAGCCAATTGAGCTATCACACTGAACCCTCCCATTTCTGTTATTTCCTTTGAATGACTCCACTGTTTAGATATAGATATTTTCCTGGAAAGGTCTCTAGAATTTTGCTTTAACCCTGTAGGAAACATTTCTTGCAATAGATCTTTCTTATTTTTAATTTTTTCCCATTTTAAAAAAGTTTACCATGATACAGTTTGGTAGGTGGAAGGATTCTTCTTCTCTTCCTTCTCCCCTTCTGCCCTCTCCATTATTTTCTCCTGCCATAATAGGTCTTTTTAAAAAACTATAGATTTTAGTTATATAAAATAAACAAATTTCACACATCTCAGAATACAGATTTGGGAATACAGTGTACCTTCCCATCCTGCCCTGCTTCCCACCCACGTCCCTCCCCCCTTCCTCCCGCCCACTCACGTCCCTCCCCAACCCACCCTGCCCTCCCTCCTGGCCCCTTCACTTGCCCACCCACGTCCCTCCCCCACCTTGCCTCCTCCCTGCCCCACCTGCCTGCCATCCACGTCCCTCCCCCACCCTGCCTCCTCCCTGCCCCACCTGCCTGCCACCCACGTCCCTCCCCCACCCTGCCTCCTCCCTGCCCCACCTGCCTGCCATCCACGTCCCTCCCCCACCCTGCCTCCTCCCTGCCCCACCTGCCTGCCATCCACGTCCCTCCCCCACCCTGCCTCCTCCCTGCCCCACCTGCCTGCCACCCACGTCCCTGCCCCACCCCGCTTCCTCCCTGCCCCACCTGCCTGCCACCCACGTCCCTCCCCCACCCTGCCTCCTCCCTGCCCCACCTGCTGCCCATGTCCTTCCCCCGCCTGCTCTGCCCTCCCTCCTGCCCATGTTCCTTGCCAACTTTCCCCTTTCCTTTTTCTCTTTTTTTGTAACAGATCCTAATACTTTCTGCAAAAGCACAATGATATGCAATGATACCTAAAATTATATTTTTGACCGTATCTTGTTTGAAAGATCTCTGTCATCTTTGTTGTTAATGTTATTCTTGCCTGGTAAAATAAATACAATTATCCAAAAAACAAAAAAAAAGGAATCTGAAATACTCTGGTCCTAAGCATCTTAAGAAAGGGACACCCAACCTGAATCCGAACTTGGGGTGAAGGGAGACTCAGAGGGCAGGGGGTGAAGGGAGACTTTAAGGGGAAGGATCAGGGTGGGGATGCTATTTGGTCTAACAGTTAAGATGCTGATGTCCATGATCGGACTGCCTCTGCTTGAGTTCTGGCTACATTTCCTGATTCCACTTCCTGCCAGTGCAGACCCTGGGAAACAGTAGCGACAACCCAAGTGACTGAGTCCTTGCCACACATGGGGAAAACTTAGATCAAGTTTCTGGCTCCTAAATGTGGTCCTGGCCCAGCTCTGGCCATTGTGGGTATTTAGGGTTATGAGCCAGAGGACGGGAGCATTCTCTCTCTCTCTCTCTCTCTTCCTCCCTCTCTCTCTCTGCCTTCAGCAGAGCTGTTCGTTCTGTGTGTATGTCTGGTCCCCAGGCTGCCCTGGTTTATATGCGCATTTTGGTGCTGGCCCTCTAGTTGGGTTGTCTGGGATCACAATGCGCATGCACACACAACCTGCACACAAGGTGTCTGCCGCCGTTGCACACCAGCCCCTGGCCCACCCCAAGTCACTGGTGCTCGAAAGTCCCCTTGGTTCTCTGTGTCCGCTGACCTGTGTCTGGCATACACATGGTCCTCCACCATCTGGGGGCATGCACGGGGAGCGGTGGCCCATGCTCCTCATTGCATGACTGGGTCATGGGTTCTGCAGCTTTTCAGTGTAACCGTAACTGTGCAGCATCCAGGGCTGAGGACTTTCCCTGCCTGGGGCCTGGTTGACAACCCAGATCGACAGTGCTGCCCTAGGGATGTTTTCTAACTGGAGTTCATGTGGACAAAATGTGTGTTCTCTGGGAGGGGAAATCTTCTCCCTGGTTGATTGTTTTCCAAAAACAATAACTTGCCTGGTTAGTTGTCCTCCGTTTTCCTCTCTCCTGCCCCCAAATTACAGAAAACAAAACATCCAGGTCATGTTTCCAGATTTAATTTCATAAACTGAAAACACATTTTAAATCTCAAAGGGCTAAAGGCACCTTCATCTGGTTAGCTCCAGCCGTTTTTCATGTTTACGCAGCATGCAGTCCTGTAGCTCTTTCCTGTAGTAGACAAACTGGTTCCTTGGCTAAAACCTCCTCAACTCATTTCATTTTTTTGAGATTGTTTTATTGTGGCAAAGAACATATAGCAGCAAAATTGTCCTTTGAATCATTTTGGGTGTACAGTTCAGCAACATTAATTGCATGCACAATGTCTTGTGCCTCTACTACCACTGTTTCCACAATTGCTTCATTACCCCCAACAGAAACTCGCAGTCATTAACCAGTAACTGCCCATGAACTCCTCCCTCAGCCCTGTTTAAAAACTACCATCTGTTTATGGTTTTCCTAGTATTGATATTTCATGCCAATGGAGTCCAACAACTTTGTGCCTGGCTTGTTTCTCTTAACAAAGTGCTCCTGGGGGTCACCAAGTTGTAGCATGCGTCAACACTTCATTCTTTTGAATGGCTGGATAATATTTCATTATATGTGTGTATCATATGCTATGTATACCTTTTGATCTCAGTTGCTTTTGAATGGCTTTGGGGAGTGAACCCAATGTTGTCCCTATTTTAACTTCACTGTGTAGTGCCATTTCATTTGGATGACCAAGTAGAATGAAGCTGAACCAACATGAACTGACTTCATTGTTCACTGTAATCGGGGCTCTATGTTGTCACCACGCAGTCAGTGTGATCGCAGTTAATACTCACAAAGGCAAAACAAACAGATCTCAACACTGCATGGCTCAGGGAACACTTCTGATGCCTCTCACTGGGTCTAGGTTGCTGTTTTTTTCACTCCTCACCTGCCAGTTTCAGGTGGCAACTTACTGTTAGCTACACATTCATCCTGACAACACGTAAACGATCACCTGTTGGAGACACTGGGAATTCAGTTCAGTAGTTTCCTGGAAATTTCACTTTCTGCAGCTCGCTGCAGTGAGTTCCAGCCCAAAATTCACAGAGATGGAAAGGAGTTCATTCAGGGCCTTCACTCTGTGCTCAGGAACCTCGAACCTATCAGAAGCCAGGAGCTCCACAGAGCTTGTTTGGGGCAGTGGGTTTGATTCTACATTGTAGTCCATGGGGGAGAGACTCAAGGATGCCCATAAGGGCAGAGGCAGAGGGGCATGTGCTTCTATAGGTGCTGAGGGGTAGAACTGCTGGACACTGGGTTCCAGGTGCTAGGCGAAGGGAGACGGAAAGATGCCGGGGAGACCACCCAGTGCCAATCCAGGCATGTGGAGCAGGGTGGGTGGGAGAGCGGAGGTTGCAGTGGCATCAAGGAGGCTACCCTAACTGCTTCTAGTGTCAGAGACTCAGGGAGGGCAATGACTGGAGCAGTCTGGAGGAGAGCAGGTGAAGTCCTGGACCTGACAAACTCGCAAAGTCAAAAGGACCCTGGAGAAAGAAAGGAGAGGCGTTGTGCAGGTGGGGAGAACAAGGCTTGCCCAGGGTACCAAGTGAGAAATTGGAGAGGACTAGGGCGGTGGATGGGAGATGTGGGAAGAAAGAGGGAATGAAGCCAGAGACAGCAGCTGGCAAGGGCACAGTAGCCACAGCCCAGTCCAGGAAAGGTGGATCAAGGAAGGGGACTACAGAAGATTAAGGCTTTGCCTTGCAAGTGTCTGTCTCCTGGGTGAAGGCTGAGGGGCATGGAATGCTCAGGGAGCAGGAGATTTTAAGACTGGATATGGGTGCGCAAAAGGGCGTGACAGATTCTAAAGGCCTGGGAAGATTCATAGGCACATCCTTCCTTCTGCAGCCTCCTGGAAAGGGCTCACACCCACTTCTGGCCTTCCAACAGCATTTGAAGATGCCCCCACCGAAGTGGGCAGACTGCAGGAGGAGCCAAGGTGGGGATAGGGTGGGAGGGATGGCAGTGGGGGTGCGGCAAGGCTGCAGTGAGCAGATGTTCCCAGAAGGCCCCGGGAAATCAGAGCCTGGCACCATGCCCACCTCTGCATCTGCAGCTCAGCTGCCTCCATGTTTGCACAGCACATGGCGCTTGGGTGGGTGTCCTTTAGAACACGCAGCAACTTTCTTCTGCCTGGAAAAAAAGTTTGGCTTCAAAGAGAATGATTTTATTCTCATTGGACTTGGGGTTGGGGGCAGGAGCTCAAAAAAAAAAAAAAAAAAAAGCTCCAAATAAAAGTTAGAACTTTGGCAGAAAACATAAACGTGATTTGGTCCCTCTTTACTCTGCTTTGTTCTGAAAGAGAATGTTTTTTTCTTGAGCGACAGAAAGAGCACGCATACTCTCATCCCCCAGCTCTTTCCCCAGATGGCCAAGTCCTGGCTCAGAACCAAAGCTGGGAGCTGAGAACTCAGTGCAGGTCTCCTGCGTGGGTGGCAGGGACCCGATTGCATGAACCATCACCTGCTACCTCCCAAGGTTTTCTTCAGGAGGAAGCTAGAGTGAGGAGTGGCCCCAGTACTGGACCCCGGGTACCCCACTGTGAAATGTGAGCATCCTGACTGCTACGTTAAATGCTCACCCAGACTCTGAAAATGATGAGTCATATTATTAGAAAATCTGGCCGGGAGTTTGCATGGGTGTGTGAAATGAACCTGTGCCCTGGGCCTACGAGGCATTCTGAGGCAAGGAAGTTGGGGTCTGTTCCTGCACTGTGGTATCTTCCCTCCTGCACCTATTGGTTGCAAACACAGATTTTTTTTTCCTATGCTGGTCGACACCCCTAACATCTCAAAGCATCCCCTCGGAGCTACAGCTGCAGTGTTAACTTCCCAGCCCGGAAGCCCTGGGCAAGTGGCACTGAATGCGCTGGTGAAGGTGAACGCATGGGTTGGTTGGTGGGCAAGATTAGAGAGAACTTCTGGGCTCTCACCAAGAGCCCTGGGCTCCAGGTTCTGTTTCTGAGTCCAAGCTTCTTCCTGCTGTTTCCAAAGAAACCCTGACATCAAATCTCGCTGCTCTTACAGCCTTCAGAGACTCCTAGTGCTCCTTCAAAGAACTCCTGATCCCACAAGCATGAAATCTACGTGTTGCCAGCAATTCCACCCTGGCCGCTCACTGTCAGCCTTGAGGGCTCCTCCGTCCAGACATATCTGCTCATCCTGGCTCTGTCACCCTCTTCACACAGTGTAGCTTTGGGATTACACCTGCCTGGGTTCACCATGTGCAGTCTTGGGCAAAGCAGGCTGGAATCACAGGGCTGCCTCACCCACCACTCCGAGACGGGAGAGAATTTAGAGCAGGACTGAAGAGCTGTCTGTACCCACCTGTTCAAAGCAGCACTGGTCATGGTGACTGCAACCAGGGAGCAGCCACAGTGTGCACGGGGAGGTGAGTGAATGCAATAAAGGACAGGAAGGGCTGGCCAGTGCTGTGACAGGAGAACCCCCCAACAGTAAGCCAGTCACAGAAGAATAAACGCTGTGTAGCCTTTAGCGTGTGCATGAGGTACCCAGGGTGGGAAAATTCATAGCAATGGCAGGATGATGACCCAGGCCAGGGAGAGCAGGGGACAGAGTGGTCAGGCAAAAGGTTTCATTTTTATCAGATGAAGGATTCCGTACAGGATGGTGGTGACATTACGCAGCAGTGTGAGGGAACTTAATGCCACTTATTGATGGTGACAGTGGGTCCAATGCTGTGACATCAGGTAAAGCCATCACCTGCATTGGGCACCAGTTCTTATCCCAGCTTCCCCACCACCCACCACTTCCATCTTAATGCCTGGGGAAAAGAGTGGAAGATGCTCCACATCTTTGGCCCCTTGTCAGCCACATAGGAGACTTGGATGAAGCTCCTGGCTTGCACCTGACCCAGCGCTGGCCACTGTGGCCATCTTGGGGAGACAGCCAGTTTATGAAAGACATCTCTCTCTTTCCCTCTGTCTCGAAGTCCAACTTTCAAATAAATCGGGCCCGGCGGCGTGGCCTAGCAGCTAAAGTCCTCGCCTTGAACGCCCCAGGATCCCATATGGGCGCCGGTTCTAATCCCGGAAGCTCCACTTCCCATCCAGCTCCCTGCTTGTGGCCTGGGAAAGCAGTCGAGGACGGCCCAATACTTTGGGACCCTGCACCCGCGTGGGAGACCCGGAAGAGGTTCCTGGTTCCCGGCTTCGGATTGGCGCAGCACCGGCCGTTGCGGCTCACTTGGGGAGTGAATCATCGGACGGAAGATCTTCCTCTCTGTCTCTCCTCCTCTCTGTATATCTGACTTTGTAACAAAATAAATAAATCTTTAAAAATAAATAATTAATTACATTTTCAAGATTTTTTTTACTGGAAATTCAAATATAGGGAGAAGAGGAAATACAGAGAGGAAGATCTTCTGTCTGATAATTCACTCCCCAAGTGGCTGCAATGGCCAGAGCTGAACTGATCTGAAGCCAGGAGCTTCTTCTGGGTCTCCCACGCAGGTGTAGAGTCCCAAGGCTTTGGGCCGTCCTCGACTGCTTTCCCAGGCCACTAGCAGGGAGCTGGATGGGAAGTGGGCTGCAGTGACATGAACCGGCGCTCATATGAGATCCTGGCGTATGCAAGGCAGGACTTTAGCCTCTAGGATACCGTGCCAGGGACAATTACATAATTTTTTAAATAGTTATATGGTAAAATATCAGTTATCACAATTTAACAGTTTTTAGAAAATAGAACAGAGCAAATGAAGGAAGGTCAGTTCCTGAAAAGGACTTCCCTGCTGGTGGTGGCTCATAGAACACAGGACTCCACCACAGAAATGGGACCTGCAGACTCCAGCCAAGAGAACTGAACCTTGTCAGGATCCTACATGAGCAGGAAACAGATTCTTCCCGCCACAGAGCCTCCCACCCACCCCCCAACCCGCCGCCAACACTGCTGAGCCTCCAGGGCTTCAGGGAGGAGCACAGCCTGCAGACACCATGACTAACCAGGTCCTGACCAAAGGATGCTAAGGTCCTATGTTTGTGCTGCATTAAGCACCACCCATCTCCCAAAGCTAAGGAAAGTCCTGATTCCTGTGCTGCCTCTGTTGCTTTGCAGCAGTGTGTTCGTGGGCTCTTTACTCAGACCCGGGCTTCACCATGCACATTCGTATGTTGAGCATCTGGGTCACAGTGAGGCTGAGTTGACAAGGTGGCGTGTTATTCCACTGCCTGGCATAGCAGCAAGTGCCCAACATGAACCAGCTGTCCTGCAGGAAGGGGGTCGTACGCAACGGCTTCCTGTCTTCACTTCCCTATTCACTGCTCTGCTTGTTCTTGGCAGCTCACACTCCTAAGACAAAGCCTGCTCTTTCTGCAACCTCCTTTGTCCCAAGCAGTCAACGCCAGGAGGCAGACATCAACGTACAGGCAGGGTCCTGGACACTCGCATTATCCAGATAATGGGAGGTCATAGGTGAGGGTGGATATAATGGAGCAGGCAAGGAACTGACATTGGTCACATCACCTTGGCTCACCAGCCTCAGGACTGGGAATGCAGGATTTAAATGCTGAGGCCAAGTGTGGTGCCTGAGACCCTGCGTCTGCAACCAGTTTGCAGGAGCTGCTGAAAAACAGCCACAAAGATGGGGTCTAGTTCAGCCTTCTCGAGGGACTCTGCAGCTGCGAAGCTTGATAGCAGCTGCGACTCAGGCAGTTTTGGGCTGGCAGATGGGAGCTGGTTAGGAAAAGCAGTCATTTGTGGTGTGTGTTCCCAGTGCTGGGCACTATACACGTTTGATCTCACTTATCTTAAGAATTTCCCTATACCATAAACCCTTGGGTTTCATCCCCAGAGGAATAGCAGCCCGTGAGGGTCCGGGCAGATTGCCTGAGGTCTGGGTGATATCCTGGGGAGGTCAACCCAGCCCCACGGGAGTGGGCCACCCCAGCATTGCCAGCCCTCCATTCCTGCAGGTTATCCACCTGAGCATGCAACCAACCGTGCATCAGAAACACTCAAGGGAGAAAATGCGTCTGTGCTGCATATGAGCAGCAATTTAAAAAATGATTTATGTGGTGTATTTGGAAGGTAGAATGAGAGAGGGTAGAGGAGGGAGAAGGGACAGATTCTGTGTTGTTTTCACCATACTCTGGTATCTAAACTGTAACTAAAAGGCTCAGAGCAACTCTCACTTCTGGAACAATGGAGGAGAAATGTTAGGTGCAGCCCTGGATGCCACATGTCAAACAGAAATCAAGCCGTTAGGGTGCAGAAAGGAGGGTGATCAGCTGGGGCCAACATAAGCCCAGGCCCTCAAGCTGAAAGCACAGGAAAGCTGCAGCCTTGGGAGCAAGGCCATGTGTGGGCGATCAACTTACCCCTCCAGTGGAGGCTACCTGGGAGCCCCTCCCAGCCAGCACAGGACAGTCCTGGGAGATGAACCTCACCAGCAGCAGCCCTCTCCACTGGGTGTCAACAGGGGCCAAGTGTGAGCCTGAACTGGCGGCAAACCTACCATCTCCTGCCAGGGTGGTACCAGGGGAACCAGCAACCTCACCATCTCCTGCCAGGATGGTCCAAGGGAACCAGCAAACCTCATCATCTCCTGCCAGGGTGGTCCAAGGGAACCAGCAAACCTCATCATCTCCTACCATCTCCTGCCAGGGTGGTACCAGGAGAACCAGCAACCTCACCATCTCCTGCCAGGGTGGTCCAAGGGAACCAGCCAAGCTCACCATCTCCTGCCAGGGTGGTCCAAGGGAACCAGCCAACCTCACCATCTCCTGCCAGGGTGGTCCAAGGGAACCAGCAAACCTCATCATCTCCTACCATCTCCTGCCAGGGTGGTACCAGGAGAACCAGCAACCTCACCATCTCCTGCCAGGGTGGTCCAAGGGAACCAGCCAAGCTCACCATCTCCTGCCAGGGTGGTCCAAGGGAACCAGCCAACCTCACCATCTCCTGCCAGGGTGGTCCAAGGGAACCAGCCAACCTCACCATCTCCTGCCAGGGTGGTACCAGGAGAACCAGCAAACCTCACCATCTCCTGCCATGATGGTACCAGGAGAACCAGCAACCTCACCATCTCCTGCCATGGTGGTCCAAGGGAACCAGCAAACCTCATCATCTCCTGCCAGGGTGGTACCAGGGGAACCAGCCAACCCAAACAGACGATCTGAGCAAGGTCCAGGTCTCAAAACATCACAAAGTTTGTGGGAAATGCAGTTAAAGGTTAATTTTCTGCAGGTGTTTGTCCTGGTGGCTCAGACGCCCTGGGACACCTGCAGCCCCTAACAGAGCACCTGGGTTTACGACCTGGCTCTGCTCCTAACACCAGCTGCCTGCTGATACACACCTTAGACAGGAAACCACGGCACGGGGAGTTGCGCCTGTTTCTGTCTCTCTGACCTACCCGTTGGATCTTAAAAATTATTTTAAAAGATAATCTATTTTGGTGCTGGTTAAATTTGAAATCCGTGCAATTTTTCCCATAATACACATTCTTCATGAAAATGTTCAAGAAAATGTTTAATACATGAATGTCAAAGGCCTTTTGCACCAAAATAAGCTTACCTTTTTATTCCACATCCACAAATCTTTTAAAGTAATCTTAGGTAATACTGAAAATATCCATGTTCCAGCTACCAACACTCATCATAACAAAAACCGGGAAAATGTTGCCTTGGATGAAAAATGGGCATCAGTAGACAGTGACACTGAGAGAGCTCAGGTGTTGGCTCAGCTGGAGATCTAGAGAGGCCATCCTGTAAGTGCCTCTGTGAGCAAGAACAAGCACTTTTTGAAGATATATTTGGGCTGAGCATGGTAGCCTAGAGGCTAAAGTCCTCACCTTGCACATGCCGGGATCCCATATGGGTACCAGTTCTAATCCCGGCAGCTCCACTTCCCACCCAGCTCCCTGCTGGTGGCCTGGGAAAGCAGTCGAGGACGGCCCAAAGCCTTGGGACCCTGTACCTGCGTGGGAGACCCAGAAGAACCTCCTGGCTCCTGACTTTGAACTGGCTCAGCTCTGGCCATTGTGGTCACTTGGGGAGTGAATTATCAGACAGAAGATCTTCCTCTCTGTATATCTGACTTTCTAATTAAAAAAAATTCTTTAAAAAAAAGATATTTATTTATACTTAAAAGGCAGATTTTATAGAGACAGAAGGCTTCCATCTTTTGGTTCACTTCCCAACTGGCTAGAACAGCTGGGGCTGAACTGATCTGAAGCCAGGAGCCTCCTCCAGGTCTCCCTCATGGGTGCAGGGTCCCAAGAACTTGGGCCATCCTCCGCTGCTTTTCCAGGTCATAAGCAGGGAACTGGATCAGAAGTGGAGCAGCTGGGACATAAACTGGTGCCCTTATGGGATGCCAGACCTGAAGGGTGGACGATTAGCCCACCACTGTGCTGGCCCTCAGGAACAGCCATTTTAACCAAACAGAACAAGAGGATCTAGAATAGATAAAGAAGAGGAAAAAATGAAAATTCTAGAGTCAAAAAAGATTACAGTTGAAAACGCAGTAAGTGATATCAACAGCAAAACAGGAATGGCAGGAAAGCATCAATGAACTGAAAGAATAACAGAAAATTTTTAACATAATATAAAAAAAAAACAGGAAATAGACACACACCTCAACCCCTCCAGTGAGTGGGACCTCAGGTACTTAACATTCCTATCAGAGGCCTGGGAAGACTAGGAAGAGTTCTTGAAATCATTTCTGAAAATTTTCCAAGTCTTGCCGAAGACACATATCTGCATTTTCTAGGAAGCTGAGCAGTTGCCAGTCAGGATAAATGCCAAGATGGACATCGCGTGTCTGACATCTCCTGGCAAGGAAGCACCGTGAGGAGTGACCCTCAGAAACACCAGCTTCCCCCAGGCAACAGTGGGCTGACGCAGGATTTCTCTGCGGAGACTATGGCAGCCAGAAGGAAGTGGGATCCCTGGAAGCGGAGCTCGGCCAAGGCCATTCCCCTCCTGAAGGTGCCCTGTGCGGAAAAGCAGCACACCAACACATCTGAAGACGAGGGAGAACCAAGAGAGCTTGTCACCAACAAATGCACCCTGACACAATTGCTAAAATAAACAAAACAAGAAGGAACTGGACCGTGAGTAAGAAGACAGAACAGTCAGACAAGTGTACAAAAAAGTTCCTCCTGCTTGTAAATTTGCTAAATGCGATAATTAAAGCAAAAATTAGAACATTGTCTGATGTGGTTCTAAAACTATGTAGAGGAAACAAAATATTATCTAACAAGTGTGTGAGGGTAAAAGAACTTTGTGAAGGGAGTAATAAAGGTTTCAACACTTCATTCAAATTGGTAAAATGGCACTACCTAGACTGACAAGTTATTCACCTACTACACTAGATGGCATTGTACTGCATGATGGTAGAATACCTACAAAGGTATCCCTAAGCAACCACTGGAGGAAAATAATCATTCAAAACCACTGAAGTCTATCATTATAGAATTCCTTTTAAAAAGTTTGTTTAACTTATAGGAAGTCAGGAAAAATGAAACCTAGACATAAAAATAGAGCATGTGGGATGAAATAAAAGAAAATCCAAGCTCTAATACATTAGATGTGAATGATCTAAATACACCACTTTTATTTTATTTTTTTTTTATTAATTATTTTGCATTGTGACAGTTTCATAGGCTCTGGGAATCCCCCCTCCCCTCCCCCCTGGTGGATTCCTCCACCTTGATGCAGTATTACAGTTCAAATTCAATCAAGATTCTTTCCTTGCAAACGTATACTAAGCATAGAGTCCAACTACTTATTGTCCAGATGGGTTGAACAGTTTCTTGGGGAGACCATCTCTGGTCCGAAGTTAGAGCTGGTAGAATATCATCCCAGTCAATTAAGAGTCCCAATATAACATCAACAGCAATTTGCAACATTATGGAATTGACATGGTTTTGAGTAACCAGTATGTTAAAAAAAAAAAAGCAAGTCCTTAACCACAACCTCTGATTAGCTCATTGACATTTCAATTTTAGTTTATATTCAGGACCGGCTGCTATATACCTTAAAATGGCTATAAGGTACCATTCAGCTGTCTCGTGTCTATTTCATTTTAGTTAACTACACCACTTTTAAAAGAGTGTTGGGAAGATAGGTGTTACAAGTAGGTAAATGTTTTCAAAAATCATCCAGCCAGAGGTGGGTGGTGTGTGAAAGCAGGTTGAGCTGCTCATGGAGCAGTTAGGTTGGGCAGAACAGAAGTGGCTCCACTGCCCAGCTGAAGTCAAGGGGACACTCTGACCAGGAATGTTTGGAATGCTGAATAACCCTTGATGATTACCGCTAGGACCCGATGCATCACTCGGACCTCCATCTGGACCCCTAAGAGGCGGTGTAGAACCGGCATGTCACCAGGGCAACCAATGACGCGTTGGGGCGGCATTTCCTCTCCGGACAAGGACCTGCGCAGCACCTGCTCAGGTGTTCATGTCAAGAGAGGTATAAAAGCCTCCTACACGCTTCTTTGTGCGCCCTTTTCATCCCCACCTTTTCGGCCTCGTTGCTCCCCGTTTGCTTTCTGCCTCTCCGTTGCGCGGAGAAAATGTCCGAGAAAGGACCCCCCCCACCCCAATAAAGGCCTATTGTCAACAGTCGGCGGAGGCTTTTTTCTTGTCCTGCTGGTCGGTGAACCTTCCTCGTCTTGTCACTGCACAGAGGGTCAACACCTGCCATGCTGAGTACTCCACACCACACATCACGGACATGCACAAACCTGGGACCTGCTGCCTTCTCCCATTCCCCCACACCTAAGACGTACACAAGCCCAGGGCCGTATATGTTGGACGGCCATGGCCCTCACACAGTCACCCCGCCATGTGGAAGTGGTCCTGGGTTATCTCCTGCCACAGAACACAATGTCACTACTTTGATTAATAAAACCCTTTCCCTGAACTAAAAGCCTCTCTCTTACACACTCTCACTTGCCTCTGAACCTAGCTGGAGCAACAGTTTGAGGTTTATTTTCAATCCAGTTCTTCGCTAACGTATCTGGGAAGATAGCAAAGATGGCTAAAGTGCTTGGGCCCCTGCGCCCACGTGCGAGACGTGGAAGAAATGTGGCCCTAGCTTTGGCCTGGCCTAGCCCCGGCCATTGCGGCCATCTGGGGAGTGAACCAATGGATAGAAAAATCTTTCTCTGTCTCTCCCTCACCCATCAATAACTTCGCTTTCAAATAAATAAATAAAACCTTTAAAAAAAAAAATTAGCAAACCCTAGGTTGTCGATCTCACTTCTGCTGTCAGCTTGAAGTCAGGATATACCCCGGTGCCGGCTTCTGTACTGCTCATCCTGAGCTACTGTAAGGTAGGTTTCAACTCAGCACCCACCGGAGCCTTGTGGTGAAGAGGCAGGGATGTTGTGACAGCCAGGAAGGTGGAGGGCAGCAAGTCCCTAGTATAATGTGGATGCTGGTGAGGGCTTCCAGGCATGGGCAGAGAACACCTGTGAGGGACGGGGTTTCTGCCCTGGTAACTGTTGCTGTGAGCTTAGTAATGGGGGGGCACCATGGAGAGGCTGCGTGTGCGACACCACTGATGCGGTCCATGTTGCTATTAGTGTCCCAAGCCACCTGGCTGAGGACTGTCCCCCAAACCTGGAGTCCACCTTCAGCAAAGCACCTGGTTTTGACTCACATCCCTGTGGGGGTTTCGCTTTCGTTAAAGCTACGGAAGAGGCTGATGGCAGCATTTCCTCAGGATCTTCTCATAACACTTCCTACCTCCTGGAATGTCTTTCACTTCCTTTACCCCCTAGACACTCAGCCTCTAGCCTGCCTCCAGCTGTCTTCCAGGCTCTTGATGCAATTGAGAAACCCATTCACTCCGCTTTCCTCAGAGGGGGATGGTCCTTCCACTCACCGATCTGTAGTGCCTCGCGTCCAAGGGATGTGGTGGAAACCTTTTCTTTCCTTAGTGTGAGTCCCGACTTCTTCCTGCTCTTTTGTGCCTTGCCATCGATGGCCCCTTGTTAGCCCCAGCTAGAAAACGTGAGAGCCTCATCTTTAATCTTCGTTATGTGAACTTCAGAGCCAGTTCTTAGTTGCACTGGGTCACATGCGTACCCTGAGCCAATCAAAGGGACTTGGGGAGATGAGGTCCGGGTCCTATGCCTGTCGTGCACGGCTCCGTGTGTTGGTGATGGGAAGCTGGGGGAGTGGGTTCCAAAAGGAAAGGGATACACTGATACGCTGGGAGAGGCAAAATCAGGAGATGTCCTTCAGCCTCCCAGTCTCCAGGCTGGGAGATGGTCTGCATTGTGGACGCTGGTGGCATTTGTTCCTGTAGCCATGAGAGCCTTAGCATGACGTGAGGTCCCTAAAGCTGTGCATCTCTCTCTCCTCTCCAATTATAAACGCTTAAGGTCCTAGGTCATGAACAGGGAAAGCAAGAGGGGAGAGAAGAGTAGTGAATGTGGACTGGCTGTTGTGCACAGAAGCCTGGACTAGGAACTGGGAACCGAGACAGATGCTAGGAGTGTGAGGAATGGCACGGTTAAGTGACCTGGCAAGGATGAAAACTCAAGCTGAAACCTTGTCAGAAGGACAGATCACACATGAGCAAAGCTGTGTTTGCCAGAACTGCTGCTTTTTTTTTTTTTAAGATTTATTTTTATTACAAAGTCAGATATACAGAGAGGAGGAGAGACAGAGAGGAAGATCTTCCATCCGATGACTCACTCCCCAAGTGAGCCGCGACGGGCCGATGCGCGCCGATCCGAAGCCAGGAACCAGGAACCTCTTCCAGGTCCCCCACGCGGGTGCAAGGTCCCAATGCATTGGGCCGTCCTCGACTGCTTTCCCAGGCCACAAGCAGGGAGCACTGCTTCTTTCTTTTTAAAATTATTTTATTCATAGAAAGTTAGCAGATTTCATGAACTTCACAATACATTTTGAGCTCCCTTTGTCCACCCACACTCTGTTTTTTATTTTTTCAAAGATTTATTTATTTTTATTGGAAAGTCAGATACACAGAGAGGAGGAGAGACAGAGTGGAAGATCTTCCGTCCGATGATTAACTCCCCAAGCGGCTGCAAAGGTCAGAGTTGAGCCGATCTGAAGCCAGGAACCAGTAACCTCTTCAGGTCTCCCATGCAGGTGCAGGGTCCCAAAGCTTTTGTCCGTCCTCAACTGCTTTCCCAGGTCATAAGCAGGGAGCTGGATGGGAAGCAGGGCTGCTGGGATTAAAACTAATGCCCATATGACCAGAACTATGTCTTAGATGATCAGAAATCTCCCTAAGACCCATCTGGGCAGGCCTGTTGTGATGATTCATGGGCTAAATCCTCCCCTTGCAAGCACCAAGATTCATATGGGCGCCGGTTCTAATCCCTGCAGCTCCACTTCCTATTCGGCTCCCTGCCTGTGGCCTGGGAAAGCAGTCAAGGACGACCCAAAGCCTTGGGACCCTGCACCCACATGAAAGACCTAGAAGAAGCTCCTGACTTTGGACTGGCTCAGCTCCAGGCATTGCAGCCATTTGGGGAGTGAATCAGCGGATGGAAGATCTTTCTCTCTACATATCCATCTCTGTGTTAGGTTTTAAATGCACTTAAAAGTTCTTAAAGGTATTACGCAACAGCTAATTCTCGCAGAGCCAAGTCTTCTTTTCACAACAAATTTACTGCAAACCGAAATCCCAGATGCAACGAGGTGCTTAGTAGGTCCTTTATTCCAGCAGGGTAGGAATGGGAGCGGTGGGGGGGAGCTGGAAGAGTAGCAGGATGGGGGGCTGCCAGGGCAAGGAAAGGGGGCAAGATGGAGGAGGACAGGGAAGAGCCAGGTAAGGGGACGGCACACTGGAGGCCCATTTATTCAACCCAGGTGAGCCTACAAGGTGTGGGAGGCTTGTGGAGAATTGGTTGGGAGGAGGGGCTGTGGGCAGGTCCGGGACTGGCGACAGACTAGCTGAGCCACAGGTAGGTGGGTGGGGACAGGGGAGGGTCCACGAGAGACTGGCAGGGAGGGATTCTCAGGTAAGGTGCCAGGAGGTTACATCTGATTGGCAGATAACCAGAATGGCATGAATTTATAAGCAGTGGAAAGGGGAAGCAGGAAGCTGCGCCAGGTTCAAGATGAAATGTTCGAATCACTTCTAACAATCTGCCTTTCCAATCAAAATAAATCAATCTTAAAAGAAAAAAAGACTCATCTGGCCGTGGGTTTCCTAAACTCTATTCCAGGTCCCTGTCTCATACAGAGATGAATATTCTACACAGTCATGACACAGTTGCACAAAGTGAAAACAAGATTTATTCAAAAGGCAAGAAAGTACACACACACGTTCACTTGAGTGTGAGCTGTCCCGCATGGAGATATACCCATCGTGAGTGGCCCAGAGGGTTGCCCAAGGCGGGAGGAGAAACTCAAGTAGCACCCCCAGCTGTGGTCCATGGTGAAAGGGAGGGTGTTCCTTCACTTTCAATCTCTTATGTGGTGAAGGCTAGTGCTTTAGCCTGCGTGAAACCATCAGGGAGGTTTGTGATGGCTCCATAAAGCTCATGTGAAGCTTAACACCCATGTATCCTCCTGGCTTCTGCTCCTGCTTGGTCCCAGATGAAACAGGTGCATCCCACCAAAGGAATGTTTTGACTGACAAGTGAAGGGATAACAAACACTGTGGGCTTGCAGGGACTTCCGGATCACTGAGACCTGAGCTAGCTGCAAATGGCACCACATCACATCAAGGGAAATGACTGGAGAGTTCATCCTACAGTGCCCAGATCAACTGTAAGAGTGCGTGCGGATGGCCTCTGTGTGCTAGCATTGCTGTGCAGCTGTTATCAGTCTCCTCTGCTGATGCCATAAGGCCAAACACAGTCATGTGTGTAAGAAAAAGGAGAGAGGAATGTATTCAAGAGGATGCTTCAGAAAGTTTGTGGGAAGTGGAATTAGAGGAGAAGTCTGTTTTAGTGCAAAAGAATTAAAACCCATGTGTAGGAGAAATCAGAAAGTTTATGAAAATGCATGTTTTTTTTAAAACTGTGTGGATTTCAAAAAATGTACGGTGGGGACAGCTAAGTCACCTTTGAGGTGTCCAGAGCTACTCTGTTTCTCACCCAACCTCCCAGAAACGCACATCCTGGGCATGGGAGGTTGACAGCTCAAGTAGTTGAGTGTATGTCATCCACATGGGAGACCAGGAAGGAGCCGACAGCTCCTGGCTTTGCCCGGCCCAGCCCCAGCTGTTTGCCGGCATGTGGGGACTGAGTCCTTGGATGGAAGATTTTGTCCCTATCCATCTATATCTTTTCTCTATCAAATAAAAACGAAAACAGAAATAGAAAATTTTCAGAAATTGCACTAATGATAAACTTTAATTTCATCTTTCCACACACTTTTTCATCGTAGCCGCATGTGAACACATTTGCTTTAATTTTGAAAAAGAAACAATGGAAGAATAAACCACAGGACCACAAGCCAAACAATGTACCTTGTTTTATAAGTTGGCTTTGGAGCCCTATAAACGTTGCACAGAACTAAAAAACAAAATTAAACCCTGAAGAATAAAAGCCACAGCTTCACATTGGGAACAAAGAGAAATAAATGATCCTGTACACAAAAATGATGGCTCAGCCTCCCGGAGAAGCAACTTTTGAAACACATTCATTTGTGCATTCCAAGTGGGGCGAACAGACAAGAGGAA
Organism: Ochotona princeps; assembly: GCF_030435755.1. Classification (NCBI taxonomy): domain Eukaryota; kingdom Metazoa; phylum Chordata; class Mammalia; order Lagomorpha; family Ochotonidae; genus Ochotona; species Ochotona princeps. The sequence continues at coordinate 1,434,180 of NC_080850.1, forward strand.
CTTCAAACAAAAACCTCAACTGCATTCAGTAGTCTTGTTGTTGCTCATTAAAACGACATTGTTGTTTTGAAACTATCGTGTGTATAAACATACATGTTTAACCATTAGTAATCATCTTCATGTCTTCAGGAACCATGGTTTTCATGGTAAGGGAAGAGGCGCAAATGCAGAATCTTGGCATCATTTAATGAGAATTGGAAACAGCAGGATCAAATCCTCGCTTTATTCCATAAGCAATTGTACTAATGTTATTAGAGGTAACCACAGCCCCACACTGGTCTCCTGCCTGGGGTCAGACCCTGCTTCCCACCTCCCGCCCAGTTCCCTGCTGGCCCAGGCACTCATCATGGGGTGAGGAACCCTGGTGAGGAACAGCCCTGTGCAGAGGGAAGATGTTTCTGCAGCGTCCAGAGTCCATCAGGGGAAATGTGCTCTAGGGTCCTCTGTACCTCCTGATGGAGTTCCCTAGGCACAACGGCTGCTCCTGTGCACAAGCCCCTAGAGGCAGGGCAGGGAGCACACAGGAAGCCGGAGTCCTCAAGTGCCAGTCATTGGGTCAGGCTGGAAAGCGTCCTTACCCAGGCCTGGAAAGTCGCCTGCAGCCTGAGCTCAGGCTGCCAGAGAAGCTGCAGTCCTGGGGCGTGACTTAATAATCCACTCCTGAGTTTTGTTTTTCTTTGTTTATTTGTTCACATAAACCATGTCTCCAGTCCTTAAGCAGTCATATGTTCCCGTTCTTCTCAGGCTGTGAGCGCAGAAGGCCCATGCGGGGTCTGTGTTAGCATCGTGGGGGTTGCAGCCTGCGGGCCTGTGCCCTGTCTTCTCTCTGTGGGTCTGGTGTTTTGGGCTGGGGAGAAAGAAGGGGTGTTCTAGCCGCAGGGACAGGCATTGTCTGGCACAGGTCCTTGAAGTGTGCCCGTGCCAACTGTTGGACACCTGTTCCTGATTCTCCACTCTGAACCCCTGTCTTGTCCCTGTCATGGTCCCCCCAAGCCTGCATCACTGCTTTGATCATCTGCCAGTCATCTCATCCTGTCATCCTTTGCCACCGGGATGCCTGCCTACTGCACATCCTCGTCCTCCCTGGCTACCCTCTTCCTTTCGTTTCTGCTCCTGCCCGTGACAGGTGGCCAGTGGTGGACCCTTTCACGAAACAATGGTACATTTTAAAAAATCATTTGTTTGGAACTCAGGGCGGTGAGTTGACCTGTCTGTCCACCTTTTGCCGCACTAACAGCATGATCTAAGACTGGGAGTTAATGAAGAGCACAGGTTGGTTTGGCTCACAGTTTGGCCAGTGCTGCGCCGATCCAAAGCCAGGAACCAGGAACTTCCTCCAGCTCTCCCACATGGATGTAGGGTCCCAAGACTTTGGGCCGTCCTCGACTGCTTTCCCAGGCCACAGGCAGGGAGCTGGATGGGAAGTGGAGCAGTCGGGATTAGAACTGGTGCCCATATGGGATGCTGGCATGTTCAAGGTGAGGACTTTAACTGCTGTGCTATCACACCGGGCCCAGCAGTCACCTTTTAAAAAAGAAATTGAGAGGCAAAGAGAGAGAAAGAGAGTGAGGGAGCCTCACTTGCTGATTCATCTCCCCAAAAGCAATTAGTCCCCTGAGCTTGAGGCCAGAAGCTGAGAGCTCAATCCCAGGTCTCCCACATGGTGGCAGTGACCTCCCAGTGTCATCAGCAGAAAGCCTGAGGTCAGTCCCAGGTCAGCATCAATCCCAGGTCTCCCACAGGGCTCACTACCGCTGTCCCCCAGTGTCATCAGCAGAAAGCTAGTGGCCGGAGGCAGAGCTGGGCATCAATCCCAGGTCTCCCACAGGGCTCACTACCGCTGTCCCCCAGTGTCATCAGCAGAAAGCTAGTGGCCGGAGGCAGAGCTGGGCATCAATCCCAGGTCTCCCACAGGGCTCACTACCGCTGTCCCCCAGTGTCATCAGCAGAAAGCTAGTGGCCGGAGGCAGAGCTGGGCATCAATCCCAGGTCAGACTCCTTTTGCCCCTGCCCTAATCTAGTCTCTTCCTCCCAGCACTGCTGCTTTGGGGGTGAACACAAACTCTGAGGGACACATTCAAACCAGAGCCACAGATTCTCTTACACTTGATCTCTCCTGCCTTCACCCCAAAAAGATGACCGGAGTGGCAGTGACTACATCGAGAGCTCCGCTTACGCCAGCCTGGATGGTCCCACGATGGTCTTTTTCAAGAGTAACACACGAGAACACACAAGAAGCAGTGTGTATGATACAAAGCACAGGACCACCCTAGGGACACCCCATCGGAAATTCTGTCATCCCCTTCTCCCTCTTGGGAACTTTTTATTTGGAAATAATTTCACATCTACAGAAAAGTTGCAAAAGTAAAAACAAACTAAAAAGCACAAAGGACACCCATGTGCGTGTCTCCCTAACTCACCAATTTCACCCATTTCTGTTTCTGACCGGATCTCATCCCCTCCGCGCATGTACGCACATGCGCACATTCATGTGTACACACCCACATACCCGCACATACATGATTATATTGGAGCAACTTGAGGCAATCTTCTTACGTGTGGTCCCTCCACCCTAACGACTTCAGCGGAACCCTCAGAATATTCTATTGCACAATCACATTACAGCCTCCATTTCAGTAAACTGACCTTCCGGTACGTCCCCCCAGTGTCATGTCATCTGGAACATTTCTCAGACTTTGTCTGTTACAACTTTTCTTCTGGAAGCGTTTGCCTCTTCCTCCGTTTCTCCCCTAAGAGGACTTGCAAAGCACCCCTGTTGAGTTTGCTCAGTATTTCTGAAGGTGCCAAGTTGTGGGTGCTGCTAGAAGGCTGCTCACCCGATGCTGGGCACGGCCCCTGGCAACACGTACTGCCAGTTGCTTGCCCATTAGCATGATGTCTTAGTCCTTTTTGTGTTCCTATCACAGGATACCACAGACGTGGTACTTTATATAGAAGTCTGTTTTTCATAGTTTCAGAAGCTGGGAAGCTCAAGATTAAGGGGTCTGTTCTCCTGGAGGCCTTCATGCTGCATCCTAAGAGGGCACAGGGCATCCAGGGCAACAGCGCAAGTGTCCGAGCTCAGGTCTCATTCCCTCTTCGTAGAAAGCCACAGATTGGGCCCGGCAGCGTGGCCTAGTGGCTAAAGTCCTCGCCTTGAAAGCCCCGGGATCCCATATGGGCGCCGGTTCTAATCCCGACAGCTCTACTTCCCACCCAGCTCCCTGCTTGTGGCCTGGGAAAGCAGTCGAGCACGGCCCAATGCATTGGGACACTGCACCCACATGGGAGACCCGGAAGAGGTTCCTGGTTCCCGGCTTCGGATCGGCGCGCACTGGCCCGTTGCGGCTCACTTGGGGAGTGAATCATCGGATGGAAGATCTTCCTCTCTATCTCTCCTCCTCTGTGTATATCTGGCTGTAATAAAATGAATAAATCTTTAAAAAAACAACAAAAAAAAAGAAAGCCACAGATGCCATCGTGGGGGTCCCAGCCTCACAACCTCACCCAACCCTAATGAGCTCCCCCAAGCCCCACTTCCAATGCCACCAGCCAGTGAATGTGGGGTTCCGACTGCAGGACACAGACTCTGTTACTCTGTCCCCAGCAATGATGATGGATGTTCAGGTGTTTCTGGTTTTTGGTTTTAGGAATTTTTTTTTCCCTCCACTGTGAAAAGCACAGCTGGGAATACTTCTGTTGGTACATGTGGGAGAGTATCTTTTAGGGTTTATTCCCAGAAGTGATATTGCTCAATCATCAACCCTGCGAGTGTTTGACTTTTCAAGATCATTACAAAACACACTCCAACATTAGTGTACTGACTCCTACTCCCACTGACTGTGGGTGAGACTTCTGTTGCTCTATTTCCTCTTCAATACTCGCTGTTGGTAAGCTGCTTTTTTTTTTAACTATCAAGTATGCAGAGTGTGTGAATTACTGAATTATGATGTTAATTACCATTTTTCTGATGACTGATGACACTGGGTATCTTCATGTTTTCAGACTGTTTAAGTACATGCATCCTTTCCTGGGAAGTAATAGTAATAATAATAATTAGTAATAGTCGTACCTACTCTTGTTCATTGTAGTGAGCAACTATTGTAAGCTGCTTAAGCAGCACTTTATTTATCATAACAACAGTTCCAGAAAGTGACGCTTCTTATTCATGCATTTTGCCCATTTCCCATTAGACCAGTTGTCTTTTTCTTACTGAGTTGGTGACATCCCCTGGTTAGCTGGCTTGCTGGGATGTGGGTAGTGCTGGCAGGGGAAGAAGTAGGTGCTAGATCATTGCCAGATGGAGGTGAAGTCCTGCTTCCCCAAGTGGCCTCCGTGGACACCCACGGTGGGGTTCCTACTTACTGTGAGGCTGGGTAGAAAGCCCAGCTCCCCACATGGAGCCTCATCACTGGCCTGTTTTGGGGGGAAGGTCCTAGATGCCCATTGACATACTCTGATGCCATGTGGTACAACAGACGGAAGATTCATTCTAGCCTCTCCGCTCAGCCTTGACGGCAGGGGCGAGAGTGATATCAACATCTCAAAGTCTTGGGTGATATCAGGGTGCTCCTTCCCTTGTCTTTAGCTGGAGAAACAGCAGGATTTTTGGGGGGCTTCTTGGGTCTGAGCCTAAACTTGGAGCTAAGATACCTGCAACTGGGAAACACCAGTAGGCTCCGATCCAAGAAGCAAAAGGAAACCAGGAAACTCATTCCTGTGATTCCAAGGACCCTTGTTGGTCTCAATTCTTCTTTCCAAAGTAAGAATTATAATTTTATGCATAATTTTTTAATATAAAATGCTCATGACTTACAGTTGCACTTACTGGGAGCAAAACCTCTATCAACCTCATGTGCTTAGAAGCAGAACTTTTGTGGATGGGTCCGTGTACTAATCTTTAGTCAAGGAGTAGTATCACACTTCCTGAAAATACCATTTTTCCATTTGTGGATCTTGCAAAAAAAAAAAAAAAAGTCATTCCTAACATTTTTTACATCTGTTTTGACAGATACTTCTGATTTTAGTGTAGTAGACTGTATCAGTCCTTTTAAAAAAGGATTATTTATTTATCCAAAAGGCAGAATTACAGAGAGAAGGGAAGAGGGAGAGAGGGGTTGGCTTGCTCCTTTGCCTTTTGGCACAAGCTTTACAATGCGTTGTATTTCCATTTGTGTTCACACTGCCAGGCAGCATTGTTCAAAATAGGTACTATTGGGGCCCGGCAGCGTGGCCTAGTGGCTAAAGTCCTCGCCTTGAAAGCCCCTAATCCCGGCAGCTCCACTTCCCATCCAGCTCCCTGCTTGTGGCCTGGGAAAGCAGTCGAGGATGGCCCAATGCATTGGGACACTGCACCCGTGTGGGAGACCCGGAAGAGGTTCCTGGTTCCCAGCATCGGATCGGCGCACACCGGCCCGTTGCGGCTCACTTGGGGAGTGAATCATCGGACGGAAGATCTTCCTCTCTAACTCTCCTCCTCTGTGTATATCTGACTTTGTAATAAAAATAAGTCTTTAAAAAAACAAAAAAAAACAAAAACAAAATAGGTACTATTAGTTGTTTCTGTCCTTGGATTTGGGTCTTCTCTGATCACAGTCAGGATTCTTGCTTTGTACACACGGGTTGATAGATTTCATTACATGTAAATGAAGTGAAAGTCCTGAAGCGCCACAGGAAAACAGGAGCAGTCAGGGCAGCTTCCTGCAGGACAGGAAGCATCGTTCACCTCACCTGTCCTGTCTGTGGGCAGCTGTGTACAGGGTCTTCTGAACTGGGGTCCTCCACTCACCCCTGTTTGCCTCCGTTGTGCACAAGGAATATTTTGAGCTGTTCAGAGACTTCACTTTGCTTCAGAATAAGAGCCAAATCCTGAAGGTACTAAGACATCTTCCCAAAGAGCTGGGCGTGAACCAACGAACACCCTTGCCCTGCCGCTGAGCACTAGCTTAGGCTGTGATCTTCAGCAAAGTTAGCTAATCTCTCTGTGTCTCAGTTTTTCTCATCTTTAAAACAGGAAAATGGCCGAATCCACTGCCCAGAGTTGGCATGAGAACTAGAAGATGAAATATGGGACTCAGAATGCTTACAAAGCACGCATACCATGGTTTTCACCAATATTTTTTGAAGTGTTGTTACTGGGGTGGGTATTGTAGCATGTTTGAAGGCACCATTTGGAACACCAGAGAGCTGGCTGTGTGCTGGTTCTTCCACCTCTGTTCCAGCTTCTTTCTAGTGTGCCTGGGAAGACTGTAGATGGGACGGCTCTAAACATCTGTAGCCCGCCACCCCTGTAGAGACACCACTGGGTGGAATTCCTGGCACCTGCCTTCAGCTTGACCCAGTCTCTTCTGTTGAGAACATTTAGGAAAAACTTCCATCTCTCTGCCTTTCAAATACATACTTAAATCTTCCAAAAAAGAACTTTAATTGTTGTGGGGAATATGTTTGACAGAGAAGGGACTTCTAGAGCTTCCCAGTTGTCACATTCCAGAGATTCTTTCTTTGTAGTTAGTTTGTCCTGTGAGCCAGCTCGGACCTCTCTGCCTCCATATTACAACCTGCTACTCTTGTGGCTCTCTCCCTTCCCACTCCTCGTCCAGTGCCATCTGCCCCTACCATACCAGTCTCCCCGGTAACCGGAAGCATCCGCATTCTTTCGCTGTCAGCTGCCCCGCGCTGCTTCCTCACCTGAGCAGTGTTAGGGCTACGGAATGTGTGATTCTTTCTCATCCACTGGTTTATGCTTTGTATTAGTCAGCTTTCATTCTGCCATGAACTACCTGGGGGGAAGTGAAGTCTCGGCAGGCCCAGGAATTGGATGGCATATGACAGTGGTGGATGAGGACAGCAGAGGAAGACCCTCATGGAGATCCAGGGAGCAGAGAGAGGCTGGGCTGGGCTGTATGTTTAAAACCAACTGCCGTTAAAAAATTATTTCCCAGGGCCCAGCGGCGTGGCCTAGAGGCTAAAAGTCCTCGCCTTGAACGCCCCGGGATCCCATATGGGCGCTGGTTCTAATCCCGGCAGCTCCACTTCCCATCCAGCTCCCTGCTTGTGGCCTGGGAAAGCAGTCGAGGACGGCCCAATGCTTTGGGACACTGCACCCGTGTGGGAGACCCGGAAGAGGTTCCTGGTTCCCAGCATCGGATCGGCGCGCACCGGCCCGTTGCGGCTCACTTGGGGAGTGAATCATCGGATGGAAGATCTTCCTCTCTGTCTCTCCTCCTCTCTCTGTATATCCGGCTTTCCAATAATAATAAATCTTTAAAAAAAAAATTATTTCCCATGGTATATGTCTGTAAGCATAGGGAATCCCTCCTTTCGCTCCTCACCAGTTGGCCCCATGTTACTACAGTATTGTAGTCCTTCACTCACAGATACAAGAGTAACATTTTATAGTTAAGTTCATCATGGCATTGTAGGTGCAGACAAATTTAAAAAATTAGTGTCCTATTGACAATTAACTGTTTCATTGGAAGTCCTCCTTTTATTCAGAAGTAGAGATGTGTATATTCACCTCCAAGTATGTTAGTCTCCATCTTACAACTCAGCTGTGAATTCACCTGTATATCTACCTATTTTGTAAATTGCATGAATATTACCTTATATCAAAGGGAATATATGACGTTTGTCCTTTCAGGATTGGCTTATTTCATTTAGCATATTGTCTCTTTGGGACCGTTTTGTTGCAACTGGTAGGATTGCATATATTCCATGGAGTACATGTACCACCGTTTCTTGATCTATTCCTCTTCCCATGGGCATCTCAGTTTCCGTTTCTTCATCATTGTGGATTGTGCTGCTGTAAATATAAGGATGCATGTCACTTTCTCATATACAGATTTCACTTCCTTTGTATATATTCCCAGGAGTGGGATAGCTGGGTTATATGTTACATCAATTTTTCATTGTCTGAGCCTGTGCCACTGATGTGGCTGATGGTGGGCCTGAGGTGGGGTTTTTGATTTTGAGTACATCCGCTGGATCCCCCAGGGCTCTGCTCGGGGTGTGACTCGCTGTCTCAAAGTCCAAAGCGGGGCACGTTAGGTTTCTGTGAGCTTGCTTTTCACTCCTAGCTGTGTTTTCTGCCTCGTCCTCTTTCCTCTGCCCTCTTCTGCGTGTTTTCATTTTTGATTGCCATGTAGTAGCTGTGCTCATGTGTGGGGTACAGTGTGACATTTTAGCGTAAGCACACAGCCTGTTCTGATCCAATCAGCGAAGTGTACTTTCTCTTTCCTTCCCATCACTTGATGTATGCAAACTTCCAGCTCTATGTGAAATATAAAATGAGTAGTTGTCAACACAAGGGCACTACTGCGCCCTGACTCCATTGTCACAGCCAGAGGGCCTCTGCCTGTAGACCAGCTCTACTCCATGGCTCTACCATGGCTGTTTAGTTTCCAGCTTTGCTCCCCCTGCCCCTCATCTCTCTGGAGTTCTCTTCACTTTGACAAAACTGTCTGTCGGTTCCTGAAATAATCAGAATTTACCAGTTATTCATGTTTAAGCTTCCACATTTCCTTTTCTTGTTTAGCATCTTTCAAAAGAATTCATTCGTTCAATTAGCGTCAAAGGCAGAGAGACACGTATTGCTGGTTCACTCCCAAAGAGCCCGTAACAGCCAGACCAGGCCAAAGTGAGAGGGGCCAGGAACTCCATCCGAGTCTCCCACATGTGTGGCAGGAGCCCAAGTACGTGAGCCAGTACCTGCTCCCTTCCCAGATGTATATCAGCAGGAAGCAGGAATTGAGAGTGGGGCTGGAACTCAAACGCAGGTACCCTAACCCTGTGCCAATCACCGCCCTCCTGTTTGGCATCTTCACCACTCACGTGGCTTTCCCTAACTCATGGCCACGTTTTGTCAACATTTTGCTGTCAAACTCAGCAGTTACACCATGGGCTTCTCTGATGTTGCATCATGGCTCATTTTCTGAACTGGATCTTGTTTGTAGCATGGGACTTTTGTTCTTAAGTGGAAATGTCTCAGCTAAAGGTTCAGACCCCTCCCAAAGTCTACCTGTCCAGTTGTTGGGCCTTGGCCTCCTGCAGGCATCTCTGTGTTCTCAACACCCTCCTCTGCAATTTCCCAAATCTCTTGAACCTCCTCACAGCTGCAGGACATCCAAGGTTATGCACATCTTCTAGAGTATTTTCGGAATTACATAGTCACCCGGATAAGAGTGACAGCTGATTGAGGTGTTGGGTATGCCGCTTATCCTGATATGTTTATTACACGGTGTAAAACATGTATGGAACATTTCACCTCTCATTGCAAATGTGTGTCCATTCTTGTTTTAATTAATACAAGTGGTCACCAGATCCAACCTATACTATTTGGAACACATTTCAGAAAGCCATCAATGCCAGAAATATTGTTTGTAGCAGAAGACAGGGATAGTGGAGCCTATTTTATTGGCTAACAATGAGAATCCAGAGGGAAAACACCACAAGTATCCTAATAGGAGGGCACTTCAAAAAGCTGGTAGAAATGGTGCAAAAAAGTTTGAAGTCCATGCATGGTTTCCCATCATTCCCGTTTTCTGTGAGGCTTTTGAAGCATCCTTCTAGATGAGAACATTACTTTGAAATTAAAGCTCATTTATGATGAAATATTTTAGTCTTTAATTAGTAACTAATTACCTTAATTAGTCATAGGAGAATAATAGTTTACACTAATATACAGCTTCCAAAACTCAATTCCTAAACAATACAATTCTGGAAGCTTTCTGTTAACCACTATGACTGTTAAGGAAACTCTGGCTACCACAGTTAGACAAGAGTAGAGCACAGACGGAACGGGACTGGGAGGGAAAAGGCAAAATTGCCGAGTCTGAGGATGGTAGGTTTGTCTGAAGAGAAAAATTCAAGCACACAAACAGGTGGGACTATCAGTTCCCCCACGTACAAGTATCTAGTTAAAGTTTGCAACAATCACATTTGGCATGGGCTCCAGGAAGGAGAGAAGCTAGACCCCATTCAGCTTTTATTTATTTACTTTTGCACTCAAAAGGTAGAGTGACAGATAATCAATGTACTGGCTCACTCCCCAAAAGGCTTAGCCAGGAGCCAGGAGGTCCATCTACGTCTCTCCCACGTGAGTGGCAAACAACTGAGCACTTGAGTCATCTAGCAGGGAGCTGGATGGGAAATGAAGGAGCGGGGACTCAAACCGGTGCTTCTATGGGATGTCAGATTTGACTCTGGAAGTGGCTAGTTAACTCGCTGTGCCACTGTGCCAGACCCACTCCCCCAACACCCTCTAGCTTTTATAGCAGTGTCTTGTGAGGGCCACCTTGCTTCTGAAGATAGTTCCAGTGACCCAAGGGTCTCCTGTAGGCACCCCCTCACAGGGCCTGCCACCTCCTAACAGTGCCACTGTGGGATCATGCCTGTCACACACAGGCCTCTGGAGCTCTCAACATGTCCTCCAATCCCCGCAGTCCAGCAGCAGCCTAGCCGAGTTGAGTCTGCTTAGAAGAATCATCTTGTGACTCCACCCAACTTCAACAACTGTCGTCAGTTGCTGGTCAAGACTCATCTGTCTCCTCCACCTTCTCCTTTCTCATGGAGTCTTTTGAAACAAATCTCAGACACCTATATTTCATTTGTAAGTACATCCGTGTGGCTCTCTCAAGATGAAGAAACGCAGGGTTTTTCTCACTCCATAACCAGAGTCAATGGCACACTCTTGACCATGGCATATTTCAGTCCACTTTTCACATTTCTCCATTTGTCCCTAACATATCATCTCAGCATGACAAAGGGGTGCTTCAAAACTTAGGGAAAATGAAGTTACATGATAAATCAACTTTGATGCAAAAAAAAAAAAAAAAAAATCCCTGGAATCTGTGCAGACCTTGTGAATGTGTTTTCTGTGATCTATGCATGGATTTAAAATTCTGTTCCAAAGTAAATTTATTTTGTAATTCCATTTTCTGTGAACTGACTCCCCGACCCCCTGGGAACTGACTCCTCATGTTCTGATCTGAAGCAGCAGGATTCGTCCTGGACAAAGGTTAGAGAACACCTGCTTCCCCACGAGCAGAACCGAGAGAAGTGGGGCAGTGGCTGAGCACCAAGGCAGTCTCTGCTGAGGTCCTGGGCCCAGTCCCAACAGCCGTGTGTGCCTATCCCTCTCTGGGCCTTCATGTCTTCATCTATAGTACCTGTTTAATACACCGTCTTCATGTGTCCTACATCAGAATGTCAAGTATTCAGCAAACATTGGCTGTGGCCGTGAGTATGGCAACTGTTATCATTATTAATGGGATGATCATTGTTATCCCAGGGTCAAAAGTCACTGACACTGGTGGGCCAGGGCAAAGAAGCCACAGTGTGGGCAAGTGGTCCCTTTTGATGTTTGGGTGCCAGGCATGATGCCCACATAACAGGATTCCTGCCAGCTTGCCTTTCAGGACCCTTGCTTTCTGGAGATGCCTTTTTTGTGATGTCTTCTTAGGACCAAGGGAAGCCAAAAGAAAGTGCTGGTCCCATGATTCCCTCTCTTCAAGCCCAAGTATATCTGCCCTCAAAGATAAAACAACTGGCTCTGCCAAGATTCTTCCAAAATATTCGTTGAAAATGTGAATCCAATTGTTCTAGACACTCCACGGCACAGAAAGGGAGGGGATTGGTTGGCACAAGACATGTTTGCTGCCCAGATGGGACCCATTTTAGGGGCGCCTGGCCAGATGTTTCCCAGACCGTGGACCTCGGTGTGGGCATTTAAGATGCTGGAAGGGAAGATCAGTTTCCATGTACAAGAGACCAGAGCTAGGAAAATCCATTTGGGTCATAAATAGACGACATGCAGGTTGGATAAGAAACAATGCTATTGTTCTGTGTCCGAGATCTGTGCCGTGTGCTTTAGCCAGATTCCGCGTGGCCCAGGGGAACAATTGCTCCACTTAGGCCAGGATAATCCTGGTTTGTTTCCACTCTGTCCCCAACCCTCGCTTAGTTCTCCCGACCCCCTAGGCATCTTGGCAACCCATTGGTTCTTCTAGCCAAGCCCTGATATCTTCCCATCTCACACGTCAATCTCCTGAGAGGGCTCACAGAGAGCTTTCATCTTGGATGCCCCAGCAGGCCTCAGGGGGGCTACCAGGGTGCCCACAGGCGCCGTCTGGCCCAACAGACTCAATCGTCTCTTGGCAGCCCCCCAATTTAGCCCCCTCCGTGCTTGCTCCCTCACCATGACTGCAGAATCATACTCTCCCCACCCCCACCCAGTCTATGCACCCAGTTGTATCATGACCCTCAAAAGAGGGTCCCTCTGCTAACCAACCCCATCTTTCTCATGGTTAGTTCTCTCCTCTGTTGGATGGTGACCTTCCATCCTACTGTCTGGGACTTTCATGAGCTTCGGAGAGGCAAGCTTCACCATCAGAACCCGCACCCAGGATCCCTGGGGACTGGGGCTGAGCTTCAGAAAGTGTCAGAAGCGGCAGTGTCCCCAGCTAACTACCCACTCTGTGACCCTCTGGGGAGAGAGGGAGGACAGGCTGAGGTCTGTGTTGACTGCTGTAAACATGCGGGCTTTCATGTAAGGAGGGTTCACGCTGTTTGCACTTCCAAGGCAAACCTTTGAACATCCTTCAAGGTCCGTACTTCCTGATCCGGCAGACCGGCATGGGGATTAGCAGCCTCTTCTCCTCTGAGGCCAAACTGTCTCAAAGACCTAGTGGCGCCTAATGAGGAGACAAGAAAGATGCTCCTCTAGGGACAATTCCACTTACGCTGTCTGCTTTTTGTTTAAACAAGGCCATGTATTGTCAGGCAAGACGGATTGCTGGGCCACGTCAGTGACTTGGTTCCCTGCATAGAGACTGGCAAACGGAAGGATTCTGCTCATGCCCAGCTCTGTGTCTGCCTGGCACCCCAGCTGTCGCTCGAACATCAACCCATGCCTTTGCCCAGACCTCAAGTTCACCTCAGGGTCTGCTTGTTTTCCGAATCCTCGAGTTATCTAGAAAGCTAGTTCTTCCAATGGTAAATAGAAATGAAAGTACTTAAAAATGATGACAACAGCTGCAGCCTCTTAGCCTTTTATGGTTCTTTGCTGGTTAGAAGATACGTTCATAGCCACTATTGCTTCTAGAACCCAAACCATTGCCCCAGGAGGGAGGAAGCATAACTATTGTGCCAACCCTGCCTCCTGAATGGGCAGAGACCAGAGGAGTTGAGTGACACAGACATGGAGCAATGCACAAGCCTTTCATAGAGTTCATGGGAAAGTGGAATGTAAAAATATGGGTGTTTTTGTGCCAGCAACATGTGAAATCACATACATACAAAGGTCTTTTGAAAACTAATGGCAAGTCTGTATCATGACAAAACCATGTACAGGGCCCAGCAGCGTGGCCTAGCGGCTAAAGTCCTCGCCTTCAACACCCCGGGATCCCATTTGGGCGCCGGTTCTAATCCCGGCAGCTCCACTTCCCATCCAGCTCCCTGCTTGTGGCCTGGGAAAGCAGTCGAGGACGGCCCAAGGATTTGGGACACTTCACCCACGTGGGAGACCCGGAAGAGGTTCCAGGTTCCCGGCATCAGATCGGCACAGCACCGGCCTGTTGCGGCTCACTTGGGGAGTGAATCATCGGACGGAAGATCTTCCTCTCTGTCTCTCCTCCTCTCTGTATATCTGACTGTAATAAAATAAATAAATCTTTAAAAAAAAAAAAAACATGTACAGATCTCAAAATGTTTTGCTCCAGAATAAATGTAGCTCTTCCCCCCATCTTTAGACGAACTTGGACACCCTAGCTTGAAATCCTACCTCTACTCCTTCTGTAGAACCTTAGAGAAGCAGTTAAAATATTGGTAATATGTGCCCTGAGCAAGGAGCCTAGGCCCTGCCGCTACCTGTGTTCCTGGTTTAAAAAAAAAAAAAAAAAAAAAACCTCACTGTGCTGGATGGTCCACGTGGTAAGCAGGCAGCACGTGGCAGCTGGGGTGATGTGACTGAAGAGAATTGGGCAGGCAGGATGCTAAGGGAACCCCCAACACTGGGTACTCGTTGGGCAGCGCATCCTGCAAATGTGCTGGGCGCTATGCTTCACGCTTCATGACCCAGAAGGGAGGCTTGGCCTGTGACATCAAGGTTGCTCACCAGTCCACTCTCAGTTCACCCAGAGGTTGTGTGGATGGCCTTGAGCTGACCAACAAGCCCTTTTTTGCCGGGTCAGAGACAGGAAAAGACAGAAGGGTTCATAGCCCCAAAGGCCTCTGAAGAGCCCAAGGCCAAGAACCAGGGACTGCTGTGGGAAGCTGCAGTGTCCCCAGCTAACCACCAGAGAGATAAAAATAAATAAATCTTTTTTTTAATTAAAAGAGCCCTCTGTCCAGCAGCTAAAAGGCACTGCATGCCACCAATAGCCCTGGGAGCCTTGGGAGGCCTCATGATCCCTTCGGGGAGGACCCAGACTGGTGACCTACGCTAGCTGAGACTAATGCTCCCACTTGCCTTCTTTGTGGTGGCTTGTCAAGAAACAACAGAAAATGACCACAAAGGGCAAACTCCCTGGAAGGTGTGCATGCTCCGTTGTTGAAAAAAGACAAGTTCATCATAAAACCATAGCTCAAAGAATGAGCACGTATCACCTCCCGGTTTCTGGTGCAGCTTACCTGGCTGCCTGTGTTGGAGTTTCTTCAGCATGAATCCCCATGGCTCCTTCCTTCACTCCCGTTAAGTGTGTGCCCCAATGGTACCTCTCCTTAGACCAGTAACTTCACTTTTTCCATGGCTTGTTGTGGCTTGCACCATGAGCCCCCCAAAGCTAGGTTTAAGCCCCAATGCTCATAACCTGTGAATGGGACCTTATATGGAATCAAGGTTTCTGCAGATAGTCTTAGTTAAAATGAGGTGCTGTTGGCTTAAGGTGAGTCCCATTGCACATCAAACAAGAGTCTAGACTTGGAGGCTGATATAGTGAGAGGCCATATATGATGACAAACAGGAGCTGGGAGTGGGGAGGTTGGGCAGTGAGTCTCCTACGGGCCTAGGAATGCCAAGAATCGCTGGCAGCCATCAGATGCCACAGGAGGCAAGGAAGGGACCTCCTTGAGTGCCTTTCATAGACAGCTTAGTCCTGTCCCAAAGCAAGATGGCTTTTGGCCTCCAGAACTGAAACAAATGGTCAAGCCAAGTGCGTACTGCTTGCTACAACAGCCACGGGAATCATGCAATACTTACTCCTATTCTGATTTAATCTCTCTTTCCCTCTCCTTCTCCGTCTCTCTCCCTTCCTCCCTCCCTCTCTCTCTCCCTCTCTTCCTCTCTCCCTGTGTTAAGGTTTGCGGGCCAGGTTCCCTGACTTTCTTTGTTTAGTAGTGCAATTCTTTGTCCCTGAATCAGTGCTTGGACAGAATTGAGGCAGATGCTTGACCTGGTGCGTAAGGTGCTGGTTAAGGTCCATCTTTCTCCCAATTCTAAATTCCTGATCATTTGCCGACTCTGCAAAACAGCAATGACAGCATAAGTGTTTGGGTTTCTTCCGTCCACCTGGGAGCCTAGATTGAGTTTCTAGCTTCTGCCTTCAGCCTGACCCCACCTTGGCCATTGGAGGGGGCGGAGGGGATGCTGAAAAAACAGTGGATAAGAGTTCTCTCTCTCTCTCTGGCTCTCAAATAAACAATAACAATGAAAGTTCATGGGAAAGTGAAATTAAACGATAACTTTATTTTTCAAAAATGTGTTCAGTGCAGACATCAGCAGATTTTTGTGTGCTACTTTCCCCTATAAACAAAAAGGATAAGAAATAAATAGGATGAAAACAATATGGACATAATAGTCTTACCCACTTCCCTATAGCCCCTGAACCTTTTTTACCGTAATTAACTATGTAAAGATTGTCAACAATATAATAATAATAATAAAAAAGAAATAGGACAAGTTCATTGACCTATTTCAATATGAGTTCTTTGATTCTACATCTTTAGTTCTACAAGAAGGAAAAACTTTTCTTAACGATTTATTTTTATTGGAAAATCAGATATACAAAGACGAGGGAGAGAGAGATCTTCCTTCCACTGATTCACTCCCCAAGCAGCTGCCACAGCCAGAGCTGTGCTGATCCGAAGCCAGGAGCCCGGAACCTCTTCTGGGTCTCCCATGTGGGTGCAGGGTCCCAAGAATTTGGACCATCCTTGACTGCTTTTCCAGGCCACAAGCAGGGAGCTAGATGGGAAGTGGAGCTGCTGAGGTTAGAACTGACACCTATATGGGATCCTGGTTCATGCAAGGTGAAGACTTTAGCTACCAGGCTACCGCACCAGGCCCAGAAAAACATATTCAATAAAAACCTCATATGAAATTCAGCTAAGTATTTGTTTCATTATGAATAAGATAAAGAAGTAGAATCATCTAAATTTTATTTTATGTAGGCTCCTGCTATCTTACAATAAAATGTTAACTAAATACAGTCAATTGCCTCTTTGGTGATGTTCGTTGTTTCTCTCTGTCTCTCTCTCTTTTTAAGAGTTATTTATTTATTTCAAGGCAGTTACAGTCAGACAGCGAGGGAGAAAGAGGGAGAGCTCTTCCAAGCACAGATTCATTTCCCAAATGGCTGCCACAGCCAGGGCTGGGCCAGCCCAGAGCCAAGAGTCTAGACCTCTATCCTGTTTCTAAGGGCCCAAGCACTCGAGCCGTCTTCCCAGTCACATTATCGGCGATCTGAGTTAGTAGTAGAGCAGCAAGGACTAGAACACGCCATCATATAGGAAGCCAGCATCGCAGGTGGTAGCCTCACATGCTATCATTGTGTCATTGAAAACAAAACAAAACAAAAGCTAGACAAGATAAGCCTTAATGTTAACAATGAAAGAAACAGAGATGAATTCTGGCTTTCTGGGTAAAAGCTAGACTCTCCCAGAGTAGCATTCATTCACCTAAATTCTCTTGGTATTTGAGATCTCATGGTATTTCAGGGTTTTGAGAACTGCCAGCTGCCCAAGTGAAGAATTCTGAAGATTATGCATAGCAAGCCCAGACACCTCAGCGGGGGACTGGCCTCAGTTTTCTTGGCCTCGTGGTCTTGCTCTGGCCTGTGGGTGGTGGAGCAGTGTTGTCTTCAGGAGCCGAGCACCACTTAGCGGGCAGGGCAGTGAACGTGGCAGAGTATGGTAAAGGTGAGCTCAACCTTGATCATCCACTGTGGTTCTTGCGTGTTGTTCATCCAAAGATCTCACGGACCTTCTCTTTTAAATAACCCTACAGAAAACCCCACTGGGACACTGGATGTAAGAGTCAAGGAAAGCCCACTTAGGGAGGCTTCCGAGAGTTAGCCTGTGGCCTCACCTAGCCAGAGGTGAATGTCAGAAGGAAAAGGAGAAACTGGCCTTTGGATCAGACCTGAGAGCCCAGCTCTGCTGTGTGACTTGGACGGGCTACCTAACCACGCAAGCCTTAGTTTCTCCATTCAGGAAATGGGATAGTAACTCTTGCCTGTAGGAATGTCTTCATAGACTACTGTAATAGAATGCTATAGACACAGTGATAAACTCTGAAAGTTGATTTGGTTTATGGCTGTGGAGTCTGAGAAGGCTGGCATCTGGGGAGGGCATTGCTGCTGTGTCCTCATGTGGTGGAGGGTAAGCATGCACCTGCGAGCTAGGGAGAGAGGATGGTCAAGCCAGACCGATCCTTCTAGGCAGGACCCCATTCCCATCATTCATCCACAAGGGTGGAGCCTTCGTGACCTAACTGTCTCCTAAGCTTCCACCGCCCAACAGCGCTGCATGGGGGAGGAAGTCTCCAATCTTGAACTTTGGGGAGAACATTGAAAGCACAGTAAAACACACTGTGGCACCTGTATGAGCACCTAGCCCAGAAGCGTCCTTGCAAGGATAGCAGTTGCTCTGCTGTTCATGGGGCTAACACAGACAGTATCTGACTCTTCAAAATGTACAGCCCAAATCTGGCTGCACACCAGGAGTATCTGCAGGCCAAACTGCTGAACCCAGCTCTCCTGGAGTAGGGCCCGAGTGTGCTAGGCAGCTGCTGTCTGCTCCAGACCCACCCCATCTCTGGTCCACCCTGTTCTCGGCCCCAGAAGGCCGGCTAGGAGAATGTGGCTCAGCTGGGTCTCAGTTGGCTGCTGGAGGGGTCCCTGTAGGCCAACCGTGTCCCTCAGGCAGAGATGCCCCTCTGGCTCCTCGCCTGTGCCTTCTCCTCGTAGTTTGCTTTCTGAAGCTCCCTGCGCCCTTCCCTGCGCACCTTTTGTCCCG
The DNA here is from genome assembly GCF_030435755.1 of Ochotona princeps. Taxonomy (NCBI): domain Eukaryota; kingdom Metazoa; phylum Chordata; class Mammalia; order Lagomorpha; family Ochotonidae; genus Ochotona; species Ochotona princeps. The sequence goes on from NC_080850.1 coordinate 1,452,408, forward strand.
AGGCGAGGAGGAGGGGGCTTGTACCTGAGACTGTGTCTTCATCAGGTATGGTGGGAGGACCGAAGATCGTGCCTTGTGGGATAGGAGCTTGCCCAGTAGGAAAAGGAGCCCAGCAGCCTGAGGCACCATTGGGAGAAGCACCGTCTGGGCAGGAGGCAGAAGGAGGAGCAGGAAGCCCGGACCAAGGCCTTTGTTACAGTTTCCTGAGCTGAAGCTCATGCAGGTGAAGCAGCTGGGCAGTTAGGTTGCATAGTCTGAATACTTTCCGTGAGCTGTGGGCTGCAGGGGTGGTCCGGCACTGCTCGCTGTCTGGTCCCGGAGTGATAAGGGGCAGGGGGAATGGTAGTGTAAGAATCTGATAAAGGGGATGACGGGGGCATGGGCTTCTGACTGGGTGGTTTGTATATGGAAGGCATATTTGTGAGCGAGTTATTTGTTCCGAGGCTAATTCTTAGCCCGGAGAGGGCTGCCTCTCCCTGGCCAGCACGTCCTCAAGAGGTCAGCACATCAAAGATACAAAAACATCGTTGACGCAGGAGTGGTGACATGCGTTCCTGGGTGCAGCCCCTGGCGACTGCACAACACTGGCCCACAGCTCAGTTCATCTGTTAGACGTACCTCTCTTTCCTGCTGACCTGACCTGTACTAGGGGACGCACACGGGTGTTCCTGGTGCAGTCAAGTTCCTGGAGCAAGCGGATGTTGCCACCATTGTATGGAGATGATGGCTTGCAGAGCCTGCTCAGCTGCGCAGGGCCTGCACGGCAGGTCACCTAGGCACTGTTCTCCCTCATAGCCTGAGCTCAGCTCTTGATCTTCCTCTATGTACACCATTTCGGTCAGCTTTTTGGTACTATAATACGATGACTGAGGCAGCCTAACTTTTTAGGAGGAGGAGAGTTATTTGGCTCATGGTTTTGCAGGTTTGGAATCCAAACATCGTGACGCGGATGCAGACCCTGGGGAGGGGCCCGTGGCGGATGTCAGTGTCTGGGCGAGAGTGGCACATAAGGAATCAAGGACGCAGAGAAAGGGTCTGGAACCAAATTCAGGCTATTGTTCTGAAAGGAACCCAGATCTGGCCTCCTTACAGTCCCAGCACCTGGAAACAGAAACCACACCTTTGGGTGACATTTAATGTCCAAACCACAGTAAACACAGCCACACTCGAAACCCTTGCTTTCTTCTTGCCGTCTTTATCTCTGCTAGCTGCAGCAACTCCTTCCAAGGCCGAGTCCCGTATCTGCAGAAGAGGCTGTGGCGCGTGACGCAAGCACTGAGTAACATCAGCCTACCTTCCAGGTCTTTCTCAGGGACACCAGGAGAAAGTCTCCCATGGGTGCTAGTGCATCCCTCACCTCCGTGCCTCTCTGGCACTTGCTTATTTCCCTGGTTCTGTTGCTAAAGATTCATTTAACTTGAAAGAATTATAGAGAGAGGAGGGGAAAGAGACAGAGAGATCATCCGTCTACTGGCTCACTCCCCAAATGGCCAGAATGGCCACAGCTGAGCTTAACTGAAGCCAAGAGCCAGAAGATTCCTCCAGGTCTCCCATGTGGGTCTAGCGGCCCAAGAACCCATCCCATTGTCTGATGCTCTCCCAAGCCATAAGCAGGGGACTGCATCAAAACGTGGAGCAGCCAGGGCTTGAACTGGCACTCGCATGGGATGCTGGTGCTACAGGCAGTAGATTAGCTCACCTCACTAGTGCACTGACCCCGGGGTGTGTGTGTGTGTGTGTGTGTGTGTGTGTGTGTGTGTGTGTGTGTGCGTGTGTGTCTTTAACAAGCAGGGAGATGGGAGAAAGAGAAGGAGGAAAAAAGAGAAAAAGCAAGCTTCAGATTGTAGCATGCTGCCGTATCTGGTTATAATTTAATAACTTCCCTTCTTTGTATTTATTTTTGGAGTTTCTAATTTTGGCAAGTGAAACTGGTTTTCGGTTTACCATGGTGTATAACATTTACTTTTTAAACTAACTTTAAGTTTTAAAAAAACACATGAGCCCAAGGGCAGAATAATATGAAATCAGTCATCAGAGAGGTGGCATGCAGCTCTGGTACAGAACTCAGAGGGTAAGGGCAGGGTGTGGCTCTGGCAGCACGCACGGAGGCTGCAGGGGCCCCAGGAGGCCCACCCCCATGGCCTCCCAGCCCCAGCAGCTGCACCCTGCTCTTGGAGTTGCTCCCAGTACCCTCTGCGTGCACAGGACATCAAACAGCAGCAGCCCATCTTCTCGCTGATGGACACGGCTTCTTTGTGATTCTAGAGCAAGCAATTTCTAAGGTCGGGAGTCCCCAGCCACCGGGTGGAGTGGTCCCTGAGCGGGTCTCGGGCAGCATATTAACAGCAGTGGCTGGTTGAGAGGGGGTAAAAGCAGTTCCCCACTGGGGTTAAGGCCAGCAAACCCCATGTGTTAATGCACTGGGAACACGGTGTTGCTAGACTTCATGGCAATCCCTGCCCAGGGGCACCCCCGGGTCCAAGCAGCAGACGCTACCCCCAAAGGCCTGGGTTCTGGACGGCAGCAGGGAGAAGGGAGGAGTCAGTCACCTCCCAGCAGTCTCTCGGTCTCAGGCATGTAGGAGCAGAAGAGAATGGCGTTGCGTGGATTTCCCATTTTGTATTTATTTATATCTGTTATTTTATGCTTCAAAACAAATTCCCAACGTCGGGACCAGTAGACACCTTTTACAGGAGGGCAAAGGGCAACTATAGGTTGTCCTACAGAGCAAGTTAAGGACCCGCCTGCTCCCTGCCACCTGCCTGCCAGTGAGCGGGCCCTCTCACATGCACTCCCCCCTCTACCGCAACACATCTACCAGAGGCTGTCCGCCAGAGCCGAGCAGACGCCAGCACCAGGCCACCCTTGAACCGCTAGACCTCTGAGCTAAGTAAACCTCTTCTCTTTATAAAGAACCCAGCCTCTAACAGAAGACAGACAAGCAACAATGTTCCCGGTATAATTTGCGCTGTGAGGATGTGGATTTAAAGGCCAGTCAGAGGGAGGAGGTTGGAGAGACTTTCTGTTTTTAAAAAGTTTGTGTTTTTGAAAGGCAGAGTTACAGAGGAGGAGGGGATAGGTAGAACAAGAGATACCCTCCATCTTCTGGTTCATTCTCCAAATGGCCACAATGGCCAGGGCTAGGCCATATCGAAGTCAGCAGCCTGGACCTCCATGCAGGTCTGCCACATGGGTACAGGAGCCCAGGTATTTCACGGGCCAGCCTTCACTGCCTCCCCAGGTACATTAGCGTGGAGCTGGGTTGAAAGCAAAACACCCACCTAGGACCTGAAGCACATTCGTGTTGGATGCTTGCCTCTCAGACAGCTGCTTAACCCAGTGCGCCATAATGTGCACTCCTGGAGAGGCATCAGAAGGCCTTTGGGACCACAGACCATAGCAAGTGCCTGAGTGGAAATACCACCAGGGCTCATAGCTTGGGAACCAGATGGTCTGGCAAGAGGGTTCCTGGAAAGGGGCGGGGGGGTGGGGCTTTGTGCCGGAGCTAGCTCCCTGAAGATCCCTTCCGACAGGAGGCAGGACAGCAGCCAGCTGGCAGACCAGAGGCCCTGACTGTCACTGGTCAGTAATTACTGTCACAGGTCTGCTTGCCCCAACCTGCAATCCTCATAACACTCATCACCTTCTAATGCACAAGATTATCAGATGTCTCCTACTCCCATATGCTGTTAAGGATGTGAACAGCATAGTTAGGGATCACCATAGGACTCAGAACATTCTAGAATATTCTAGAAGGGGCCAGACAGCACACCAAAGCCAGAGAGGGCCTTTTCGTTTTGCTGCTCTGAAAGTGGCCCAATCTCACCCTAGGCCCAGGATCTGCCCCTGGGTGTGTGTGTGGGGGGGGTTCTAAAGCTGTTGCATGCAGTGGGCTTGCTGAGGGTCAGAGTCAGGGAAGAGTCAGAGGGGTTATCTGCCACTGTGTGAAGAATGCTTTTAAACTCGTGCCTGGGTTTCTGACCTACTGAGAAAGAAAACAGATGCATCATTTAACCCCTTCTTGCCTCCTGGAGGAGCCCAGCATCTTAGGATTTAGGGAGTTGATGGAGTTGGCGAGCGGCTACCTTGTATGCTAAGGGTTAATAGAAGCCAGTGTTGCCAGGGCCAAGCTCTCTGCAGGGTCTCTTGGGGGGAGAGGGGACCTCCTTGGAAACCATCACCTGTCAAGGTCCCTGATTAACAGCTGGAAGGCTAGCCCTAGGTTTTGATGGGTTCAGTGGACACGTTGTGCAGGGCTGAGGAGGTAAAGGTACTGTTTTCTTTTGCCACTGGGAGGTCAGCAGCATTTAGTAAGGTCCATGCCCCCCACCCCACATTGGGCTGTATAGGCATTTTTTTTCATGGTGAATGTGGTCTTCTTACCACGTCTTCATCCTGTTAACAGCCCTGCAGTAGCTACACGCCCAGGCGTTCCCACATAAGCAGCAGTGCTGTCTGGGGAGGAGAGTGTTTAGAGCTAAAGACTCCCACTCAAGGCTGTGTGACCTGCCACTCTCTTAACCACTCCGAGATAATCCCTGCTTGCAAGGACAAAGCAGAAGGCCCAGGTTGCACTGAAGATTCATGGGCCAAACCCAGCTTGGCTGGTTTTATTTGGCTTGCCTTATTCTGTTAAAGCATGTGGATTATCGACAGTTTAAAGAGGTACAAGGTAGCCCCTAAAATTCCAGCATCCCATGTCCTCTAACATGAAAGAGGACAGCTGTAGACACACGGAGCAGGCCTTCCTGCATCTCCACAGTCAGGGCAGAGGGACAGCCACAGCCTCCCTGTGTGACCGAGGGAGCAATGCTTTATAAATAGCAATGGAGCTTGTAGCTGTGTGTGTGTGTGTGCCAGGGAGGAGGTCTACATTACACATGGCACATCTACAAAGTGAAAGCTGCCCCGGTGAGCTCCACCAGATGACTGGATGAACAAAGTGCTGTGGGCCCCTGGAGTGCATCTGACTGAGCAAGAAGGACATTTAGACATTTGGACACACTGTGAGGACATTGTGTGAGCAGAAATAAGCTGCTTGCAGAAAGACAAGATCTGTATGAGTTCACTTCCTAGAGGTACCTAGAACAGTTTAAGTCACAGAACAGACAGCACACGGGAGCTGGGAGGGAGCAGGCCTTGGGGAGTTAGTGTCTGATGGGGACAGAGTGGCAGTAGTAGAAGGAGAAAAAGATCTGCAAATGAATGGTGTGATGGTTGCCCAACAGGATGAGTGGACCTAATGCCAAAGCTGTGCCCTTAAAAATGATGAGACGAGATGGGCATTTGGCTCCAAGTGAAGGCAGGCAGATCCTGTACCCCACGTCAGAGTGCCTGGCTTCCGTCTTGTCCCCAGCTCTTGACTTCAGTATCCTGCTAATGCATATTCCACAATGCTGATGACGCAACTTTTTGGGCGCCTGCCACGCAATTGGAGACCTGGACTGAGTCCCTAGCTCACAGCTTCAGCCTGGTTCTTGCAAGTATTTGAGGAGTGAGCTTGCAAATGGATGAACTCTTTCTCTCTCTCTCTCTCTGCTTTAAAAAAGAATGATAAATTCTGTTATGCACTAGGAACTTTAGGAAGGCCGTGGAAAAATGGAATGAAAAGATAAGTTTATTTTGATACAAAAACAATTGAGCTCTATGGAGAGTTTTTGCATAATACACATATCCCATACACTTCTTGAAGACGCTGCATCTGTTACAGTTTTAAAAAAAAAGTGGGGCAAGTTAGATGGAGGCGATTCGCTCACTGATGCCTGCAGATGTGGGACTGGGAAGTGGATTTCTCTCTCAAGCTGTTCCCAGGCCTACAAGCATCACACAAAGCCCAGGGCAGCGACTTGTTCTCCAACCTAAAGCCTCGCGTTTCTGCAGAGGAGGAAGCCAACGGGTATTTACACGACACGCAAGGGCAGGCCAGAGGGCCTATACCTGCACAGTGTCTGAGGCTGTAAAGCAAGCAGCAGATGCTTAAGCTCTTCCTTGTTTATAAACGAAATGTCTGCTCCATCCAGACCCCCTGTGTTTACGTGATGGCAGGGCCTGGGGCAGCCGGTGCACATTTGGGAAATATCCCCGGGGAGCTGCTTGCCTCTTAGCTGTGTGACCTTCAATTAACTTCTCCTACCTCAGTTTCCTCATCTGTAAAAAAAGAGATACAATACGAGGGCACTTTAGTCAGTTCACGGCTGGTGGGCACGGGGGGGTGTAGCGCTTGAAGCCTCCTCTTGAGACACCTGCAGCCCACAGCGCAGTGTTGGTTCCACGATTCCCGCTAACGCTGGACGGCAACAGACAATGGCTCAAGTGCGTGGATCCCCGCCACCCAAACGGAGACCCAGATGGAATTCAAGCCCTTGACTTTATCTCAGCCCAGCCCTGGCTCTCAGAATGAACCAGCAGATAAATCTGTCCTGTCTCCCTCTCCATGTCCCTCCGTCAAGTGGACGAAAGTAAATAATGCTCATAAGTTCATGGAACTATTCACTGATTTCTTTTTTTCAGCCTCCTACCAAAAACCTTGTTAACTCCATGTGTTTCTAGCGCCTTGGAGAATGTGTCTCCATGAGCAGCACGCTGGCCCTGTGCATGGTTACAGTGACTGCAGGGGTCCTGGTGGTCATCGCCAGCCCTGCCTCTTCCCCTCCCTCTCCCCCTCTCCCCAGCCCCTTCTGCATCCATGAGCTGCCCAGAAGACCTGATGCCAGTTTTACTCAACCTCATAACATGAGCTTGAGGAAAGAAAACCCATTCACGTACATCCTGGGCTTTCTGAGAAGACTCACACCCACACATTGAACTCCCAATGTAGAAGCGTTTTGTGCCTTCTCGGATAATAGAGAGAAATCTTCATTTTACTTACACATGGCCTCTCTTGATGTAAAAACCCTTGCCATACCTTAAAGGTGTGCAGTTTTCAACATAGCTGGAGCAAAGAAAAAAATGTGTGTCGATGCTGTAGTTCAATTACCCTTTGAAAAATTCCCTCAATTTAGCTGTGCAGTGAGGCGTGAAATTGCACCTAACCGTCCACTTGCTTTGAACATGCAGTCCTCTGCAGCATTTGGGCAAGGTATGTCTGTGGTGCCAGCCTTCAGCTGGTTCTGTTTTGCTAATTGTTCCAAATAAATAGCAAATGCTGCTTTGCTCTTCCTCTCCTTCTTCTGCAATCGTCTGTCTTCAGGCATGCTCATTGATTTTCACACCAATTTCCATGTTGGCGCGAGTTCTGAAGAGGCAGCCATGGGGACATCCGTTAATGAAGAATCTGGGAAATTTGAATTAGGGCAGTGTTCTTTTCATACAGGCATCTAATTGGTGAAATGAGCTGGTTGGTGATTTGTAGTTAAATCCTGGAAGGATTGGATTGTTTTGTTTTTGCTGTTTCACTAATGCGGAGGCCAAATGAAGTTAAAAATGTTTTCAACTTTTCATTTGGCCTCGTTTTGTGTTTTCATCAGCTGTAATGGATGGGGACTATTGACTAGCACAACAATAGTCACTGAGGGATTTCAGAGCTAAGTGGGGGTGATTTATAGAAACCTGAAGCTCTTAACATAATATTTTGTTAAAAACGTTTCCTCTTATTGTGCCTGATTTAATACAGATCCTTCTCTTTCGTTCTTTATTCCTTTCAATGATTGAAATAAGTTAAATGCATACAGGTTTATCTTAGCCTCAAATGCAAAGATAAAAGGAATCAATATGAAAAGTGCCCTATAAGTTATATCAACGACAGAAGAATGTTGAATTTTCATTACTGACCGGAGTAAATGCCTCAGCTGCTTTTGTTTAAAGCCTGTGTTGGGGATTGGGGTTGATTGCAGTGCGGAAAAAAGTCCCTCTGACTTAACCTCCTGGAGACTCAATGTCATCTGTGAAATGCTGGTCATAAAATGAGTCAAATTATGTGGAAATGTTTACCATGCGCGCACAGAGCAAGTGTTGAGTAGGCGGCTGCTTTCCTCGTTGCCCTCCGTCCCTTGCTTCCAGAAGGTTCAGCACGTTCTACTCTGCACCCGGAGTATGTGCGTGCCAGTGGGGTAGCCGATTAAACACACTCCAACTGTGAGCCAATGATGCAGTGCCAAGCACTCACACACACACACACACACACACACACACACACACACACACACACACACAACGCTGCTTTGCAGCCCGCACCTGATTGCTGGGGGGTGATTCGGCACGTCTATGTCTTCAGTTTCAGGCCTTTTGAAATAGTTTCTACTTATATATTTGAGAGGCAGAGAAAAAGAGACATTCAGACAGAGTTCCCATCTGCCAGTCTGTTCCCCAAGTGCCTGCGACAAGCAGGCAATGAGATCCACTGCGCTTGAGCCATTGCGGGCTGCCTCCGTGAGCGCACGGCAGCAGGAGGCTAGAACTGGGAGCAGAGCCAGGACTTGAACCTGGGCCCTCTTACACGGACCAGGGGGCTCCCCGGCTGTGGTTTAACTACCATGCAAAATGTCCCGCCTGTTCAGTTCTTTCTTGAACTTGTGTATAATTCACTGTGTGGCTTCCCTAGTTTACACCCTTGTTGTTGCGGAGAAAAGCACAGAGCACTGTAGGCCGTTTCCTCAGCAGCATCTCCCGTGGCCTCCCTGGGCGTCAGCATGCTGCCCCGCCTCCTGTTGCAGGAAGTGGTGGTCGGAACACCAGCACCCTGCCCAGTGTTGCACCCCGGAAGGGATTTCTGCAGGAGATCCTCATGGCAGCTGCCTGGTCTCTCCACACTAGGGAAGTTGTTTACAGTTCAGAATGGGTTTGATAGCTTCAGCAAGCTGTTAAGCAGGACTTGGAGTAGCCCTTCCCTGGGTAAACTTGCCTGTGATCAACCACACTCACTGCCTGCTCAGGAGGCTGGTTTGGGAGAATAGAGCCCTGGCCCCGGGTTCCCCCAGCCCTCCCAGCCTGCCTGGAATGGGCCTGGTTTGGCCGCTGCTGCCCCTTGTGGTGGCAAGTGGAGGTGGCCATGCCTGGACTCCCAGCAGTGAGCAGCAGGAAGCCCTTCAGGAGCTTGCCTTTGGTGGTGGCGTCAGGAGGTGTGAGCCCGAGGAACCCAGCTCCCGGGCTGCAGCAATCCCATCTCTGCACTGTCACATGCGGGTACTAGTCCAAAACCTGCCTCAGATGGCAACTCCCAACAGTGATGCTGGCTGACTTGGAACATGCTAATTTCCGTAACAGAAAATTCTGCCATAAGCAGACATCCACAGGTTTCCAAGACTTCAGCGTCACCGAACGGGGGAAGGGCTCGGATTACGGACCACATGTAGACCAGTGAAGACTGGGCCTTACTTTTATCTGCCTGTGTCCTGGCCGCAGCACGTGGCAAGGTGACCAGACCTTTCCTAAAGTGTGAAACAAGAAAAGGTGCCTGTGCATTTGCTGAGGGGACAGGTGTCAGCTAGAAGAGAGGAGTCGATCCCCAGGGTGGGGCAGAAAGCAGGGGGGGTGACCCTGTTGGACCAGGTGGGACAGCCTTGCCCAAAGCTGAGCTTCTCAGCTCTTAAGTCTGATCCCATCGGGTGGACTCTGTCCCCACTCAGCCCTCGGGGCGCTCCGGTGATGCTTCAGTTCATGTGGTGAACAGGTCATGAGCACCTTTGGCCTTGACAGAGCCTTGCTTGTAGCGCTTATACATCCTGGCACAGATGTCACGTGTGTCCTGGCTGATGGTCACGGTCCACTATGACTGTCACATCAGGTGGGCTAGGCCTGGCTCCCCCTGACCCAGATGGACACTGCCAGACCTGACTTTTTTGCAATGTGATGATTTCTTTTTTGAGGGGGCTTTGTTCTTTTCTCCTTGGGGTGCAGCATGGGCAACTCTGTAACTCTGTCTCGGCCTCAGGAAGGTGCTTCTGTATTGAGTCTACTCTTGGTTGTTTATTTTATTAAGTCTGGGGATTCTCTGCACGGCAAAAGCCTCAGGTTCACGGTTCTTCAGGCAACTGTTGGAAGTGATTAGACCAAGGCAGAAATAAACACGCTGTGAACACAGGCATGGAGCCCTCCTGGCAAATTCCAAGTGAAATGCTTTAAAAACTGTATTCCTATCATGATAAAGGGTGACTCGTAGTGGGAAACAGAAAACAAAGAAAGGTAATGGTAAGGAAAGCTACCGGGTACACTGCCACAGGGAGTGAGCCGTGGTTTGCTGAGGGCCTGTCCGCTGCAGCGTCGCAGGGCTCTAACGAGCCGAGTTCACCTGCTGTGTGTCACAGCTCCCAGTCCTTGCTGCCTCACCCACATCTCTGCTCCACTCACTGCATTGTCTGCTTTAACCTTGTGCATTGCAGGAAAGTTATGCAGAATAAAGAGAACGACACAATACCCCTGGACTCATGACCTGGTTTCAACAATTCTTAAATCCAAATCGATTTTGCGTTGTCTCTCTTTGCACCTATGAAACATCTGGGTTGTTGGGAAACAAGTTAAACACATGATATCAGTTTTCTTTGTCCAATAAGTGATTATTATAAATATTAAAGCCAAGGATATTTTTTAAAAGATTTATTTATTTTTATTGGAAAGTCAGATATACAGAGAGGAGGAGAGACAGAAAGATCTTCTGTCCGCTGGTTCACTCCACAAGTGGCCACAATGGCCGGAGCTGAGCCAATCCGAAGCCAAGAGCCCAGAGCTTCTTCTAGGTCTTCCATGCAGGTGCGGGATCCCAAAGCTTTGGGCCATCCTCCACTGCTTTCCCAGGTCACAAGCAGGAAGCTGGATGGGAAGCTGGGTAGCCGGGATTAGAACTGACACCCATCTGGGATCCTGGTGCATGCAAGGCAAGAACTTTATATGCTAGGCTACCATGCTGGATTCAAAGTCAAGAACTTTTTAAGAATTACAAAATTACTATTTCCTACAATAAAAATTTTAAAGTTAAATATTTCATATCTGTTAACAAGCCAGGTGCTGTTGAAGTCTCCCCAGTTATGGTGGGATTTGTAACAGCTTGAATCAGGATCCAGATAAGAACCCTAGACTGGTGGATGTGTTTTGCTTTGTTTTATTTTTGAAAATTTATTCATTTATTTATTTATTTGAAAGTCTGACAGGGATGGGGTGGGAATCTTGCATATACTGGCTGCTACTCCCCCAACAGCCACAAGAGTCAGGGCTGGAGCAAATGGAAGCTGGGAACCAGGAACTCCTTCCTGATCGCCTGCATGTGTGGCAGAGAACCCAACACCTGGGCTACCCTCTGCTGCCATCCCAGGCGCTCTAACAGGGAGTTGGGTTGGAAGCAAAGCCGCTGGGACTTGAACCCACACTCAGGATGGCATGATGGCATTCTAAGCTTAATCCCCAGAGCCACAAACCGCCACCCTGTGCAGGCTCTTTCGGCCTGCAGGCATCTGCCCCCCCTCTTGTTCTCTGTTCCTTACAATTTATTGGTGGAATTGACCAAGCGGTCTCTGCCCAGCAGTTTCCCACCATCTGGACTCTTGCAAGTTGTCTTCCTATGATGTCATTTAACATGTTTGCCTCCCCTGCCTGAGCCTTGGTGTGTAGTTCTAGAGGCTTAATGCAACTCTGGCTTGGGGGTAAGGATATTAGTAAGAGGATGGCCATTCGCTCTCCGTCCGTGTTCTTTTTGCAACATTACCAGCCATTGACCATGAGTGCCCAGATCCACTGTGTGATTAGGCTATCATGGTATTTAAATCCTGTCACTCTGTCAGTTACCCGAAACACTTCTCTCTCTCTCTCTCTTTTTTAATGAGTTTTCTAAAAGTATATTTATTGATTAGTTTTTAAGACAGTTACAGAGCAACAGAAGAAGAGGCAGGTCTTTCATTTGCTGCTTCACTCCCCAAGCAGCAATAGCCATGGCTAGGCCAGGCTGAGGACAGGAACCAGGAACTTCTCCCATGTGAGTTTATGGTCCCAAGTTCCCCCACCAGACCCACTCCCCGACCCAGATCAGACACGGCCCAGGTCATGCCAGTGGATGCCCACTGCATCCTGGCACATGTATGAGGCCCAGTCCACCCCACAACATATTCTTAGGTGTGCCTGCAGGTGCTGCAACCTGGACCAGCCCAACCTGTTCCCAACTCCAGGACCCATGAGTGTTGGAAGGTTCCATAGTCATGCCTACCTCAGCCTGTCACCACCCCCAACTCTTAAGTAAACCAGGGCGAATTACAGTTCTACAGGGGTGGACCCACATAACCCTGCACAGAATCTTCCCCCAGACCTGATTATCTCATGTGCTGGTTAGTGTCATGGCCCAGCCTAACATTCACCATCCCCTGTTTCAACTCTCACTGGCAGGTACTGTGATCTAGCCTTGCCAGGTAGGCCTCCAGCCCTAGCTTAGTGTGCACTGGAGAGTGGTATATGATACTGGTCTATGGTGGTTCTTTGGTCTGTCCCTTAAAGGTCCTCCCATTTTCCCCTTCCAAACTGCTCAGTCTCAGGCCCTTTGCTTACCTGCAAGTTCAGTAGCCTTGTCAATGGAAATCCCTCAGAAGTCATTCCTCACCTGGACATGAGCCCTCAGGTCCTCACACAGCCCCGCATGTCATCCCTCACACCCCCGGCAAGCCCACTCCCCTAAGCCCCCAGTGTGTGTTCCTGGGTGGCCCAAGGGCCTTGCCAGGCTCCCCCGCCACCAGGGCTAAGCTGCCTGGGTGTTGCTTGCATGTGTGGCAGTCTAAAAAGGCCCCAGGCTCAGAGCCCTTGGGCCTCATTAGGCTGCCGGGGCTAAGCTCCCCGGCTGGAAACTTCTACAAGGCGAAATGTTTCCCTATCACTGTTCAGTCACCTCACTGTAGCTCTTAGCTAGGGAGAATAGGATGGCTGTTTTATTTTTTTACCTATTTATTTATCAGTTTTCAAAATAATGAGTTTGTTCACAAGCATCCCCCAAGGAGACAAGTTCTGTTTGTGGCACTCCAACAAGCTCATGCATCCTTGGGGCATTTCAACCTACAGCAGGCACTTGTGTTGACGCTTCAGGGAGCCCAGTGGGAGCATCAGTCAGTCCTGTTGACACCTACCACTCATAGCCTCCAGTACATCTCTGCCTCCACTGTCACACAATGACCCAGGCTTGTCTTGGTCCATATTCTCTGCGATTACAAACTACTGGAGTTCCGGGAGTTTGCAAAGAGCAGACGTTGGTTTAATTCTGGAGGCTGCACAGCCTGACAGCATGTTGCTGCATCCGACCAGAGCCTTGTGCTACGTCCTCACAGGACAGAGGGCATCACGGTGCCAGCGGCTGGCTCAGGTCTCCTTCTAGAAGAACCACAGATGCCCCCCACCCTCACATCCTCATCTCATCTTCGTTACTCTCCCACCTCCAAACACTATGAACATACAACTGTGAGGACTGAGCTTCCGGCATAGGAGCTTGAAGGGGACACATTCGAGGCTTGGCTTCTCCATCCTTCTAAGGAAGTAGCACAGCACAGAGAGCGTACCTGCTGGTGTACGACGGCTGTGATAAACGTGCTCGCCCTTGCCTTTTACCTCTGATCAATTCCAGAGGGAGGCCCAGATGTCCGGAAGGACTGTTCTAGGTGGTAGATGTGTTTAAGCCAATGCTTTCTTCAGGACAAAGGGCCTGTGTACCTGCACCTTGATCGGCAGATTTCCTTATCCCGAACGGGTCGTGAATGGCTTGCCTGGCCAAACATACTCAGAAAATTGTGTCTTACAATGATCAGCTCTGTGTTATCGGGGAGTGACAGGCCTATTCTGGATTGTCTTTGGAACAGGAAGCCCAAGAGTTCCAGTCTTCCACTGATTTGCAAGATACTTTTAATTTCTTAAAAACAGCAGTCCTTTGTTGGGTTTGTGGCAAATACTTTTCTCATTTTATTATTTGTCTTCGGAAAATTTAATAAAACGTGTTGGTCTTTCATTGCTTTTATGCTTAGAAAAGCCCAGGCCCATCTGATATCAGTTCAATGTTTACCCCTGTTTCCTTCTAGTTTATATAAGGCTGCATTGATTTTTTTTTCCTACTTTTATTATTTCCATTGTATTTCCATTTTTACTGTTTATTCCGTTACAAAATCGTGAAAGTAATCCATGCTTACTGCAGTTATAAAACTTTAGGAGACACATAGGAGGCTCCATTCATTTTTACATCTAGCTTTTTTGGCCCATCTGTCTCTTATTCCGGTGTGAGTTGAGGGGAGGCTCAGATGGAGGGGCTCCTGGCACTGTTTGCTGAGCGATCTGGCTTCTTCCATGTTGTCTGCAAAATTTTTTGGCACACAGGAGTTGCTTCAAGATCATCAAGACCAGTTTGTTTCAACACATAGGATTGCGGACTCCGTAACGTGAGTTGTCACGTCTCCTTTTCAAATATGTCTTCGCTATTCTCTTCTGTTTAGCTATTTGTATACACATGATTATGACTTTGTCAGGTTAAACCATCTCGATGATCTGTTGCTGGGGATGGCTTCACATGGCGCATGGGCTAGCTCCTGCCTGGAACGTGGGCTGGGCTCAGGCTGGGCTTAGACAAGCAGCCACAGATTGAGAGCTGTGCCACCTGAGGTGTGGTGGGAGGGGTGCCCCAGGAGGAAGATGCTAGCATCTGGCCAGGACAGCCAGGAAGAAAAGAGGGGAGGAGATCACCTTGGCTACAGAGACAGAAGCAGAGGCAATTCAGGGTGACTCCTTGGTCTTGTGGTTAGCAGTCCAATAGATGAAAAGATCACCCCCCGAGATGGGGCCAATGGCCGTGAGCTGCCAGCTTGAGAACCAGAGGTTGTGTTGTTGTCTTCGGAAGGACTGAGGTATCTCTGAGTGATTTGCCAGGGTTGGCTCAGCGCCACCCTGGTCTTCCCACTTCCTTGTGACTGTCAATGCTGGGGCTGGTCCTCCCTGTACATTCAGTGTCCATGGCCCAGCCCCTTCCCAAAACCAATATCTCTGCTCCCCAGTAAACATCAGGAAGGTGTCTGATGGAGGGGGGCAGGTACTCCCTCTCTGACCTTGGTGGGCTCGGCAAATGAATGCTCCGGGTTCCAGCTTGAATTGCGCTCTCCAAATCAGATTTACCAAAGCCCCAGTCTAAGCCCAGCACCTCGGGTTGTATCCTTATTTGGAAGCAGTGCTGCTGTGGGTATAACTCACGGAGATGAGGTCACGCTGATGTGAAGCAGGACCTTAATGCAATATGACAGTGTCCTTGTAGCCAGGGCTCAAACAGTGTGAGGACAAACACGACAAGCCCAGGGATGCCAAGTGATGGTGGCAGCAGGGACTAGAGCGAAGGAGGTGCATGCCAAGCAAGACTGAGCACTGCTGTGCCCTCTGCAAGCCCCACAGAGGCCTGGGAGGACTCCAGCTGGAGATCAGAGGTGCAGAGCCCTGCTGACTCCAAGCCTCCAGAACCAGCGGAGAACGAACTGCTGTGGCTTGAGCCTCCCAGTCAGGTGGTTGGTGAGCGACAGCAGCCGCAGGAGTTCTATGTTCAGTAAAGAACGGTCCTGTCACGCATGTGAAGCTCAGCCTTCCCACTCAGATCCCGTGTGTCTTTCTTCTTTAATGCGGGCAACAGCATGTCTGTGCCAGGACCTACAGTTATCCAGGGAGCTGGGGAAGAGCCACTGATCCCAACCTCATCCCAGCCTGGAATCTTATCGGAGCCTCAAAGCTCCACCAAGGAGTGCCATTTCCCTCACTTCACAGGCAAGGAAATGGAGGCCCACACACATGAAAGGCCTTGCCCGAACAGTACAGGCTTCTGCTGCTCCACTCTGAGCCACTGAGCAGCCTCCACTGAGCCAGGCGCAGCCTAGCCGTGGGCCACCTGCCTGCGGACAGGAGTTTCCAGCCAACAGCGAGCAGCCTGGGGCCCAGGATATTAACACATTTAATAAGCATGGGGAAAAGTGGCCATCTGCTCAATTTTTGATCGGAGTTGCCTTTTATAAGCTTTTCAGTGTAGGAACTGGATTCATTGAAGTTGTGTGATAAGCATTTTCATTTCGTGTTGGCAGTTCTCAAATTTGGAATTTTCTTACCTGGTCCTTGAGATAGGGTTGGGTAGGAGTGGACCACATATTAAAAAACAAACAAACAAACAAACAAACAAACAAACCTCCTTTTGGCCTTGCCCTTGATGACTTTTCGCAGCTGTTACTCCATTGCCCGAATGCATTAAGGTAAGGGGACTTTGAAAAGTTCATGGGAGATAAACTTAAAATACAAGTTTCTTTTGGCGCAAAAAGTAGTGAAATCTAGGTCATTTCTCCATAATACACATTGCCATGGACTTTTTGAGGACCCCTCATGTAAAACTGTTATTGTGCTGTAAGAGTTGAGAATACGAAGGGGTTCACCAACATGAACACTTCTTTATTTTGAGAGTGCAATATTTGTTCTCTTTTTATGAGAAGACTTGATCCTATGTTATAATTACCTGGCCCCAAATCTGCAGCCTTACCTCTAGTCTAGCTCCTGAAAAGTCAGAGGCATTTTTTTTTCTTCTTTTTAAATTTCTGTGGCCCAAGGTCCAGGGCGTGATGGCCCACGGTTCAGGGTGTGTTAGCCTAGTGGCTAAATCCTCACCTTGCAACCACCAGGATCCTATCTGGAAGCTGAATTGTGTCCTGGCTGCTGTGCTTCCCATCCAGCTCCCTGCTTGTGGCCTGGGGAAGCAGTTGAGGACAGCCCAAAGCCTTGGGACCCTGCACCTGTGTCAGAGACCTGCAAGAAGCTCCTGGCTCCTGGCTTCGGATAGGCTCAGTTGTGGTTCTTGTGGCCATTTGGGAGTGAACCAGCAGATGGAATATCTTTCTCTCTGTCTTTCCTTCTGTCTGTAAATCTGCTTTCCAATGAAAAGTAGATGAATCTTTAAAACAAACAGACAAAAAGAGAGTCGTATTAAGGGCTGGCATTTGGCCTAGCAGCTGAGACCCTTCATCCCATATCAGTAGCTGGGTTGGAGTCTCACTTCCAGCTTCCCGCTAGGCAAACTCTGCAGGTGGCAGGCAGCAGGTAGCTGGGCTACTGCCACACACTTGGCAGACCTTGACTGAGTTTGCATCTCCTGGCTTCGTCCTGACCCAGCCTTAGTTGTCACAGACATTTGGGGAGTTAACAACCAAGAGCATGAGATATCTTTTTGCCTCTTATGAAAGACAGAGAGAAATCTTTTTTAAAGAGGGAATTCTATTTGCTCTATTTGCTCTGGCATTTTTATGAAAGTTGACATTTTAAATTATGGGGCAGATTCTATGGTCAACTGGAACTTGAGTGCTTTAGGACAAATATTGCGATTAACAGTACAAACCTCCAAGTGCACGCTGCAGTCTCCCCACTGCGTGTGGAACAGCACCTTGTCTGTGGCCGTTACTCAGGAAGGAAAACTGCTGCAGCCAGTGAGTTCTTTTATTTATTTGTTTGTTTATTTATTTATTTAGTCAGCTACACAGAGAGGAGGAGAGACAGAAAGGAAGATCCTCCATCCTTGACTTACTCCTCAAGCAGCCGCAACAGCCAGAGCTGAGCTAATCCAAAGCCAGGAGCCTCTTCTGGGTCTCCCACACGCCTGCAAGGTCCCAAGGCTTTGGGCCGTCCTCAACTGCTTTCCCAGGCCACAAGCAGGGAGCTGGATAGGAAGTGGGGCTGCCAGGATTAGAACCAACACCCATATGGGATCACAGTGCATTCAAGGCAATGACTTTAGCTGCTAGGCCACTGTGCCGGTGCCGAGCCAGTGAGTTCTTCTTGGATGAGAAAATATTTTTTTGGGCCTGGCGGCGTGGCCTAGCGGCTAGAGAAAATATTTTTTTAAGATTTTCTTATTTTCATTGAAACTTGATTTACAGAGAGAAGAAGAGACAGAAAGATCTTCCATCTGCTGAGTCACTCCCCAAGTGGCCACAGGAGCCAGAACTGAGCCAATCCCAAAGCCAGGAAACAGGAGCTTCTTCCAGGTCTCCGACACAGGTGCAGCATCCTAAGGCTTTGAGCCATCCTCTACTGCTTTCCCAGGCCATAAGCGGGGGGCTGGATGGGAAGCAGAGCAGCCAGGACACACACCAGCACCCACATAGGATCCCAGCACTTTGCAAGGGGAGGATTTGGCTGAGAAAATCTAGCAGAGGATCTTGTCACATCGCTGGAAGATGTTGCAGTGTGTGGTGTATGCCTGTAGGCTGTGTTCCCTTCCCCATAGAGCAGCGACACTTGAGCTTTATTCCAAGGTCCTTGTACAGATCCAAGGTGCACGTGTCTCCATCCCACTGTTCCACATCAACACAGCACACACTGCCCTGAGCCGTGTTCCTTCACTTCACAGTACATCCTGGAGACCTTTATATGCTATTAATATATGACGGGCTTCCTCATTTGTTTTCTTATTTAAGAGAGAGAGAGAGAGAGAGACTCCCATTAGCTGGTTCACCCTCCAAATGCCTGCGATAGGCAGGTGATGGAAGCTGGGAGCCACAGACTCAATCCAGTTCTCCCACGTGAGCAGCAGAAGCTCAACTACTTGTGTCATAGCCGTGCAGGGTCTGCATTTGCAGGATGCTGAAGTCAGGAACTGGAGCAGGGAATTGAACTCGGGGACTATGATATGGGGTGCAAATGTCCAAACCGGCAACCTAGCAGCTAGGCCAGACGCAGCCTTCATTGTCCTAGCTTTATAGTACACCTCTGCATAGATACACCCTGATCTCTCTAACTTACCCATAGAATACACTCTCTTCCCACTATAAATAATACCACAGAAATAATTCATATATCCGTCATTTCCTATACAAGTTCTGCAAATCATGGTCAGTTAGCATTACTAAACTTTTAAGTTTTCATTTATTTACTTATTTGAAAGACAGCATGGGCTCTCCCATTCAATAGTTCACTCCTCAAGTGCCTGAAGTAGTCAGGGCTGGGCTGGGCTGGCCTGGGCTGGGCTCGGCTGGGCTGGGCTGGGCTGGGCTGGCCTGGGCTGGGCTCAGCTAGGCTGGGCTGGGCTGGGCTGGGTTGGGCTGGCCTGGGCTCAGCTGGGCTGGGCTGCGCTGAGCTAGGCTGGGCTGGGCTGGGCTGGGCTGGACTGGGCTGGGCTGGGCTGGGCTGGGCTGGTCTGAGCTAGGCTCAGCTGGGCTAGGGTGGGCTCGGCTGGCCTGGGCTGGGCTCGGCTGGGCTGTCCTGGGCTGGGCTAGGCTTGGCTGGGCTGGGCTTAGCTGAGCTGGGTTGAGCTGGGTTGAGCTGGGTTGTAGCCAAGATGCAGGAACTTAGCCAAGTCTCCCTCCTGCTTGGCTCCCACAGTGCACATCAGCAGGTAACTGGAATCAAAGGACAGACTCAAGACTCAAAACCAGGCATTTCTCGTGCTGATTGCTAACTTTGATTGGCACTGAAAGGTTCTCAAGGTATCCCATTTTATTTGCTTGGTCATCTATACCCCCATCTTGGTGCTTTTACGGATGGATACTAGACCAGGGCCCTTCCATGGGTAGATAGTGCCTTAGGGCAGTGTTACTCTGCAGTTTTCTGGTTTGAGTAATAGCTCAGCCTCTTTTCCTTTCCTGTGTAATGTTTGTAACTTCTACAGCCGCGAGATTGCTGGGTTGCTTGCTAGCAACTGGTAGGAGCTCTGTGTGTGTGGTGGAAATAAGTAAGCTCTGATGGAAATGGAGTTGAGTATATTTCTTCCCAATGTCTTATTCATTACTCCTGGATCTCACACATGGAAGTTTTTAGAGATGCATATGTTCCTAATTTTTATCGATTTAATTTTATTAATCTTTTCTTCTGGCTACTGGATTAGCAAGCTTCTCACCACTCTGAGGTTCCAGAAGGATTTCTTTGGTGTCTCTGGACCTTTGTGTCTTGGATCGCTGGAATTTGCCATATGAAAAGTACCAGCTATGGTGCCTGATTTGTCTCCCAGGTAACTCTCCATGCCTCAGTTGTTTGTTGAGTATCTGCTCCTTGCCCGTAACTCTGAGATGTCACTATAATTCTAGATTAAATTGCTGGACATAGTGTTGTGTTTGGGGAGATTTTTAACTTGGCTACATTGACCTGTCTATTCATGTGCCAATGCCACATTTTTTTGTTGTTGTTGCTGTTTTTCTTTTTGTTTCCAGACTTTTTATTTCTTCTTCCCATTTCTAGGGGGAGAAGGGAAATAAAGGGATAGGCCATACACAGCCTCCTAACCATCCCAGCACCGAAGGATGGGGAAAGGCTGCCCTATATCAACCCAGGGTCACAAGGTGGCACATGCTCCGATCTCACCAATCTATGGATAAGGAATCTATTCCAATGTCCATTGGCTGACAGTCTCCATTCACCCAGATATTTGCTGTCATCGTTTGGCTGAGGTAGTTGTTCCTATGTTCTGTTCTCCATTCTCTGCTATGGTACCAGATGTTCTCTGCAGGCCCCAGTGAGCTACCATGTCCTCCATATGCACCGGAGACCTGGGCCAAGCCGGACCCTGCATGAGTGGGGCTGATGGATCCAGCACCCACCACATAGGCAGGTCCAATTGCCACATTTTTAATTATGCAGAATTTATAATACTTTGGAAAATTAGATGGGATTGATTCTTTTAGAATTCTCCCGGCTGTGATTGCTTATTCAGATTTCTATACAAAGTATGTTTGACTCTTTAGCAAAACATCCTGTTGGTATTTTTTGTGGGAAGAATTTGGCCATTATAGCACCTCATTTAGATTACAAAAAAAAAAAGAAAGAATAGTGTGTTCTCAAAAAGAATGTGGACCCGACACAGGACAACACAGAAGAAATTCTACATCCTGACTGTATCCCCAATTCATTGTAAGGGTGTTCGCCTCCTTGGGCTTGGTTTCCTCATCTGTGAACTAGGACAGAGGGTAACTACCCAGCGCAGGTGTTTGTGAAGAGCCGAAAGCACATCCAGTGTGGGCAGTGTCACTTGTTGAGTGTTCTTACTACAGCTTTTCATTCAGCTATCACTGGTGTGTAGTGCCGGAGTCCAGCTCCAGCCTGGGTTTCGGAACTCGGGAAGGGTGCGTGGATGAGGCGCAGAAAGAAAGAGACGGACCACCAGAATTCCTTGATGATAGTGGACACGGCAATAAAGCCCTCCGCTTTATTTATACAGAATCAGTTAAACTCTGGCTCAGACTTTCCACGTCATGGTCAAGTGGGTGTTTCTAAGGACAACCATGCCGTCTGCTTTATCCAAAAACAATAGAAATTCCTGCTACAATTCTTATCCTACAACCTGATCTTGTATCACAAAGAAGAACCTAAAGATTAAGGAAAGGATGAAACCGTAAACACAGGTCCCTTGATTAGCATAAGGTCAATGGGGACAGCCAAAACAGTAGGAATAATAGAAGGCCCTTTTGTAAGACATTATCATTGACATTAACCTCCAAGTTCACATTGTGTAAAAAGCCAGTCTCACAATAGCGAAAATGCCTGGACAGATTAGAATTCTTCCGCTGAGCCGGCATAGTAGGCACAGCGAATGTCCAAGCGAAAAGCACCGACACACGGAGACCATGATGTTGGTAGAAGTGCTGGGAGCCATCTGCTCCAAAGCCTCTTTGTTACATATTATCTCCTCTTCCCCCCAAGCCCATTAACGGGACAATAGGACGTCAATGAGTCTGCAAAGGCCAGGTGCTACTGCCTTAGGCCTGATTCCTGAGTGCTCAGCTAAAGCAATGTAAATCAGCTCCACAGCCCACAACAGTGTAGGACCAGATACCACCAAAAGCGAAACAAGAGAAAAAGGTTTTATTCGTGGGTATCAAGACAAACCCTGGTATAGTGTCCCAAGGTTTTGGACACCAAATTTCTATTTCTGTGTCTCTGTCAGTCTCAACACGTGCTGTCACCTGGTCATCTCAGACCGCTCCCACCGTCCTTATCGTCTTGTTATCGCACAGCCTGCAGGAAGCAAGAGCAGAAGGGGGCAGTCCGGCATGCACCTGCTGCTTAAGAACATGCCTGAGAAGCTGCACTCATCATGTCCACCGGCCATACCCAACTGCAAGAGAAAGCAGCACACGCGTTCATGCAGCCTGTAACAGTGGGCAGTCATGCAATGACTGTTGCTGGTTGGTGTGTTTATGTATTGTCATTGTGGAACAGTGTGTCCACTCCTCCTTCTGACTGTGTTTCATGATCTTTCCTGGGTGTTGTTTTGTTTGCAGCCCAGGAGCCTCAGCTGTGCCACCTGTGGGTCCTGTAGCACCTGGTGGGGGAGTAGGTCACACCACGTAGGTAGGTGTTCAGTGTACCCATAAGTGCTCACAGTTACAGGATCATCTTAAAAAGGCATTTCTCAGAACCTTGCTATGTTTTAATGCATCACTCCGTGACGATGACACTTGCCACCGTATAGCCACAGAGCCAGACCTACTCGTGTCTTATTGTGGTACAGCAGGAGCTTACTGTAGCAAAGAGGGCTTGGGGTCTGGGGTGACATCTTCCACTGCAGAGCCATAGCAGTGGGTAGTTCCTATAGCTGGGTCAGTCTCAGGTGTTGGCTGGAGCTGGCATGGGGGCTACCAGCTCATGGTCATGTGATGTCGCCGATGGCAGCAAGACCTTGACCTCTGGCTTGGCATGCAGTAGGTGCTGGAGTGTGGTTGGTGGATGCTGGATTGGTGTCGGAGAGCAGGGCCTCTGCATGCAATCAACAAACCTCAGCCCATACACCTCAGCGGCACCGAGTCCTTTGATTCCGGAACTGGGGAAAATGGTGCTTTAAGTATAATGTTAGAAACTCAGGAAATCAGACAACAAAAGCTCCCCTGTCTCTGAGGCCACTTCTCTAATTAGGAAAAATAGTAAGTGAAGAAGTGGGGTGGGCTGGGGAGGTACGGCATCTTTTGAGTCTAAAGCTGTGTTTAAGCCCGGACAGCTCTGCCTTTAATTATCCTGTCTGAGTTGACTATAATGAGCATTATTTTTAATGCCTTCATTTCAAGGAGGAAAAAAAGTGATTTTTTTGCATCCAACCATATAAAACAGCCTTATTCACTAAGTTTGAAAAGACAAAGTCACCACTATGGGGTCTGTAAAGACTCCAGAGCCGCAAGGCAAAGAGCCAGCTGGTGTCCAGGGAACACAGGCTTCAGGCTAGCCTGTCCCTGTGTTCCCACAGCCAGCTCCCAATGACAGTCACATGGAACCATGGGGCTGGGCACAGGCAGGCCGCCTCTTCAGATACGGTCCAGGCCCCCTTTGGCTTCTGTAACAAAAATGCCTGTTACTGGGTCAGTAATAAACAGCAGGAATTGGTTCATCACAGTCCTGGGGGCTAGGAGGTGCAAGGCCAAAGTGCCGGGCACCCTCTGGCAGAAGGGCATAAGGGCTTTTTTTTTTATTGTGACACAGCAAGGAGTTGGAGAGTTGGTCACAGGTATGCATGTGGCAGGAGGCCTAGCAGCTGTGCCCTCCTACCTAGCTGATGTTACCATGGGGCGGTTGCATGACAAGGGCGAGGGTGGCTGCTCCTTGCTCCACCCTAGGCCCATGTGATGCCTCATCCCAGCACTGATGCAGTGCCATGTTCTCACCAGAAGCCTGCCCTCTGGTTAGACTTCCCAATCTCCAGTACCTTGAGCCTGGTAGATTGCTGCTGCTCACGGATGGCCCAGCCTCACTCAGGCTTTCTGTTACAGCAGCATGGAACAGACTAAAGTACCCCTCCCACGCGTGAGAACACAGCCCATAGGGCTCATCGCCTCCTAAAGGCCCCTTCTTAATGCTGTCGTGTTGGGCATTGGGTCCCATTGGGTGGATTCTGGGGAGATGCCAACGCTCAGGCCAGAGCAGGTGGGTCCTTGCTGGCATACCAGCCAAGCTAAGGTGATGTCAGCGGCTGGAGCCGGTCCTCTTCCTGCCTCACTGGGGAACCTTCCAGTATATTCTCTGTCTGGCCACCTCCTTATCATTTCCCTTGTCTCCCTGCTGTCCATGATGTTTTAAAAGAAAAAAACAATAGAACTACACTTGGAAAACAGGAGGCAGAATCATGCAAGCCCACATCCTAAGATCCATGGTTAGTTTTGTACATTTTCTTCCAATGTTATTTTTTTAAGATTCATTTATTTTTATTGAAAAGGCAGAATTACAGAGAGAAGACAGATCTTTTTGCATGCTGGTTCACTCCCCATGTGACCACAATGGCCAGAACTGAGCTGAGCCAATCCAAAGCCAGTAGTCAGGAGCTTCTTCCAGGTCTCCCAGGCAGATGCAGGATCCCAAGGCTTTGGGTCATCTTGGACCGCCTTCCCAGGCCACAGGCAGGGAGCTGGAAGGGAAGTGGAGCACCCAGGACACAAACCGGAGTCCTTATGGGATCCCATTGGTAGCAAGGCAAGGATTTAGACAATAGGCTATCACGCCCCGGGCTCCTTCTAATATTTTAACCATGACCATAATTGTTCTCGTAATTATAATTTATACACAGTCACTTTATCTTGACTTTCTCTCAACAGCTTAGGAAGTATTTTTGTAAGAATTCGCTCTGGTCCTAGAACAGGTGCATTCAATACTAACTACATAATCACTCTGCTTCTCTTACCTTCTGCCCTTCTCTTACCAGTAGTACTGCAGGGTGGATTTTAACGTGCGTAACTTTTCAAGATTTTGAATGACTTCTTTCGAATAGATTCACAAAATTAAGGAACAGCAAACTTTATAGGCTCTGATATTGAAACCCGTGTTACTTTTGTCGCTTTGATGTGTTCTGCCAGTTTGTAGTACTCTCAACAATGTCATCTACTTAGTTCCTACAACGGCAGTCATGAGTTTTCTAAAGTGTTCCCTGTCTTAAAAAGTTGAAAATGATACAGGAAAAAAAAAATCCTCCCTATTGAAAAGAGTAACCTGCTTGTATAAAGTTGAGAAAAGCTTAAAGAAAATGAAATCAAGCTCTAAGATTGACCTCACTCATGATAAACGCTGGTGATATTGTGGCCTGAATTTTTGAAACGTGTGTACTAGGCAATACCTTTCCTTTCATCCTTTCACTTTTTTTAAATTAAGTAAACCTATTTTTCACATAACAGCTTTATGCTGTATGAACTTTTTTGGCATAGTAAATGTTCTTTTCACAAATTATCCCTTCCAGAAAGTTAGATTATTTCTAATTCTTTGCTATCTTAAATGATATTGTATGACCACGTTTACAACTAAATTTGGTATATTTTAAGAGTCCTATACGTAAGATGCCTCCTTGAAGGGGGCTGTTGTTATGTTTAAGAAGTTTGGGGATTTTTTTGTTAAACCATCTTGTTTGATTTGCATTAAAATAGTTAAAGAGGCAGAAGACTTTCTGATATGGTCAGTGGGTGATTTTACTTCTTCCTTTGCTGGTTTTTGGTAACATTTTCCCTTTCCAACCCTTAATAGGGAAAACACTTTTACACAGAAAAAAGGTATTCGTTTTTGGCCTTTCATGATGTCACAAAATAATTTTCAATTTGTCAGCTGTGTTTCTATTTTACTTAGTCTTTTTCAGTTAATTCAATCTCTGCCCTCTTGGTGCCTGTCTCTGGTGTTATGCCCTAGGAAGAGCTCCTGCACTCCCACACCACAAGTATTTTCTGCCAGTTCTTCTAAGGTTCGGCTTTCTACGTTCGTTTAAACTCTGCACTTCCTCTTTCGCGCAGTTAACACAGTTCCTAATCTAGTAGTTGAAAATGTCGTAGCCACTCAAGATTTCTTGAAGATGACTGGTTAGCTCTTTTCAAATAGACACCTTTAGTAGAGTTTCTATCAAAATCTTAGTGGGGTATTTTGGAAATGTGACTAGATGATTCTAAATTTCACCTAGGAGAAATAAGCATGTAAAAATAGCCAGGAAAAATTTAGGAAGGGGAAGGGCTTATAGCAAAAATATAAAACTGTAGTAATTAAATATAAAGCTATAGTAATAAACAAAAATGTATACTGTAAAGCTATGGTAACAAAATGAAAACAGCACATAACTATTGTAGGAACAAACAAATCAGTAAAACAATAGAAATTTTTGCAACAATCTCAAGTATAAAAACAGTACAACATACCATAATAATGATTGTGTCTGATTAATGTTATGAGTTATATACACACTCTTTGTAACACCAGGCTATCCTCACAATTGTAGAATAAGTACTACTAGAACATTCTGTGGGTGTTTTTTTTTAGTCTATGTTTAAATCAAATTTGCCAATGTTTTCTTTAATTTCGTTAATTACCAGCCAAGTGGTATTCCTTCTTGTGAACAAGGAACTTTTCTAAAGATTTAGTTGAAGGTCATTTATGGGGAGAGAGACAGAAAGTCATAGCCAGAGAGACAGAAAGGTCTTCCATCCACTGATTGCCTCCTGAAATGATTGCAACAGCCAGAACTGAGCCAGGCCAAAGTCAGGAACCAGGCACTTCATCAGGGTCGGCTACATAGGCACAGGAGTCCAAGCACATAAGCCATATTCTGCTGCTTTCCCCAAGCCATCAGTAGAAAACTGGATAGGAGAAAAAGAAGAAAAACCAGACAAGATAGAAACTGATGTCCAACAGCAGTGCGGCTGTCACAGGTGGCAGCTTGACTTACACCACCATGCCATTCCTCCACTGTTTTTAAAGCACGTGTTTGAACCATTTAAACAACATTGAATTACCTTCAACTCTTTTCTACTTAATATAGAAAGCTTCCCAATTCCATTAACCATGGTCAACACTTGACAGATACTATTTTCCCAATTACTATTTGTCAGGTATTGGCCGTAGAAGGGACAGATTTGTAGTGATGGAACAGGACAGGCATAGCACCTGTTGCCTATCATAGCACCTGACTTTATATGGGGAAGACAGAAGCAAACCTGCAGTCACACTGAGCAGCAGTTACGAAACCCCCAGAAGCGACAGCACCAGCCATCTGGTGTTTCCAAGTGATAATTAGTTGCATTTGAGGTAGCTACCACAAAGAGGAAGTTCCAAGTACTGTGATAGAGTCACCCAAAGGAACCTCAATCATTACACAGCCACCTCCTCATCTCAGGGGCTGCATTTCAGGATCCCCATTGATGTCTGAACGCTGTATACGACCAATGGGCAGATGGATTCCAGAGTACATAGGGTGGATACACTGGGCAAAGGGATGATTCCTGTCCCAGATGGAATGGAACGTGATGGTGCAAGAGTTCAATGTGCCATTTAAGGCTTCCCACACTAAAACTTATGCATTGTTTATGCTGGAGTTTTCCATCTTATTTTTAGATCACAGTTAACTGTGGATGAAGAGGGTTGCTATCTATTGGTTTGTGGTTTCAGCCATGATTCTGCTGTGAGAAATGTTCCAAGGCCCTGAATGAAGCAAAGGAGGCTGGAATAGAGCAGAAAATGAGGAAGTGGCCCCGTCAGGGTCTGCTGTATGATGTGAAGAATGGTGAAAGAAACCGTGGCAGGTCTTAAACTTGGGAGCATGGTGATCTAATTGTGTGGTTTGTATTAAGGTTGACTAGTTGACTGATTTGAAAGGCAGACTGACAGAGAGAGGGGGAGAGACAGAAATTTCTCATCTGTTGGATATTTCCTCAAATGTAAACAACAATGAGGGCTGGGCCAGGCTGGAGCCAGGAACAGGAACTCCCTCCTGGTAACAGAGACCTTAGCACTCAGGCCACCATCTACTGCTTTCCCAGGTGGATTAGCAGGAAGTTAGATTGGCAGTAGAACAGCCAGATCTCAAGCTGACACTCCAATATGGGGTGGCAGTGGAAAGTGGTGGCTTAACTCGCTTAAGATACCTGATTCTGCAAGACTGACATTACCTGATACCAAAACCAAAACCCATTAAAAGAGAAGAAAATTATAAGGCCCAGCATGACAGCCTAGAGGCTAAGGTCTTCTCCTTGAGCGTGCAGGGATCCCATATGGGCACTAGTTCATGTCCTGGCAGCCCCGCTTCCCAAACAGTGCCCTGCTTGTGACCTGGGAAGGTAGTCGAGGACGGCTCAAAGCCTTGGGACCCTGCACCCATGTGGAAAACCCAGAGGAAGCTCCAGGGTCCTGGCTTCAGGTAGGCTCAGCTCTGGCATTGCAGCCACTTGGGGAGCAAATGAGCAAATGGATGAAAAGAAAGAACATTGCAGACCAATAACATTTGTGAATATAGAGGCAAAAAGCAATCTAGATCCAGAGGCATATTAAGAAGATTATACATCATGATCAAGTGGGATTTGTCCCAGGAATGGAGAACGTAAACATGTTCCATCAATATGTACAGTGCTGTGGTACGGCTAGTTAATTGCTACTTGGGATGCTGGCACCCCACATCATATTAGAGGGCTGGTTTAAGGCCAGGCTGCTACAGTTTTTTAAAGACTTATTTATTTTACTTGAAAGAATTACACATAGAAAGGGGGGAGGCAGATATTTTCCATCCTCTGGTTTAGAGCTGGTCTGGTCTGTAGTTGGGAGCCAGGAGCTTCCTTCCAGATCACACAGGCAGCCACCAAGAACCTGAGCCATCTTCTATTGCTTTCCCAGGCCATTATCAGGATCAGAAATGGAGCATCCGGGACCATGAAAATGCATCCATATGGGATGCTGATGCCACCAGTAGAGGATTAGCACACTATGCCACTGTGCTGTCCCCTGATCCAGTTCTGATCCAACTAATGTGCTAATGTACCTGGAAAGGAGATAAACAATGGGCCCTGCTACCCGTGTGGGAGACCCAGCTGGAGCTGCTGGCTCACGGTTGGAGCCTGGCCCAGTCCTGACTGTTGCAACCACTAGGAGAGTGAGCCAGTGGATGGGAGCACTCACTCTCTTGTTCTCCCGTTCTCTCTCTCTCTCTCTCTCCACTGTGCCTTTAAATAAATCAATTTTAAAGTAGTCAACTTCTGTGTCCTTGTGTGGGGACTACAATGTAGTGACTGGGTTAGTAATCAACTTCCTGAAAGAAGGTGTAAAAAGGGCTCCTGCAACGCTGGAAGCCAATGGGAGGAAACGCTTTACAAGCAGTGTGTGTACAAGGAGATGTGATCACCTGTTTGATTTATGCCATCCACCATATTGAAGTTGGAAATTGTTAAAGCAAGAGTTGGAGACTGTTATTACTGCAAAGAACACTAAATGTGGGCTTAAATATAAATAAGACTAAACCTCTTCATTTCACTGGTCTCAAGATTTTTCCATTCTTAAACCAGATACAGTAATATCTACTCCTTTGTAATGTTGTGAAAGCTGAATACGATGATGTGTGTGAAATTCTTGTGAGCAGTTCTTATTAGGACAACAACATTCGAAGCATGTAAAGAGAGTGGAGTGTCTAGCCTAAAATGTCACTCATGCCTTCATGGAAAGATAACATGTAATATTGAAACAGCTTTACAGATTTTCTGGCCATGCAAAGCTGGATTAACATCCTCAAATCTAACAGTGGAATCTACTGTATTAGTAGCTAAATAAGAAAAATGCAGAGAGTGGTATTGAACAAACTTCAGTGCCCATTTGTGACTAAAGAAAAAAAAATCTCAACAAATTGTAAGTTGAAGGGAACTCTCTTCACCCAAAGCTAGTCTCAAACATCTTTGCATATATGTGATAGTCTAAAGAAACACGCACCTACTGACGATCCACAGTTCCCAGGGGCTCTGAACATGGTGCGGCATTTACAGAAACTTGACAGCTAGCATTGTATCTAACACCATGGCTATGATTTGAACATGAGTTAGCTCTAAAACTCAGGCAGATATTTAAGCGCCAAATCGTAAGTTAGCGGCACTAAGAGGGCGGAAACAGAAGTCAACTGTAGTGCCTAGGGAGAGGGAGAATTCTGTGAGAGCCTTAGGTCACTGGAGGATGTGTGCTTGGCAGGTAGTTGGTGGTAAAAGCCCAAACAGGGTACAGGCACGCTCTCCGCCTCCTAGCTCGCTCAGACACTGATGCCCTCGCTGTGGACTGCACCAGTGAGGCTGCTTGACCTTGGCATTTTGCTGCAGGAACAAGAGCTGACTGCTACAGTTATACTTCATCATATATTTTACCCATAGGCTTTCCCACCTGCCCCCAGAGGAAGCACTCTCACAGAATACCACACAAGAGATCCTAGCAAGTGCAGTGAAATGAGAAAACTGCAAGCATCCAGACTGAAAGAGATAGAACCTTCCTGGCTCACAGATGGCACGATGATCACCTAGAAAGTCTGTATTTCTAAAGTGGACAAGCTCATGGAGCTAACAAATTTAACAAGATCATAGGATTAAGAATGATCAGAAAAGAATCAGTCAGATTTCTGTACAGTAGCAATAGATAGTGGGAAACTGAAGAAGAATATACATCTTATTAGTAGTAGGATCCCCTAAATGAAGTATTTGAGTTTAAATGCTAATCTTGTGCAGGATCTATATGCTGAAAACCACAAAATGCTGACAACAGCAATTTTGACATAAATGGAGAGACACATCTGGTTTATAGAAGAAAGGACTCAAAATACTTAGGATATTAATGTTCCCCCCAGAATGATTTGTAGACTTAAAGCAATTCTACTCAAAACCCAAGCAGGATTCTTCATCGATCCCAACAAGTCTATTCTTGGGTCTGGTGCAATGGCTCAATGGCTAGCTTCTCACCTTGCAAGCACCGGAATCCCAAATGGGACCGGTTCATGTTCCAGCTGCTCCACTTCCCATCCAATTCCCTATTTATGACCTTGGAAAGCAATAAAGGATGTCCCAAAGCCTGCACCCACATGGGAGACCCCGGAAGAGGCTCCTGGCTCCTTGGCTTCGGATTGGCTCAGCTCTGGCCATTGCAGCCACTTGGGGAGTAAATCAGTGCAAGGAAGATCTTTCTTTCTGTCCTTCTCTCTGCAAATCTGATCTCCCTTTCTAAATAAAATAAAGTAAAATAAATAAAACACAATAAAATAAAGCCTATTGTAAAATACACATAGAGAGGGACAGGAATCTGGCCTGTTGAGATACCATCTCCCATATCAGAGTTCCTAAGTTCAAGGCCAGGCTCTGTCCCTTATTCCAGCTACGTTCTAGCACACACCCTGGGAGGCAACAGACAACAGATGCCGCAAGGTGGCAGGTCCCTTCCCACAGGACCTAGACTGAGTTCTAGGATCTGGACTGAGCTTTGGCTTGGCAGTCCCAGCCATTATGAACAGTCAGTGAGTGACACAATGAATGGGTGTTTCCTCTCATCTTCCTCTCAAACTTTTAAAATGTATATGGACAAGCAAAACAGTAAGACTAGCAAAAACAACCTTTTAAAAAGAATAAAGTTGAGAGAACCCGCACTGTATGCATGAAAACATGATCGCAACGGTCAGAGGAACAAAACGGAGCCTAGAGATACCCTGGCCGTGGTGGGGTTAACTTCCTGAAGGCCACAGGCAGAGATACTCAGTGAAGAGAACTCAGTGACACCAACATACACGGTGCGGAACATCAGACACCCACGTACAGAAAGAACGGAATCACAGCCTGAGACTACGCCATGTACTCAACTGTGTCCGTTCTGTGACTGTACGTCGTAATAAAAATGTGGAAAAATGTCTAAAAAAAAAACTCTAAAGGGATCAGTGAGCAAATGTAAACTGTGAAACTACAAATCTCCAAGAACCACCCATACAAGAAACTTTTCATGATCTTAGGCTAGGCAGACAAGTCTCAGCTAAAACAAACAGAAAGCGCAGTTCATTCAAAGCTTTCACAAGTTAGACTTACACCAAATTGCTTCTAAATAGTACAAGATCGACTGTACGCCAGGAGAAAACATTTATACATCACATATGCAACAAAGGATTTGTATCCAGAAAGTATAAAGAACTCTCAAAATAATAGCAATTAAGAAAAAACCAATAACCCGAGAAAGACATGAGGGAACAAACCATCAAGGTTATGGGTAAGAATATGGCCGGCCTGCAGACGGATCCCATAAAGGATTTGGGGGATGGAGGTTGGAACTGTCTTCCGTTCTATGAGTGGTGGTGGCACTTACAAGAGTCAGTACACATTTTAAAACTCATAGAACCATGCATCAGAAAGAAGAAACTTTTATTGTATTTCAGTGCCAAAACTTCTCACCAGACTCTGAGCGAGGAGGAGGCAGGTGGCCATGGATATTTGGCTTCCTGCGCAAGGTCTCAAATGACTTTCAGTTCAGGGAAGTCTGGATCTGTTTTTGGGGTGGGGGTATTGCCTCAAGGCTCTTGAGCTCCAGCTCTCACTGAATGTGGGGTTCATTTGCTGTCTTGAAGCCAAATGGTACGTGGTAAGTGTTCTCACATGGGCACTGCTCCTTGCCTCTAATGGGTTTCAGGGGCAACGCTGTAGGTGGGTTGGGGTGAGGCCATGTTCAGGCGCTTCCTCCCGCTGACGATGCAAGCCACGCAGACCCAGGCAGCACCATCAGGCAGGCGAGGCTGCTCCAGGACCACACAGAAAACAAGCTGCCCCAGATCCTTCAGGCCTTCCGTTCCCAGTGACTGAAAGAAAGCAGAGAGGCAGCCTGCGCCTGGAGTCAAAGGAAGGCTCCATGACTGTGAGAGGTCACCATGCTGTGTGGCCACTGTTTCCAGCTCTGGGTAGGGTGAGCCGGGGGTATGAAGCTTGCCTGGTTCCCAGGGTGACCTGAGGCTGTCCCTGCAGGGGAGTGAGCAGAGGTGAAGTGACCCTCTTCACCAAGTGCCTTACAGACGGATTGTCCACCACTCTGATCCTTTAATAATAGGCTGGGTCTCTATTCTTAAGACATGATTTATTCATTTGAAAGGCAGTGTCACAGAGAGAAGCAGAGAGAGAAGAGAGATCTTCCATCTGTTGGTTCAGTCCCCAGTGCCTGCACCAACCTTCATTAGGCCATGATGAGGCCGAGAGCCAAGCTCTCCATCCTGGTGTCCCCTGCGGGTGCTTGGGCCTCATGTGCTGATTTGCAGGCATATTAGCAGGAAGCTGGATTAGAAGTGGAGCAACAGGGACTGGAGCCTACACTGGAACATACGATGCTGACATCGTAAGTGGTGGCTTAACCCATTGCACCAAGTGCCTGCGTTGTGCCTTCTACTTACAGAGTGGCTTCTGCTGATTTAAAATAAAGTTGAATCACTGTAGGCCCAGGTGACCTGGAAGCTTCCTGGGGAGCCCTGAATTGGTAGCAGAAGTAAGCTGATGCCCCGCCAGCCGCAAACCCCCGACCTCAGCTCTGTGTGAGCAGGGTTACCACTCAGGCCTCCCGGAGTAGATTCTGGAAGGCTTCCTTCTGCAAAATTGCTCTTGACATGTTTAAGAGCAAAGCATCTCACAAAAGGAGCTTCAGATTCCAAAATGACAGCATTCTAAGTTGTGTGGAGATATGTCCACATCTCCGCTTGCAAACCTGTTTGTACAAACAAGTCAAAGGCAATTTTCTCTACAGAACTGCCAGCGAGCAGAGCCTCAGAGTGTGCTTTTGTGTCTCTCTCCCTTTCCTGATGACAACGAGTTCAGTCCCTTCTCGTTATTTTGGAGTTTCAGCCACGGGGAAGTGGAGAAAGCAGAGGCTAGACTTGGCTTGTTATGTAACCTGTTGTCCAGAGGACCAGATCTGTAGGTGGCAGGACAGAAGGGGGACGTCAGCAGAGCCAGGGCAGGGAACCTGAGGCATGAACCAAAGAACTTGATTCCCAGGCTGAGCGAGCTACAAAAGTGCCAAGTTTGTCCTATGAAGGCCCAGACCTTCTGTGACTGGTGGTCGAGGACCCTGTCTGTGTTCGATGTGTTTTCTTGGTCCCTGGCATCAGGCTGGAGTTAGTGATCACCGTGATCTGAGAGGAGGGTGCAGATGTCAAATTGAAGACAAGCAATCTGCCAGCTCAAGGTGCCCCGGCCGCTGTGTTCCTAAACGTGAGGGTGGGGTGGGACTTTGTGCATCCCATCCATCAAGACCTCAGCTCTAAGATTTCAAGTCAGGCTCCTAGATCCTTCCAGGAAACTGGTTACCACTTCTCCCTCACGCATCTGTCTCACATGGACAACCCTCAGCTCTGCTGCCAGCTGGGTCCTGAGATTATCGGTCTGGGGTGCAAATGGGCGTGGACAAGTGCCAAGGGGATGCCGATGGCACACCTGAGCAGAGAACCAGCGCATCTCTCGGTCAGGTTCCCAAACTCACACACAGTGGAAACACGTGCGGAGTTGGTGCCTGCGCCTCAGTGCCTGTCACTGTGGTGGTGGAAGGAGGTCTGACTGTTTGAGGCTGTGACATCTCCCCAGATGATCAGAACACATAGCTGGGCTAGAGAGCCGCTGATCTTTGGCCACTTGTGTGAGCCAAGAGCCAGATCTGAGCTAGTGTTTCCTGACAGAGCTCTCTCAATCCTCTTGCCATTTCACAAGTAGACCCAGGAATCATTTTCCCTTCCAAATGCACGGATCATTTTTCCAGAGCATTTTATAGTACATGTTGTTAAAATAATAAAACCAGATTCCACTGCACATGTTGTATCAACCCATCTGTTTTGCATAAAATATTTACAAACACAGATTCAGAAGGAATTTAGAGATACTTGTGGGTAAGGAATCAGCGTGTCAGTTGTCTGTTGCCTCCTCTGTGGTCCACGTGGTATATGTGTAGATAAACATGGAGCAGATACATGTGATGAACCACGGACCTGTTCGCTCATTTTTGCATATTTCTCTTGCCCAAATATCTTCAGACAGTAAATCAAATAAACAAAGTTATGGTGGTACTTCTCCCCACTCCAGGTGTTTGGCATTTGTGCATTCCTGCCCATGAAACCTAAATCTCTTTTAATTTTCAAAAGCAGTAACCTGAGCAGGCCAGGGCTGTGCTTTTTGCTTCATTTTTTTTTTTTTAAGTTAAGTTGGACTGTTTTACCAGGCGCCCTGATGTCCTATGTTCTCCAGGCCCACTCTGAATTTTTTGCTCATAATCCCTTAATTTGGTTTGAACCGTAGCAGCAAGTCTCAGGTGGGGACAGGTGCCACAAAACAGCTTTGCCCTTGCTCGTCTTTGGGCTCTGTCTTCTTTCTGGGGGTGAAGATGAAAGGATAAGACCCAATGGATGAGATTTTTCAAGGCCTATCCAGCCGTCCTGCCTATGTTTCTAGTTGACTCACTGTGGCAGTCAGAGACCTCTGAACCTAAGGAGGACACTGAGACCAGGCCTCCCAGGCATGGACAGCTCAGTAGTTGAGGCCAGTCCCACCATTCCACTCCCCTTAGCATCCTGCATCCAGTGTTCAAGCACCTCCAAAACGAAGCCAGCTTCCTGCCTTCCACATCTCAGATGATGAAAATCAGGAGGAAGCTAGCCTATGCTGATGGAGACTAGAACATCCGTCAAGGGGCCAGGTGAGGAGTGAGAGCGCGGGATTTAGGTGGGATAGTCATTGGACTCTGTGGGACCAGGCCTTCCTCATCAGAATGGTGCCGGGTGTTCACAAGTTGGACTGAACCCTAGGCCCACCAGGGTCATCGAGACAGGGCCCAGCACACAAATAGGTGTCCACTGCACACATCAAGAGTGAGGTTCCTGCTGAACCCAGCGTGCTATGGAAGTGGCCCACCTGCTCCCTGGGCGCTAGGCTGCAGCCTCTGCCTACCTCACCTTGGGTAGATCATCAGGAGCCAACAGTGGTTACAGACCATCTCTGTATCTGCAGATTCCACATCAGTGGAGTTAATCAGATTTTGCTTTGCCAAGTGGAGGGTTGAAGTCAGAAACCCTGCATCACCCCCCATGTGTTCAATATCCTTTGCCAGTGTGGTCATTCCCAAGGCTCTGTGCCTGTAAGTAACCAGGTCGGAGTGCACCTGGCCAAGGGATCTTTCAGCCTGGGGTGAGCCTACACCCCCATGCCCGCTCTTTCAACCTCATCTGGTGACTCAGAGAGGAAGGCAGGGTAGAGGAGGGGGATATTACACTAACACCCCCTCCCGGGGATACAGGGCGCTGGGGTCTGGTTCCAGAAACAGAAGACTTTCTTTATTAGCTGTCACAGAAATTTCACTGTGACCCCAAAGTAATTTCCCCAGAGAGAAGCCAAATTCCAGGAGTCAGGAATAGACGGAAAGATTACGGCCTGCCCCCGCCAGCAAACAGCGTGCATATCCGGTGCTGGTGGGAGGCTAGTGAGGTCTCTGGACTGGTGCCCACCCTCCCTCACAGGACACAGACTCCTGATAGAGGTGACGTAGGTCAGCCTCCAGGGACGGTGTTGGGGTGGCCTATGGGAGCTGCACTCTGGATGGCAGCATAGACAGCCTGGGAGCAATTTGGAGGCAGGGGTTGGGGGGCTTCCTGGAACGGCCATGTGCTGTGTACTTTGAAATCAGACCTGGGCTTGGATCCCACCTTGGTTCAGTTACAACTCTACAGCCTGAGAAGACGGTAGCCCCCACCCAGCACATTTGCAGGCTTTCCTTGGCTGTGGCGTGGAGACGTAGGACAGGCAGCTCTAGAGCGGTGCACAGTTAGTGTCGGATCTTCTCTTTCCACCCTGCTGAGCCCACCCTAGACAGAGGCCCCAGGGACAGCTGGGAAAGCCCAAGGCTGCAGGCTCATGTCTGGCGGAGTCCGTGCCTCCTCAATACACGGGAGCACTGAGGCTCACACACAACCAGTAAGGTCTGGAACACAGGGTCCGAGTCCAGCCCCGGCTCTCCACTCTGCCACCCTGTGTCGTGGGGGCTACACTGAGGGGCACTGTGTGTTTATCTGGCCTTCCCTCTGTGTCTGTCACAGTCTCCTCCTCTTAGAAGGACTCTGGGCATGTGGGATTAGGGCGTCCCCTTCCACAATGGGCATTGGCCTTTTTTGGACTGAATTATCTCTTTCAAAGATCCTACTCCCAAAACAGTCTTGAGGGTTAGGGATGTTCGGGACTGCAACACAGTAATTTGGGGGCCAGGGTGCAGAGGGTTAAATCAATGAAGACAGCAACGACAGTGTAAGACAGAATGGAGATTTGAGCCGAGTTCCAAGTTGCTGGCATCACTTCTAAAATCCTTGTCCTCTCCAGAGTGACAAGAATACCTTTGGTTGCTAACGAGACATCTATGGTTGAGAATACCTGATAACTTAAAGGTGGGGCTGGGAGATTCAGGGACCAAGGCAAGACTGGAAGGAAGGAGCTTCTATACCTGCCCCCAGCCCAACTATAGGTCAACCCACCACCAGGCAGTGATTACATGAGGCCCCTGTTAGAAGCCACAGCAGATGTTGAGAGCTTCCAGGCTGAGAGGAAGTTGGAGCTACAGGGTTCTCAGTAGCCCAGGTGTGATGCTGAGGACTGAAGTTGACTGGGGGGCACTCAGGACCCGTGCAGGCACAGTGAGGGTCCGGTACCCAGAGTTACATGAGTAGAGCAGGTGAGAGCCCAGCTCACTCACCCAGGAGAGGCACTCAGCCTCGGGGAGGGCCGCCACTGTGGGCCCGTGCTGACTCTGGGCATTGGCTCATCAGAAGCTCTCCTCTAGTCTGCGTTCTCCTCCCCCGCCTGCACAGAGCTCTTTAGAGGGAGGGTGCCTGCAGGCACAAACCTACAACCCAACTCTGGATGTTGGAAAGCAGAGTGAGCAGCTGCGTCTTCCTGCCCTGGGTTCTGCCCAGCAGCGACAGACCAGCCCCTGAGGCTCCCAGACCCTGAGGTCAGCAGGAAGCCAATCAGAGGGAGTTCCCGACAGAGGCCTGGGCACTTCTCCCACAGTGTGCGCTCTGGCACCAGCTCCAGAGCAACAGGCCCTGCTCCCGCCATTCATCAGCCAAGTCCAGAAAGACAGTAGCTCACTACTTTTGCTAACCTTCAGTTTGGCTGTTTATTTTGAAAGGCAGAGAGGGAGAATGTAAGAGAGATCTTGCATCCACTGACTCATTCCCAAAATGCCTGCAACAGCCAGGCTGGGCTGGGATGAAATCAGGAGCTGGGTGGCTTTCCCTCGTAGGTGGTGTGGACTCAAGTACTTGAGCCATCCATCACCTGCCACCAACCAGAATGCAGGAGCTGTATCAGAAGCAGAAGAGGGACTCAGTCCCAGGCACCCGGATATGCTGATATGGGAAGCAGATGCCTCAGGTAGCAGCTTAACCTCTGTGCTACCAACACTCCCTGTCCTCTGGCTTCCGGCTTCTTCCAACATCAGTGTGACAAGCTCCCTGCATGCAGGTCTCTCTGTTGTAAACACCGGTGGTGGTTTGTGTTTTCTTAGGTAGACCCTATCAACATGAATAAATGTGAAGAAGTTTGGTCCCTCTCTCCCAAAGCCTTTGAAATAAAGGGGAAATGTTCTAGAAGTGGTTGTGAAGAACCCAGCTGTGATTAATTGTAGCCATAGTCTGAAGGAGTCAGTTCTTTGTTCCAAGACCTGAAATGCATGTTGCGAAAAGTCCCACTTTTTTTTTAGTAGATCCTCCAACTCCTTCCGTTTCTCGTCAGAACTGGTGAATGCATTCTTGTCGATTTCCGAGCCTGTCAAGTGTCTTGTGGCAAAGACTTTTCCCTTATTTCCATGTTAGTCTTCTTGACTGCAGCAATCACAGGGAACTCTGATGACAAACTCCTTCTCGACGTGAAGTGTTACACGGCTGACCCTACGTGGCCATTCCACAGCGTGTGTGCAGTGCTTTCCCTGGGCCATCGCAAGCAAGGTATCACAAATGTAACATGACACATGCTATTCTGCGAAGGCTCTTCAGAACAGCCTGAAGAAGAGAGTCACAAGCAGCCACAATCCAGATGTTGGCAGGGCTGCCTCCTTCTGGGTGCCCCAGCGGGGAATCATCCTTTCCTTGCTTCTCCCGGATCCTGGGGGCTGCTGGCATCTCCTGGCTGGTGGCTGCGTCGGCCCCATCTTTGCTTCTATATGTAAGGTTCACATTACCTTCTCTTCTGTGTCTGACCTCCTTGTCCTCAAAAAAAAAAAAAAAAAAAAAAAAAAAAAAGGATATTTCTGATTGCACTTGAGGCCAAACCAGATAAATCTGGAACAATCTCTTATACAGCAAAATCTCTATTGTGGTCCCATCTGCAGAGTCTTTTTCATCTATGACCCTGGGATTCAGGACACAGGTACCTCTGGAGGTCACTCCTCAGCAATGCCCCTGCTCTGCACTCCTGCAACCCACCTCTCAGCGCTGCTTCTGTCTCCTTGCCTGTGTTGACATGCCCACAGCATCACACTGGGCTCGTCAGGTGCTGCCCAACTCCGCAGGCAGGCACATGCTCACCTCGCTCCCGCTGAACACTGACAGACCTGGACGAAGGCCTGGGACAGAGCCGACACTCAGGAATGTGAACAGGGTTGAACTGGGCAGGCAGATTATTTTCTTCACATTTCACTGAAGATCTTATTTCCCCAGTTGTTCCTGAAAGGAGTGGTCACAGTTTGTTGCTTTTCTTTCTCCATGTCCTCCCTGGAGATGAAGAACGAGGCCTAGATTCCCTGAATTCTCAATGTGTGTGCTTGGCACACGTGTGTGCGCGCGCACACACACACACACACACACACAGAACTTGTCCCCAGAGGTGGACCAGCCAGGGTGCTGACAACTGAAGAAGGCACAGCTCACCTTGTAAGAACACACAACCACTCTTCCCGTCTGTGTTTTGTGATTGTCATGAGAGCTCCAGGATAGACTGGTGCACGTATGCCCTTAGGAAGTTGGAACTTATTACTAGAATTCTTGGCAGCTGATGGCAAAATCTTAGTGGACAGAGGCCCAGGAACTTGGGGCCCTGGTGAAGTCACCAGGGACTCTTTGTTAATTGCTTGCCTCAAAGGAATTCATGGCAGGTGATCACTTCAGTCCCAGCGGGAGAGACTTTGAGATGCCAGCTCTCTGGAGACAGAAAATGAACATGCCATTATGATAATGCGACACATTCTGGATCCAGTGCCCACCTTGAGGCTTCAGGTTCCACCCACAAGCATTAAAGCTCTTCAAATTCAGTACACTGACAGAAAGACATGCCCACGGTTCTCTAGGTACACCTGTGGGGAGGGAGGACCTGGCTAGCCTCCCTGGAACCTGCCTGGATGAGGGCCATGGAAAGGCAGCCCTGGCAGAGGGGGCCATTTGACATAATCGGCAAGCCAAGGAGCAGAGAAAGCAGCCAGGCCCAGCTCCGGT
This sequence comes from Ochotona princeps, assembly GCF_030435755.1. Classification (NCBI taxonomy): domain Eukaryota; kingdom Metazoa; phylum Chordata; class Mammalia; order Lagomorpha; family Ochotonidae; genus Ochotona; species Ochotona princeps. The sequence goes on from NC_080850.1 coordinate 1,492,504, forward strand.
TGGCGCAGCCAACCCGCCCTTCAGGGCTACCTGCCCAGGACAGGCCTCCTTCCGTTGGCCTAAGACTCACCCACCTGACCCACCTGGCAGACACCAAATTGCATTTAGTTTCTATGCTCTTTGCAGTGCTAACTTACTGCTCTGGGTTTAAACATCTGCATGAGTTTGGGAACTAAAGTATAGTCAAGCCATAGTCATTAGTACAGAAAACAGGCTGGGGGTGACAGCAGGGAGAGCTTTGCAGTAACCACGCAGCCTCACTAGGAAGAACTCCAGCCCTTGGCACAGAGCCCAGTGGCCTTGGATATCAAAGAGGAGAGAAAGGCCGTGCGTGGGAGGGAATTGTGGTGTGATCAGGTACATGGGCACGACAGGCCCCGGCTGGCCCCGGCTCCGCTGTGTGTCGCCCCTCCTAAATGGAGACGACACCTTCCCTTAGGCTGCCAGAAAAGGAACAGCATTTGCAAGGTGCTTGTTGTTCAGCAACAGCCCAAGGTCTGCCTGTCCCTGTGCTGGACGTGAGCAGAAAGGGATGCTGAGCTGGGGTAGCATCGGGGTGCGGGAAGGACCCCAGGAAGTTCTGCAGGGAGAGCCTGTGTGCTGGCTGTCACGACCCCAGGTGTGGGCAGGGACTGGCTGGTTGGCACAGGAGTGTAGTGCAGCCTAGTCCTCTCTAGCCTGAGCTGGATTATCTGCGAGGGCAAATGAAGGATTAAAATCCTGACGCTCGGCCTGACTCAGGCAGAGTCAGTCACCACAGGCCAGGAGAGCTGACAGTTTCCACGAAGAGCAAGAAACACCTTGTGCCCTACCCAACCCCAACCCACAGTCCTGATGCTGCCATGAGGGTATCGGGAAAGGTGGCCGCCTTCCTGCCCCCAGCCACAGCCCTGATGCAACTATGATGGCGTCAGGAGAGGTGACCTCCATCTGGATTCAGGGACTGAAGAGGCCTGGTCACTGGCTGGAAACTGACAGCCACAGGATACCTCCAGCAGGCATCTGCTGCTGGACCCAGAGCCCTGCCCAGGCTGGACAGTAGCTCACCACACATGGTCCCCAGGAGCCACAAGGCTACCCTGGGTCCCTGTTACCTAGGCTGTGGTTCCAGGTGACTTCTTATCCAGAGGAACTGACTCAGGGCTCCTGCCAGCTGCCTCCACACCTGCCCATCAAGTCTAGAGAAAAGTCATGTTACAGGGGCCAGAAACCCCTCTCCCAGGAAACACCTCCATGACACCTTTGGTGAGGGCTTGCCATGAGTCAGTGAGAGCAGAGACGAGCTTCAGATTGCCGAAATACTTCCTTGTTACAAACGAGGGAAGGGCCCCCGCAGTGCGGAGACATCAACCATTCTAGTCAAGTCCTGCCCTGACCTCGGGCCCCAGGCATCATTTCCGCTGCTGTAGTGGGCACCAACAAACAACTTCTTCTCCTAACTGGTGAGGGCCAAGGCGGGAAACGTGTGCTCAGGACGCCAGTGCTGTGGTCTGAGTGTGGTTTGTCCTCAGTAATACTCAGGGCTTCCTTTGTCCGCACAGCAGTGTGCGGAGTGATTTGGGTCATGGGGTGGAGCCCTCATGAATCAAATTGTGCCTCTCCCAAGGGACTGAGTGAGCTCCACAAGAGTGGGTCACCTTCAGACTCCGTTGCCTCTCGCGCTTGCCTGCCAGCCTGTCTGCTTTCCCCTGATGAGTGCAAGCAATTCATATAGACTTCACCCGACCCAGCCCCATCTTGGACTTCAGCCTTCGGTATTGGGAGCCAAAGGACTCTCTTTTCTTTATACGTCATCCAATCTCAGAGGCTCTGTTACAGCAAACAGATTCAGACATGTGTTGGATAAGGAGATGGATGTTGACAGCAGCCCAGGAACTTGGTAGGGTCTAGAAGCTGCTCTTTCCGGGACCCGTGCACGTAGAAGACATCGTGTGATAGCTCCTGAGAGGAAGACAGGGGGTGGAGGGACAGCAAAGACAATGCGCTGTGCCAGGCCTATCAGAAAAAAAAGACGCTTCAGTGTTTGGCTGACCTGATTTTAAGCCTCAGGTCTCCTGAACCCCTCTGAATGCAACACCCACTGGGATGGGAAATTTGAGGAGTTGATGAGAAAGTGTTGAATCCACGTGACCAAAGACCTCCGTCGGTCATTGTGAGAGGGACAGCCTTTGCTGAGGGACAGTCTGAAGGCCACAGTGACCGTGTCACCTGTGAGCCTGGTGCAGGCTGTGGGGCCTAGCCTGCTCTCCCTTGGAGGAGTCGTGTTTTGGTCATTTTGACCCATTCATCACAACTTCTACAGAGCGGTCAAGGGTGAGCCCCTCCATCACAGCAGGGTGTGTGGGGACACAGAGGTTCCTCCGGGAGGCCAGTGCAAGGACAGAGGATACACTCAAGCACAGGTCCCCTTCCCGTGGGGACACAGAGGTTCCTCCGGGAGGCCAGTGCCAGGACAGAAGACGCACTGTCCTTGCTGGTGTCTTGTGTTAACATCGGCTGACCACCTTCTCTTAGGTGAACACGCTGAAGGTTTCTCCGTGTCTTTCACAGCCTGGTACAGCCAGCTGACTTTCCATGCTGAGAGCTATTCCATTTTCTGGTTGTGTCCCACATGTTCATCCTCTCGTCCATGGCAGGGCATCTTAATTGCTCCCAACTTTTGGCAATCGCAAGTCACTGCTCTCCGCTTCTGAGCGCGTGTTTTTGGATGTGGCTTGAGTTTTGAATTCCTTGATCACTGGATTGGATGATGAGTTCTGTGAGGAACTTCCACGCTTCGTAGACAAATGGCTGTACTATTTGGCATTCCCAGCAGCTCCTTTCACTCTACATCCTTACAAGCGCGGTGTTGTCCGTGATCATCCTGATAGGTGTGTGGCGGCATCTCCCTGAAGACACGCTCTCTGGCTTCTCCTGTGCTGTTTTCCATCTGGGGATATTCTTTGGTAAGAACTCTGTTAGGGTCTTTTATTTACATTTTAATCAGCCCATGGGTCTTCTCATTGTTGAATTGTGAGAGTTCTCTGTGTATTTTCAGTGAGCCCTTTTTTAGGTGTGTATGTATCTTTTGCAATTCTTTTTTCAAGCTGTGGTTCTCCTGAAAGCCCATGTTTAAATGCCTGCTTATCCAGATCCTGTCCTAATAGGAAGACCAGTAGAGTCACGTGCTGCCATGATTGACGTGTGTGTGTTGAGAAGGAGGTGTGTGTGATACTGACTGCTTCTGACAGTTTACCTAAAAGGGACGAGTCTGAGCAGGAACAGTGTGAAGTAGGTGGAGGCAAGGTCTGTGTCCTGCTGGACACCCCCCTATTGCCATCAGGAGATCAGTGGAGGAGTGCACAGTAGCCCTGGAGTTACAGAGCAGTCATTAGGATAATGTACTTGGGGGCAGGTGTTTGGTGTAGTGTCGTTAAGATGTTGCTTGGGATGACTGTCTCCTATGTCACAATCCTAGTTCCACTTCCGATTGCAGCCTGTTACTAATGCATACCCTGGAGACATCGGGTGATGGCTGAAGTTCCTGGGTCCCTAGCACCCAAGGCTGAACGCTGGACTGTGTTCCCAGTTCCCAACCTCAGCCTGGCCCAACCCTGGTGGTTGTGGGCATTTGAGGAGTGAATCTACAGTGTCTCTGTGTCTCAGAGAAATGGTTTTTGTAAAGATGAAGATGCAGTGGGAATAAAACAGGAGCCAGCCAAAGAGGGGATAAAGAAGGCACAGCAGGCACCTGGAGTGAGATTCCAGGGGTGCTCTTAGCAGCCATGGCCTAGAAAGACACTCGCCAAGATACCCAAGGGCTGTTGGGCTGATGAGCGGCAGGAGGCATTTCCTCCTTATGGATATTTGCACAGGACACTTTTTTGAAAAATAAAACTGGTTTTTAAGTTTCTGCCACCACTCCCAAGGCAGGGCTAGGAAGGTGAGCAAGCTCCTTTGGTGGTACCCCTACGGTGGGAAAATGGCCCAGGCAGTTCCCACCTCTGGACTGGACCTGGGCCCCTGTGTGGCCTCTCTGGATGTGTGGTCAGAGGAGCAGGAAGCAGGCTGGCTTCATGCCCCGTACCTGCAGGCAGTCCGTGGCCATAGCTCTCAGGACACGAGCCTCGAGCGCCTCCCCAGTTCACTCAGGACAAAGCAGTTTCCAAATAAAAGCCTAGACCAGGAGACTGTAATTGGAGACAGACGCGATGGCCCCTGCACTGCAGTCGCCTTTGAAACTGCACATGGCCCCTCTCTGTTGCAGTCTGTTTCATCTCAGCCCTTCCCCAGCTCACACTCTGCATTAATTGAGCACCCACTGCATGCCAGACATGTGCTAGCTGTTTACACCACTGACATCTCACTTGATTTCCATCTATCTTAAAGCAGGCGTGTGGGTCAACGCGGAGACCTCTCCCTGCAGACGAGGAAGTGGCGGCAGCCCTGGGAGTGGGAAGCAGCAAGCACTGCTGTGCGCAGGGCTGCCAAGCTTCACAGCCCAGCTTCGGGTTGCTCCCTCGGCTCTCCAGCCAGGTCTTCCTCTCCTCCGACTTACAGAGGACCTTAATATGACCTATGCATTAATACGCATCTTCAGGAAGTTGTGAGGCACTGGGGCTGGCATGTGGTCGGAGGGTTAAGCTGCCACTTGCAATGCCAGCATCCCATAACTGAGTGCTGGTTCAAGTTCCAGCTATTGCGCTAGGAAGGCAACAGGTGGTGGTCCGAGTGCTTGGGCCCCTGCCACCATGTGGGAGACCCTGATGGAGTTCCTGGCTTTAGCCTAGTCCAGCCTTGGCTGTTGTGGCCAATTAGTGAGTGGACAATAGCAGGAAGCGTCTCTGTCCCAATCCCCAATGCTATCACTTTTTCTCTCAATTAAATAAATCATTTCTTACAATGTTAGAGGAAAATGGAATTAAAATATTTATTTTAGTGCAAAAAAAAAAAAAGTTGAAGTCCACACATTGTTTTTTCATAGTATGTGGTTTCCACGAGCTCTTTGAAGATCCCATGTATGCATAGATTTCGAAATACTTTATGCCACAATCAAAGTCTTGGGTTTCCTGACATGAGGGGAACCCCTACTGTTTGGTAATTTTACCCCCTGGACCTCACAGGATTCCTGAGCGGCTGTGGGCTAGCTGAGACGAGGGGATAGCTGTGTCTAGGGTGTGTGTCTGAAGCTCAAAGGATAAGGGACTGGCCAGCGTAGCCTGTGCCAGGATCTGCCCATAACCAAGGATTCAGGTTCAAGCAGGGCCTTTTCATGTCAAGGAGGAGGCTGAGCACCATTCGTCCTGACCCGTGGGATGCAGGATGACCAAAGCTGCGCAAACGTTTCCTTTCGGGTCCTGGCCTGGGCACCACCTGCCTCTTTGTTGGGCTTCAGAAAAGAGCTTTAAATGTTCTGTCTCTGACTGCTGTGCACATTTTACTGCCTCTCCCAGGGCAGCGGCAGAGCAGAGGACACAACTGGGATCCAGATCAAAGGGTTTTCTCTGAAAGCCCTGCCCTCCGGTGTCTGCATCCCATGGTGCACAGCCCTTGCCCCAGAACCCCAGGCAGGCGGGCTGGCTCTCAAATTCCCGTAACAGTCCCTGCCCAGTTTGGCATTGCTGTTTTAAGAAGCGCATTCTCGCTGGTAGCCTCTGCCTGTACGATGGCTGCGGACCTGCTGGGGCCCTGGATGCAGGGGAAGCCGGAGCCTGATGTATGAACGGCTGTGTGTGCTGGCCTGCAAGGGACACTGCTTGCTTTGGGTTCTATGCACTGCCGCAGGGCAGGGGCCAGCCTGGAGTTCCTTGAAACCTGAACAGCTGGGAAAGCAGCCGTGAGATAAGAAAGTTGCTTAATTCTGCCAAGCATGTTTCGTCATCTATAAGATGGGCTTTTCCACTTCTTGGGCCTTGTCATTGCTGGATTTTGTGCCCAACGGGGAGGGCAAGGGGTTGTAGCGTCTTCCCTCCCCACCAACCCCTGTGTGCTCATGGGCCCTGCAAGGGCACCGAGGCACAAGCTAGCCCGTTCCAGGTCGAGGTGCCTTCCCTAAGTATCAGCTTCCTCACTGTGATGCTGAGCTCCGGTGGGGGAAACTCGACTCCTGATGCAGGGGTGTCAGAAGGCCACATCCCCGTCCTCACCGTGAGGGAAGGCCCCTTTCTGTGACAGTGACATGATGAAGCTGTTTGGTCCCTCTTTGCACTCACATCCTCCTGCCCTTCAGAAGGCCTGGGATGAAGGCTCATCCCTAATGCTGCCAGCCCTTCAACCTTGGCCTTCTCAGCCTTCAGTCTATAAGAAATAAAACTCTGTTCCTTGTCAATCACCTAGCTTCAGACATTCTGTTATAGCAGCACAGAACAGACTAAGACATGCAAGAATGATCAACAGGTCTGGGGACTGCACATTGAACGCAGCAAGGCCCATAGCAGGGCTCTGGACCGTCACCACGGAACAAGGACCACTGCAGTGACGAGGACACGTTCCCGAGTGGGAAGGCCCGGCTCTGTGGTTAAAGGCCAAGGGACACTGTGGGGTGTTCCGTATCAGCCCTCAGCATTCCATAGAAATGCAGCCTCTATGAGCACAGGGAGGGTGAGTGATGGCTGAGCCGGTGGATGGATGAGTGAGTGGCTGGCTGACAGGCACTCCTGTGCCCAGCCCCCAGCGTGGGGGCTGTCATTCAGCTGTGAATGCTGTGCCCACACCACCACCACCCACCCTTGGGCACAGCCTGTTGGTCTGAGCACCCCCGGGGCTGATGCCTTCCCGCCTTTCTGCCCATCAGCATCCAGGCCCAACACCTCTTTGGACTTCGATTTTGTTCTAATTCCTCAGAAACGTTGCTCTGCTGAGGTTGACCTTTTGTCCGATCCTGCTGGTGTGGCTTTTGGACAAACATAGCTGTCCCATGGCAGGTGTCAGGATCCCAGCAGGCTGATTCCTAGGGAAGCTTCCAATCTGGAAGACGGTGAGGACACGCAGGGCAACTCCCTGATCTACAGCCCGGTGCTGGCACAGCAGCCTCCTGGAGTGCAGTCTCAACACTGCCGTTCTTGGCAACGTGGGCACAGGAGCAAGGCATGGAGAGAGCCCTGAGATGCAGCCCCCATGTCAGAGGGGGAGAAGCAGTGTCCTCGGGGACCCATCCAGGTTCTGTGGGGTCTGTGGTCAGTCCTGGGGCAGCCCCAAGCCTCTCTCTTGTTCCCTCTGCCCAAGCATTCCTGCCTCAGACTTGCTCCCAGCTGTTCTGCTCGGGATGACAGCAGAGCAGGGTCCTGGGAAAAACACGAGGGCACATCAAGAAACTTATGGAGATAAGAGGTATGCGTGTTCAGTTTGAAGTTCATGCATAGTTTTCCCCAAACACAGAGTTTCCAGACTTTTTGCAGTCCCTTCATAGGCTAAATTGAAAAAAAAAAAGATAAGTAAAACATTTATTTGAAAGAATGAAAGACAAAATACCTCTGGCTCACCACCCAGGTTGTCTGATCAGCCAGGTCTGGGCCAGGCTGAAGCTGAGAGCTTAGAACTCCATCTGGGTCTCCCACAGGGATAGCAGAGTCCCAGGCATCCAGGCCATCTTCCATCGCTTTCCCAAATGCATTAGCAGGGAGCTGGATCAGACGTATAGTAGCCAGGACTCACTTGGGTATGAATGGTGACATTGCCAGCCGTGGCTTAAGCCGCCACAACGCCTTGCCAGGCCCTCAAAGCATCTTGGACACGAGAGACGACAGCTAAGCAGAGCCTATGGTCCGTGACCAAGAGCATCTGTACACAGGTGTAAGCATCCCACTCCCGTGGAATGAGGAAAATGCAGCGCTAAGAGGCTGAGCGGCTTGACAGGATCAGCTGCTCGTGGAGGCAGGGGCAGGTAGGAAATGCAGACCAGGCCTTCCTGCTCTGCGGCCACGGTCCTGACACCACACCCTGCTCAGTGTTGATTCTTCTGTTACAGGAAAATATTTTTCTTAACGAGTACACTCAGCAGGTCAACCTGCAGCTCCACAAATGAGATCATGACGGTTTATTGACAGTGTCCATTCAAAGCCCACTTGGGCTACACAGTGGGAACTTTTAACAGTTCCAGAACCTTCTTTATGCAGCCTGATCTGCTTTATTGGGAGAAAATGAAAGCCAGAGGGCAGGGAGGGCTTCCGGCTTCCTGCTCAACAGAGTCAGGCTGAGGGGTGTAGTACCCCCTGCCAGGGAGGGGGTGCTTGGTGTTTATTTCTTTTCCCAGGAGGGCTTTTCTTTGGGAACCGAGCTCTATCAGGGGTCCAACAAGGCCAATGAAAACAGCAAAGGCCCCCTTGAGGTCACGTCCTCCCTGAGTGCTAGCTGCCACCCTGAAGCCCTGAGAGATCAGGTCATACACTAAAGTCACACGGTTTCTAAAAAGGCAGAGCTGGGGTTTACATGCCATGAACACATGGATGCTGGCTCCTGCACACTAGCTGGACGCCCTGCAGCCTGACCTACCCGGCCCAAGGGAGCTTCCTCGGAGCCAATCCTGAGATCAAAGCAAGGCCTTGACTGAGATGCCTACAACTGACACGTGAAGTTGGGTCAGTACGGGGCCCTGCATAAATGCCTGTTAGTTTAACCACAAAAGGAGAGGCTGAATCAGACGTTATTTCTGCGGCCCAGCTTCAGAGGCGGGCCACATCTGTTCCACCATGAGATCTCCTGGGCCTGCATGAGGGCAGAAGGGCAGAGCTCACTTTCTCCACCTAATAAGATGCCCATGCTGCTGGGTATCCTACAAGTGTCCTCTGTGGCCCAGATTTGACAGCTCCCTCAGAGTGTCCTCTGTGGTTTGCTGGCTACTGGTACCTCACTGGGAGAGAGGGGGCTGGAGGGGCGGGGCCGTGGTACCTCACTGGGGCAGTGGGGGCTGGAGGGGCTGAACAGGGCTGTAGTTTTCTCCCTTGTGGAGAATCCAGAATGCTGAATGCCTGAATCCCCCTGTTGGCAGAGACAGGGAGCACAGTGATACCACTGGAAAGAAGTCAGGCTCTTCGCCTGAGAAGAAGCTACTGCACATAGCGAGGAGGGCGGAGAGCTCCCTGGCCTCAGTGCAAAGGCAGCCATCAGCAAGATCCAGCCTGTGAGGTCTGCGTGAGCGTGCACCTGTGTATGTGTTGTGTGCATATCTGTACCTGCGTCTGTCTGCAGGTGCATGTGGACGCACATGGTTGAGTGTTTCTGTCCATGTGGGCCTTCCTGTCTGTTGCATGTTCATGACGGAAAGAAGCACACCCCTCAGGGAGGAGGGTGGGGTTCCTTTAGAAGCAAGCGCAATGCTTGCTTTCCGGGCTCCCCTCTGCACAGGTGTTTATCCGCCCTGGGAGGAGGTGAGAAGTGGGGAAAGAAACAGATACAGGCTTAGCTTTTTCGGAATGTTCATACCCAATGCCAAAGCCCAGGCAGCTAGGTAGTGGCGGTGACCCTCGGGGAAGTTACCCTCCGGTGGGTGAAGCATGCCACAGCCCCTTTGCTAGCATGCCGCTTTGTGGATAATGAAGCCCCCTGCCGCTGGCCCAGCACAAGACGAAGGTGGTTCCCATGAAATCCACAGAGTAAGAGCAGTGGATCTGCAAGTATGACGCCAGCCGCCCTCTCAGGCAGATTCCTGTACACCTGGGGTCTTTCCACTGCACTACCCAGGTCAGCCTCCTCCTGTGCCAGCCCACCTGAAGGCTGGGCACATCACTTGACCTTCCCACTCCAGACAGACATGGAGAAGTTGTGCGGGTGGATTATGTGGACTTTCTGGAACTCCTAGAAACAGACTGGAGTAAGATAGCAAAGAAATTAGCACCGCACCTTCACAGATCAGTAGCAGAGTTGATCTGACCAGTGCTGCTTTCTGCGCCTGCGGACTCTGCTGACCACAGCCCTCTGCCCATACCCATACTGGCTGAGACCTGCCTGACCCCCCTGGCTCACAGAGGTCTCCCTGCCTGTGACCCGCCTCCTCTGCAACGCCCTTCATCACCGCTGTCACTCCTTGTCCTATTCTCTCTGTCTGTTACTGTCTTTCCCATTGGAATAAAATTAAATGCGATTAGAGATGGTGTCTTGCCAAGTCCTGCATTGTTGGTGCCTGTACAAAACCCAGTGATTAAATAGAACGCAGCCCACACATCCGTATGATGACTAATGGGAGAGGAAGAATGGTGTCCAATACCAGCAACCTGTCTGTGGAACAGTCCTAACAACGTCACCAAGAATCCCATCACCATAGACCCAAGGGTTCATCTGTAACTCTCAGGGCTCTAGGCCGCTACCGCACCGTTTGAATGGCTGTGGCTTTGTAGTAAGTTTTGTCCTCCAATGTTGTGATCCTTTCTCAAGATAACACTGGCAACTCTGGGCCCTGATCCCTTTTCCCAGGGCGTCCTTTCCTTCCTCCTTCTTGGTATTGCCAAGACCATCCCACAGCAGCAGTGCTTCCTCCTGCCCCTGACTGACACGGCCGTGATGTCAGCAGGAGCGATCACATGTCAGACTTTGGTTTGTGATGCTTTGATAAGGCAGGGAGAAGGACTCACTCCCTTCTGTTCTCCCTCTTATCACAATGAGGTCCTGAAAATAAAAATGGTTAGGACCCTACACGAGGGTTCAATTGGCTAATCCTCCCCTTTCAAGCAGTGGGATCCCATGTGGGTGCTGATTCGTGTCCCAGCTGCTCCCTTTCACATCCTGGCCTGGGAAACCAGAGGCAGATGGCCCAAAGCCTTGAGACCCTGCACCCTCCTCATGTGGGAGACCCAGAAGAAGCTCCTGGCTCCTGGCTTCAGATTGACTTAGCTCTGGCCGTGGTGGCCATTTGGGGAGTGAACCAGCGGACAGAAGGTCTTTATCTCTCCTTCTCTCTGTGACTCTGCATTTCCAATAAAAATACATCAATCTTTAAAGTAAAACAATGTGATTAAGAAATCGCATTTGTTTTTAACATATTGGTAAATCAATACTAACTGTTGCTGACGGTATGCTGGAGTTTTTTAGGAGACCAGGATGGTACTCTGCTGGTCCTGCCCTCAGACCAGACAGGGTCTCCCTAAGAAGCCGAGGAACTTGACTGGTCTATAAGATGCTGGACTCTATGTTTAGTATATGCTTGCAAAGAGAGAATCTCAACTGAACTTGAACTATGGTTATGCAACAAGGTGGAGGAATCCACCATGAGGGGAAGGTGCGGGGAGGGGTGGGGACCAGTAACTATGTAACTGTGTCACATAATGCAATGTAATTAATGAATAAAAAATAAAAAATAAAATAAACGTGTTTAAACATACAAGAGCCAGCATGGGCATTTGGTCTGGTGATCTAAGATGCCTGTTGGGATACCCGCATCTGTACTGGAGTGCCTGATTCAAGTCCCGGCTTCACTCCTGGTCCCAGCTTCCTCCTAATGCAGGCGATAGCTCAGACAGTTGGCTCCCCACCACCCACATGGAAGTCTGGATGGAATTCTCTGGTCCCAGCTTCAGCCTGGTCCAGCACTAAGCACTGCAGGCATTTGGGAAGTCAACAGTGAATGGGAGATATTCTCTCTCTCTCTCTCTCTCTCTCTCTCTCTCTCTCTAGTAAAGAAAGATATTTGCCATTCGGAGATTTACAAGCTACTCTCCTAAATAGCTATTGGGTCAGGAATATACAGGTTGAGCCACCATGTTTGCAGGATGATCTGTACAAGAATAGGAATGAATTAGTCAGACATCTTGTAACCTGTAACAATTTAAATTAGCTTCAGCAAAAAAAAAAAAAAAAATGGTGACTTATTGATTAACACAATCAAGCAGCAAAAACATGAGAGTGGAAGTGGGTTCAGAGACATGGCACATCCACCAGCACCTCCCAGAACGAGCAGGGAACTGACCCTCCTGCATGCCACGCATGCTCATCTGGCCTCGGGCTGCCAGTGCCTGGGGTACTTGCAGGAGATGCTACTTCAAAGAGATGCTCCTCAGCCACCTGGCTGAGCTCAGGGAGGTGACACCAGGCCATCCTGGGCTCGTCTCAGGCCTGTCCTCTCACCCCAGGCTGCTTTTACTGCAAGGGTTGCAATACATTTCCCCAGATGTTTTGTGTTACCACACACCTCCAAGCCTCTGCCCGCGTTTGCTCTTTCTGTCCCACTGCCCTTCTTCTGCCCGGGAGCCAATCCTTCCTGAAGCAGGCCCTGCCCAGCAGAGCTCACAGCTTTGCCCTGGGGTCACCACATGTACCTCCATGTCCTCCTTCACTGCTGAATGGCATGGACAATGGTGATTATCATGGCACTGCATGGATTCTTAAGGTGCGAACAGCCAGCATCAGGACCGTGGCTTCTCAAGGGGTTGGTCTCAATGGGAGTCCTACAAAGAAGGCCCTGGAATGGGAAGCAGGCTGCCCCCACACCACATGTTGTCTGAGTCTAACTGTCCACTTCATGTGCAGAGAGCTGCAGGGAGAGGTGCAGGGCACCCCCCAGAAAGAGCCTCTGTCCTCACCAAAGGCCAGAAAGGAGCCTTTGAACTTTGTGTTAGAAACCTCTACCTTGGGCTTGGCAATGTGGCCTAGTGGCTAAGGTCCTCGCCTTGATCCCATGTGGCTGCTGGTTCTAGTCCCGGCAGCTCCACTTCCTCTCTATCTCTCCTCCTCTCAGTATATCTGACTTTGTAATAAAAATAAAATAAATCTTTTAAAAAAAAAAAAAAAAAAAAAAAAAAAAAAAAAAAAAGAAACCTCTACCTTGTTTTGAGGTTGTCATGGTGAGCAGTAGGAAGGGCCTGTTGTTTCAAAGCCTTGCTGGTACCTCCCACCTCTGCCCCTCTCTCCAGGCAGCCCCAGAAGGCTCAGAGACGCCTTTAGACCTGTGCGTTTCTCCGTGCAGGCCGTTGTTCTTTTCTTTCCACTAGCCTGAAATCACTGGAGATGCTGGGCATGGTTGGTGTACAGGACCAAGGCTTCACAGCTGCCAGGATACAAGGCATCCTGGCCAGGATTGAAAGCACCACCTGAGACTTGGGTCAGCAGACACCTGAAGGCCTCGTCCTCTGTTCGCAAGGGGCTGAGGCCCTTGGTAGATGTGGAGGCCTGGGTGTCGGGAAGTAGGTGGACCCAGAAACTGAGCATCCTCTATGGTGATGCCACTGCTGGGATGATGCATTGAAACCCTCCCAGAGTGAGGAGGAAGCCAACCCCGACTTTCCTTTGGTATCCACCACAGATCAGTTCCAGGACCCACCAATACCCCTTGCATAAAATAATATAGTATTTGCATACACTCTGCACACAATATACATCCTGTATATTATAAATCATCTCTTTATTAATACTATTTAAGAAAAGAACATCAGTAAGTTCATGGAGTTTATTGTTTCAACAACATCCAGAGACCTTGCTTCTGCTGGTTCACTACCCAAATATGTGCAATAGCCGAGGCTGACCCTGGCCAAAGCCAGGAACTAGGAACTCACCCTAAGGGGACAGGAACCCAGTTACTTGACCTGCTGCCCCCCCAGGATCTGATGAGCAGGAATCATGCATAAACAGCCAGAGCCAGAAAATGAATCCAAGTTTTCCAACGTCTGATGAGAGTCTTAATCGACGTCTTAACCATCAGGTTAAATGCTCACCCCAAACTCATCTATTTTCCACACACTCTTTGGAGCACTCTCACACAATCTAAGAGCAATGCAAATGGTCATCCTACCAAGTTGTTTATGGAGAAATGACTAGAAAAAGAGGCCACTGAGGCCCAGTAGGCTAAGCCACTGCTTGAAACATTCGCATCCCGTATCAGGATGCTACTCTGAGTTATCTACTCCACTTCAGATCCAGCACCCTGTCAGTGCACACTGGGAGTCAACAGAGAGCAGCCCAAGAACACTGGAGACCAGGATGAAGATAGCCGCCCAAGAACTTGGGAGACCAGGATGAAGATAGCCGCCCAAGAACTTGGGAGTTCTAGGCTTTGCTCAATTCAGCCCTGGCTCTTGCAGACATTTGCGGGGTGATTTAATAGACGGAAGGTCTCTCTCTCTCTCTCCCTCTCTATCTCTGCCTTTCAAATAAATGAGTAAACATTCTTTGCAATATTACACATGGCCAGTAGAGATGCAAGTTTGGACTCCACAGATGGGAAGCTGGTGGAATGGGGGCCTGTGGCTGTGTAGCACACCCTGGGTTCATGTATGCCTGAGCCATTACTAACCACGCGGTCTTAAGGACCTTTTCCCCCCGTGTCTAAGTCTTATCTTCATTAAATTGGAGATACTGTAAGGACTGAGTGATGTAATAGATGAAAAGCTGTGTGTGACACATTGTCCACATACTAACAGTCTGATTTGTATCTGGCAGTTTTCATTCATTCACTCACTTCCTATCACCATCACTTTTCTATTGTTTAGATTTGACAGCTAGTGGATATTGGATGGGTATAAGAAAGCAAGGTGGGGAGGGCAATTGGCAAAGCAATATGCCTGCCTTCTGTTCTGGAGTTCTGGGTCCAAACCCTAGCCAGTCTCCCAATTCTAGTTCCTCTAGTTACACGGGTAGCGTGGATCAAGTATTTGCAGCTCTGTAATGTACTTTGCAAACTGAGTTCCCAGCTTCTGGCTTCAGTCTGGCCCCATCCTGCCTGTTTCAGGTGTTTGAGGAAGTGACGCAGCAAGTGGGAGCTCTCTCTAGCCCTCTGAAATTAGTTAATCAATGAATCGGTTTCTAAAAGACAAAGGCAGCTGACAATACCAGTTGTGGATCAACTAAAAGTTTCGTGTGCCCCCAGTATGAATGCAAAGTTGTGCAACCACTCTGGAGCACGAATTACCCTGTCATAAATTCCAACACTCATTTATTTCTCCTGTGACCCCACAGTCCCACTCTGAGGTACATACCAGAGAGAAAGCTTACATTGACACAGAAATCTATGTGCAGTTGTTTATAATAACTTGATTCCTAATTGCCAGACTTTGGAAATAGCCCAACTATGCCTCCCTTGGAGCCTGGATAAACCAAGCATGCTGCATGCATGCAGTAGAGGCCCAGCTGTGGAAAGGAACAGCCTGTTGGTCCACATAGCACAAGGGGTTTCACAGGGAGTCAGGAAAAAGAAGCCTGACTGAGAAGCCCTCATGCTATGGATCTCTTGCTCCCCTGCTACAATGGTCTCTGGAAGGCAAAACAACAGGGCCAGTCGCTGGAAGCAGGAACCCCCAAGTTCACACACCCAGGGTCCTGTGTGCAGCGTTGTCTGCAGTAGCCAGAGGTGCAGGCATTGCTAATGTCCATGCACAGAGGGGCAGAGCATGCCAGGATAGCAAGAGCATCCACTGGGCTGCTACCTAGAAAGGAATGAAGCCCTGACGTGTGCTGACAAGCACACATCAACTTGAAAAGCAGTCTACCAGGTAAAATAAGCCAGACCCAGAAGGTCCACTAGTGGGTGATGTCATTTGTGTGAGCCACAAAGATAAGGCAAGTTCATGAACACAGAAGTGGAAGCAAAGTTGCCAGGGACTGGGGAGGGGAATGAATTGTCGCATCGGTACAGACTCAGTGTGTGGGATGATGACATGGAAATGGATAGCCGTCATGGCCGCATAACACTGTCCGTGCACCTTGAATTGTATACCAAGAGACAGGTAAAATGATAAATATTCTATTATGTGGCACTGTGGAGTGGCAAGTAAAGCAGCCACTTGCAGTACTGGCATCCCGTGTAGGGGCTAGTTCATGTCTCAGTGCTCCACTTCCGATTCAGTTCCCCCACTAACAGCCTGGGAGAGCAGCAGCAGATGACCCCAGTGCTTGGACCCCTCCACTCGCCTGGGAAACCTAGAGGAAGCTCCAAGCTCCTCAGCCTGGCCCAGCCATTATGACCTTTTGGAGAATGAGCCAGTGGATGAAAGATTCTCTCTCTTTGTAACTCTGCTTTTCAAATGGATAGAATAAATCTTCGACAAACAAACTATAGGACCAGAAAGAGATCAGTGATTGCCAGGGATTAAGAAGGAAGGATAGGATAGGGTGAGGGCATGAGGGTTTTTGTTGTTGATGTTGATATTGTTGTCAGTGGTCACGTGACTAACCATTCATCAAAGCACAGAGAACTGTACATCCCAAAGAATGGATTTTTACTGCATGCAAATGTTAAAATCAATCTGTAAGAGGACAGAGGCCCTCCAGCTGGGCTCTGGTTATTCTCACTGGTTCCTTCATTTAGCCACCAACCTGTTCATTAGTTCCACCTGTGTACCAGGCCCAGCGCCAGAAACTCAGGTCCCCAGCAACCCCCTCTGGGTGGGTGTGAGGTGGATCCTGGGACAGCTGAGTAGGAGAGGAAATGAGAACCGTGTGGTGTGGTTATAATTGAGATAAAAACCATGTCAGTAAGGCCTCCCTTGGAAAGCAGCTGTGAAACGCGATGGCTGTGGATGCTGCAGGGTCTCCCAAGGAACGGAGTGTGCAGCCGCCTGCGCCCTACCTCTGCAGCTGCCTCCCTGGGGTGCGCTGCCCTTCAGAACCATCTCGGGTTTGCGCTTGGGTTTGCTTATTTGGTTTCTTCCCCTACCCCCATGCCTCGAGCTGGGTTGTTTGAAAACAAGGAAAACAGCCATGGCACGAGAGGCGGTCCCTCCAGGCCACTGCATGCAGCTGCGTTAGCTACTCTTCCCTGTGTTCCCGGTGCTGAGCCAGAAGGGAAGCTTCTGCCTCCAAGAGCAAGCGGGGACTCAGACTTCCACAAAGACAGAAGAGACTGGCTCACAAAATCAACTTTCTCAGGCTGCTCTGGCTTCAGGCATAGCTAGATCCAGGGACCAATTCATGTTAGCAAGCTTCTCTGCCTTCATCTTCCCTTTCTCCTTGCTAGAATCCTGCCTCTGGCTGGCCCTCTCTGGGCTGGCTTCTCATAGCTAGAGCTCCTCAGAGTGAGAGTGAAGACCAGACCTAGCAAAGCTGACCTCCTGCTGGAAAATACCACACTCCTCCTCAGTGACTTCCTTTCCCCCAGGAGTAGACCAGAGGTCAGCATCTACATGCAGGACTTAGGACCAGGCCGTTCACAGCTCCAGCAACAGTGCCAGAGTCCACCAGCTCAGCCACCACTGCCCCACCAGTTCAGCCACCACTGCCCCACGGCTCAGCCACCACTGCCCCCACAGCTCAGCCACCACTGCCCCACGGCTCAGCCACCACTGCCCCACGGCTCAGCCACCACTGCCCCCACAGCTCAGCCACCACTGCCCCACGGCTCAGCCACCACTGCCCCACGGCTCAGCCACCACTGCCCCCACAGCTCAGCCACCACTGCCCCACGGCTCAGCCACCACTGGCCCCATGGTTCAGCCACCACTGGCCCCCACGGACTCAGCCATCACTGTCCCTACTCCACCCTCCACCTCTGTGTAGGGATCATGAATGAGTCAAACAAGCATCCCAGTGAGTGACAAGGAACAAAAATGTTCCTTCCTTCACGTGTGTGACAGATACTGGCGGAGCAGCCACTACGTGCCAGGCCTGCCAGGCGGCATGGGTGCTGGGAACATGCAGATGGAAACAGTAGCAACTTCCTCTGGGAGGGGACAGGGACCGTCTGGTCTGTGGGCTCTATCAGGCTCTACCCAGGCAGCCACAGGCAGAATTGGAAATTCCATAAATCTTGTGGAGGCTAAGTTTTAAGGTGCTAATTTTGTATGGCCTGTGAATGATTTTACAAATATCCAAATGGCCCTTGGCAGGGAAAAGTTCCCCACCGCCAGTTCTAAAGAGAGACAGATTCACAGAAGATGTGCTCAGATCTGCTTCACATCAAAGCAACAGAATCCAAAGGGATGCCTTTTAATTTCTTTTTTTATTTTTAAGATTTATTCATTTTATTACAGCCAGATATACAGAGAGGAGGAGAGACAGAGAGGAAGATCTTCCGTCTGATGATTCACTCCCCAAGTGAGCCGCAACGGGCCGGTGCGCGCCGATCTGAAGCCGGGAACCAGGAACCTCTTCCGGGTCTCCCATGCGGGTGCAGGGTCCCAATGCATTGGGCCGTCCTCGACTGCTTTCCCAGGCCACAAGCAGGGAGCTGGATGGGAAGTGGAGCTGCAGGGATCAGAACCGGCGCCCATATGGGCTCCCGGGGCTTTCAAGGCGAGGACTTTAGCCGTTAGGCCACGCCGCCAGGCCCGATGCCTTTTAATTTCATAATAAACTAGAACCAAAGTTGTCTTGAGGCAGGGTGGAGGGCAAGCATTTGGCACCCTGGTTAAGATGCCCCGCCCCATATCACAGTGTGTAGGTGCAGGTCCTGGCTCTGCTTCCAATTCCAGCTTTCTGGTAACACGCAGCCAGGGAGCAACAGGAACTTGGGTCTCCGCAGCCCACGGGGGACATCCAGATTGAGTTCCCAGCTCCTGGTTCAACAGCAGCAACCGCTGCAGGCATTTGAGAAGTGAACCAAAAGACTGGAACAGCTCCCCTCTCTCTGTGCCTCTGCCTTTCAAATAAATAAATAAAAAGTAAGCAAAATTTTAAAAATAAAAACAGCCTGTTATTATGCTGCACCAAGCATCATTGCACACCAGGATACGCTGCCACCTTCACTGCTGGCATCCCTTATGGGCACTGGCTCATGTCCTGGCTGCTCTACCTCTGAGCCAGCTCCCTGGGACTGTGCTGGGAAAACAGCACAGAATGGTCCAAGTGACTGGGTCTCTGCACTTCAACGTGGGAGACCCCAATAAAGCTCATAGTTCCTGGCTTCAGCTCAGCCCAGCTGAGCTGTGTGCTACTCTTATTTGGGGAGTGATCACCAGTAGATGAGAAGCTCATTCTCTCTCTCTCTCTCTCTCTCTCTCTCTCTCTCTGCTTTTCAAATTAGTAGATACATATTTCATCATAGTGGCACTCATTATGGCCCAGCAGTTAGCCTCCCACCCGGGACACCTGCATTCTGTTTCAGAGCAGCGTTTTTCCAGCTGTTCTGCTTAGATCCAGCTTCCTACTCCTGCATCCCAGGAAGCAGCTGAGGATGACTCGGGTGCTTGGGTCCCTGTCACCCCATGGGAAACCCAGATGGAGCTCCAGGCTCCTGGCTTAGTCCTGCTCCAGTTCAGACCATCACCGGTATGTGGGTAATGAGCTAGCAAATGGAAGAACTCTTTCTCTGTGTGTCTCTCTTGCTCTGCCTTTCAAGTAGATGAAAATAAATAAACACATACAATAATAATAAATAAAAAAAGATTTCTCTAGGACTGAATCTTGATAATAGAAACCAGAAGTTATAAAAGCCAGTTGTTTTACATTGAGCATAAAGTTACAATGACAGATCTCATCAGCCTGACCCTGCTTGCTTGGACACACATGCCCAGCCTGGCCTGAGTTGGAACAGCACAGCCGACAGTGAGCTCCAGGGCTGTCAGAGCCCAGGAAGCCTCCACCCCTGGGACAGGTGGCTTGATGTCTCCTCAAAGGACCCCAGGAAGTTCTGGGTGCTCAGCTGTCCTCCTCCTTTGAAGTCCACGCCAAACAGTCCTGGGCTGGAGCCCAGGGTGCCGGCTGGCGAGAGCAGGTTTTGGGGAGACAGCTCCGCCTGGAGGACTGGAGCTGGGAGCCAGATACAGCTCAGCGTGGCTTCAGCTCAGCTGACTGGCTCAGCCTTGCCTGAGGTCCAGCCACTCATCGCCCCAGCCCTGCTATGCCCAGCCTACAGCCTCGGGGCCTCATGTAACAGAGAGCGCTTGAAACTGCCAACAATTCCTGTTCATATGAACATGAACATAGGAACCAGCAAGCTGTATCTGGAGCAAGAAATGCCAATTCAGAACTATTTCCTATTTGTCCAAAGATATGACCCTTCAAGCCATGTGATCCCGAACTTCCTGTCTCTGGAGGTTGAAGTCAAGTAGCTCCCACCTTCCCCAAGACTGAATAGGACCCAGCACTGTCAGGCCAGAGATGGTTGGACTCTGAGGGCAGGCAGGGGTGCCTGGCCTGGGCCATCCTGGACACAGGAAGTTTCTTTCAGGTGTGAGTGGCTCCAAGCTGCAGGCTCAGAGTGGAGTGTCACCATGCATGTGACAGGTACCTCCTGTGACAGGCCCAGATCTGTGCCTTGAGGCACAGGGTGAGCCTGCACAGAGCCTTCCCTCAGGAAGACCCAAGTCTCAGGCAGCCACACACGAGCCAAGAATGAGCAGTTGCTGCCTGCAGGGCGCAGCCCAGGGCCTCCTGCATGCCTGCCCTGGCCTCCTCCTGTCTCTGTCTGCTGTCCATTGTGGTTACAAGATACCAAGGCCACAGAATGAGGTGGAGAATTATCCCCTACAGCTCTGAGCAGCAGACAGCATCTGGGGGCAGATTCTGTTGGGGTATGTGGGCCCACTCTTGTGGAATTGCAACTTCTGCTCGTTTGCTTAAGAGCTGGGGTAGTGTCAGGCTGAGGTAGGCATGACTATGAAATTCCACGACACTCATGGGTACTGGGGTTGGGAACAGGCTGGGCTGGTCCAGGCCAATTCAGGCTGCAGCACCTGAGGAGCACCCAAGAATATGGTGTGGGGTGGGCCAAGTCACAATATCCACCAGCTCATACAAAGGCTGTAATGGAGGAATCGGACTCTGCTGGGTGAGGGCTAACACCCTCTACTACGTATGAGATCTGGGTCAGGAGTGGGTCTGGTGGGACAACTTGAGAAGCACCTCTAATGGGGCATAGTTCCCGCTGGCAAGCATGTTACTCAGACCTGGGTGTTGGTCAGGTCAGGCAAGGCAGCTCCATCTGTTAACAAGTGTGTGGGTTGGTCCTGGAGGGCGGTGGATTGGGCAGGGCCAGGCCAATCTTAGCTCACTGGCATGTGCAGGAGCCAGGTAGGAGCGGGTCATGCCAGGCTAGGCTATTACACCTACTGGTTTGCATGAGCCAGGGATGGGAGCAGACTGAGCAGGGCTAAGTTGCAGCACCCACTAGCAAGAGCTGGGACTAGCAGTGAGCTGAGACAGGTCAGGCTGCAGCATTCAATGGCAAAGGCCAAAATTGGGGATGGGCTATGCCAAGCTGAATCAGAGCAACTACTGGCATGCGCAAGATCTGAGACTGGGAACAGTTCTGGTTGGGAAACTAAATGGGTGCTCCAGCTGGGTTGAGTTCCCACTGGTGAGCACAAGGACCAGAATGGGGCGACAATTTGGGCTGGACATGACTGCAGTGTCCCTCAGCATGGATGTGGACTGGGTCTGGGAGTGCCAGTCTGGGCTAGACTGCAGCACCGGCTGATGCTCCTGAGAGCCAGGGAGGGTGCAGGATGGGCTGGGCTAGGTCTCAGTATCTACTGAGCCACACAAGAGCTGTGTCTGGGTGTGGACCAGGTATGGCTGGACTATAGCACCCAATGGTAAGAATCGAAATATGTGTGGGCCAGTTGGGCAAGGCCACCGTTCCTGCCAGGACAGGAGGTGGACTAAATCAGTCTGGGCCAAGGACCTACTGGTACATGTGAGACCTGCCACTGGGAGGAGACCTGATACAGAACTTGGGGAACCCCTCTTCGGGATGCAGTCCCTGTTGGTAAGCACAAGAACCAAGGCTGGGAGCAGCCCAGACCAAGCCAGATTACAGGTCCCACAGGGACATGTAGGGACCCTGGGATGACGTCAGGTGACCGTCTCCCATCGCTGGGCACTGAGGCAGTTGGGAGGCTGGGTGAGGCTTCTCTCCTTATTTCCCCCTTCCCTGATATGGGAAGAAAAAAAAGAAAATGTGGAAAGAATGGTCTCACCCACTTTCCCCTAATCCTCTACCCTTCCCAACCTAATCAACTATGTAAACATCATTAAAAATAAATTTTAGGGCCCGGCGGCGTGGCCTAGCGGCTAAAGTCCTCGCCTTGAAAGCCCCGGGATCCCATATGGACGCCGGTTCTAATCCTGGCAGCTCCATTTCCCATCCAGCTCCCTGCTTGTGGCCTGGGAAAGCAGTCGAGGACGGCCCAATGCATTGGGACCCTGCATCCACGTGGGAGACCCGGAAGAGGTTCCAGGTTCCCAGCTTGGGATCGGCGCGCACCAGCCCGTTGCGGCTCACTTGGGGAGTGAATCATCAGACGGAAGATCTTCCTCTCTGTCTCTCCTCCTCTCTGTGTATATCTGGCTGTAATAAAATGAATAAATCTTAAAAAAAATAAAATAAAATAAAATTTTAAATAGTTTTTTAAAAGAATATAAGAATTAACTCAAAGAGCCATGAACTTAAAAGTAGTAGCCAAAATAGAAATAAACAAATAAGAAAGGTAAGAAAGGAAGGGCCCATCTGTATTGCATCAGTTCTTTGAGACTGAAATTTCCATGCACATTGTTTTTTTTTACTCAAAACTTGTTCATACATGGCAAGAAACTGTCTAAAAATGGCTAAGGTTTGGGCTAGCCTTCCTGAAGAAGTGAAGAGGAGCAAAGTGACCAAGCCCAGGACTCAGCCCCCACTGCCATGAGGTCAGGCATATCCTGTGGACTCACCCTGTCTCTTCCTGGGGTCTGCCCAGTGCAGGCCTGGCAGTGTCCTCTGACTGTCCTCAACTGTGAGTGATCTGGTTCTGAGAACAGGTGGAGGAAAGAGGGGGTGGGAGGTGGTGTGCCTGTCAGATGCTCAGGGATCAGAGACTTGGCTCTCCTTGCTTGTTCTGGGGGCCTGGACTGCCCACCCTGCCAGGAGGCTCCAGCTGCTCATGCTCGGAATCCTGTGGCCACATAGCACCATCAGAGGACAGACTGGTGGCTCCTGGCCATGTGTACTTCTGTGTGTGTTAAAAAGTGTTCAGTTTCACCTACTGACATTCGGAGTGGTGAGGGCCTGCTGTGCTGTGGACTTTCTTTATGAAGACATACCCTGTGCCTGAGATTTCTTCAATGTTTGGTGGAAACATAGACTGTGTAGCTGGGTAGATGTGCCATTCTTGCTGTGAGATTCCAGAGAGATGGAGCGTGGGGCTGTCCAGTGCTGGCTCCGCTGCTGGGATTTGACAGCCTTGCTAAGGCAGGTGAAATTCCACCTTGACAGCAGGTGGGATTCCCTGCTGTGCAGCCAGCCACTGATAAGATGCAGTACAGGATGTTGGGATATTCCCAGGGCTGGAGACCCATCATCCCAGCCAGTTCCAGAGCAGTTCCTCAACCCTGAAGAAACCCCGCTCCCAAACCAAGGCACTGGAGCTGTCTCCCATGTGGGACCCGAGCCGTTGTCACTGGTACCCAGGGCACACAGGAGTAGGAGACTCAGAAGGAGAGCAGGCCTGGGACTCAGATCCAGCCTCTGCCAAGGGGACACAGCTGTCCTGAGTGCCGTTCTAACTGCAGCATCAACACCAGAGTTTGGCTGTCCTAGGACGTGTGAAGCGGTGCCTTTGTACAGCTTTTGGATTGCATTGCTCCCATATACAAGGATGTTAAATCTCTTTCCATGGATCTATTGACTATTTTTTTAAAATGTCTATTCAAAACTGTTTATTTCTAAGTGAGTTGTTTTTATTGTTGAGCCACAAGTGCTCTTTAAATAATTTAGATACGTGTCCCGTATCATGTGTAAAACTTACAGATGTTTTCTTCCATTCTAAAGCTTATCTTTTGACTTTACATCTTTTAAAGTAAATACTTTTTTTAGAGCTATCACCTATGATGCCAGTCCATCACCCCATGTGAGTGTTGGTTCGTGTCCTGGCTGCCGTACTCCCCGTCAAGCTCCTTGCTAGTGGCTTGGGAAGGCCGAAGAGGATGGTCCAAGTGTTCCAGCTCTGCTTTGAGTCCCGGCTGCTCCACTTCTAATTCACACCTGGAAAGGCAGAAGATGACCCAAGGTCTTCGGTCTCTTCCAGACACATGGGAGACCCAAATGAAGCTCCTGGCTCCTGGCTTCAAGCTGGCACAGTCACGGTTATTGTGGCTATGTAGGGAGTGAAGCTACATCTCCTTCTCTCTCTATCACTCTGCATTTCAGTTAAACAAATAATTGCTTTAAATGTGGAATCAGGACTTAAACTCAGCGTTCAATATGGGATTCGGGTGTCCCAAGTAGTATCTGAGCTGCTGTGCCCAGCGCCCACAGCCACTGCCTAAGCACAGGGACACCTGCGGCTCTCTTATCACATTGTCAGCATTAGCTCGGGAAACATTCTTTATATGGTCTTTAGCAGGGAGGGGTGACCTTGGAAGAGTGACTTTTTCTAATCGTGGGAAAAAAAAAAAAACATAAGAAAAATTGCTATCTTAACCCTTTTAGGTGTCTGATTGGTGTGTCAGAGTTGCACATTCAAGTATTTATGACACACTGTGTGATGACTCAGTGTATGTAAACAGTGTGTGTTAATCATCTCTTTATAAATCTATCTTATACACATCTCCTTTAACACTTATCATTTACTTCTTCATGCTGGGAATTTTTGAACTCCTCTCTTCTAGTTATTTAAAAATGTATTTGCTTATTTATTTATCTGAAAGGCTGAATTACAGAGAGAAAGACAGAGAATCTTTTTTCCACTGGTTCTCTCCCCAGATGGCTGAGCCAGGCTGAAGCTGGGGGTCCTTGAATTCCAGCCAGGTTTCCTACATGGCGGCAAGGGCCCAAGAACCTGGGCTGGCATCTTCTGCCTTCCCAGTTGCATGGGAAGGGAGCTGGATGGGAAGTGGGACAGCCAAGATTCAAATCAGTGCTCTAGTAAGGGACTCTGAAATCACCAGTGACAATTAACCTGCCACACAGCAAAGCCTGTCATTGGGGCCTTTCCTGCCTTTTGAATCGGCCTGCCGTTGGCAGGAGGCTATCATTTCAAAAGTCTTGGACAAATTATCTGCAACAGGGATTTAGCCCAGGGAGCCTCCCAAACTTTGTGATAGGAACGCAAGAATGTTGCAGGAGAACCTGACAGAAGAATTGGAGTTTGGTGGCAACACTAAGCCGAGGTATTGGTGAGGGGAGGTAGCCAGTGTGACGGGGGCAGCCAGTGTGGCAGGGAGTAGCCTATATTTCTCTGCATGGTTCACACTCACCTCCACCTGTCCCCACCCCCCAGCCATTGTCTCTGCATCGCTGCAGTGAGTCCAACAATTCTACCGGAGCCTCAAGAAAAGGCCTTGGCAGGCCAACTGCCCTCAGCCCTCTTCCTTCCTGAGTGTGCAAATGGGGGAGAGGCAACTGGGAACCTCCATGGGGATGGCCGGGACTGAGGTGGCTCTACATGGCAGACGGGCAGAGCATGCACTCATGGCCTCACCGAGGACTTACTGAGTGTGTCCTTTGACCCCAGCTTTGCCTCCATCTGAGGTTTGAAAGGTGCATAGTCACCTCCCGGGAAAGGCAGGCTTTGCATTGCTGGGGAGAACACTGGGTAGAGCATGGCCCTCCCCCGGCATGGAGACACAGAAGAGACAAGACGTCTCTTCATTCCACTGCCTGGAATGGTCGTGGGCAGGAGGTGGAGCAGGGCTCGGTCAAGCCAAGTTCAAGGAGCCTGAATGGGCTGGGAGCGCTGGTCTATGGAGCATCTATGCATGGAGGCTTGATGGACTGTCGTGTCTCAGCTACCGGTGAGTGGGCCAGTTTGACCTGAGCTTGAAATGTGGAAGATCATGAGGCAGGCAAGTGGGGGAGTCTGCACAGGGAATGGGGGGCTGAGTCTCCCGGTGGGAACGTGTTGATTTTCTCTCTAAGAGGCTGTATGTGGGGAGCACTGGCGGTTCCTGAGCAGAGCCATTGAGAGCTGCCCCCGGCACCAAGATGGATGAAGGGAAGAATAGGGAAGCATGTGGTCAGATGTCCTGAGGCTTCCACTCAGGTGCGCTGAGATCGTCCAATAGCCACAGACCTTGAGCAACAGCGCAAGGCCAGGGCTGAATGTGGACACCAGTCGCACCTGTTCTAATAGCAAAACCATTCCAGCCACCCAGAGGTCTGATGGTAAGGGGTAGGGGCCAAGTGCATGACCAGGTATCCATGTAGTGCCACAGCATGGAGCACTTTGGCCCTAAGGCATGGGGCTTTACCCTAACCCTTGCTGTCCTGATCTGACAATCCTTCCCCTGACCTGGCGAGGTGTGAGGTCAGGGAGCCCTCTGTACACTGAGGAACTTAGGGAGAGCAACAGACTCTCCCCTACCTCAAACCACAGGCACAGGCTCACACAATGTCGGGTACCAGGCTGGCAAGGAGCACCCAAAAGTGCAAATGTTTGTGCCAGGTTGGTTGGGTTGTGAGCGGATCTGGTTCCTAGAATTTCTTGGAAGAGTAGAGAGCCTTTGTAACAGCAATACTGAAGAAGCACAGACCCGCGCCTGGATCTAAGCCAAGTGTCACAGCCTGCAACACAAACTTTCCTTTTTTCAGCTGCCCATGAATGCAGCTGTGAACTTGTAAATTCCATACACCTTATTTCCTTCTCCTTGGATGCTAGATAGTCGGGAAAACAGGGCCTTTCATTTCCCCAGAAATACTGGGTTTGCTAGGAGTGTGGGGGAAACCAGCAAAATATTAGACACATCCAGATTCTGCAAAATTCTGGCAGCCAAGGCTGGAACGTTCTGGTTGCAGAGGTCCTGGTTCGCAGATGCTTTTGAAGGTGGATGTGAGTAAGCCCAGCACCTCTATTCCCCCACAGAGGGCAATGCCCGCAGCACAGAGGGGTTTCCCACCTTTGCCAAGGCCTCAGTCCTGGGTATACAGAGCACCAACACCTTGTGGCTGGAGCAAGATGGGAGTCGCTGGTGTGGCATTACCCAGGGATGCCCACATGGGCCTTGTCTGCCCCTGCTGTGCCAGCACAAGCTCTCCCACTACACAGAGCCCTTGCCAGGGAAGGGACTTGGCCACCCAGGCCATCTGGCCTGACCCTAACCATTGCAGTGACCTGGCAGTGGTGTGACTGTGTCCCCATAAGAGTCGTTGGTCGGAGGCCTGGTCCCCCAGAGTGGCACTGTGAAGAGGTGGTCGGAGGTGTTCTTGAACCCTTGTAGCTCTCGCAAGATCCCATGTCCCTCTAGCTTCCACTCTCACCCCCTGGCCGTGGAAGTATTCATCCCCAGGCAGACAACCAGTGCTTCCTCACTTTCTCAGCACAGTGCCATACCGTCTAAACAATGAGCCAGCAAAAAATAATTTTTTTCTTGATAAAATGATGCCAAAACTGACTAACGCATCAACTAACCTATCTCTTCCTCCCAGTAGATTTTTAGTAGGTTTTCTCTGAGTGATTTTTTTTTTTAACATTGTAAGGCAAGACATAAATACTGCTCTGTGGGAGGCCTCCAGGCTGCAGGCTGTCTGGAACACTCCCTCAATGGTGCCTGGGTCCAGGTGGCTGTCAGATGGGCCCAGAGTAGGGCTTGGTGGGCGCTGTCGGCTCTGGCATCCCCCACGCCTGCGCCAGAGTCCCGGCTCCACCTCCTCCGAGCCCTGGTTTCCCATCTGCAAACCCTGACTTCAAAGGCCGGTGCAGAACCTGCTCCAGCCTCCAGGAGGGAGGCAAGAGGTGACAGTGCTGGTCCTGTGTGCTGCTCCAGTGGAGGGGCCACTTGGGCTGCCAGGAAGACTTTGTTTAGAGCTGTCCACATGGTCTCCCTGATGCTGAGGGCTCAGGAGCGGGCAGGAGAATCCACGTTTGGGAAGCTTATTCACGACTGGAATGAACAGTACCTGGATTTCCTGGGGCTTCATCACCTTGTGAAACAGGCTTATGAGAATCCCACAGGAGCGCCGGTTTGAGTCTCGGCGGCTCCACTTCCTTTCCAACTCTCTGCTAATGGTCTAGGAAGGCAGTGGAAGATGGTTCAATTGCTCGGGACCCTGCACCCACATGGGAAACTTGGAGAAAGCTCCAGACGCCTTGCTTCAGCCTGGCCCACTTCTGGCCACTGCAGACATTTGTAAGGTAAAGCAAAAATTGAAGATTCTCTCCTCCTTCTCTCTTGGTAACTCTGCCTTTCAAACAAATAAAAAATAAATCTTTTTTTTTTTTTAATTATTTATTATTTAACTTCAGTAATTACATTGTATTATGTGACACAGTTACATAGATACTTGGGTTCTCCCCACCCCTCCCCCAACCCTCCCACCATGGTGGATTCCTCCACCTTGTTGCATAACCACAGCTCAAGTTCAGTTGAGATTCCCCCATTGCAAGCGTATACCAAACATAGAGTCCAGCATCTTATTCTCCTGTCAAGTTCAACGGCTTCTTAGGTATACCCTCTCTGGTCTGAAGACAGAGCCAGCAGAGTATCATCCCAGTCAATTGAAAGCTCCAACATACCATCAGCAAAAATTTACATCATTATGGAATTAATTGACATAGTAATGAGTAACCAATATGTTAAAAGTAAATGCGGGTTCCCAGCCACCTTCTGTGACCACCTCACCTATACTTCAATTTTAGTTTATACACAACATATAACATTCAAAACATAACATGTTATACATAACATCATATCATCTTAAATTAAGGCAAACATGTGGTATTTAACCTTTTGGGATTGGCTCATTTCCCTTAGCATTATGGTTTCCAGTTTGGCCCATTTGGTCACAAAGAACTGCATTTTGTTTTTTTTAATAGCTGAGTAGTATTCCATGGAGTAGATGAACCATAGCTTTCTTATCCAATCCTCTGTTGATGGGCATTTTGGTTGTTTCCATGTTTTTGCAATTACTGATTGTGCTGCTATGAACATAGGAGTGCATGTTGGTTTCTCATAGAACAAGTGTTCTGGATATATTCCTAGGAGTGCTATTGCTGGATCATACGGTATGTTGAATTTGAGTTGTTTGAATATTCTCCATACTGATTTCCATAGAGGCTGTACCAGCCTGCAGCCCCACCAGCAGTGGAGTAGGGTTCCCTTTTCCCCGCAACCTCACCAACAAGTGTCGTTGGTGCTTTTATTCATGTGGGCCAGTCTTACTGGCGTTAGGTGGTACCTCATTGATGTTTTAATTTGGATTTCCCTTATTGCCAGGGAACTTGAGCATTTTTTCATATGTTTATTTGCCATTTGGGTTTGTTCCTTTGTGAAGTGTCTGCCCATTTCCCGTGCCCATTTCTTGAGTGGGTTGCTTGTTTTGACATTTTGGTTGTTTTGTAGCTCTTTGTATATTCTGGATATTAGCCCTCTATCACCTATGTCGTGTGCGAAGATCTTCTCCCATTCTGTGGGTTGCCTTTTTACTTTGTTGATTGTTTCTCTAGCTGTACAGAAGCTTCTTAGTTTGATGAGGTCCCAATTGTTTATTTTGGTCTTGATTTCTACTGCATCTGGAGTCTTTTTTAGGAAGTGAGGGCCTACCCCTAAGTGTTCCAGTGTGTTTCCAACATTTTCTTCCAAAAGTTTGAAGGTTTCTGGATGTAGGTTTAGATCTGTTATCCATTTAGATCTGATCTTAGTGTATGGTGAGAGATGTGGATCTATTTTTTTGTTTCTGCAGGCTATCAACCAGTTGTCCCAACAGCATTTATTGAACAGACCTTCCCATTTGCCTGGGTTGTCGTTTGTCTTTTTGTCAAAGATTATTTGGCTGTATCTGTGTGGGTTTCCTTCTGGCGTTTCTATTCTGCTCCATTGATCTTCCTCTCTATCTTTGTGCCAGTACCACGCTGTTTTGATAACCACTGCCCTATAGTATGTCCAGAGGTCCGGAACTGTGATTCCCCCTGCTAACTTCCTGTTCTTCAGGATAGTTCTAGCTATCCGTGGTTTTTTGTGCTTCCAGATGAACCTTTGGATCATTGTTTCCAGTTCCATGAAGAATATTTTGGGCAATTTGATTGGGATTGCGTTGAATGTATATATTGCTTTTGGCAGTATAGACATTTTAATGATATTGATTTTACCTATCCAGGAGCATGGGATGTTACTCCATCTTTTGAGGTCTTGTTCAATTTCTTTTTTAAGCAGTTTGTAGTTTTCTTCAAATAAGTCTTCTACATTTTTGGTTAGATTTATTCCCAGATATTTCATACTTTTCTCTGTTATTTTGAATGGTATCTTGCTGGTTAAGTCTTTTTCCATCTTGGGGCTGTTCGCATACACTATGGCTGTTGATTTTTGTTCATTAATTTTGTACCCTGCCACTCTATCAAACTCTCGTACAAGTTCTAGCAGTCTCTGTATTGAGTCTCTTGGCTCTTCTACATAAAGAATCATATCATCTGCGTATAGTGAGAGCTTGACTTCTTCGTTTCCCATTTGGATTCCTCTGATTTCTTTTTCTTGTCTTATGGCCTCAGCGAGTACCTCTAGGACTATGTTGAATAGTAGTGGAGAAAGTGGACATCCCTGTCTTGTTCCAGATCTCAGTGGGAAGGGTTCCAGCTTTTCTCCATTCAGTATGATGCTGGCGTTGGGTTTTTCATATATGGCTTTAATTATGTTGTGGATTTTTCCATCTATGCCTACCTTGGTTAGGGTTTTTAGTAGGAAGTGATGTTGGATTTTGTCGAAAGCTTTTTCTGCATCTATTGATACTATCATGTGATTCTTGTTTTTCAGTTTTTGGATGTGGTGTATCACATTTATAGATTTTCGAATGTTGAACCATCCCTGCATTCCAGGGATGAATCCTACTTGATCTGGATGAATGATCTGTCTGATGTGTTTTTGAATTCTGTTGGCTAGGATTTTGTTGAGAATCTTAGCATCAATGTTCATCAAAGAGATAGGTCTGTAGTTTTCCTTCTCTGTTAGTTCTCTGTCTGTTTTTGGGATTAAGGTAATGTTGGCTTCATAGAATGAGTTTGGAAGGGTTGCCTCTTAAAAAAAAAAAAAAAAAAAAGACGTGTTTCCGGGCTCACCTTTGGGTTTCCCATGGGTCAGCCTCATCATTTTATTTTTACTTCTTTGAAAAGCAAGGTGACACAGAGAGAAAATGATCTTGTATCTACATGGGGTCAGGGCCCCAAACACCTGAGCCATCATCGACTGCCTTTCCAGGCACATTAGCAGGAAGCTGGAATAGAAGGGGAGCAGCCTGGAAGACTCAAACCAGTGGTGACTTATGGGACGCCAATGCCACAAGCAGTGGCTCATGTGGTGTAGCCCAATGCCTCCCTCACGGCTCTCTGTCAGAAAACAGTTGTCCCTGCTGAGAAGTGAGGTGTGCTGGCCACACCCGGGGCACACAGAAGCCATGGGGGGACATCGGACACGTGGTCTGTTGACATGGTGTGAGCAGGTCCTCAGCTTCTTCACCAGCCAGGTTTCAACGATAATCTTTTCTTCACTTTCTGTCCACTCGTTTCTACCTTTCTCTGAGATTCTTTTTATCTCTGCTCTTTTGTTGTTGCTGTTCTGTGCGAGATCCTGGGGCCGTGACCTCACTTGGGAGTGCCTGGTGCTGGAAGCCAACCCTCCCGTTCCCAGAGGCTCTCCCAAGTGAAGGACATCTCCACCCAACCTCAGCCTGGGAGGCGCAACGCTCGCTCTTCAAAACTACAAGTGCGGTTTTTCAAGATTTATTTTATTTTCATCTGAAGGGCAGATTTACAGAGAGAAGGAGAGAGAGATAAGAAGAGTTTTTCCATTCCCTCCTCATATGGCCACAAAGGCCAGAGCCAGAAGCTTCTTCCAGGTCTCCCATGTGGGTTCAGGGTGCCAAAGACTTGAACCATCCTCCACTGCTTTCTCAGGTCATAAGCAGGGAGCTGGATCAAAGTGGTGCAGCGCCCAAAAGGGATGCTGGCGTCATAGGCAGGGGCTTAGCCTACTACGCCACGGCACAGGACAGCAATTGTTCATGCTGATGAAACCTTTGGGGTTGATTTTTTTTTTTTTAAGATTTATTCATTTTATTACAGCCAGATATACACAGAGGAGGAGAGACAGAGAGGAAGATCTTCTGTCCGATGATTGACTCCCCAAGTGAGCCGCAACGGGCCGATGCGCGCCGATCCGATGCCGGGAACCTGGAACCTCTTCCGGGTCTCCAACATGGGTGCAGGGTCCCAAAGCCTTGGACCGTCCTCGACTGCTTTCCCAGGCCACAAGCAGGGAGCTGGATGGGAAGTGGAGCTGCCGGGATTAGAACCGGCGCCCATATGGGATCCCGGGGCTTTCAAGGCGAGGACTTTAGCCGCTAGACCACGCCGCCGGGCCCTTGGGGTTGATTTTTATGGTGGTAACGTATGTATGACAGAAAACTGACCATTTTAGCTGTTTTAAAGCACACCCAACCATGATCTCCCAAATTCAATCCACACTTCTACCTAGTTCCACACCCACACGGGACTCCTTCCCATCACACTCCAGTCCTCCATCCTCCGTAATTCACTTTTGGATCCTGTTTCGCAGTACTACCCTGAGATAGCCAAGGCCAGAGGTTTGCTTGGGCTCACTGTTTGGGTCTCAAGGAAGGTCCTTGCTGGCAGCATATGCAGGCAGTGACGGATATTGTGTGTGTGTGTGTGTGTGTGTGTGTGTGTGTGTGTGTGTGTGTGTGTTCTCTGGTCCCTCTCTCCCTCCTTGCAATGTCACCATGACCCCATCCTCAGGCCCAGCCTGAACCACATCCAATCCCAGGGACCTCCCAAAAACTCCCTTCTAAACTCCACAGTTGGATTCCATTTCTACCTGCTTAGTACCTCACCATGGGACTTAAACTTCAAGTTTTGGAGGGACAAACCATGATTGGGCCTTAGCAATGGGCATTTCACATACACGGAATCTGGCTTCTGTCACTGAGCAGGACAATGGGCACGCAACGCAGCATCACCAGCGCTCAGCTGCTTTTTATGGCTGAGTACTAGTCCCACGTGTGTCCCAACTGTGTGTTGTTTACCCTGCGTCAGCACACTGATGTTGGGGTTTCTGATTTTGGCTGCTGTCAATAGACTCCTTACGTGCAAGCGTTTCTTCTTGGTTTATGTTTACACTAGTGGAGTTTGTTTAGTTTATGGAGCACTAAATGGATTTGCACAGATGACCTCATTCTACCCTCTGGGAAGCCTGCGGGGAGGGCAGTTGGGCCACTGTGGTGGCGGGCTGTGCTGTGCTGCTCCAGCATCACCTGGCTCACAGCCCTCTGGGGGTCAAGGCTCCGGTTTCCGGTGTGGAGTCCAGAGAAGATCCAGGGGGCAAGAGGCTGGGTGTGGAGTCCAGAGAGGACCCAGGGGGGCAAGAAGAGGCTGGGTGTGGAGTCCAGAGAGGACCCAGGGGGCAAGAGGCTGGGTGTGGAGTCCAGAGAGGACCCGTGGGGCAAGAAGAGGCTGGGTGTGGAGTCCAGAGAGGACCCGTGGGGCAAGAGGCTGGGTGTGGAGTCCAGAGAGGACCCGTGGGGCAAGAGGCTGGGTGTGGAGTCCAGAGAGGACCCGTGGGGCAAGAGGCTGGGTGTGGAGTCCAGAGAGGACCCGTGGGGCAAGAAGAGGCTGGGTGTGGAGTCCAGAGAGGACCCGTGGGGCAAGAGGCTGGGTGTGGAGTCCAGAGAGGACCCGTGGGGCAAGAAGAGGCTGGCTGTGGAGTCCAGAGAGGACCCGTGGGGCAAGAGGCTGGGTGTGGAGTCCAGAGAGGACCCGTGGGGCAAGAGGCTGGGTGTGGAGTCCAGAGAGGACCCGTGGGGCAAGAGGCTGGGTGTGGAGTCCAGAGAGGACCCGTGGGGCAAGAGGCTGGGTGTGGAGTCCAGAGAGGACCCGTGGGGCAAGAGGCTGGGTGTGGAGTCCAGAGCCTGAGTCTGAATCCCATCTGCCTCCCACGAGTGGAGAGACCTTGGCCAGTCACCATGGCTCCCCTGAGCGCCCTGTCCTGCCCTGGATAGAGGCTAACGAAGGCGTAAGTGAGAGGAGCGTGCACCCCGCCCCCAACACACACATGAGCCCACAGGACATCACGGTCCCCACCAGCTGGGGCCACAGCCACTGCGTTCTCACAGGACTCAGCGTGAGATCAGGTGAGAGCCTTCCTCTGGCTTGTAGACCTTCACGCCTGTCCTCAACAGACTGGATTCTCTCAGAAGATTTTCGTGACAGCTGAGTCATGCCTGGAGCATCTGCTCTGAGTCAGAGGGCAAAGCCCCACTCCTGCGTCCTCCTTCCCCCACATAGCACATGTGAGCATCGAACTCCCCGAGCCCACCCCTGGCCTCTGCTTCCACTGTGCCCTGACCGCCCTACCCCCTCCCCCGCCCAGCTCTGCCTTGCCCATGGCATTGGATAGAGGACCTGTGCTTGGTCCCATGGGGTGTCACTCAGCAGGACATGTTTTGGGTCCTGCCCTTGTATGTCTTTCTTCTCCCACTGAAGCTGGTCCCCTGGCCTCTGCCAGGGCTGTGCCATCACCGGCCACCTCCACTCAGCACTTGCTTAAGACCAGCTCAAAACTCCTTGTCATTCACTAGATCTGAGTTTCAAAACATAGAGACACTTCCGCATGGAAGTTAATAAAATATGACATTCACGATAATGAAGTCAACTGCAGGGCCTCAAAGTGGAACTTGGGGCGGGGCGGGGGGGTAGATGCTGTAGGTGGCAGTGGTTTTTTTCTCAAGTCAAGAGAAGAAACTACAAGGTAAATACAAAAGGAGAGAGAAGGAACCCACAAAAATAGCAGGTACCCTGGAGATCCAAGTATGTCAGGCTGTGTACAGCTGTGCACAGCTGTGTACCTCACCATGTCCTCCTGTGGCTACACGGGCTTCCTGACCTTATTCCAAGTCTTGCTGGCCGTCTGCGTCAGGCTCTTAGAAGGCTTCTCTCTGTGGCTTCTACACAAAGCAAAGAGATGCTTCTTCAGTGGTTAAAAGGACTGGCCAGAAATAAAAAGACTGATACAGGGACAGGCATTTTTTTTTAAAGATTTTATTATTATTGGAAAGCCGGATATACAGAGAGGAGGAGAGTCAGAGAGGAAGATCCTCCATCCGATGTTTCACTCCCCAAGTGAGCCACAACGGGCCGGTACGCGCCGATCCGAAGCCGGGAACCAGGAACCTCTTCCGGGTCTCCCACGCGGGTGCAGGGTCCCAAAGCTCTGGGCTGTCCTCGACTGCTTTCCCAGGCCACAAGCAGGGAGCCGGATGGGAAGTGGAGCTGCCGGGATTAGAACCGGCGCCCACATGGGATCCCGAGGCTTTCAAGGCGAGGACTTTAGCCGCTAGGCCACGCTGCCGGGCCCAGGGACAGGCATTTAACCTAGTGGCTGAGATCGCCAGTGGCGATCGCCCACGTCCTGCAACACAGGACCACATTCTAGTCCCTGCACACCCTGGGAGGCAGCCACATGACTGGGAGGCCTGGATGGATGCAGTTCTGGGCTCCTGCTTGCAGTGGCCCAGCCCGTCATAGCAGGTATTTGAAGAATGAACCAACTGTGTAGGACATCCCAATTCACAGAGCACCTTCATGTCAGCCGTGTCCCTCGGAGGTGGTTTTAGGGTTCATTTACGAGCAAGCCCTGCACAGAGTCACAGGAACAGGTTGCACCCTGTTCCTCACCCTGAAGCTGTAGGTCCTCCCTGACTTTCCATTTCCTCATTTGCGAGGTAAACTTGTCGAATCAGATATGTGGTTTCTGCTTCCTTTTTTCATTGTTTTTGCTCTTCCCCTATTAGTTATGGCAATGGTATGCACAAATTCTGGCTTGTTGTCAGAAAAACAAATCCCCAAGTGTAGGCAATGAAGCACCAAACTCCACTGCTCCCCTAGGGTCTCTCCCCCAAGAAGTCCTTCTGCTCTCAGGTTCCTGGCTCTGAGCAGTCTTTCTTCCATGTGTTTGGGGGCACAGAGTTCTGTGTGTAGTACTAGTTTTACGTTCATTTCATGCCCGGACATGCCTGACTCAGCAGCTTGGCACATTTCTGAGTAAGCGTTTTTAGCTGAACGCTGTTGTTTTTGGAGCTCCTTCAGTCTGTTTCTGATGGCCCCACAGATAAGCAGCGATTGAATCAAACTTGTCCACGACTCACAATCTGGTTCCCATTGAGCCCGGTGGACAGACAGGCTAATATTTCTTCAATGAAATGTATAAATGGGACCCCCGGGAAGGGGGGAAGCCTGATCGGCAAGGCGGCCTCCCGGCAGCGCTGCTTTACTCCTGGATCAGAACTGCTGCTGTTTGGCAAACCCGCTCCGGGGAGGACAAGGATGTGGGCCTCTGTAGGATGCATTCAGACCTCAGGGCACATCTGGCTGAGTCTGTCCTCAGTCCACCTGCTGTGTAGCCACCTGCCAGGGTCCCTGTTCTACCATGCAGATTGGCCACAGCGACCTTCCCTTAAGAGGGTGGGGAGGGGGGACAGGGTTTCTCTCCCAGGAGACACAGAACCATTCTGGGCCCTCCAAACAGCTCTGTCAAATGTGGGACAGCCCACAAGCTCCCCACTGGCCCTACCCACACCATGCATGAAGGGGAGACCGTCTCCTCGTCTCAGCTTCTGTCTGCCTTTATTTCAAGGTGGATGCTAATTTCTCCAAGCTCTTCCACCCGCTTATAACTGTTTTCATCATTCTGAGCTCCCTGGATTTGCATCATCACCCAGTTGATCCCACCTCCTCCCCTCTGCCGTCTTCAGAAGCACAGCTCTGTACATTCGAACATCAGGTCCTGGGGAGTTCAGGCTGCGGATTTGGGGTTTAGGAATGCTCACCTGATGACATCTGTGTAAATCCAAAGAGAGAGAGAGAGAGAGATCTAAAAGGTCAGACACTCCTAGTACTAAGTGTTTCAGACGAGAGATTCTTGGCTGGTGTCCTGTCTCAGCAGCACCCTTGCCATGTGGGTGGATGCCCTGAAATTGGGCCACCTGTGCTGTCCAAGAACCTGGAGGAGTTTGACAGTTCCATGGAGGGTAACCTTGTGGTTCTTATGAAGAGCCTAACCTCTCCAGCACTGACTCTGCCTCACATCACAGCCCCAGCACTCCAGAAAGTCTAACCCCAACCCTAAGAGAGAAAGAGAAAACTTCCATCCACTGGTTCATCCCCCGAATGTCCACAGCAGCCAGTCTGCGTCAGGCAATAGCCAGGAGCCCAGATTCAAGTCTTCATGTGGGTGGCAGGGACCCAAACCTTTGAGCCGTGACCTGCTAGCTCCCGTGGTGCAACTGGCAGAAAGCTGGGCCAGAAGCAGGGCCAGGATTGATTACATGAATATTCAGATGGGGTACACGGGTGTCCTGAGGGGAGTCTTCACCTGCGCCTTCACTGTCACTGCCAGCAAAAACCGCCAACGCTTCTCAAACACCACCCAAGATGGCTCTTG
This sequence comes from Ochotona princeps, assembly GCF_030435755.1. NCBI lineage: Eukaryota > Metazoa > Chordata > Mammalia > Lagomorpha > Ochotonidae > Ochotona > Ochotona princeps. Next base: position 1,529,692 of record NC_080850.1, read on the forward strand.
AGCTGCTCTCACAGCAGAGGGCCTGGGCCGAGTCCTGGCTCTCATTACCCACAGCTGAGGGCCTGGGCGGAGTCCTGGCTCTATTTTAATTTCTGAAAGTAGCAGGTGGTGTCTCTGGCAGTTGGGACCCTGCTACTCCTATGGAGACCAGACTGAGTGTCGGATTCCTGGCTTCAGCCTGCATTAACCATAGCTCTTATAGACCTTGTGGGGAGCAAGTCAACAAATGGAAAATGTATTCTCTCTGCCTGTCAAATGAAATGAAAAACAAAACAAACAAAAAATTTTAAAGGAAACTCCCCTTGTCAAAGGCATGGAGGGCTGAGCTCCTTCTGGTAGTCCGGCGGGGCTGAGCTCCTTCTGGTGGTCTGGTGGGGCTGGGTTCCTTCTGGTGGTCTGGTGGGGCTGGGTTCCTTCTGGTGGTCCAGCAGGGCTGAGCTCCTTCTGGCGGTCTGGTGGGGCTGAGGGGATGGGCTTATGTCTGCCAGCTGTGAAGCATCAGCCCATGACGGGTTCCTGTTTGTTCTAATCATGTTGACAATAGCTCTCCTGGCCTGCTACAGGGTCATTACCACCTCCCAAAGCTGACTCAGGCCATTCTGTGAGCCCAGCCCAAGTTTTCCCCTCAATCTTGTGCCACCAGCTTCCGGTGAGACCCCACAAAACAGACCGAGGAACGTTCACATGTACCCTTGAGATGTCCTCCAACAGTGACCCCAACTGAGAGGTGATCAGAGGGTCAAGAGATGGGCACCTCTTGGTGGGCCTGGGGAAGGAAGGCCTTTTGCATTCAGGGGCATTTCCAGCAGAGTGAGGATGGGGCAGGAAAGCCACTGGATTTGCTTTGATGATGTTAGAAGATTCTGCCTGATGGAACCCCTCCGCTCTCTGCCCTGCTGAGCCTCCATTTAGCTTCCCGTTAGTCTCCTGGAAGTCAACAAGACGTGGCCCCTGGGCTGAGGGCTGGAGGCTGGGGGCAACATCCCTATTACATCCAGGAGACTTGCCACCCCTTTATTCAGATAAGCCCTGGGCTGCGCTCTGCTAGCTGTGTGGCCTGGTGCAAGGCCTTCCACCTTTCTGCTGTTTGAAGATTACAGGTGACCAACAGAGCTATGGTCACCTGGCCCTGATCTAGGATTACCAGTGTCACCCACATGACATGTAGGGGCAGCCCTGGCACCAGGCAACACTGGCCCTCCTGCCCAACTCTTGCCAGGCTGTGATTCCCCGCACAGCTATGCAACATCTTCCCTTGTGCAAATTTTAATTCATTTATTTTCACTTTACTTGAAAGATGGAGAGAAAGACAGATAATGAATGAAAGCTCTTCAACATGCTGGTCCACTTGCCAAATATCTACAACAGGAGCCCTTCCCTCCTGTAGGAACTCTACCCGATTCTCCCACCTGTCAGGGTCCCGAGTACTTGAGCCATCACCATTTGCTTCTCAAGATGCACATTGACAGAAACCTGAATCAGAAGCAAAGCACTTAGGACTCAGACCAGGCGTCCCAACATGTCCCAAGCAACAGCATAACACCTGCATCAAGCCCCTATCCCTCCTGGACCTCCATCTCCCATCTGAGAAGTGCGCACGGTATTCGCCACGTCCCAGAGGTGTGATGAAGACAAAACTCTTCCAGCAAAGCTTACTAAGCGCCTGCCTCTACAGGAGAACAGGTGAATAATGAGGTGGGCCAAACCCTTCATCTGGTGGGACTCTCCCTGAGCAAGATAGACAGGTGATTAAACACAGCAGATGCATTCCTCATTCAAAAGACCTGGGACCGGAAGTATGTCCGACACGGGCGGCATTTTTTTCTTTCTTTATGTATTTTGGGGTATATGCATAGTCTGGACCAGTTGAGCATCCCTAGTCTGAAAATCAAAATCTTCAATTGCTCCAAAATGCATAGCATTTTCAGCTCGAAATGTCTAGATTGCAGAACAATTCAGATTTTCAGATTAAGAATGTACAGTTTTTCATGGGTGTTACGAGGTATCTTAGGAGATAGCACATCCTATGGAAAAGAGAAAATACAGACAATTAGGAATGGAGCGTGCCAGTTTAGGCCACTGGAACTGAAACAAAGTAGAAGAGGGGTTGTCAGGAGGATGGATGGGAGCCATAAGGCTCAAGCACGGGGTCTGCCTCTGCAAAATCCTAGGAAAGAGTTTGCGAACCATGGCCAAGGACCTGCAGGACATGAGCAACGAGATGGGCAGTGGCCCAGTGACTAAGGGCCCATTGGGCCAGTGGAAGCAACAACCAGCCGGTTCTTGCCAGGCCACCAGCTACAATGCTGAAGACACACTGCAGGGGGCGGTGTGGAGCGAGATGCTAGCCGCTCTCACCCATAAGCTGCAGAAGTGTACACAAAGGAATGTGGCCAGAACTAAGCTTTAATACCCATTGACAAGTGCCAGAGCCAAATGGGATGGGGGACAGACTGGTCTTCTGCTACACATACTGGCAAACCAGGGGCGGGCCGGGTGAAGGTTATCGTGGGTCGCCCCAACTAGGCTGCAGCTCCCACTGGTTAGTGTGAGGGCCGAGTATGTGCTGGGCAGAACCAGACTGGACTGCAACACCCATTGGTTCCAGTGCAACTCGGGACTGAAAACAGAACCAACCCAGCAGTTGCAACCACCAGCTGATCGGGGTGATGGACTGTGCCGGGCCCTGTGCTTGCTAGAACATACAAGAAACTAGTCTGGGAATACCTCAAAGTTTCTTTGGAGATCTCCCCAATCGAACTGCTGGACTCAGAACTCTAATCAAGAAAAGACAGAGCAGATCAATCATTCATCTCAGCTACATGTTAGCAGCGAAAAATGGGGCAAACGGAGACTTTATGATGGACCATATCAATCAGTGGACGACCTCATCGAGCGAAACTGGCAGCGACTCATAACTGGAGAACTATTAACACCACTCGAGCACATATCTCAGAGCATGCCCCACATCCGGGACTCGGGGTGGGCGGGAAACCGGGTGGGGCTTCTCCCTCAATATCCCCCTTTACCTCAGATACAAGATGGAAACAATATGGACATAATAGTATTGCCCACTTCCCTATCCCCCTGAACCTTTTTTTTTTCTTTTTCTTTCTTTAACTGTAATTAACTATGAAAAGATTGTCAACAACAACACAATAAAATAGATTATAAAAAAAAAAAAAAAAACAAAGGAATGTGGCCAACCCTGAGATATCCAGGAAGTGATGTGGACCAAAGGCTAGAAGTTACAAAGGAGTTTGTCAAGTGCAGGCAGGTGGGTGGAAGAGAGCTGCAGAAATCACACAGGTGTCTGTTCTCTGAGAACCCTTCCACCTACAAGTGACCAAGTTACCTGGCACTGCGTTCCACCTGTCCCATAACGCTCCTCTGGTGGGGTGTCCTGTCCAGCTGTGTTGGAAGGGAACTCCGACAGCCATACTTTGTCGTGTATGCCACAGGAGGGTGTGGCACCTGCCCCTCCCGTGCGTGGAAGGAAGCAGGGTGGGAGGTATTTCCAGGGAGTGTGCAGCTGCACGGCCTCAGATTAAGCCCTTGGGTGGGAGGCCTGGACAATGATAGCTGGGTGGGAGTGGTGGATTTAGTTCTAAGTATCTGGAAGTGGCTGGTGATATTGTCAGATCATGCATTCATCTCGTCCTCATGGCAACTCTGTTGCTATGCCCATTTCACAGCTGGGAAAATTAGGACAGTGTGGGGTGCCAAACTTCCTGGGAGCTCAAAAGCACAAAACCAGCGTGAAGACGGCTGCCCCAGGGCTGGCTTCCACGTCACAGGCTTTGGGGTCTTTTGGAAAAGGAAGTTGATTTCTTAATCCTAACAGATGCTCCCTTATGTATCACATCATCTCCAGGTTTTTGTTAGCATCCAATACAATGTGTATGGTGTGTAAATAGTTGTGATGCCCCACTGCTTAGGGAATTTGTTACTGGGAAGACATCTGTACTTATCCAGGACAGATGTAGATTGTTTTTTTAAGATTTACTTATTGATGTATTGGATTTATTTTGAAAATCTGAGTCAGAGAGATAGAGGGAGACGCAGTGAGATGTTTTCCGTGTACTGGTTCACGCACAGCCAGTACCAAGCCAGGCCTAAACCATGAGCCAGGAGCTTCCTCCAGGTCTTTCATGTGGGTGCAGAGGCCCAGATACCTGGGTCATCCTCCACTGCTTTTCCCAGGCCGTTAGCAGGGAGCTGGATCAGAAGAGGAGATAGGAGCCGGTGCCCATCTGGGATGCCACCATTGCGGGTGGCAGCTTCCCTTGCTGCAGCACAAAGCTGGTCCAAGATGCAAATTTTTATAAAAGACATTTTGGATCCATGGTTGGCTGTGTCCATGCGAGCTTGGAGCTGACATCATTCAGCCTCTCTTAAGCATTCTGAAGCCACTCCACCCTCCTGCCTCTCCACCCCTGCACACTTACTGAGCCACTCCACCCTCCTGCCTCCTCACCCCTGCGCACTTACTGAGCCACTCCACCCTCCTGCCTCCTCACCCCTGCGCACTTACTGAGCCACTCCACCCTCCTGCCTCCTCACCCCTGCGCACTTACTGAGCCACTCCACCCTCCTGCCTCCTCACCCCTGCACACTTACTAAGTAAATTCACCTTCATCTCCTCACCCCTGCACACTTACTGTGCTCCCTCCCCCACCCCCATTCTTCCTCCCTCGGGATGTGGCTGTGGTTTTTCAGTCCCTTTTTGGTATCATGTGTCCGTCCGTCTTTTCTTCCTCTTGGCTGTAGATTTCTGTTTTAATATTGCCAGGGCCAGCTCGAAAGCTAGCATCGGCCACCAGCAGGGAGGCAGAACCGTATGTGACATTGTTTAAAGCCTGGGCAGCCTGTGTACGTGTTTTATCCCCTGTAGGCCAGACAAGACACAGCTGCAAGCAGCACTGACCCGCTTTTGCGTGGATATGCCTGTCCACCCGTCCAAGTCAGTGCCCCTCATCCCACAAGAGCCGAGCATGAGAGAAACCATGTTCGTGGCAGAGACCCAACTGTAAGGGAGCACGTGCCATAACTGGGGTTCTGGCCAGAGATCTGGGCCAGCCTGCAGCCTGTGTGTTGCCAGTGGGTTAGCTGGCCTGGCTCAGCACAGTAGGCCTGTGTCCACACAGCACATGGAAGCTCTCATCTGGCACTCCTCTTGCCCCTGTCACGGTGCTTTGCGTTCGGCCCTTGGTTTGCTGAGGATTCTCATACTGCCCTGTTGAACTCAATGTGTGTGTATGACTTCTCTCTGGCACAGAACATACCCCTCTCATTCTGCCGCCTCCCACCCAGGGTACTTCCTCTCCTGGAAGCTGAAACTGGGGAACAGAGGGTCTACATGAGGGCAAGAGAGTAGTCTAGGGCAAGAACAGGGTCTCTTCTGTCCCCTGACAGGAACGAGACCACCAGGTCAGCTTCTCTAGGCCCTCCTGGGTGCGTTCATGTGACTGATGCTAGAGGCTGTGTCCTCTCCAGCCTACACAGAGTGGCTCAGTCAACCCACGGGTAGGCAGGGCTGCACCGATGCAACCTAGAGCACTCACTCCGACTTGGTTAAGAAGAGGCATATATGGGGCCCAGCGGTGTGGCCTAGTGGCTAAAAGTCCTCACCTTTAATGCACCAGAATCCCATATGGGCGCCGGTTCTAATCCCGGCAGCTCCACTTCCCATCCAGCTCCCTGCTTGTGGCCTGGGAAAGCAGTCGAGGACGACCCAAAACCTTGGGACCTTGCACCCGTGTGGGAGACCCGCAAGAAGTTCCTGGATCCTGGCTTCGGATCGGCATAGCACCGGCCATTGCGGTCACTTGGGGAGTGAATCATTGGCCGGAAGATATTTCTCTCTGTCTCTCCTCCTCTCTGTATATCTGACTTTGCAATGAAAATAAATAAATATTTTTTAAAAAGAAGAAGAAAAAGAGGCATGTATGGAGCTCTCTAAGCCCAGAAGAGGCAGCGCAGTGAGTCCCTCCTGGTCCCCAATCCCCCCTCAGGTTGCACTGTCCAGGTTCTCTGCAATGAGCGGCAGCCCTGCAAGAGTGACTGCATCTGACACAGACCCAGCGACAGTCCAGTGTCGGACACAGCCGCATCGGAGGAAAAGCAGGACTCGTGGCCTTACAGCCCAGTGACAGTCCACACAGTGCTTGGCCTGGAGTGTCACTGAACTTACCCGGCTTTCCCAGAGGGAAGTAGATCGCTGGCTGTATGACTTGCATGTGGAGTAATACAGCTTCCGGTAGCTCCGCTGGGCCCTGCCCACCCCTGCCCACCCCTGCCACCCCTGCCCACCCCTGCCGGTGTGAGGAGGGAGGGATGAACAGATAATGCTGGGGGACTTTGTGGGCAGTGAAACGAGTGATAGTAGACAGTGGCAATAGCAGCTACACTTCAGTCTACATTTGTGGTTCAACCACACTAAGCGTGACACCAGTGCAAACCATGAGATGTGGGTGATGGTGGTGTGTCAGCACAGGGTCGTCACCTGCTGGAGCCTGCATCTCTCTTTCCCCAAACTGCTTTTTTAAAATAAAGTTGGGGGGTGCCAGCGCAGTAGCCTAGTGATTGAAGTCCTTGCCTTGCGTGTGCCGGGATCCCATATGGGCTCCTGGCTTCAGATCAGCTCAGCTCCAGCCATTTTGGCCACTTGGAGAGTGAACCAGCAGGTAGATGATTTTTCGCTCTGTCTCTCCTTCTCTCTGTAAATCTGACTTTCAAAATAAATCTTTTTTATAAATGAGTGAATGAATGAATGAACTTGGGGCAGAGGTTGTGACAGTGGGTTAAGCTATCACTCGGGGTGCCTGCCTCCCATGTTGGAGTCCATCCAGCTCCTACTCATGCACCCACCAGGGCAGCAGAGGATGGCCAAAGTACTTGGGTCAAGGCCACCTGTTTTGGCTCCTAACTTCAGACTGGTCCAGCCTGGCTGTTGCAGGCATCTGAGGGTGAACCAGTGGGTAGACTCACTCTCTCTCTCACACACATACACACACAGAGTATGTCACTGCCTTTTTATTTAAGATATATTTGTTTCGGCCTGGCGGCGTGGCCTAGCAGCTAAAGTCCTCGCCTTGAATGCCCCAGGATCCCATATGGGTGCCGGTTCTAATCCCGGCACCTCCACTTCCCATCCAGCTCCCTGCTTGTGGCCTGGGAAAGCAGTCGAGGACGGCCCAAAGTTTTGGGACCCTGCACTTGTGTGGGAGACCCGGAAGAGGTTCCTGGTTCCCGGCTTAGGATCGGTGTGCACCGGGCATCGGATCGGCGTGTACTGGCCCGTTGCAGCTCACTTGGGGAGTGAATCATCGGACGGAAGATCTTCCTCTCTGTCTCTCCTCTGTGTATATCTGACTATAATATAAATGAATAAGTCTTAAAAAAAAAAAAAAGATATATTTGTTTCGAAAATCAAAAGGAGAGAGATCTTCCAAATCCCCAGTCACAACCAACCAACAATGGGCCAGTCTAAGGCCAGGACCTTCACAGATGAATAAATAAATAAATAGGGATGGCAGAAGCCCAAGCACTTAGGCTGTCTTCTGCTGCCTTTCCCATGTCATTAGCAGGAAGCCGGATCAGAAGCGGAGCAACAAAGACACAAACTGGAGTCCATACGGGATGCCAGCAGTACAGGCAGCAGACTTAGCAGGCGTGCCACAACACCAACCCATGCTCTGCCTTTCAGATAACTCGTCTTTACATAAATCAGCAAAACCTTTAAGAACCACTCACAGCCATGGAAGGTGTGCTGGAGCCTCCCGCCCAGCCCTCGGAATTCCTCCTCCTTGCTCCTCCCCGGCTGTGTGGGCTTTGTTTCCCATTTTGCCTTCTGCACACATTCTAGACAACTCAACCTGGGCCTACATCTGTCTGCAATTTGCCCCACACTGCTTCCACTGCTCTTTATCGGCCCTCTCAATACATCTCAGGCTTCCCCACTATTTTTTTTTTTAAGATTTATTTATTTTTATTCAAAAGGCGACTTTACTTCTGTCCACTAGTTTACTCCCCAAGTGGCTGCAATGAACAGAGCTGAACTCCATGAAGCCAGGAACCAGGAGTTTCTTCCAGGTCTCCCATAAGGGTGCAGGGTCCCAAGGCTTTGGGCCGTCCTCCACTGCTTTCCCAGGTCATAAGCAGGGAGCTGGATGGGAAGTGGAGCTGCCGGGACACAAACCAGCACTCATGTGGGATCGCAGCAGTTGCAAGGCCAAGATTTAGCCACCGAGCCATCATACCAGGCCCAGGCCTCCCCACTCCTAAGGGCTCTGCTCAGACACTGCCCTTCTGTGCCACCAGGTGCAAAGTCACGCCCCCATCCATGCTGTGATGCAGCTGTCCCGTGCCCAGCCTACCGCCTGGCCCACCTGTGAGCTCCCAGAACAGCTGCTGGGTCTTGCCCCAGGTCAAGCCACAGCCCTGCCGTTGGTGCTGTTCCCTGAACGCCTGGACCAGCCTCAGCTTTGCATCTAGCTGCTGCTGCTGTCGCAGGATGACTTCTGCATTCAGAAGCAAGGTGCCCTGGGAGGCAAGCATACAGGGGCGCTGAGCTGGCAAGGAGAGAGCCTCGAGTTGAGGGATGGCAGCTTTAGATTGTCCCCCAGCCTCCCTAACACATTAAGGCTTCTACAGTGGGACCCTGAGACCCCCAAGGACAATCACAGTCGGGTTTGTCTTGCCTCCAGTGTGAACTTGAGGCCAGGCCAACAGATGCTCTTCCTCTGCTCCAGAGAAGGACTTGGGGCTCAGAGAGGGCTGACCTTCCCAGGGCCAATCACCCCATCAACCTGGCAGCCCCTGTCAGCTTAATTACAGAAACACACACTGGTACAGCCACCCACATCTGGACGTCATCAGACGGCGGAGGCCAGATGCCGTCACTGGCTTCCAAGCAGCCCCTAGCCCATGCTGATTTATATCCCAGCGATAGCCTCCGATGATGACTGGGCTGCTGGGAAATGCTTGACCCGACCACAGCAGAACTGCCTGTGGGTGAAGACTGAGCAGTAAGCCCCTGCAGAGGAGGGGCTTGCATGCAGGCCATGTACCACTGTTTCAACACTCACTGAGTGCTCGCCTCATCCCGGGCCCACGCAGGGATCCCAGCTGGCTGCAGTGGCCAGGCAGGCACAGTAGCCACTGTCACATATGGGGCACTCTGGCCATGCAGGAGGCCCTACAGCTTAGGTGAAAAGTCTGTTCTGACCCAGGTGACGGACAAGATGATGACAAGCACAGGAGTGGGCGTGGAAGGGAGACTGCAACTCCAGCAAGGGAGTTGCGGCTGAGAAGTGGGGGATGGGTGTGGGGACGGTGGTGGGGGACTTGTTCCAGGAGCAGGGGTAGGTTTGAGGAGGGGATGACCCCCATGAGAACCTGCAGGGGAGGAAAGGAAGAGGTGACTCGGAGCTGAGGAGGAGGAGGTGGGGTGGCAGGGGACTTGGGTTCAGCCAGCCTCCCTCCACATCGTACAACCAGGAGAGGCAGGGGCAGGCTTTGCAGCCCACCTAGAGTTCCCCTGGGCAGAACCATGCCTGGCTCCATGGAAGAGGAGAAGCGTCAGGCCTGCTGTGAGGGATCCACTGTCCCCCTAGGGGAGACAGAGCTATCACAGATGGCACCGAGGACCGAGGGCCATACGAGGGTCACTTCCAGGCCGAGAGGGGTGGCTCCGCTGTGAGGGCCAGAGCAGAGTTCAGATCCCACATGTGCCTCCAGAGAAAGCCCCAGATGCCCCTGAGCTCTGCCCGTTCCACCCCTACCCACTGGAGGTGTGAGCCCAGCCCCAGACCACCCAGGCTCTGTCCCCACCGGAGACCTTCGCCACCAGTACAGGGCAACAAGACAGGGGAGGTGGGCTTCTGGCTTGGTGGCAAGTGACTGGAGCTGGGCTTGGAGAGTGAGGTTTTGCAGGCAAAGAAACAAAAAAGAGTGGGTGAGGCCCACAGCATCATTGGGTCAGAAGCTGACCTGTGACCTGTCCCCCAGCTGTGCTCAGAAATGACAAAAGCTGGGACATTCCCAGAGGCCTGGGTGCCCCCACCCCGTGCATCAAAGCACAGCCCCTCCCCTACACTGCTGAGAGGGCCTTCCTGTGAGCAGCTGGGATGAAGCGGTTATTTATCTAATGTTCTTGGATGGAGTCCCAAGACAACAGTGGTGCTTATTTAAACACACACACCAGCCTTGTCAAGCACACACACACACACACACACACACACTCACACACCAGCCTTGTCAAGCACAAACACACACACACTCACACACCAGCCTTGTCAAGCACAAACACACACACACTCACACCAGCCTTGTCAAGCACACACACACACTCACACACCAGCCTTGTCAAGCATAAACACACACACACACCAGCCTTGTCAAGCACACACACACACATCCCAGCCTTGTCAAGCACACACACACACACACCATCCTTGTCAAGCACACACACACACACACACACACACACACACTCACACACCAGCCTTGTCAAGCACACACACACACACACACACACACACTCACACACCAGCCTTGTCAAGCCCACCCCCAGGTGATTGCGTAGAGAAGGCTTGCACTAACTAATCAGCCTGTGCATCTTGGCTCGCTGGGAGGGCGCTCGCTGTTTGTGAAGCCCCGGCTGTGCTTAGGAGCGCTATGAAAACACGCAGTCCAGGACCGGGCATCCGTGGGAGCCCTGCCTTCCTCGCAGGGGCAGATCCAACAACTTGCTCTGAAAGCCTGTCAGGGAAGGGCCCCCGTGGGGGCACTGGCAGAGTTTTTATAACTCAAAGAGCCTGAAATGTTCCCAAAACTCATGACTCAGTTTCTGACTGGAGACCGGAACAGCTGCTCATCTGATGTTGGAGACAGGAGGGACAATATCCAGGAGACAGCCCGTGAGGGACAAACTTGACTCGCCCTCTCCCTGCCGCATGAAGTTAACAAGCCCCTGCATCTCGGGGGCCATGCCTGTGACCTCTTCACAGAGGTGGCCCCACCTGTGGGCCTGCCGCACCCTCGGCTCAAATTCCTGGGGACCCAAAGTTGCCATGCTTGCGCTGACAGATTCCCATCCTAGATGGTAAGATGTCGGATGGTTAAAGGATGGACTTCTATCAGCTGGGGGACTGGCCGGAGTGCCTCAAAGGAGACCTAGGGTGGCTCTCAGGTCCACCCAGGTGTATGCCAGGATCCACGGGGCTCCTTTCTCCCAACGCCAGGATCTGTTTTGCGCCTTGCCAGCTTCACTTACAAGAAGTGGTGTCTCCGAAGCTATAGCCTCACTCCTTTGCTAAAAGTTGTATTTACTTGTTTATTTGTTTGTTTTAAAGGTAGAGTTACAGGGGGCCGGTGCGCTGACACAATAGGCTAAGGTTCTGTGGCATCCTGACTGTGGTACCAGTTCGAGTCCCAGCTGCTCCACTGTTTCTCATCCAGCTCCCTGATCATGGCCTGGGAATGCAGCAGGGACTGGCTCAACTCCTTGAGCCCTTACACCCATGTGGGAGACCTGGATAGCGTTCCAGGCTTTTGGCTTCAACTTGGCCCAGCCTAGCCCAGACTATGGAGTCATTTGATCTCCATCCTCTCTCCAGCTCTACCTTTCAAATAAAAATAAATTTTGGGCCCGGCGGCGTGGCCTAGTGGCTAAAGTCCTCGCCTTGAATGCCCCGGGATCCCATATGGGCGCCGGTTCTAATCCCGGCAGCTCCATTTCCCATCCAGCTCCCTGCTTGCGGCCTGGGAAGGCAGTAGAGGACGACCCAAAGCCTTGGGACTCTGCACCCGTGTGGGAGACCTGGAAAAGGTTCCAGGTTCCCGGCTTAGGATCGGCACAGCACCGGCCCGTTGCGCTCACTTGGGGAGTGAATCATTGTACTGAAGATCTTCCTCTCTGTATATCTGACTTTGTAATAAAAATAAATAAATCTGGGCCCGGCGGCGTCGCCTAGCGGTTAAAGTCCTCGCCTTCAACACCCCGGGATCCCATATGGGCGCCGGTTCTAATCCCGGCAGCTCCACTTCCCATCCAGCTCCCTGCTTGTGGCCTGGGAAAGCAGTCAAGGACGGCCCAAAGCTTTGGGACCCTGCACCCGCGTGGGAGACCTGGAAGAGGTTCCAGGTTCCCGGCATTGGATCGGCACAGCACCGGCCCGTTGCGGCTCACTTGGGGAGTGAAACATCGGATGGAAGATCTTCCTCTCTGTCTCTCCTCCTCTCTGTATATCTGGCTTTCCAATAATAATAAAATCTTTAAAAAATAAATAAATAAATCTTTAAAAAAAATAAAAAATAAATCTTTAAAATTAAAAAAAAAAGGAAAAAGGTAGTTACAGAGAGAGAGAGAGAGACCTTTCATCTGCTGGTTCACTTCTCAAATGCCTGCAACAGGTGGGACTGGCTCAGGACAAATACAGGAGCTGAAATGCCATCTGGGTCTTCCACACGAGAGGCAGGGACCCAAACACTGAGCCTATCACGTACTGCCTCCCCGGCGCATTAGCAAAAGGCTGGATTGGAAGTGGAGGCAGGGCTCAGTCCCAGACACTCCAATATGGGATGCCAGTGACCTAACAGCAGCTTAGCTTGCAGGGCCACTCTGCCCACCCCTCTCTTTGCCAGTAGTTCTTGTGACAGAGAGCACCAAACTGTGCTGTCACTTGTCAGGCAGGAAGGTTCAGACTTTTCAAAGCCATGCAGACTAACAGTGGGGAAGCATGGGTCCCCCAGGAGAGCTGAGGGGCTGTTGGCAAGTGAGAATGGCTCCTGGGCAGGCAGCAGGAGCCCCTCGTGGGGCGAGCAGTGGCTCTGCTGGAGCCCGTGCCAGCAGGCGCGGTATTACGTCATCCCACTGAGAGACTTTGCTGGCCTATGACTCAGAGGGTCCCCACCCCTGCCACATGGACCCACCTGCCTGCTGGTGCAGAGTGGCACCCATCCAACAAGCACTGGGGATGAGTTCAAGCTGTGACTCAAACCCTCTCCTGCCTGTGCTCAGGCTAGAAATGGAGACTCCAGGAGGAAAAGGAAGTGCTTTCCACTTCCACGTCCCTGCTGTGCCTGCAGTGACACCAACCACAGGAAGTTGGTTCCGGGCTGCCTCTGTATTCCCTATGCTAACGGCCCCTATCTACAGAGAAAAGAGGGAAGCCTCTAGGGAAACAGCCTGGTCTAAGCCTCCTGAGTCACTTCAGCTTATGATGTGGGCCAAGAGATTCCAGAGACAAATAATGGGAAGTCCCCCAGCAAACATCAGATGCAGCCCCGCCTGGCTGCCAAGAAACCTTCTAGAATCCCCACCTGAGATTTTGAAGGAGGCAGTGGGCAGTCAGAGTGCACAGGAGTGGATGCACCTGGCCTCGGGGTGGCCAGAGCTCCCAGGGCAGCCTCTGCTTCGATGTGGCAGGGTTGAGACCCAAGCCAGCTGCAGCTGGTGCTGTCCTGTGCCTCCTGCCCGTGCAAGAGGTCTGAATGCAGAGTTGAGTGCACCTGCTTCTCTCCCTCTGCCCCGGCTGGATCCCACCCCCCAGGAGCATGGGACTGCCATGGACAGCCTGTCCTGGACACAAGTGTGTCCCTCCCTCAGGAGCTAAAACAGACTTGAAACGGACCTGCCGCCGCTGGGAGAGGATTCTACAGTCTGATCAAGAAGCTTAGCTCCTTTGCAATGACTGAGCCTTCTCCGTTCATATGCTGCCTTTCACAACACCAGGCTCCCAAACACAGACCCCGGTGCTAGGTCTGATGATGTGGGGCCATCCTGGGCAGGAGGGGCTTACTCTGTGAAATGTGATTGCACTGCACAGGGCCTGCGTCTCAGGGCATCTGGGCCATTTGTGGGGAGTACACAAGAGAAATGTGGAATTAACTGTCTCCCAAAATCTTTGTGATGGGGCGGCTGTGTGTTTCCCAGAGGCCCTGACCTCAGGGAAGCATTCACCCTTAACCCCTGCCCTGACCTCGGAAACATTCATTCCTAGCGCCCTGTCGCTGTCCCCCCTCCCCACACCCTTCCTCCCCTCTATCTGGCCCCCATTCCCTCTCTTTCACCGCCCCTTAAGGAGGAAATTTGGTTTCTGGGAACCATCACAGCCATGCCCTGTCTGCCCCTAGAAACCAGCTGGGTCTCTCATTTCCCCTCAGCCAGAACCGCCGCCAGGGCCCCTCTTGCATTCTGGGCTCTGGGTTCCTCACCTGCTTCAGTAAATGAAGATTTATGGTCAGTACGGAGCCAGGGTACAGCCAGAGGGCAATGTAGACGGAGCTGTAAGCCGCCCACCCCTTAACCTCTCTTTCTCATCTTCCCAGAAGCCTTTTTATTAAAACCAAACAAAGAAACAAGCATTGCCTAGGGCCTACACTCTGGCCGGAGTCAGACTGCACCCTCTGATTTCATGGGGCAGTGACCGGAGGCAGTGGACGCTGAGGCAGGGGAGCTCAGAGGAGCGGCCCAAGGTCGCTGACTGAAGTCACACGATGTTGCTGCCCGGGAGCCAAACCCAAACCCTTGCCAGCCACACATGGAGGCTGCCATCCCGCAGTCACACTTCCTCCTCCAGGCCCAGTCACGTTTCATTTATTAGACACTGGGGTGACACATCTGACCTGGAGCAAAATGCACACGCCAAAGCATTTTTCTACTTTGGTTTAGAAACATCTTTACCAGACTCAGCATTGTGGCACAGTGAGTTAAGCCGCCACCTGCAGCACTAGCACTCCTGGTTCATTTCCTGGCTGTTCTGCTTTGAATCCAGCTCTTTGCTAAAGACCTGGGAAAGCAGTGCAACGTGGCCCAAGTGTCTGGGCCTCTGTATCCATAGAGGTAGGAGACCCAGAAGAAATTCCTGGCTCCTGGCTCCTGACTCCTGGCTCTTGGCTTTAGCTTGGGCCAGTCCTCATTATTGCAGCCAGTTGGGGTGTACAGCCGAAGATAGGAGCCCTTCTCTCTCTCTCTCTCTCTCTCTCCCCTCTATGTAACTCTGACTTCCAAATACATCTTTAGAGCAAAGGAGTTGTTTTCCTGGGACTTTTTCTAGGAAGAGGTAGGATACGCTTTCTACGTCAGATATGACTGTATGAATATTCTGTGTTGTGTGGGTTTACACACCTGAGACATAAACCTGGTGCATGCTGTTTACACATACACAAGCAGGTACTCCATTATAAACTTGGGACAACATTAAGCAACAAGGCAAGCAAAACATATCAGATGACAAGTGGATTCCTTTGTATTCAATAAGGGCAAGCATTTCGAAATTGAGGTGGATATCTGATTATTAGGCAAAACTCTAGCTGAGAGCCAGAGGCCTGCCCCTTGCAGGGGCCCTTGTGGTATCACTCAGATCAAATTCCAAAATATGTTTTCCTTTAAAGAACTCGCTAAACAGCTTCCCCTGCACATGGTTCAACCTCCGGGGCTCACAGTCCCCCGGCTGTGGGGCTCCCAACAAGACCAGCATCTCTGCTGGCCTGGCCCTGCCTAACCTCATTTCTCTGTAAAGATCCTGTAGCCAAGCCAGCCAGCCAGCCAGCTCCTACGCACCCCAATTCAGAAGCGACCTTTCTTGCACAAAAGCACAGAAAGGGCGAGGTCAGACCAGGAGGTCTGCGAGAGGGGAGGTCACCATCAGAGGGGCTGCGTCACTGGGACTTCAGAGCGCAGGCCGCTGGGCAGGCAGGCCTCAAGGTCACTTCCTGCCGGGCGGCCTGGGGCCTCCAGGGAGGGAATGCAGGCTTGATGCAATTAGGGATGGGAAGAACAGAGGGGGACAAGGAACACAGCAACATGTGAGGCAGCTAAATCCTTAACTTCGTCCTTTGTTCCATTCTTCTGCAGAAATTAAATACTATTTTCATCTGATTGTAAGCAGTTTGTGAAAAAAAGATCAAACGTAATTTATGACCCCTTACTAGGTATGACTGATACATATGCTTTTTATTTTTTTACTTTGTAATAAATATTTTGCAAGATTTCTTCTTTTTTTTTTTTGGAAGGCAGAGTTATAAAGAGAGAGAGGGAGATCTTCCCTCCACTGGCTCATTCCCCAAATGGCTGCAACAGCTGGGGCTGCACCAAGGCAAAGCCAGGAACTTGGAACATTATCCAGGTCTCCCACATGGGTGCAGGGACCCAAGCGCTTGAGCTATCTGCCACTGCTATCCCAGGTGCGCAGCAGGGAGCTGGGTAGCAGGTGGAGCAGCCAGTAACAAGCTCCTATGTGATTCTGGTATGGCACGTGGTAGCTTTAAGGGCACCATTGAGCCTCCCACTGCAGATTTTTACAATATCTTAAGTTGTCTGAGTTGCCAGGGTTGAAGGGACTAACACGCCAGATCCTTGGGCATGCAGCTGGGACATGCCATGTCTGAAGCTTGAAGCCCAAGCTCTTTCTCTTGCCCCACGGCCAGTCCCCGTGCCAGGCCCATGCTGGAGGCTGGGACCATACAGTGCCCCTAATACATTAATCTGGGAAAAACAGCAAACTTTCCTACAAGAAAGAGAGGACCTTACCTGGTTTTCCTGTTATGTGGTCTGCCATCAGTACACTGGGCAGAGATGCCAAGCAGCAGTGTAAGCTTCTCATGAGTTTCTCACTGCCAGCAGCAGGCCACAACTCCAAGTGCTCTGTGCTGGAGGAAACAGTCTTGAGATGGCCCCTCTGCCACTGTGGGTCCCAATTTCCTCTACCAGAAAACGAAAAGGGTCCATTGTGTAAGTGTTCAGGAGAGAGAATGATATTCCTTGTCAGACAGTGAGTTCCCCAGTTTCCTAATTTTTAATGGGAAAAAAATTGCTGAATTTGAATCCACTACAATATAAACTGCTCATTAACTGCTCCTGGTCTGAACCTACACTGCTAGCATTGGATCCACTTTTGCCAAGGTGGTAGATGCCAAAGAAATGCTGACTGGATGGATGGACAAATGGGTGGGTAGCTGGGAAGGTATGTGAGGAAATGAGTGGTTGGTTGGATGGATGGATGGATGGACAGACGGATGCATGGATGGATGGATGGATGGACAGACGGATGCATGAATGAATGGATGGATGGATGGATAGATGAACAGATGGGTGGGTGGAAGGATGGATGGATTGGTAAGGAGTGAATGGGACAGTGGGTGAATGGACAGATGGATGGATGGATGGACAGACGAACAGACGGACAGATGGATGAATGGATGGATGGATGGATGGATGGACTGGTGAGGAGTGGATGGGTGGGTGGGTGAATGGGTGGGTAGATGTATGAATGGATAAGATTGATAAGTGCATATGTGAGCAGGTGCATTAGTAAATGGGTGGACAGAAGAATGTGCATACTTGCCTGCTTGGGGAGAGGTTGTCATAAGTGATTGTATCTTGCCTGCCTGAGGTCCCTGGCTTTCTTGCCAGTCTCCCAGAAGTCCTGACACACAGGTTCTCAAGTGTCAAACTCTGGGAGTTTGGCTGGAACCATTGAGTTGCGTGGGTGTTCACAGTGCCCATTGTAAAGGTTTGAAGGTTGAAGGAGGAAGTAGATGCCAAGCACCCGGCTGTTGGTACAGGACAAAGCAACAGCCGTGGGTAACCGTGCTGATGGGAGGGTGTGGATGCTTGCAGATTTCCTGCAGACTAGAGAGCAGTTTGGTGTAAAAAGCATGTGTACTCTGAATCTGTAGATCTGTTCGGTGTCCTGGGTCTACACTGACCCCTTAGCATGGCTTGGGCAAGTCATTCCAGCTGTGTGAGCCTGGCCTGCACCTGGCCCTCACTAGCCTCCTCAACCTGCAGTGTAAATTGCACACTGGGCCACAACAGGACATCATCCTTTGGCCTTCAGTGAATACACTTTCCTTCGTGGGGGTCAGTCTTTGGGCTCAGGTCGGGGGACTTTTGCAGGCTTTTGAAAAGCAGGTGCCACCACCTTCTCCGTCGTCTGCTCACAGAATGGCTCTGCTTCCCTTAGGGTCTCTCAGCTCCTGTGGGCACAGGATTGCAAACTCACCATCAACTCACATTACTCTAATTCAACAGCCTTGACTCCCTGTGCACACGTGTGGGCTCACCTCTGCTGCTCTGTGTATCTGGGTTGTTTCCTTCACCCTTAATGTCATGCACATACAGAGTGCCACCTGCTGGTTCACTCTCCAGATGCCAAGACACAGCCAGGAGCCAGGAGCTCCACCTAAGTCACTCCCGTGGATACAAGTGCTCAGGCATATTCTCTTAGAGTCCTGCACTGCCATATTCAGTGCAGCATCACTCATAAAGCCCAGAGAAGGAGAGCACCTGAGCGTCTGTCCACAGGGAAGTGGATAAAGTGGGTGGGGTACATATACAACAGACACCGTTCAGCCTAGGGAAGAAGGAAATACCACATAGTCTCACTTATATGTAGACTCTAAAAACACCCAAGACATAGTGGGGGGTCAAAGAGTCGTTAGTGGAGGTTGGGAGAAATGGGGTGATGTTGGCTAAGGGGTACAGACGTGGACATAAACTTGTTGAGACCTCAGGGGGCAGCCTGGTGACTATCGTGCGTCGGAACATCTTGTGCACACGCATACAGACTAACTGTGTGGGGCGAAGGGGTGTTGCAGTAATCATTTCACAGTGTGTATCAAAACATCGGGGCATGCTCCATCCTGGAATATCCGGCTCCAGCTCCTGATGCCAGGTTCCTGTTAACACACATCCTGGGAAGCACGAGTTGACGGTACAGGTGACCGAGGGGAGATCTAGGCTGAGTTCCCAGATCCAGCCTTCAGTCCCAACCTGGTCCTTGCCACTGTGGGCCTTCAGAGAGTGAACCAGCAGATGAGGAGGTGTGCTTCTTCCTCCCTCTCTCTCTCTCTCTCTCTCTCCCTTCATCCCTCATTATCTAACATACACACCACATACACAGACACACAGAAATAAATTAATATAGATTTTTTAAAAAATACATTGCACACCTGCAGTTTTTGTTAAGCATTCCTTGGCAAAGCTGGAGCAGAGGACAGTGGAAGGCCAGCCCCTTCCCCTGGCGTCCCTGGGCCTTGGTTTAACACTCACTGCTCTCTCAGGCACCCACCATGTGGAACCATTTAGGCGGGGCTGGGAAGGAGCTGTGTCTGCTTCACCTCATGCCTGTTTCTGCCCCTCCCTTCCTCTTGTAAGGAGGGTGCACGCATCTCCATCCCCCACACCGGTTCCCCGGTCACCTTGCCCTGGGAGTTATGAAGTGCCTTGTGTATCGTCTGACATCCACAGCCAACATCCTCCTCTCTGAGACAAGCTCTGGTGCCCTTCACACATGCTTCTGTACCTTGCTTTTTTCAATGCCAGCTTCCCTGAGACATGCCTTGCACACCAGGGTGGGCACTTGGCACAGATTAAGACATCCCTTGGGACACTCACATGCCGTACCAGACTGCCGGAGTCTGAGTGCCAGCCTGGCTTCCGATCCAGCCTCCTCCTCGTGTGCACCCTGGGGAGCAGCAGGGAGTGGTCCAAGCACTTGGGTCCCTGCCACCCAGGCAGGAGATCCGGACTGAGCTCCGATCTCCTGGCTTTGGCCTGACCTAGCCCCAGCTGTCGTGGACAGTTGGAGAATTAGCTCAATCTCTCTCGAATAAAATGAAAACAAATAATGAAAAATCATAAAACGATAATCATAATCCACACACCTGTGAAAGGATATCAGGTTCTGGGCACAGTGTGCCTCCGTGCATTGCACCAGCTTCAGATGGAAGATAGGAAAAAAATAAGCTTGTTCTAAATACATCGTTTTTCTCATTATTATTCCCTTTAAAATGTAGCACAACAGTTATTGACATGTGATGTGCCCCGTATTACTTCTAAATGGAGACATTTAACGCATAGAGGAGGCTGTGTGTAGGTTGTGTGCAAACACCACAGCATTTCACAGAAGGGAGTGTAGCTTCCATGGATCCCGACATGCTAGAACATGGCTGTGGCCCCAGAAGTGGCCCCAGCCCCTCAGCTGTCACTCCTCTGCCCGGCTCCACATGCCACCTGCTCTGGGTAGGGTGCTCCCTGAGCACAGCGTGCTCATGTTTGCGCTTCTGTCACATGCCATCACTGTGCTTGTCATGTGTCAAGATGTCTTGGTCATCATCCCGTATCAGAACACATACATCTGCCTGTTCTTTTTTGTCTTGCTCTGTTAATTTTAACAGGTAAGATAGTCATAACTCCAGGTGTAAGCACCACAAAAAGGCCAACATTGGGAAGAGCTGCTCCCTCCCTCGCGGGGGAGAACCCGTGTTGCCAGCTACTCCTGTGTCCCAGGGAGGACATCTCCCACACAAACAAGCTCACAGTTTTTTTTTTTCAAAAAGATGATTTATTGATTTTGAAAGTCAGAATTACAGAGAAAGAAGGAAGTACAGGGTGGGGTGGGGGAGAGAGAAAAAGAGAGATCTTCTATCTGCTGGTTCACTTCCCAGATGGTTGCAATTAACAGTGCAGAGCCAGATCAAAGCTCTCCATGATTGTTGCAATTAACCAGTGCAGATACAGATCAAAGCTCTCCCATGCAGGATCCCAAGCACTTTGGCTGTCTTCTGCAGCTTTCCCAGGCCACTAGCAGGGAGCTGCATGGGAAATGGGGCAACCGGGACATGGACCAATGTCCCCTGTGAGATGCCAGCACCACAAGCACTAACAATGTCGGCCCCCAAGCTCGTGTGTAAATGGTCTTTTCCTCCCTTTTTGTAATCCAGCAGTCACACAACACACAGTATCTCTTGCCTCTACATTACCAACTGAAATGTTTTCTCTCTGGTGAAAACGTCTTTTTCTTTTGTCTTTGAAGGACTATTTAATGTCGTTTGGTGGGTACCTCAGAGACATAACTTCCTAGAAGTAAGCTTGCTTTTTTTTTTTAAAAAAGATTTATTCATTTTATTACAGCCAGATATACAGAGAGGAGGAGAGACAGAGAGGAAGATCTTCCTTCCGATGATTCACTCCCCAAGTGAGCCGCAACAGGCCGATGCGCGCCAATCCCAAGCCGGGAACCTGGAACCTCTTCCGGGTCTCCCACGCGGGTGCAGTGTCCCAATGCATTGGGCCGTCCTCGACTGCTTTCCCAGGCCACAAGCAGGGAGCTGGATGGGAAGTGGAGCTGCCGGGATTAGAACCGGCGCCCATATGGGATCCCGGGGCTTTCAAGGCGAGGACTTTAGCCACTAGGCCACGCCGCCGGGCCCAAAGTAAGCTTGCTTTGACAAAGCAAGTGAGAGGGAGCAGACCCATTCCAGCTGTGGAGGCGGTAGCCACATCTCTTCTCGCAGTAGCGCAGTTGGAAACACCTTCTTCAGGTTCTGCAAATACCATGACTATTTCCTAACACGTGCCATGATATGTCAGTACATCGCTTCAGAAATGCATCATTTGGTGGTGTTGGTGGTACAGTGGTGAACATAGCTGCCTTCCAGAAATGCATCGCTTGCCAATGCAGACACCACAGAGTGCACTTACACAAGCCAGAGTGGCCGGGCCTGCTACACACGCAGGCTGTCAGCACAGCGTGTTAGTGCACTGTGTGCCGTGGGTGTGTATCTGTGCCTGCCTGAGCTCAGAAGAGGCACGGGTGTTTCCCAGCTCCCAGGGCCGCCATCACGGGAGCGGTTCACCTGGCCGACGGCCACAGACACGGTCTCCTTCCGAGAGGGGGAGAAGCAGTATCCCAGGGGTTTTTCATGCTGGAAGACAAGCTTACTGCAAGGCACATGGAAGGTTCACTCACATCCTCACTGCGTGCCGCGGTCAATCGTTCACCCACTCCTCGCTGGCACGCAGTCCCTCAAGGAAGCCTTTGTACAAATTGAAGGGGGTTTCTCATAGCCTATGCTTTGCTTTTGGCTACTTTTGGGGTTGATTATTTTGGGGGTTTCAGGAGGAGTCATGCGAAAGCTATGTTCGTGTATTCACATTCATCAGTATTTTAATTTTACGGCTTCTGAGATGTGTGTAACATGAAAGAGCCCTCTCAACTCAGAGATTATAAAAGGAATTTATGGCCCTTTTAGTACTTTTATGGCTTCGTTTTGCTCTGCTCCTTTTAAAGGCTGCATAGAGTTTCATGGCATGAGGATATCAGCACTCACTTCGCCAGCCTCACATTATTGGGTATTTGGGTGACTTCCAGTATTCTTCCATGTCATGCATACTGCAATGAATCCCTGTACGTCTGTGCATGTATGAACACGTATCTGAGGATGAATTCCCGAGTGTGGAACTGCGCCATCCAAGAGCCAGGAGCACACGCCGCGAGGTGGGGATGGACGCCATGCTGCCCAGGGACTCTGAGTAGAAGCATGCCTCTTCTGGTGACGCACACAGCCTCACGCACCCTCTTCTCTTTAAGTGGGAAACTTCTGGGGGCCGGCACATTGACTCAACTGCTAATCCTCCACTTCCAAGTGCCAGCAGCCCATATGGGTACCAGTTCATGTCCCAGCTGCCCCACTTCCCAGCCAGCTCCCTGCTTGTGGTCTGGAAAAGCAAAGATAGATGTCACAAAGCCTTGGGACCCTGCACCCACGTGGGAGATCCAGATTCGAAGCTTCTAGCTTTGAATGGGCCTCGCTCTGGCCACTGTGGTTATTTGAGGAGTGAATCAGTGGATAGGAGATCCTTCTCTGTCTCTCCTCTCTGTAAATCTGCCTTTCCAATAACAATAAATAAATCTTTTTTTTTTTTTTTTTTAAGGGAAAGGGTGGACTTCTTCCTTCACTTTTTTCTCAGAGTATTCCCAGTGGGGAGGTTGGACTAAGGGACGGGCTGTTGTGATTCTGCACAAGTGTCTAGTGTCAGGCAGGGTCTCCCTGCCAACAGGCCCAGCCCAGACCTGCTGTGCGACTAGGCCACTGCAAGTAGAGTGTCTTAGGGATGGAGGGCCATTTGTTATGTCACAAGAAGCCAACTCCTTACAGCAGGCGAAAGCAGTGCTCCATCGTGGACTGGAAGGCGGAGGGAGAGGTTTGTCTGACAGGCATGCCAGAGAGGCAGGTGTTCAAGACCTGTGCTTCCAAATTTCGTCTACGAAGCAAGCCCCTTCTTTCTGAGCACCCCTTATAAAACTGGTAACAGGTCCCAAGACCACTGAGTCTTGTTCATTCCTCTTCCTTACCCACTCCCTCATTTCACACCTGAGTAGAAGTTTTCCCCCTCGATGAGCACATGTCTATTTTTATTTATTTGAGGGAGACAGAGATTTCCACCTGCTGATTACCTCCTCAAATGCCCACAACAGTCCAGGCCAAAGCCAGGAGCCTAGAACTACATCCAGGTGCCGCACGTGGAAGCTAGAGTGCCTGAGCCACCATCGGCCTCCTCCCGTGGTGTGCACCCTGCAGGAAGCCAGGTCTGGAGCGGGGGCACCAGGGCTTGAAGCAGGGCATCCCACGCAGAATAGCACCTGCTCTGCCAAACACCCAGCCCCCTAGTCTGTGTTCCGGTGTCCTTGGTGTGTAGCAGTTTCACCTTGCTCAAAGGTGTTCATCTTACCTCTTTTTTTGCTTTAATAGAGAAAAAACCCACAGCCGGGGTCCTGGGGGCCACTCCACCCAGCTGCCCTGCAAACACACAGCCTGTTTTTTCTGGCAGGTGGGGGGACAGAGGGAGCTTCTTCCAGTCCATGCTCCCCATCAGGTCCAAGAGGGAGAGAGGAGCTATGGGGGAGCCACGGTTCCTCCCTGCAGGGTCCTCTGCAGATCCCACCACAGTGGGAAGGAGCCCAGGGCCTGTGGGGCCTGGAAAGCAGAGCTGGGCTGGAGGGACACTCATTCATGCAGGGACAGTCAAGTGTTGAGGCATCCCTGTGAGGCTTGGGTGCTGAAGAAGGAGAAGGCGGGCGAGGAGGCTGGGACGGAGGCTGGCAGGCACCACTTTCTGCTGCCAAATCCATTGACTTTAATGAAGTGAGAAAGGAAGCCAATCTTGCCTCACAGTCACTGTCACCCTGCTGAACTACTCCTGGGTACCCTCCCCCTCCACACCTTCCATGGGCGCCCACCCTACCCAGCTGCTGCCTCTGCCCCCTTATATTTCTGCAGTCCCAACTCAATGCCAATTTTTTTTTAACCTTAGAGGAAGAGGAAAAAAAAAAAAAAACCTCCAAGCATGGAAATCACTTAATGCAAACCAGATGCGGGGCTGCTGAAATGCTTTTCTCGGCATCAATCACCAGAGTGCCCGCTGTGCTGGGAACCTGGGGAGCCTCCTCGGCCTTGCCCACGGAGCCCTCCACCCCCAGCCCTGCCTGCTGAGGCCCTGGGAAACAATGCTGCCCTCTGTGTGTTCCCTGCTCTCGGCCCCCTCCTGATTGCATGTAGGTGGGACAAGGATGCTGGCCTGTCCTGCTGTGCTGGCCAGGAGGCCAACCTTCTGTCCTGCGTCCCTCACACATGCCCCCTCAGGCTGTGAGCTGGGTGCAGTCCCAGAGGGGAGAATGTCCAGGAGGGACTGGGACATGCTGGAAGTCCTCACAAGGCACAGTGCTCCGCAGCCAGGCAGGGAGCTGTGCCCAGATGCCCAGTGCTGAGTGGCGGTGAAGGTGCTCTGTGCATCCAGTGTGCTTGTCACGCGTCTGCTTAGCACGCGAGGGCCAGTGCCACCTAAACCAGCCCTGTGTAGGCAGCTGATTCGAGGGAGGTTAAAGCCGCAAGACCACAGTGCAGCTGCATCAGGGTTGCCACGGGTGTGGGCACAGAGATACAGGGGCCTTTCAGAGGGCCAATACAGAGTGGCTTCCTGTCTGAGGTCTCCCCAGCTCATGAGACCCACAGGGAAAGCAGCCAATGGCTCTGAGGGCTGTGAAGGGGGTGTGTCCTGAGCCAAATGATGAAAAGAAAGCCCAGGGCAATCCCTGAGAGGCGTATGAAGTGCATTAGGAGCTGAGATGTCCCTCAAGTAAGCCCTGAAGGTAACAAAGAGGTGGTGGGAAGGGCCCAGAGGTACAGGGGGTCTGCACTGCTGCAGCCGGGTGGGGACAGGGGCTCCAGGAAGCGGAAAGCCCACAGAAGGCAGAGAAGGCCCTGGCAGGCACTGGCAGGCACTGGTGGGACCACAGGTGTCTGGTGAATTGGGGCCCAGGAAGCAGAGCCGAGGCCCCACCCCTCCTCTGAAGCTTCAGACCTCCGCTGTTCTCTGGAAGACACTGGCCTGTGTGCCTATTACTTTGGTTTTGTGAGGGCTCGCTCACTCTTTCTTTCTCTCTCTCTCTCTCTTTCTTTCTTACTTTTTAATGAAATGCAACACACTTAACATATTCACCATTTTAAATTATACAAGTCATTGGTTTGGGGTATAAACCCAGAGCCAAAGAAATGCCTGTTGCAAATCACCCTGCAACATTCTGTTAGAGCTGTAGAAAATGGACTGTCGGAAGCCCTGGTTGGGGCATGTGTTCTGCTAGCAGTTACGCACTGCTTGCAACACCCTAATCTCATATTGGAGAGCCTGGATTCAAGTTCTAGCTCTTCTTCCTGATTCTGGCTTCCTGCTCTTGCACATCCTGGGAGGCAGCAGGTGATGGCTCAAATTCCTGGCTCCCTGCCACCCACTAAGAGACCAGTGGGTGGGGCTCCTGGCTCCACCCCTCATGCTGCCCATTGGGAGCACATTCTGTCTTGCTCTCTGCTTCTCAAATAAAGTTGCTGAAGATGGCATCACAAGCAGTCCCTTGCAGCTCCCCCACCTGATCCCAGCCCCGGCAGCCACCAGTCTGTCACTTCTGGACAGGACCTGGAGCTGGGCTGCCACTCAAGTCTGGTGTCTTTCATTTTACTTGGGTCTCCCATGCCTCCTCCCTGAATGTTTATGCTGAAACTGAAGCTAAAGAAAATTAAGAATTCAGCGCCTGGGTCGTGCTCATCCCATGCCAGGTGCTCCCAAGTCACATGTGGCTTTCAGCTTCCACACGAGCCATCTGGGGACTGCTCCTATCATCACAGAAAGTGAGGATGGGGCAAGAAGAGGAAGAAGAGGAGGCCATGACTGCTGGCCCCACCCCTGCCAGCCCACAAGGTGGACATGGATCCTTTATTAAGTCCCCAGAGGGACTGCCAACGGTTTTCATTGTTTCAGAAACTCTAACGGAAACCCTGCCTTGCCGAGGAAAGCCGGGCCTGGGTTGCTCCCTTTTCCACTGAGAATGCAACAACCGGCACAGGCAGGCGCGCCTGTCTGCAGCCATCGGGCGCTCAGAGTGGCCCCACATGCGGCTCTGATTAGTAACGATGGGAAAGCAAGTTCACTGTTCCTGCATAATGCAGCCTGAAACACACGATCTTTTCAGGAGGAGATGAAATAGTAAAAAGAGCCCTTGTATGATCCATGTCTTGGGGTGACTATTATTAGCATTCTGCAGATGGCTTTTGGGGAGTGTGCGTGGGGGCGTTTGTGTAAATTTGCATTTAATTCTAACATATATATGTATATAAACCTATAGCTTCCCCCTAACTCCTGCCAGCATACAGAGATCTTTCCAAGGGAAAATCTTAAAATTTTCAGAAGCAATGCTTATATCACCACACACACAACCAGATTCTGTAAACTCATTTCTAAGTGGCCGGTTTCTTTTTCAAAAGTGTAAACAATGAATACAATGTAAAAATTAGCGAAATATGGGTATCTGCAACTTCTGGAGGAGAGAGATATCTGGGTGAAACAAATGTGAATTTTTTTTAAAAGATTTATTTTATTTTTATTACAAAGTCAGACATACTGAGAGGAGGAGAGACAGAGAGGAAGTGGAGCTGCCGGGACTAGAACCAGTGGCCACATGGGATCAAGGCGAGGACCTTAGCCACCAGGCCACACCACCGAGCCCAACAAATGTGAATTTAAAAACTCCTTCTATCGGGCCCGGCGGCGTGGCCTAGCGGCTAAAGTACTCGCCTTGAAAGCCCCGGGATCCCATATGGGCGCCAGTTCTAATCCCAGCAGCTCCACTTCCCATCCAGCTCCCTGCTTATGGCCTGGGAAAGCAGTCGAGGACGGCCCAAAGCTTTGGGACCCTGCACCCGCGTGGGAGACCTGGAAGAGGTTCCTGGTTCCCGGCATCGGATCAGCACAGCACCGGCCCGTTGCGGCTCACTTGGGGAGTGAATCATCAGATGGAGGATCTTCCTCTCTGTCTCTCCTCCTCTCAGTATGTCCGGCTTTCCAATAATAATAAATCTTAAAAAAAAAAAAAACTCCTTCTATCATATCTTGACAGCAGGATGCTGTGCTCTGCCCTTGTCCATACCTACGATGTCAGGATACACTTAAAGAGCAGAATGATGGACTTACAGTTGTTTTTTTTGGAAGCACTAGACGATTGTAATAAAACAGGAGGATTCGGTAGGAGGAGGGAAAATCCCAGAGCTTTTGGAATTGTATCATAAAATTAATTGATCTTTTTAAAAACTCATTTTGTAATGAAAACATTCAGCAAAAGCATCATGAACTCCCACAGACGGACCCCACACTCTGCCTCTGCAAATCCCAGCCGCGCCCCTCCCCCTCCTCCCCTGCCCAGTTACTTTGACTTGTGGCAAAGTTGTCTTCTTGCAAAAGGCCTCTAGCTGCATTTTGGGATCTGTCTGCTCACCAGTCTGCCCTTTTACTGACATGTTTATGGCTTCAGCTTGTCCCCAGCTTTCTTGTGTTTCTCGGCTAATCCTTTCTCGTTGTAAAAAGACTGTTGGCCCGTGTGCCTCAGCCGACACGGATCTCCAGCAGCCCTGTGTCCTCATAGTGTATCGTGGACTCACTGCCTCTGTTGATTTGCTCTGTATTTCAGGGTGGGGGCAGGAATCCAACCACCCTTGATGTATATGTGTCTTGCTACATGTCCTGGACTTGTCTCTTCTCTCACTGGAGTTCTTCGGGGTTTTCCATGTGGCTCTTCCCAGGGCAGACTTCTAGAGTCTTCTACCGTCCCACTCGGGCGGCAGTGGATAAAGCGTAAAATCCAAAGCTCAAAGTTTCTGACTCAAACCTGCCATCCTCACATCGGTATTTGTATTGGTCCGTTTTCTGTTACTGTCATGAAATGCCAGAGACAGGCTGCTGTGTAAAGAACCACCGTGAAGGTCCTAAGGAGGGTGTGGGGGTGAGAGGGCCTGTGTTGGCTAGAGTTAGTGAGGAAGAGGGGGGAGGTGAGTGGCAAATGGTATGAGATAAGACCAGGGGGCTGAGGGCTAAGATCACTTAGCTGCTGAGCAAGAGGAGCTGGCACGTGACCACGTAAGCAGGTCATTCCTGAGACCCAGTGTCTACTCAGGGCCTCCCCCACCACAGCCCACAGTGCCAGGTCCTGGTGTTTTACTTGCAGGTTTTGAAAATGTGTGTCCCCGAGTCAGGGAGAAGGAGCTGCCTTGTGAGTGCCAAAGCAGAGGTCTACGAGGGTGGCTACTGGGCTGAGGACTGGCGCTGATGCCCAGAACCTAAGAGGAAGCAGCAACAGGGAACTTGGGAAGGCACCTGCCCACCATTGCTACCCATCCTGACTGCAGAGTGAGGGAAGTGAAGCTGGTTGGAATGGGATTTAAACAGGATAACGGCTCCCTCACTGGACAGCCAGCAGTGCTACGAATCTGACCAGGAGCCAGGCTTCCAGCTCAACTCCTTTAACCCACACACCTCGGCCATGGTCACTGGGACTCATGGTTCCTTTTAGGTATGACTTTTGAGGGATGGCAAATGGCAGCATTACTTCAGAAAAGCAGGACCCTGCCTTGCCCACCTCTATTCCAGCACCCAGACCCACCTCTTACACCTAAAATGGCTGAGGCTTGGCAGCCCCAGTGTCGTATCTGCCATCCATCAAGTAGGGCTTCACCAGTCTGTTCTGACAGTGCCCAAGGACCCGGGCATCCGTGCCCACTGAGATGGTCCCAGCATCCATATCTCTGCACCCCAACCCACATCTGCAGAGCCCCTCCCCCAGGGCATGCGTACGCAGGCGAGGTGAGCAACCAGAGCGGGTGGGGAGGGACGACCCCAACAGTGGCCCACAGAGCCCAGGAGCAGCAGAGTGGGAGACCCTCCAGCCTCAGAGGCAGACGCCGCAGTGGAGGCCAACTCCCAAGAACACAGCTTTCCGTTAACCATGATGGCACTCCTGCCCAGGAGACACGGGCAAAGTGGTGTGTGCTGGATCCTGGGAGAACTGTTGCACCTGTGGCGGTGCTGGCCGCCACTATCCCCCAACTAGGCCCACCCTTGCCTCCAGTGCCTGGCTCAACATTGCTCTTGGACACACTCCTCCCAGGAGCTCTGCGAGGAGAGGCTGCGACATCCCCACGATCCAAAGCGAGTGGTAAACAGCATCCCTGCCATCCATCCAGCACCCACCCTTCACTGCCCCGCCTCGAGTCACCGGCCACCTGCATGCCCTCACCTACCTATCACCCCCTCCTCATTCCCCCACATCCCCCTCTTCCACCCAACCGTTCACACTGTTGCCCTGAAGAGACACAGGGAACCCAAACATATGCCCTGTCCTTACAAGAAATAAACAAGAGGATCGTATCCTGAGGTGATTCCAGAACTCAGAGATTTGGTCTTTGTTCTCTAAACAATGCGGTACCGTGGCTGTTTATACTGCACTGGGGAAGATGCGCAGAGTCACGGCTGTTCATAAGCAGAGAGGGCTCCCTGTGCCTGGCAGACTGTCTGCAGGGTCTATGCAAATTCCAGGTGGTTTGACAGAAGGGGCTTGAGCATCTGCAGATTTGGGTTCAAGAGGCTCCTGACAGCCCCTGCTGTTCCCCCTAAGATGCAGACATGCACCGTCTCGCTCCTAGTCCCTGCCCTGGTGCCACCACTCCGGAGCCCTGGACAGCCAGAACGTCCTTATCACCAAGCTCCAGAAGCAAAACTGGGGGCTCCTCCCCTTGTCCATGGGAACCAAAACCAGCTAAGGGGCTGCTGGGTCATGGCTACCGCAAGAAGTGAATATATCCCCGGTCTTTTGGTCATTTGCCTCTTGCTTCCTGTTACACATGGATAGCTGGCTGGGAAAATGCAGCTCTACTGCACAGCCATGGAGTAGACCCATTCCCACGTGCCTTCATCCCCTCCTGGCTGCAGCTGCCTGTACATCAGTAGAGCATCTGAGGCTCTGGTAGGAGCACAATGTCTTCCACAAGGGTGATTCCCCCGCACTGCCCTGGGCTTGATGAACTGAGAGCAGAAGGGCAGGGCTGCAGAAGGTTTCCAGGAGGCACATGTCCCATGGAGAGGCCTCAGGGATGGGGTTATGGCTTTGCCTGCCCACTTTCTGTGACCTTAGAAGGGCGGGCTTTGTTCTAGGCGGGGCCCAGCCCAGCAGCAATGAACTCTTTGGGTTTGGGCTTTGGCTGAGCTGGTTTTCCAATAGGCAGAGCGTGGATGCCAAGGGTGGAGTTTCCACCAAATGTAAGCCGACATCCAAGCCTGGTGTCTGCACCTGACCCAGGAGCCAGCACAGTTCGATTCTGGTAGTGCTACAGGCTTCGGGGGGCTTCTTAGAGGACCCCTCATTTCAGCAGAGATCCTCCATGTGAGGCCACCTGAGGGAAGGACTACTGGCTTCACTGTCTCTGGGCCATCAGTTGCTCCTTGAGTCTCAGTTAGTGCCCTGTGGATGTCCCAGAAAGCAGGTGCAAAGATGGACACTATCCTTCAACCAGACTGATTCTGGAATTGGTCTTCAGGTGGGGCTCAAGGAGTTTCAGAAGCAACTGACCCGGGGAAGTCATAGTTAGGGTCCCAGACTTCAGCTGGCCAAGCCTTGATTTCCCACAGAGGGTGTGAGGTTCACAATGATTCCTGTTTCACAGAGTGGTCAGAAGCCTGAAGGCAGCCATCGGCGCAAGTGCGATCACTGTTTGGAATTGCCGTGGTAATAACACGAATGAGATACGCATAAAATACGCACTGTGTAATAGGATCCTAAAACATAATCATTAGCTATGTAAGAGACTGCTGTGATGCCTCCGTGACCCCATGCACCTGTTTCCATCATCAGAAATGGTGCACAAATAATGATGCTTTTACACATTGAAGAGAAGTTGTCTGTGAAGAAACCCGGTATCCAGGCAGAGGGAACTCCTGTTCGGGCTGCAGGGAGAGCTTTAGGTCCTCTCCCAAAATCATGCACACCCTGCAAGTCTCCCCCACCTAGGAAGAGCCCACACTCCCAAGCTGGAACTCAGGGGTCTGCATGATTCCTCTACCCCTTCCCAGCCCACTCCTAGTCCATGGCAGCTGGCAGGTAGCCCAGTTGGCAGAGATGTCCACCGTGATTGAATGGACCCCCAGTTTATGGAAGTGAATTACAAATGCAGACAGGTGACGGCAAAGCTTGCCCTGAGAGCCCACGCCCAGGTCAAACACTGGGTGAGGCGTGTTCTTGAACAAACACAGCAGGCCACAAGACCAGGGACATGCCACTCCCTCCTGGGGGCAGGCCAGGGGTCATCTGGCCCAAAGCACTGGCACCACAGCCCCATGCATGTGCCCCGCCATGCTGTTGCCTCTGCATGAGGATTCCTTGTTTGCCTCCTCAGACCTGGCCCAGGAAGGCAGAGTCCAGATCCCCAATGAATCCAGGACGGTAGGTGGAACTGTGACCCCTGAACTACGTCTCTGAGCACTGATCTCGCTGGAGACACGGGGGTTTTTATTTGTTGGTTTTGCCTTGTTACAGTATAGCCCTGTTTATCTGCACATATAAAGCTATAGATTGCACGTACCACATATCATTCAAACACAACCATCTAGAGGCAGAGTCAGAAGCTGCAGCTTTATCCTTCCCAAGAGCAGCCACAGCCCTCACAGCCCAGCGTCTTCCCTCCACTCAGGATTTCCAGCCTCCTCCTGCCAGTTTAACTTTGGCTTTTTTTTTTTTAATTTGTTATTATTGGAAAGCCAGATATACAGAGAGGAGAAGAGACAGAGAGGAAGATCTTCCATCCGATGTTTCACTCCCCAAGTGAGCCTCAACGGCTGCTGCTGCGCCAATCCGAAGCCGGGAACCAGGAACCTCTTCCAGGTCTCCCACACGGGTGCAGGGTCCCAAAGCTTTGGGCCGTCCTCCACTGCTTTCCCAGGCCACAAGCAGGGAGCTGGATGGGAAGTGGAGCTGCCGGGATTAGAACCGGCGCCCATATGGGATCCCGGGGCGTTCAAGGCGAGGACTTTAGCCGCTAGGCCACGCCGCCGGGCCCAACTTTGGCTTATTTTTATAAAATACCATTAAGCCAGAGATGAAACCGGCTGCTCTGCCAGGAGCAGGAGGAACTGAGAGCTGGATGCTTGTTGGAGTCACATTCATAGGACATGAAAGAACCTAGCTGCATCTGACAAGACAGCAGAATAGGGAACCCTCAGGGACCTGGCAGCTCTCACCCCTGTATACTTTCAAGACATTTTCAGTGCCCCAAACAGAGACTCCCCAACTGGTGAAGCAACCACCCGAACCCCGCTTTCCCACACAGCGCCCCAGTGTTGCTGTCTTTGGGGTTGTGTCTTCTGTGTAGTCCTGGCCCCCCGTGTCTGGTTGCACGTGGCGTCCTGGTTTTGAGTGCGCCCACATTGTAACTGTCAGCACTCCCTGTTACAGCTGAGTAACATTGCACGTGTGGATGTCCCCACTCTGTGGGATCCATTTGTCCCCGGAGGACATTTGGGGTGATTTCCACCACTTTGAGAAGCGCTGCTCTGAACATGTGGGTACCTGCGCTTGTCTTCAGTGGGCTGGGTCAGACGGTATAGCCAGTCAGGGGATAAGCAGGTGATCCTGTTACCTAAGCAGATGGCGGCTATGCTCCTCATCCTTGTTCCTTCTACCCGCTCAGGGAAACAGCCAGGATGCATGCCGAAGGAGTGAGCCGAGGCCCAAAATGCCTCTGCAGATGGACAGCCTCCCAGGCCTGGGCGAGGGACACCACGACCCCGACAGCCACTGCCCCGGGGGCAGAAGTGTCAAGAGGATTAGATGTCCAGGGGACATTGGGAGCCCAGGACTGGGTGCCTGGGCTCTGAGAACTGGAGGTCCCTGCACAAAGGGCCAAACACTGGGATAGCATGGGACAGAGAAAGGCGAAAGTGAAGGGGCGGGGCCGCACAGGAAAGCAGCCTGCATGCAGACACAGGATAAGGACTGGGGGTCCATGCAGCAGTCAAGGGCTAGGCGCGGGCCTTCAGGGCCACAGGCTGCACTTGCTCCCGTGGGCTGTGCTCTCAGGGGGCAGCCTCAGACCCAAACTCGGAGGGTCTGGACTTGCCAAGGCTGTCTAATACAGGATGTTTCCTGTTTTTTTTGTTTTGTTTTGTTTTTTGTTTTTTGTTTTGTTTTGTTTTGTTTTGTTTTGTTTTTAAATTCCCATTGCTGCTGCTTGCTGGCTGGCTTTTCTGGAAAAGTGAAAAGATCTGGAAAAAGATGGCCATGTCTAAGCAACAGCAGCTGCCTCCAGGTGGGGTACGTCCCTGCTTCCCTGAAACAGGGCAGTCACCATTCACCTCGGGGCTCACATGCTGCTAGCAGCGAGAGGCCACTCTGAACCACTCCTCTGTCAGAAGCCAAACCTGGCCAAGAGGGCAGCCTTGAGAGCGTTCCTCAGCCTGCCTTCATCCCTGAAACCTGGCCAGGGAGTCAGTGAAGGCACTGTAAGTATTCACAGAGCACTCCGGCTCACTGACGTCAGTAAGGTGGGGTGGGGAGGGGTGGCAGGCCCTAGGGGATCCACAGCCCTCATTGGCCCGAGCTTGAAGGGGAGAACTGCTCCCTGGCCACTCCTCAAACCCCTGCCCAAGGCTGCTCTGCCAGGTCAGGAAGATGCCTCCACCAGCAGCAGTGCGTGCCCTGAGCCCCAGCTCCAAATCACAACTCGCTCAGATGCACCTAGCTGGTGGAATGCCGATGACAGGTGCATCCCAGCAACAAGAAAGCCAGAATTTGCCGTATGTGTTTATACCGGGAAAGTGTCCAGGTGGGGGGAGAGCCCATCTGAAGGTCAGGGGCAGCCACTGGCCACTCCAGGCTCTCAGGCAGTGGTGGCTTTGATGTTTGCAAGGTCAGAAGAGACTGAACCAAGCCTCCCACCGGGAGGTTCCTAAGTTCCCAGTGAAAGGCACTCGCCAAAGAGAGGCTGCCCAGCCCGCTTCCCTGACCCTTAGCCTCACAGCAGCCCCAGAGCCCAGGGTGGTCCCAGGCAGGCCAGCGGGGCAGCCTCCTGGCAGCTGTGCCCACTCTGCCGGCCAAGTGGCTTTGCGCGGCTTTTGCGTGCCTTCCTCCCTGCCTGGCCCTGCCGGCTGACCGCCCAGGCTGCCGCTCCAGCAGCTGTGACACTATTTCAGAACTCTTTGTTCTCCTCATGGAATTCAGGGAAGCCCCTGCCAGCTTGGAGACTGACTCGGCACTGATAACAGCTGGGATTAAAAGATGAAAATGCACGCCAAGGCCCCCACTCAGCCTGAAGCCAGGGTGCCAAGCGTGTGTGTGTCCCCACCACCTTGCACCCTGTCACATCGTGCCCACCCCATCCTCCCCCCGACTGTGGCTCCCTCTGCCCTCAGAGCCCCAGCTGCTAAGAACCCTGCACAGTGGGGCTCCTGCCCCTCTAAGGCCCTGGGCCAGAAGGCAGAGCTTGATTTCACGGTACAGTTGATTCTCAAGGGCAGGCCTGTGTTCCGGCTTCACACACTGGCCTCCCACAAGCCTTCCAGCAACCTGAGAAAGTATCCTCCTATGACAGAGGGGAAAGGGAGCCAGGGGAGACAGGTGACTGGCCCCGGGCACGGCAGGAAGAGGGTGGCAGAGTGGCGAGTCAGCCCGGCTGGTTGGCTTCAAAGCCTCCGCACTCCTGCACTGCCCACTTCCTGTCTGGCTGGCAGACCTTTTCCTTCTCTGCCAAACAAACCCAGAAGTGGCGTGTCTGCTTTCCGGAAGGCTTCTGTGACACACAGCCCGGTCCCCAGGTGCCCAAGCCTGTATTCCAGCAACAGGGGAGGGAGTGGCAGGGATTACAACATGCCAGTCAGGGCAGTGCCAGCCTGTGACTGTGGGCAGGACCATCCTCTTAGACGGGGCTCACAGTCTCCTTCCATTCCTTCCCTCTATGCCAGGCGCTAGGAAATGAGATGGGGAAGCTACAGCGAGCAGGTAGCCAGGCGGGGAAAGGGGGCTGGGGAGCCAGCCAAAGGAGAGCTGTCAGAGGGCTCCTCTGTGACAGGTGGCACGTGACTGACAAGGAGGCAGCCCTGGGGTGAGGAAGCATCGGAAAAGCTGAAAGAAGGACTCGGTGGCTCCACTGGTGGAAGCTCCAAAATGAAGTCAGAGGTGTGTGTCACCAGGAGATACATCGGACAGGGCCA
Organism: Ochotona princeps; assembly: GCF_030435755.1. Taxonomy (NCBI): domain Eukaryota; kingdom Metazoa; phylum Chordata; class Mammalia; order Lagomorpha; family Ochotonidae; genus Ochotona; species Ochotona princeps. The sequence goes on from NC_080850.1 coordinate 1,565,060, forward strand.
GATGGGCCAGGGCTGGGTGGCCAGTGGCTGCTGAGCAGGAGGAAGGCTGCGGGTCTGGACACGGAGTGCACAGAACTCCTGAACTCCTGAAGGAGGTGGAACCCACAGAAGCCATACATGACCCATCTTCCTGGATGGGCAGGACACCTGTCCTACTGAGGGCTGGCTAGTCAAGAAAAGAGGCCTGGAGCTTCAAGGGTCTGGTTCATGGTGGATGGGGTCCTGGTGGCACGCAACAGTGAGGGGTCACAATCCAGACAATGAGACAGAGACACTGGGATCCCTCCGTCTGTCCCCCAAATCACTGTGACTAAAGGACCTCCCACCAGGCCCCACACTCCTAGGGGCATCATGCTCTGACTCGAGACGCCTTTGGGAAGGCACAGGCCACGTGTGCAAGCTCTCAGGAGCCTTACGTTTCACTCTTTCCTCCTGTGTCCAGATGTGGGTGGACTGAGAGGGTCCCAGGAGGCTGTCCAGAGGCAGATGTGACCCCATAAGGACCTGGTGGGTGGGGGACTTTCTGGACTCATGCCAGCCCCGGTGCTAGCCTGGGGGGAGCAGGTCTGCCAGGCGAGGAGGTACAGATGCTTTTTTGGGTCTATGAGCTGCAGCTTGGGGGTGGAACCCGCTCTGTCTGGCCCCAACTCAGTGGGAACCGAGGCTTGTCCAGTCGCCTGAGACATGGAAGTAGACTCAGCTGGATTTGAATATCAGACGCAGCAAAATTCCATATTGCCTGCATCATCTACAGGAGAAATCGGATATAGGAGTTTTCACCTGGGATTAAATTTGCTTCACAAAATGTGGAAATCGGGCTGGCAGTGATGTTTCAGGCAGGTGGGGGAGGGGCTGTGAGTAATACACCACTGTCCCCACCCCTCCCTGCGCAACACCTGATAGGAGCGTCCTAGACCAGTGTCCCCGCCTGCCAGGGGCCTGCTTGCCACAAACACGAAGTCTGGGGTCCGGCGGCGTGGCCTAGCGGCTAAAGTCCTCGCCTTGAACGCACCCAGGATCCCATATGAGCACCGGTTCTTATCCCGGCAGCTCCACTTCCCATCCAGCTCCCTGCTTGTGGCCTGGGAAAGCAGTTGAGGACGGCCCAATCAATGCATTCGAACCCTGCACCCATGTAGGAGACCCGGAAGAGGTTCCAGGTTCCCAGCTTCGGATCGGCGCAGCACCGGCCCGTTGCGGCTCACTTGGGGAGTGAATCATCGGATGGAAGATCTTCCTCTCTGTCTCTCCTCCTCTCTCTATATATCTGCCTTTGTAATAAAAATAAATAAATCTTTAAAAAAAAAAAACACGAAGTCTGAGCAGGGATCCCCAAAGCCAGAGCTGTCCCGCCCCGCTGGCCGTGTACCCACACTCTTCATTTGTCATTGTCCTCCTGCCAGCTCCTGCCAGCTCGCCTTGCAAATCCATCCAGCCCTTCCCACCTCTGGGCCCCTTCCCTCCTGCATGACCAGAAGAGGGGACTGCCTGCAGTCCAGCTGCAAAACCTGGGTGCCCTCATGGAGTCACCACCCAGCAGCACCATGGCCTGGTCGCCTGTGGTACTCACAAACAACCGTCTGTTGGTCGGACATGGGTGCTGTAGGCAAGCGTCTAGGTCTGCATTTCTCAGGCTGTGGTTATGGGACCAGCAGCCTCACCCCCAAGGAGGCCCCAGCAGCAAGCAGCCACTCAAGTGATCCTGACGGGGGCAGTTCAGGCTGGAAGCCTCACGACCACACACAACAGCATCACCTGCTTGCCCACCTGTCCGTCACACAGTCGGCTTCCATCCTCTGTCAGACCCCTTCCTGTGTGCCGGTGTCTCAGAGAAGGCCTGTGCCCCCAGGCCAGGTGTTATCTATCTATCAAACAGGCCTGATGGGAGGTCCAGGAATTGTCCATGGCACCCAACAATTTGTATATCGCTAGCCTGGAAGGCTGGCGGTGGAAGGCTGTCTTGCTTGCCTGGCATGCCAGCCCCTGGCACAGCAGGGGTCCTGCTTGCCTTCATCACCATCTTCATCACCTTCCTCACGTGGGCCCTGCTTCCCAGTATGAGACGCTAGGGCCTTGCTTTTTGTCCCAGTGCCTCGTGGCAACCTCTCATTTTCCCCAGGAAGCCTGGGAGCTTCTCTTTAATCCCCATGCTCAGGAGCTTCAAGGGGAAGACTCTGAACAGGATCCATTTTCGTTCACTGAGCTGGACTCTGAGAAGACCGTATCTCTTGAATTATTTCTTTAGTTACTTCCCCTTGGAATGTTCTCTCTTGTTATCTTATTTTAAGGCTCACTTATTTGAAAGGCAGAGTTAGAGACAAGGAGGGAGAGACAGAGAAGAGATAGAATCCCCGAAATGGCCACGAAACACTTCAGCCAAAGCCAGGACAGAAACTCCATAAGAGTCTCCCACAGCCGGCAGGGACCCTGGCACGGGGACCTCTTTCACTGCCCTCCCCATTGCATGAGCAGGGAGCTGGATGGGAAGCAGAGCAGCCGGGACTCGAGCCTGTACTCACATGCCACTCTCTCGTGTCTTTGCTACGGGTGAGGTAGCACAGTTCCTGGGGTGATCCTGTTTCTGGGGGTGATGTTCTTATCTCGCCCATCCCGATGTCTACATCTCTTCATCCTGTTCTACTTCCTAAGAGATTTCTGCCCCCTTTCTCTCACCACTCAATTTCTGGTAAAATGGTCATCACTGCACTCATGCTTTTAATTTGCAAGGAATTCTGGCATCAGTGTTCCTGGAGATCTTTATAGCATCCTGATCTTGTTTCATGGAGGGGATATCCACCATTATCCGTGAGCATATTACTCACCGGCATTTTAAGTTTTTGGTTTTGTTTTGTTTTGTTTTATAAAGCTTTGTCCCCTCTGAGTTGTTCCCGTTTGTTTGTCCTCTGTGTCTATGGTAGAAGTGTCCTCCAAGCCTAGATGCAAGGAACTCAATGCAGTTCCCCCACATGAGCGGTAGGAACACAGTACTGGCGCTGCCACCGGCTGCCTCCCAAGGTCCATGTTTGCAGAAAGCTGGCTCAGTTTCAATTGACTGGGATGATACTCTGCTGGCTCTGTCTTCAGACCAGAGAGGGTATACCTAAGAAGCCGTTGAACTTGACGGGATAATAAGATGCTGGACTCTATGTTTGGTATACGCTTGCAATGGGGAAATCTCAACTGAACTTGAGCTGTGGTTGTGCAACAGGGTGGAGGAGTCCACCATGGTGGGAGGGTTTGGGGAGGGGTGGGGAGAACCCAAGTATCTATGTAACTGTGTCACATAATACAATGTAATTACTGAAGTTAAATAATAAATAATTAAAAAAAAAAAACAAAAAACAAACAAAAAAAAAAAAAAAAAAAAAGAAAGCTGGCTCAGGAGCCAGAGGTAAGCAATGCATTTAGGTGTGAAATACAGGTCTTTTTGTGATTTTATTTTTAAAGATTTATTTTATTTTTATTGGAAAGTCAGATATACAGAGAGGAAGAGAGACAGAGAGGAAGATCTTCCATCCGTTGATTCATTCCCCAAGTGGTTGCAACAGCCAGTGCTGCGCGAATCAGAAGCCAGGAGCCAGAAACTTCCTCCTGGTCTCCCACATGGGTGCAGGGTCCCAAGGCTTTGGGCCGTCCTCGACTGCTTTCCCAGGCCACAAGCAGGGAGTTGGATGGGAAATGGAGCCACCGGGATTAGAGCTGGCACCCATATGTGATCCTGGTACTTGCAAGGCAAAGACTTTAGCTGCTAGGCTACTGTGCTGGGCCCATAATGGTTTTGTTGTTTGTTCATTTTTTTTTTAAGATTTAAGATTTATTTTATTTTTTGGGCCCGGCAGCGTGGCCTAGTAGCTAAAGTCCTCGCCTTGAAAGCCCCGGGATCCCATATGGGCGCTGGTTCTAATCCCGGCAGCTCCACTTCCCATCCAGCTCCCTGCTTGTGGCCTGGGAAAGCAGTGGAGGACGGCCCAAAGCTTTGGGACCCTGCACCTGCGTGGGAGACCCGGAAGAGGTTCCTGGTCCCGGCATCGGATCAGCGCACACCGGCCGTTGCGGCTCACTTGGGGAGTGAATCATCGGATGGAAGATCTTCCTCTCTGTCTCTCCTCCTCTCTGTATATCCAGCTTTCCAATAATAATAAAATCTTTTTTTAAAAAAAAGGATTTATTTTATTTTTATTGGAATGTCAGATATACAGAGAAAATGAGATACAGAAAGGAAGATCTTCTGTCTGCTGATCCAGGAACCAGAATCCTGGAGCTTCTTCCAGGTCTCCCATGAGGGTGCAGGGTCCCAAGGCTTTGGGCCATCCTCGACTGCTTTCCCAGGCCACAAGCAGGGAGCTAGATGGGAAGGAGGGCTGCTGGGATTAGAACCGGCGCCAATATGGGATCCTGGCGCTTGCAAGACAAGGACTTTAGCCACTAGGCCACCACGCTGGGCTTAAAATATAGGTCTTTTAAGGGATGTCTTAACTGCTAGGCTAACCATGTGCTTCCAAAGCCTTATTTTGTGTGCTGCCCTCATGCTGACATTAACAACTGCAACATGAGAAAGATACAAATATATCCATTCTATAGATAGGGAAACAGACCAGAAAACCAAGGACTGACCTGAGTTTGTGTGACTGTGTGTAAGAGAGTCATGGTTCACCATCCTGCTTCTCTGAGGAGGAACTGGCTGTGACTTTCTTTGGTTTGGGTCTTAGGTGGATGGTCTGGGACCTAGAAATAACCCTTGGATGGAGATCCGAGAAGAGGCCAGAGAGTGGAGCAGAGAGTGGAGAGAGGCCTAGGGAAGGGAGGCCAGTGGTCTATAGATGGTCGAGACTGAGGAGAGGCAGGAGCTAAGCAGGTGGAGACTGCGGGAGCTGGAGGCATGAAGGATGACCCCAGATGCTTCGTGGGACAGAGGAGAATCCTTGGGCTAGATGGGGCAAATGGGCTGCCGACCCAGCAGATGGGCCTGACCCTGGTTGCAATGTTGCTTGCCTCTGCAGGGCCTGGATTTGCTGTGCATGGTCCCTGCTCTTCTGGCAAGGGCTACACTCTCAGCCCTACAGCCCTGGGCCATACCAGGCCTCTGGGGGCTCAGGGCACTGGGCTTCCCTGGTCTGCTAGGTTGAGTGGGACACAAGAAACCTGATGCCTGATCTGATCAGGCAGTTCTGAGCCCCCAGAGTGAAACCATCAAAGGGGTAGCAAGGAGGCCAGCGACCAGTGCCGTCCGAGGGCCACCCGAAGGCCACCCACGGGCAGGCGCTGCAAAGGCCTTGCGGCCTGACCGGCAGCTTTGTGGCCAGCCTCCAGATCTCTGCAGGATGGAGACGACAACTCGGGCATCACGGTAGCTGCCATAGGATCACTATAAGACTGCTGAGGCTCAGCAGCTCCAGCGCGGTCCAGAGGCTGTACGTGACAGAAAATGTGCAAAGTGACTCAAGGATGCCCATGAAGACTGTGACGCTCCAAGTGGGCTGTCCCATTTGCTCTGGGAGAAAGGGAGAGGTGTGCCAGTTTTCTATTTGTGGACAGCTCCATTCTCCTTCTGTAGTCAGAACCCCCCAACACACACACACACACACACACACACACACACCCCTCAGGCAGCAGCAGTACTCCTTCCCTGGCCCCCACGGTGCTGTACCCCGCCCACCCCCGTCTCTGACATCATTTCCCAAGGTGTGTTGTAACAGATTGCTAGCCCATGTGGTCCCCAAGCTGTGAGCTACCCAAGGGCAAGAGCTGGGACATACTCACTTCAGTACTAATGCCCTACACAACATCTAGCAGAGTGGATTATTAATGCATCTTTCTTGCTTGGAAGGATGGAAGGATGGATGAAGGATGGATGGAAGGATGGAAGGATGGAAGGATGGATGGATGGATGGAAGGATGGAAGGATGGATGGATGGATGTAAGGAAGGATGGATGGATGTAAGGATGGATGAAGGATGGAAGGATGGATGAAGGATGGATGGATGTAAGGATGGATGGATGTAAGGATGGATGGATGGATGGATGGATGAAGGATGGAAGGATGGATGGATGGATGGATGGATGAAGGATGGATGGATGTAAGGATGGATGGATGTAAGGAAGGATGGATGGATGGATGGATGAAGGATGGAAGGATGGATGAAGGATGGAAGGATGGAAGGATGGAAGGATGGATGAAGGATGGATGGATGGATGGATGGATGTAAGGAAGGATGGATGGATGGATGGATGTAAGGATGGATGAAGGATGGAAGGATGGATGGATGGATGTAAGGAAGGATGGATGGATGGAAGGATGGATGAAGGATGGAAGGATGGATGAAGGATGGATGGATGTAAGGATGGATGAAGGATGGAAGGATGGATGAAGGATGGAAGGATGTAAGGACGATGGAAGGATGGATAGAACAATGCTTGGACAGTTGGATGGTTGGACTGAAATGCAGATGGGTATTTGTTTGCATGAGAAGTCACTCATTTACCCAAAATAAACACAGCCGAGTGTGACCACAGTGAGAGTTGCCTCATTTCACTATGCGCATGTCCTACAGAGCCCTCTAACAGGCTGTGAGCTTGGGAGATCAGCCTGCGCGTGCAGTCTGCTGTCGACTGGGACATCCTCTTCCATGCAAAGCTGTGTTAGCTACTTCCCTGTGGTGAGAATAAATGAATGGATGAGGGAGTGAGGGTGCGTGCATGGAAGGAAGACAGAGACACAATCAGAGAGAGGGAGAAGCAGATAGCCTAACAGAGGAGTAAGTGCAGAGAGGGGGGTCAGAACCGCCCGTGTGCACAGACAACCCAAGGTTCACGCATCCGTGGGCTCTTCCAAGGGGCCCCCATTGTGACCCGAAGGGGCTGCTGCTGCCCAGGGCCCAGCGAGCTGGGACTGTGAGGAAGAGTACCACGCTCCTTCAGTCTATTTAAATATATGGATTCTTTCTAAATAAACTTTGAATGTACTCCCAAGTGTGTTTGGAAAGAGCAGTGACGGCGTTCACCAAGGGTAAATTATGGTGCTCCATCCGGAGCTGTTTAGGGACGTTCTGAAATACATGCATTCTCCAGAGCCAGCACCGAAACGCGAGTGAGACAAGAAACATGTGCCGGGGCTGGCGCTGGCAGGCCGGCTCGCAGCAAGCACATGTGCCGTGCCGTTGATGGAGTACTCGGCAAGTGTTCCAGAAAGAGGCCTCCCTGAAACGGAGGTCAATGAGGATATTCCCCTGGCCCATAAATCTTTGCACACACACACACAAAAAAAACAGGCCTGTCTCCCACACACATGCGGCTAATTATCTGGGGTCTTGGGGCTCTCCCTGGGGAGTGGTTAAGAGCAGTTTACTGGGGCTTGAGCCACTGAAGTGGTTTCTAGCCCCAGCTAGAAAACCATGGCAGCTTGCCCTTGGTTCATAAACTGGCAGGGGGCAGGCACAGGTGCTAAGCACTAAAAATGAGAAAAGAACCTGTGATCCCCTTTCCTGCTGCTCGGTGAAGCTCGGGCCCAGACACAGCCGCCAACGGACACCTTGGCCTCACTGGGCCTCTGGGTGTGGCCATTGTGCCCATCACCCCAGTGAGCTTGGTCAGACTCTGCCTAGGCCTGGACCAGGTGCTGAGCTGAGTGAAGCATGGGCTGTGCTTTTGGGATGCATGATCTAGCAAGGACACAGATGTCTCTGTCTGACAGCAAGGAAGTGTTCTTGGGCCAAGGATGATCAGCCAGGAAGGCAGGGAGGAAACCCACATCTCCACTGGCTCTTAAAGGATGCGTAGGAGTTCTCCTGGCAAGAAGAAAGGATGTTGGAGACATGAACAGCTTAGCTCAGGGGGGCATGATATGTCTGGGCCAGGAATGAGTCAGGGAGGACGAAAACAGGCCAGAGAGGGAAGACTGGGTCAACCAAGAGGGACCGTGGCCAGGGAACTCTGTTGTAAGGACAGCAAGCAATCACATGTCCTATCAAAGGACACTGTGCTTGCGAAAGGCCGGGTTAGGCCACCTCTCAGTCAGCGAGGCAGAACAGCGACCTGGTCCCCTGTGTGTTAGGAGTTGTGGGCTGGGGGCTCCACCATGGGCCATTGGTCAGGTGATGTGGCCATCACAGACACCGAGAAGCCTCGAGGCCAGATGACATGGGGAGGGTGGGCTTGGGCCTGGGATTTAGGCCAGCCAGCCACTCTCTACCAGCACCTAGAGCAGCTCTTTCCCACCTTGTGGCAACCTGAGGTAGCGTGGCACCTGCTGAATCCCAACCTTGCCACAGTGAGGTCTGGCCAGTGACCTGGCATCTCTGGGCCCACGTTCCACCTTGGTAAAATGAGACGGCGATGGCTTCCATCTGGAACAGTGATTCCCACACGTGAGCCTGGGCACAGCTGTGCGAGCAGCAGTGTGCCACGGCGGCAGTGGCAGCAGCGGGAGCGGGAGAAGTCATCGCTGGTGCTTTACGAACACGGAGCTGGGGTCCGCGGGCTGTGTGAATGCAAGCTGCACTCCGGCTCTTGGGGCGTGCAGAACACGATGCGGTCCAGTGAAGAGTAGAGAGGTTCGAAATACTTCGCAAAAAAGGAAGTAGATAACAGGAAACGCCAGCATTGCTGTGTAACGAACAAAGCTGCCGCCCGTGATGGTGGCATCCCACATGGACACAGGTTCAAGTCCCAGCTGCCCCACTTCTCATTCAGTTCTCTGCTAATGTGTCCAGGAGAGCAGTAAAGGATGGCCTAAGTCCTTGGGCTCTTGCATCCATGAGGGAGGCCCAGATGGAGTTCCTAGCCCCTGGCTTCCGCCCGGCCCAGCCCTGAATGTTGCAGCCATTTGGAGAGTGAACTAACAGATGAAAGATCTTTGTCTTTACCTTCCTGCCTCTGTCTCTACCTTTCAAATAAATAAAGAATAAATGTAAAAAAAAAAAAGAGAGAGAGAGAGAGAGAGAGAGAGACAGGGTTGGCATTGTGGCATAACGCATTAAACTGCTGCATGCAGTGCCAACATCCCATATGGGTACTGATTCAAATCCCAGCTGCTCTGCTTCTGATCCAGCTCCCTGCTAATGTGCCTGGGAAAGAAGTAGATGGTGACCCAAGTGCTTGGGTCCCCACCACTCCCTTGGGAGACTCTGACAGAGCTCCTGGATCCTGGCCTCAGCCTGGCCCACACCTGGCTGTTGCAGCCATCTAGGGAGCAAACCAGTGGGTGGAAGGACCCCTCTGTGTCTCTCCTCTCTGTCTCTCTCTCTCTCTGTCACTCTTCCTAGAATTTAAAAATAGCTAGCAGAGGGAATTTCAAACGTTCCCAGCATTGAAAGTCAAGAACATCTGAGGTGATAGACCAATTATCCTGATCTGATCATTTGCATACATGAGTTGAACTGTCAGACTGTGCTTCCTTAAATATGTATGATGACTGTCATCTTTCTTAATTTAGAAGAAAAAAAAGTAAATGAATTACCTAGATGACTTTGATATGGATAGATGACCGGGATAAAATAAGAAAAAGTGACCGGTCTCAGGGCAAAGAGCCCACCCCACAAAAATGCTGATGGGGAGCAGGAACTGGGGTCCCCTGCCCTTTCCCAGGGGCCTCTGCACAGGCGGGCTGCAGGGAGTGCTCGTTAAAGGCAGAGCTCGTTCCTCTCACCTGAATGGCCTTTTAGGTTCTTTTAAAAAAAAAATTAAAAATAAAAAGCAAAAGCTTTTCATTCTCTGAAAGCCATAAATCCTTGCCTTCATTAAGCTGGGAGAAGTGCACCGGCCCATGTGTCAGTGATTAAGGCTCGGGGTGATTGGAGAGTTCAGGAATGTGGCGTCTTCGGGGTGTGCTGGTTCCTCGGCATCTCTCTGGAGTCTGTTTTCCCACAGGAAACAGGATCTCAGGAGATGATGGGCCCAGGAACAAGTCCACTTCCACCAGCACAGATCTGGGACTGAGTGGGTGCCAAAGCCACAGGCCCCTGCCTTGGGGAGCCCCGTCACCCACCTGTGCCACAGATATAGTGCCCACCTACGCAGCAGGTACCAGTACCTTGGAAGCCAATACCTTCCTTCACCCGGGTTAATCTGACTCAGTCTGGGCCCTTGAAGAAAGTGAGAATGTCTCTCCCACTCTGTGGAGGCCTCCCCGGCCTCGCCCCCTCCAGTCCAGGCTGCTCCAGGCCCTTGGATCTGACGGCCTGGAGCCCTGTGGGAGAGATGGGCCACACTCTCTGGGCACTATCATCCTTGCAGCCAGCAGGGCCCAGGCAGATGGGTAAAGAGGGGCACCTCCAGGCCTCAGAAACGGCCTGTTAACTGTCTTGCTCTGCTTTGTGCCACTGCAACCAACTACCTGAAATCTTTGATTTATAAAGAAGAGAGATGTTTGTCTCACCAGGTGGGAGATCGGGATATCCGAGGCGGAGGAAGGCTCACACTTGCAGGGAGCATGCTGGCTGTGCCAGCACCCCCATAATGGGACGATGCTGGGCAGCAGAGCTGAACCCCCTCCACCTGTTGCCCTGGGATGATTCTCCAATGCATAGGGGGAGAGAGACACACAGTCTAGCTCAGGGCTCCCCCAAGTCCCCTCCCTTTAAGTCCCTGCTGCAGGATACAAGACTGGGGGCTTCCCAAAAGCAGTGCTTCTACTTAGAGCTCAGTGCTCCTGCCCTGCCTCCCCAGTGACCGGAAGGATTCCTGGTGGGACACAGCCTCTGCCGTCACCTGCTCTTGTGTCTCTCTCTGGGTCCCTCTCACTGCTTGGACCTGCACCGTGGGCCATCTCCCTGACAAGGTGGAACTTGGACAGGACACTTGTCCTTGGGACGCCCATTTGCCTCTCTGTCCATGGGGTCCGTTGTAGCCGCGGTTCAGCTACACAGAGGCAGGCTAAAATGCTGAAAACAGCCAGGTCCAGGCTGGCACAGGCTCAGCATGTGTGGGTCAGGCCTCCCCTCCCCAGGCCACTGGCACCGCTCTTGCCAGAGCCCCACTCACCAAGACCCTCTGAGACACGGCTCTCGAGTCTCGTGTGGCTCAGATCTGGGTGTCTTCATCCTGTTTTAAATGCTTGATGACAGCTGCTCCTCACTGGAGGAGCAGGCACTGTGGATGGCGTCTGATGCACAGCCCTGGAGACCCAGAGCTGTTGACAGCCTTTGATTAAACATTTACTCCATGGATGTCTGAGAACCATGCCTGGCAGCTGACATTTTAAAAAAAAAATTATATATTTTTATTGGAAAGGCAGATTTACAGAGACAGAGACAAAGCAAAAGATCTTCCAAACGTCGGTCCACTCCCCAAATAGCTGCGATGGCCAGAGCTGAATTGATCTGAAACCAGGAGCCAGGAGCTTCTTCTGGGTCTCCCACGTGAGTGCAGGGGCCTAAGGACTTGGGCCGTCCTCAGTTGTTCTCCCAGACAGGGAGCTGGATGGGAAGTGGAACAGCTGGAACATGAACTGTCACTTGGAGGTGGGAGATTAGCCAGCTAAGGCAACACTCATAACCTTGGCAGCTGACGTTTTGTGTAGTTCCTGGCGTATGAAAAGAATACATAGGGGGTCGGCACCGTGGTGTAGTAGGCTGAGCCTCTGCCTGTGGTGCTGACATACATGTGGGGTGCTGGTTTGAGTCCCGGCTACTTCATTTCCATTCTAGCTCCCTGCTATAGCCTGGGAGAACAGTGACGAATGTTGGCCTCTACACCCATGTGGGAGACCCAGATGAGTTCCTGGCTCCTGGCTTCAGATCAGCCCAGTTCCAGCTATTGCTGCCGTTTGAGGAGTGAACCAGCAAATGGAAGATCTTCTCTCTCTAACTCTGCCTTCGGCTGGGCTCACGATAGTGCCAGTGTACCTCAGCCCACTAGGAGCTGGATGGTTCAGAGGTCCCAGGCATCTCTCTGGGCCTCAGTCTCTTAATCTGTGCAATGGAGACAGCCTTCCTGCTCGGATTGATGTGAGCAATGCAGTCAGGCCCTCGTACACAGGTTTCATGTTGCACATTCAAGCAACAGCAGGTGGAAAATGTTTTTTAAAAAGGTGCATATAATGGAATAACGAACCCAAGAGGACTGATAATCAGATTTGTTGTGAATTTTCTGTATATTGAATGAATGAAGATAGAAATTGAAGATTAATATGTACATTTACATGATTTCATTTTTGTAAAAGGCAAAAGTGCATTTATGTGTGTTTATATATACTTGTATATACAAAGGAAAATGTTTCAAAGGATATACTTTAACTTTTTCACAGTGATAACCTCTGGGGAATGGGATTAGAGGGAAGGGGATTTATGTGGCTGTCTGTATACTGGGTGGGATTATTGTGCTTTTATTTCTGTATTTGAATTTTTAATAAATATGTATTATTTTAAAAAAAGGTGCATCTGTATTAAACATGTACAGGCTTTTTTCCATATATAATACTTATTCTTTTATCTGCTTGAAAGGTAGAGTGACAGAGATAAATTGATACAAAGAGGAAGAGAGGAGCCAGGAACATGTCAGGGCAGGTGTCCAAGCACCTGAGCCATCATCCTCTGCCCCCCAGGATGCGTAACAAGATGCTGGCTCAGAAACAGAGCAGCCAGGACTCAAACCAGCGCTCTGAAATGGGTGCAAACCATTGCAAGCAGCAGTGTAGCTTGATGCGTCATAAAGCTGCCCTCAGACTTTCTTCTTAACATGGTTCCTCAACAACATGGTGTAACAGCTTCATGTCCTTGCTAGTTACCAAAGGGAATGTGAAATACGTAGGAGGCTGTGTGCGTGTGACCATATTCAAATACCACACCATTTCAAGGAAGGAAACTGAATGGCCATGACTCTTGGGAATCCTAGGACCAATCCCCCTCATGAATTCCAAGGGACAATGGTATGAGTAAAAGCATGGAACTGGGCTTAGCTCCAAGTATAAGACAATCGCTCAGTAAAGCATGGACCAACCACTGTTTCAGTAAGTATCATTTTGGTTGCCGTGGGTACCCAGTGAAGTCAGAGCCTTTGGAGAGAGCAGCCAAGTTCACATGTGAGGCAGACTACAGGTCCCCTGCTGGTCCAGTTCCTCCTGACACAGGTCCTGTTCACTGAGTTACCCCAGTTCCCAATGAACACAGCAGGTAGTCAGGACTGCCACCTGCCTAGACAGACCCCACTGACACGTGGACCTGATGGAGGCCATGGCTGCTGTGGTGTGTCCCCCGAAGGATCAGGTGTTGTGACTGATGGGAGGTCCAGGTCACAGGGCAAGAGACGTGGCAAGGACACACTGCCTTCACAAAGGATTAAGGTGATTCTTCAGAGACCCTGCGTTGATTCTCCAGGAAAGGTTAGGTAAAAGAACAGGCATGGCCCTCTGCAGACTCCCAGCCCCAGGTCTCAGCAGTGTCACCCCTCTGTGACACACCCCTGCCAAGGTGATGGCATCACGTGAGACTTCCTCCCAGCTGTGTCGAAGCCAGCACCCTGTTCTTGAACCTCCCAAACCTCATTTCTTCATAAAGTCATCCATCCTCCAACACTTTGTTATAGTAACCAAAAGCACATTAATTGCAGTGGGGATGCCTTGAAATTCCAGCAGCTTGTAGCATTGGTTGTTTTTTTGTTTTTTGTTTTTTTAACTGTTAGGAGAAAGAGATAAGTAGAAAAGCAGATGGCGGGTGAATAGAAGGTTGTGGGGCATGCATGCTGAAGCCACGGGAAGAGGCCTAGGTGCAGATGAGGGCAGGAGGACACACAGGGTGATCCCCAAGGGGTCACAGCTTGGCTCCTTGGGATCTGCTAGGACCTACACTTAGATGGGGGTGCAGAATTTGAGTTCTGGAGGTGTTGTTTCTCAGATAAGACAGACAGTTGAGTAAGAATCTCAAAATGAAGGGTAGACCAGGTGCCTGTTGTCAGTTTGCCACAATCCAGTTCTTTGTTAATGGGCATGGAAAAGCAGCACAAAATGGCCGCAGTGTTTGGGCCCCTGCCACCCATGTGGAAGACCATGATGGAGTTCCAGGCTCCTGGCTCCAGTCAAGCCCTGGCCATTGCAATCATTTATGGAGCAAACCAGTAGACAGAAAAAACAAATCTCTGTGTCCCTGTCTCTTCCTCTTTCTGTCACTCTACCTTGCTAATAAACAAAATGAATATATTATTTTAAGCCTCCAGTCATGACCCTTCAAGCCCAAGACCCTTGGCCAAGCAGCTTTGCTGAGCCACGCACTGCCTTCCACAGCCTTTCAAGACCCTAGGGTTCTGTAAGTGACAGCTGGGTCTCTTCCCTCGGACAAGCGGAGGAGCTGGCGCTGAGCGTGCTGGTGAGGGTCCCGCTCCCTCGCCCATCCTGAAAACAGATGTACCACAGAGAAGAAGGTGTTCTGAGTAAACAACCCAGCCTGGCTGTTCTGTGTGACTGACAAGCTCCCGTGGGTCCAGGCACCTCAGCCCCAAACAGGGAGCTGAGGAGGACATTGAGACGGGGCTGGGCTGGGAGGGCAGGAAGCCGTGGAACATGTGCAGGTGCAGCGTGTTGTGGCCAAGGTCACCAACGTGTGCTTTGTACATCCCACGCAGTATGAGGAGCTGCAGTCTGTCCTGGGCTGGGCTGGGATCTTGGACTTGTCGATTGGTTGCTTCCAGGGCAAGCTCCACACAAGAGATCTGTGCCCAGGATGGGGAAGAACCACCAGCTACATCCCGGACAGGAGTGCCCTCAACACTCTGAGCAGCATGGTTTAACTTTTTCAGTTTTGTTTAACCACCCTGACCCTTGACCCCAGCCCAGAAGGCTGGCAAGATATTCATTTGATCTCACTCCCCAGCCTGGCACGAGGTCAGGTTCTAACCTGGGTAGTTCCAAGGGGCCCTTGCCACCCAACTGGGTCTCTCCTCTCTCAGGGCATCCCTATGTCCCCCTACAACAGAATCTGACTTTGAAGGCGCTTGCTTTGCTGCCTGTCACGTGCACAAAAAGTGGGGCTGACCATCCACTTAGCAGAAGGTAGGCAGCACAGAGAGTTCTAGAAGGTCATTTACAGAGCAGGCATTTGACCTCGTGGATAAGGTGCAGGTTAGGACACCTGCATCCCATGGCAGAATGCGTGGGTTCAAGTCCCAGCTCTGACTCCAGACTCCAGCTTCCTGTTCACGCAGGTCTTGGCTAAGATCCCTGCCGTCTACATGGAACAACCATATTGAATTCTCAGCTCGCAACTTCAGCCCAGCCCCTGCCATTGTGTGCACTGGGGAGTGTACTCTCTGAAATAATTTGTTTAAAGATTTGTTGGGGGACCAACATTATGGTGTAGTGCGTTAAGCTGCCACCTGTAATGCCAGCATCCCATGTGAACACCAATTCCAGTCTCAGCTACTCCATTTCCAATGCAGCTTCCTGCTAATGTATCTAGGAAAGCACTTGAGGGTGGTCCAAATGCTTAGATCCCTGCCACCCATGTGGGAAACCTGAATGAAGCTCCTGGCTTCAACCTAGCACAGCCCAGGCTATTGCAACCACTGGGGAATAAAGCAGCATATGGAAGAAAGATCTCTCTCTCTCTCTCTCTCTGCAACTCTTCTAAATAAATAAAATAAATATTTGCTTATTTATTTGGAAGTCAAAGTTACAGAAAGAGAGAGAGAGAAATATTCCATCTGCTAGTTAACTACCAAAATGGCTTCAATGGCTGGCAGCAGGCCAGGTTAAAGCCAGGACCTGCATCCAGATCTGCCATGTGTGTGCAGGCGCCCAAGCACTTGGGCCATCTTCTGCTGCGTTTCCCAGGCACATTAGCAAGGAGCTGGATCCAAAGCGGAACAGCCATGACTCAAACGAGTCCATATGGGAGGCCAGTTAACCCACTGCACGACAACACCGGCCCCCAAATAATGGTTTTAAACGTCACAAAATAGTATCTATATCCTTTGCTTCTGCATTCATTTTTATGAAAAAAAAAATGGAGAATCCATCCGACGAAGAGGAGTGGGATTGTGTGAGCTCGGTGAGAGGCCCAAGCGAGGAGTGCTGGCCGAGGTCCCCAGCCTGAAGCGGGGAGGCCCGAGCTCTGAGCTGGAGCCCTCCCACAGCAGCGCAGACACACAGGTCTCGGGGCCGGATGAGGCAGAGCGGACAGTCAGGGAGGTGGGGACTGTTGTGCCTGGACCGTGTGCTGCAGGGAGGGAAGGGATGGCTGGGCAGCAGTGCCTGCTGCTGCACACCGAAGCACTGGAAATGCGAGTGCCACTTCCTGCTGCTACCCTATTGTCTTGTCTCAGTGAGCACTTTTCAAAACTATTTTTCTTTATTAGAATGACGGATTTATAGAAAGAGAGAGAGAGATCTTCCATCTGCTAGTTGAATCCTCAAATGGCAGTAACAACAACAACTTAGCCAATCTGAAGCCAGGAGCCAGGAGCTTCTTCTGGGTCTCCCATGCAGGTGCAGGGTCCCAAGACCTTGAACCATCCCCAACTGCTTTCCCAGGCCACACACAGGGAGCAGGAGCTCCACAAGAAGTAGGGCAGCCAGGACACAAAGCAGCGTCTGTATGGAATACTTGGCTTGCAGACAAAGGTTTAGCCAGACGAGTCATCGCACCAGCCCCTCTCTCAGGGAGTGTAAAGCAGTGCTTGTCAGGCCTTCCATAAGTCGCTACCACCCTCACTTTTCTCACAAACCAGAGATTCTCAGCTTTAGACTCCTGAGTCTCAAGCATTTCCTGGGAGTCAGCATGTGTAGTTGGGGAGGGAACAGATGATGGGGTGACAGGGTCAGTACGTGAAGGGTGTAAGTACAGCCAACAGGAAAGGGGGTGGATACAGCGGGTTCTGTGCACGACCCTGCACCCCTCTACCCACCTCAGGCTAGCTGCTCCCACAAGACCACAACAGAGTGGTGGGAGGCTGGAAACCAACAGGCTGTGCCCAAGCCCTCTTACTGCCCTTCTTAACCTGTGCACCCTTGTCTTCCCGTCCAGGGCCCCCAGGACGGCGTGGCAAACCTGGAAGAAGAGGCGACCCTGGTAAGTCCTGGGTGTGTTCAGCTGCTCAGCCTAGGCTCGGAAGTCTGCTGGGTGCTGCTCCCTGGCCCCCCAACCACTTTATGCTGTTTCTAGTAGCCACAGTGTCCAGTGTTCCCTCATCTCAATCTGCCCTTCTGCGATGAAGGGACATCTGCTGTCAGGCTCATTGATGGACCCAGCCTGCCACCCTGTAGCAGTGTCTCTCCGCAGCCTTGGCTCCTTACTCTGCCGTGGGTCACTCAGCATCACGTAATGGTTCTCCAGGCATTCCTCCCCCAGCCCAAAATTGGTCCATCCTTCCCTTGGGATGGTTTCCTTCACATACAACCTGCAGGCTCAGCTACACTCAGCACCATCTTCATCTCACCCAGAACAAACTCACTGTGCACATGCCCACCCCATCAACACCAGCCCCATGCATCACCCCAGTGAGGGCTTGCCCAAAAGACTTGTGACAAGGTCATGCCCAAACTGATTCTTGACCTCCCAATGGCACCTGACCATCCTCAGCCAGGTGGGGACCCTGGTCCTTTGTGGTTTGGTAGGTGTCCTCCTCCCTCTCTGGTCCCCATTGCCCCCCAGCCTCTTCTGTTTCCCTATAGCCTTGGATTCCTGTGTCTTCAGCTCCCCACACCACAATGCTCATGACAACCTAATGCAGAGTGTACTCACTCTGTCTGCTGTCTGCTGAAAACAGTCAGCAGCGATTATTGGACAGTGCAGCTGCCAGAAATGGTGCTAGCAACCAGAGCAGACAAGGGGAAGGCTCAAGACTTATCGTGACAATCCAGTGGATGAGATGTCCAAAAAGACTTTGATAAAGCCCCCCCCCCATCTTCGAGAATCTAGAATGCAGATGCCTGTGCAGGCCTCTGTACATTCCCAGGGAAGACCTCAGGGAACACCAGTCTCCCTCCTCCTTGGCTGTGAGATTGTGCTCAAATAGGTCATGAAGGCAGGGTTGTAATCTGATGGAGAACTGAAGCTGTGTCCCACACACAGGAAGGGGGATTTGTTGAATAAAGGCATTAAAGGAAATCTAAGCTCACCACTAAGCTAAACTAGCTGAGAATTCAGCAGTTGCATGTGGCAAAGAATGCACATTTTAAATTATTAGTCTGTGGGGTGAGTGTTTAGCACAGCAGTTAAGACACCCATATCCTACATGGAAGAGCCTGGGTGGGTTCAAGTCCCTGATGTGCTTCTAATACCAGCTTCCTAGGGTATGCACCCTAGAAGGCAGCAGGTGATGTCTGAAGTGCTTGATTCAATGCTACCCATGTGGGAGACCCGGAGCATTCAGGCACAGGGCAGCCACAGGGCAGCTGTGGGCCTGTGAGCAGGGACAGCAACCAAGGCAGGCCCTTGCCCCCCTCCCATTGCCAGGCCCCTACTAGACATACAACCCTCTTCCTCATTTGCTTTTCCAGAACACACCAAACACACACAGAGCCACTCTGGTGATTTCTGAGTCCCACTTTCTGCCAGTATGCACACACAGCATGCCCACCCAGGTGCTCTGCCCCAGCCCCCGAGTGGCAGTGGCAGTAGCTCCCAGCCTGAGAAGAGCTATCAGGCCAGACCCACTGGGTCAAAGAGGCCAACAGGAATCAACCATGCCCTCTACTTCTCAGATCCATTCTGTCTGTTTCCCTAGGCATCTGGTTACTTAATCACTCCCATGTGCTGGTGCCTGGAGTGTGTGTTTGAAAGCCAAGTACAGAAATGCAGTCCACTAAAAGCACTCGTGGGGCCAGCCATGGTGGGGCCATGGTGAGACCACCCTGCCATCAGCAGTGGGCCCCGTGGGGAGACGACTCTACAGTCACCCGTGGGCCCTGTGGGGAGTCCACCCTGCAGCAGGCCTCACTTCCTAAGCAGGAATGCACCCTTCAGCCTTGGGTGCCCAACTGGCTCCAGGCCACAGAGTCCAGATTGTGAGGGGGTGGCAGTGCAGCACAGATCTTGGCATGCATGGTGAGTGTAGAAGGCGCTGAGCAGGAAGGGTTCCTGCCTGTCTGCTCCTTGCCTGTTCAGTGCATGTGCACCAAGCGTTGGGGCTGGCTGGGAGGCAGTACTCAGGCCGCTGCTCTGCTGGTGGGCTGGGAGACATCAACACTCAACTGGATTTGAAAAAAAAAAAAAAAAGCATTTATTTGAAAGACAGAGAGAATGAGAGAGATCTTCCATCTTCAAATTCCATCTTGCAACAGCCAGGGCTTGGACAGGTTGAAGCCAGAAGCCAGGAGCTTCATCTGGGTCTCCCATGGGGTTGGCAAGGATCCAAGCACTTGGGCCTTCTGCTGCCTTCCCAGGCACCTGAGCAGAGAGGTGAACAGAAGCAGAGAGGTCAGGACTCAAGGCAGCTTTCTGACATGGCATGCTCGTATCACAGGTGGCAACTCAACCAACAACACCACAATGCCAGCCCCCAGCACTGGAGGACATATAATCACTATAGATTGTTACAAGTGCCTGGCAGGAAATAACCAGCAAGGAATGACAGAATCCAGTGACCCAGGGAGAGGGGACATCTTCATTGGCAGTGATGATGAAGCCATGCCCTATAGGCCATGGAACATTCCAGACACGCTATCCTAAGCCCCAGAGAGCTGGCACCTTAGGGAGAGATGAGGGCAGCAGACAGCAGTGACAAGGACAGCCAGCCTTTTAATTTGCTCTACTGTGTTCTTAATTTCTGATCTATCAGCCTTGATTTGCATTATTGCTGCTATTTTCTGTTGAACATATTCCTTAAATTCTTTGAACTCTTGTATGTGTTTCTCATTGTTGATCAGAAGCTTTCTAACGAGTTTTCTGAATTCTGTGTCCCCCGTTTTCTCGATGTCTTCCTCGGTGAACTCTGAGGTTGGCATAGGCTTTTGCTCCTTTGCAGGGGAGTCTTCAGTAATATTCATTGTGCCTGTGTGTCTTCTTTTGCTCTTGGTCATTGTACTTCTAGTTAGCAGAGTCTTCTCCTTGGGGCAGATTTCTAAGCTCTGTCACCCACAGGTCCACAACGTAATTTTACTTATTGCAGTTGGTACCCAGCTCTTTGCTTGCAGTCACTTGTGCCACTCCCTCCAGCGAGTTCCAGGTCTGGGTTCTTATGTTAGACTTCCACCATGGTCTCTGTAGCCCCAGGTCCTGGCTCACCACTCTCCACCTCCTGTGTCACTGCGCTGAGGCTGCAGCATTGTCTCTGCAACCTTTCTCCCACTTCTGGTTGGAGCAGGTCCCAGGATTAGGAAGATACCAGGTGTCCTATATAGCTAGGTTGTTGGTGGTGCTCATCTTGCCAGAACCTGTTGGTCATTATGTCTGAGGGCTACATGGACCCATTTTGACCCGTACGATGCCACAGTCAGTGTTATTTTCCAGTGCAACCAGTGCAACGCTCTGAACTCAGTGAGTTCTCGCGAGCTCAGCACATGCACAGTTCACTGTTGTCCCCTGCAGTCCTAAAGCTTTTGCCACAGTGTACAAAATGGCACCCGACATGCCACTACTGGAGTTCTTGATCTGTTAGCCGTCAGGTCTAAGGGCTACCCAGACCTGTCTTGGGTGGAACCTGTAGAATGTCAGATTGATGCAGTTCACTGAGTCAGAAATGAGTTCACTCCCATCTCAGCACTGCTCAGTCCTTTTCCTTGCCCTTGCCTCCTAATGCAAAATGGTGCCCAATTGAGCTCTAGGGGGCTGACTGGGCTGTGAAATCCACCCTGTTCTCACACTGCCCATCTGGGATCTGCTGCTCTGTCTCTGCTCCTGGTCAAATCAAACAGACCAGCAGGATGGACAGTTCTTTGGGTTCACCTCCCAAGCTCCCAGGGAAAACCCTTCCCACCTGGTTGCTGGTAGAGTTTCAGCTGCTGGTGGAGTTCAGATTGCCGTTAATTGAATGCCACTGGAGTATCAGTCACTGCAACACCACACCGTTGTGTCCGCTGCTTTCCTGTGTCTCTCTGTCAGTCCCTAGGTATCCCTCTGCTGTTGTTCTGTACTCTCCTGTTTTCTGGAATGTGCCCTCTCCGCTTCATCCTGATCAAATGTTTCTCCACCCATTTAAATGTGTCCTTACTCTATTCCGCCATCTTGATCCCCCCCTTCAGGTTTTAATATTTTCTTTTATATAATTGGCACATGGTAACTACATCTTTTTTTAAATTTATTTATTAATTACATTGCATTATGTGACACAATTTTATAGGTACTGGGATTCCTCCCACCCCCTCCCCAAACCCTCTCCCCATGGTGGATTCCTCCACCTTGTTGCATAACCACAATTCAGGTTCAGTTGAGATTCCTTCATTGCAAGCATATACCAAGCATAGAGTCCAGCAACTTATTGTCCAGTTAAGTTCAACGGCTTCTTAGGGATACCGTCTTTGGTCTGAAGGTAGAGCCAGCAGAGTATCATCCCGATCAATTAAAAGCTCCAACATACCATCAGCAACAATTTATAACGTTATAGAAGTGATTGACATAGTATTGAGTAACCAATATGTTAAAAATACATGCGAGTTCTTAACCACGTCTTGTATCTACTCCATTGACATTTCAATTTTAGTTTATATATAACGGGTTCTATACATCTCTGAGTTCCTTGCTCAAGTGGTTCCGGTAGTTCACCAGTCATAAGTCCCTGCCAATCTCACCATTCCAGGTACAATGAAGCTGCTGCAGAGTCCACCGATTGACATAGTCCATCATAGAGTCTCCCCCTGGTCCAGCTTTTCGCTGCCAACATATAGCTGAGGCGGTTGATTGACCTACTCCATCTTCCATCTTTTCTTGGTTAATGTTCTGCTTCCTCCATTTCGATTGAGGGGATCCCCAAAGAAACTTTGAGGTGTTCCCAGACCAGATTCCTATATGTACTAGCAAGCACAGTGCCTGCCTCAGTCCATCACCCCAATTAGCTGGTGGTTGCAACCACTGAGTTGATTCTATTCTCAGCCCCGACCTCCACCGGAACCGGTGAGTGTTGCAATCCATCCTGGCTCTGCCCATCACACACTCGGCCCTCACCCAAACCAGCGGGAGGTGTGCTGGTTGGGTGCTGCGGTCCCATCCAGCACAGGCAGCCTTGCCTTGGCATTTTGTGTTGTGTACTGCTTTTGTTGCAACCAAACCTGGCCTGACCTATACTCAGCTCCAGCGCTCGGACTTGCCAGTGGATGACGCGAACTGACTCAGCCTGGTCTGCCATCAACCCATGCCAAATGGATGCCAGTGGGACACTTTCCATAACCTCTTCTGGGCTGTTTACCTCCATGCTTATTGCGCTTATTTGTAGGGTCCGTGTCCTATCAGAGGAGCTGCTCAGGGTCCTCCATCAGACCGCTCTTGGTGTCAGGTTTCGTGCATACCAGCAGGTCCATGGACCAGCACTGCTCATTTCACCTCTTGTCCCAGCAGGAGCAGCAGCCTTTCTTAACTGGTCTTCAACCCATTCTGGTTCCTGCTGTTGGAAGTTTCAGCCCAGCCACGGCTCGTCCATACCCACATATAGCTCATATATGGCTCATTTGGGGTTGAAACCCAGCCTAGTCCGTCCAACATCTCCCTGGTCCTCCAGAGCACCAAACTGTGCTGCAGTATAACCCGGTTCGGTGCATCAAGTCCCAGTCCACACTTGTGCCAAGGGAGATTACAACTGTGTCCCGACCATAACACAGCCCCATTCCAGCTCCTGCGCCCCTTAGTGAGAAACTCCACCCAGCCAGAGCCTCCCCATAGCTCCCCATCTGGGCCTGTTCTCAGCCAGTGTTAAGCGTGCCAGTGGTTGCTCTGGGTCAGCTCAGCACATCCCATAGCTTATCGCGACTCCTGCCTTATCACCACCAGCCCTCCTAAGCCATCCAGTGGGGTCAGAATTCCCACGGGGTTTGACCCACACATCCCTGACACATTCTACCCCCAGATATGGTTCTAAAATGCCAGTCAATGTCATGGTCCTGCCTACTGTGACCACTCTGCTGATCTCTCATCATGTTAGGCAATGGGGACATCCTGCTGGACAAGCCCGGAATCTTGGCTCTTGAATGAACTGGTGTTCAGTAATCTGCATTATAAAGTGATTACAGGTTCTTCAGAGGAAGATATACTGCCATTGAGAATCTTTAAGACTGATTCACGTCCCCAAAGCACTGTGGGTTCA
Source organism: Ochotona princeps (assembly GCF_030435755.1). Taxonomy (NCBI): domain Eukaryota; kingdom Metazoa; phylum Chordata; class Mammalia; order Lagomorpha; family Ochotonidae; genus Ochotona; species Ochotona princeps. The sequence continues at coordinate 1,588,217 of NC_080850.1, forward strand.
GGATGGAGCTACCCAAGCAGCATATCAAAGAACCAAAATCCCAGAACTCCCCGGCCGGGCGGCCAGCAGGCGGAGCCTGGCGCCAAATGGCTCACTGGCCGCCCGGGAGCCGCTCACCATGTGTATGTACGTGGTAGCAGGCGTGTGTGTTCCAGGCTTGAGATGCGCCCATCCCAAGGCCCCCCAGCAGCCGGAGGTTTAACACCCTAGGCCCTGGCCCCGTACCTCCTGGCTCTGGTAACTACATCTTTATGAGTTCAGTGGGATATTTTGATGCACAGATACAAAAGGTATCATGATCTAATCAGAGTAATTAATGCAGCCCTCATCTCAAACACTTAGCAGTTCTGTAGGTTAGCAATGTTCATCTGCATAGAAAGAAACCACAGACTGTTGTAGGCTCGCCCCTGCTGTGCTGGAGCTCTGGGATGACCCTCCCGTGGAACCATAAGCCAGGATATCCACATAGGATCTCGCCCTCAGCCTCCTCTGTGAGCTTGGCCTGCTCTCAGCTGCCACCTCTCCGTCGTGTGGTCTTGCTGGACCATCGTCATCACCAAGAAATGATTGCAGCACCCAGGAAACCTCAGCTGCCACCTCTCCGTCGTGTGGTCTTGCTGGACCGTCGTCATCACCAAGAAATGATTGCAGCACCCAGGAAACCTCAGCTCCCACCTTTTTTTCCACCACCTTGCCCCTCACCCTCTCTAATGGGAAGCCCAGTGACGTCATCCCGTTCTCAGTGGGTAAAGCTACACCCCTATTAAACCTTGTCCCACATTCCCCTGAACAGTTGAACCCCAGACCACCGACCCCAGCACCACCAGGGCCTTCCTGTTGCCTACCTGTAAGGCTGTGATACCAGCCACTCCATCTACCTCCTGTTTCACTGGAAGAGTGGGGCCATCAGCAGAGACCCTCCACGGCCTCCTGCGTCCAGACACTCACCCTAGCACCTGTTCTGCCTCGCTCCTGTCCACAGCACCCCACAAAGTCACTTGGCCTGGCTTTACCAAGGCAACCCCAGGCATGACCTGAAATTCAATCCATCTACAGCAGGCTGGTTCCTAATCTTTGATAACATTCAATGGCCAGCCTGAATGACTGTTGACAGAAAAATGATCCCACCGCTGTCAGAAACACTCTTCTCTGGACCCCCAATTCCTGGAGCGGCCTCTCTGACTCTGTGCTGCCTTGGTAATGGATCTCCCCAGTGCCTTTGTACCCCTCTTTCAAACTGGCTCCAAACACGGCTGCATCTGCTGCATGGTAGCCCTCTGCCTCCCTCCTCGACCCATCACCCACCTCCCAAGCAGATGGCCATGCCCTCCCCTCCTCTCTCCACTTACTTCTCTCCTCTCCCCGACCCTAGCCTCCCCACACACCATGGGTACCCAGATGAACTCCTGACCCCTGCGACCATGCAGGCACCACTACAGCCCCCAGCCCTGCCCTGGGTGGGTCGTACCCAGACGGTGGTGGCCCTCCCTGACTCGTCACGCAATCATCATGGACTTCTCCTGATACCACCCGCAGAATTAACCCAGACTCCCACCACCTGCACTGCTGGTCACCTCTCCCCACCATTGGCTCTGGGTTTGACCCTCACCATGTCATCATCGGGCACACATCCAGGTCACGTCACTGCGTGGGCGTGGACCAGCTACGGGCAGAGGGCCTGGATGAGCTGCTGTGGGCGCTCATCTGTGGAGTCAATGTCAAGTGCGCGGTCTGGACAGTGTGTCTGGGATCCAAATTCGGTGTGTGTGAGTGGGACTCAGGGAAAGAGAATGCTAAGCATGACCTCCTGGGGGAGCCACAGTGAGGTCAGGGGGAGGGGCCTTGTGAGGGTGCTTGATGTGCAGGCAGGGCTTGATGACTCAGCAAGTCAGAGTAGGGACGCAGAAGCACGGACACAAGCACAGATGAGGTGGATTCAGGCACACTGGCATCCAAAACCAATGCCAGGTTCGTCTGGTGGCTTTTGTGTTCTTGGTGAGCTAGGAAGCAAGGACGGCAGCTGACAGTGAGGCATGACTAACTCCCAGCTCTGCACCTTGTCTAGACTCTAGGAAGCTGCAGCCTCTGGTTCTCATTCTTGGGTCTTACACATGAGTTTTTCAAGCCAAAAACCTTGGTCATCTCTCACCTACCCCCGCCGTCAATCAACCTGGGATCCCCGTCTACTCCCTGGCAAGGGTCTCCTTCCTCTCACTCCTGCATCCCTACTGCCAGCACCTCCAGGAAGACCCTCGCAGCATGCCTGGCCCCCCTCACACCACTCCTCCATGCAGAACCCTCTGGAACTCCATGCCATCCCCAGCCTGTGACGCAGGACCAGGCCTGCATCCAACTGGTCCTCCTGGCCTTCCTTTCACATCTGAGCCCTCAAGAGCCCCAAGTCCTGGTGTATCCACAGCTCTTCCATTTCTGCAGTGTCCCCCTCTCCCCTTCTAAGTCACCACTCTCCCTCTGGTCAGTCCAGCCTCCCTGGCTCAGTTCCCAGAGCTGCCTGTTCCTCCCCGTGACTACTTCCTGCAGGGGGCATCTGTGCTTGGTGCACAGTCTGCAAGCCAACGACCCTGCCTCCTGTTCTCATTGCTGGATCTCATTGCTCACCTCTCACATGCCTCCTGGCCCCCAAAATGCCTGTTGTGGGACCACCTGCTGCAGCCGCTTCCCTGTGCCAGTGTTAGCCTCCAGATGGAGTGGTTGTCCTGGGTTGGTGTGGAACGTACCTAAGGACTTGGGAGTCGGGAGATCTCCTTCCAGGGTGCATTGCCACCCTCACCCCCTCCAGTTGGTCTCAGCTTCTTTTAGGGAATTGGCGCCAGGACCCCTGAGGATACGAAAACCCGCAGATGCCCAAGTCCCTTGCATAGCACAGCACCTGAAATTGTCTCCAGATCGCTTGCAACGCTAATACTGTCACTGCCATGTGGTCCTCGCACCGTGTGCAAGGGGATCATGACCAGGGGCAGGCACAGGTTTTTGACTGAGCCTGTGGAGAGTGTGGCTGTGGGCCATTCGCTGCCCTCTGTGTTACCATGCAGAAATGGCCACTGCTCCTCTCAGGAAGATCCCTGGGAAGGTCAAGGGCAAACTGGAAGCAAGGGCTCCCAGGGAATCTTACCGTGTTCTCCCTGGCCCTCAGGTGATGCGGTGCAGGCCCCGTGTTCTGTGGCACTGACCCACTTCCAGACTCTTCCCCACACACATTAACCCCAGACAGGCCCACGGAGAACCCTCACTCCTGTCCTCCCTTGTGTAGAAGACACTCACCCCAAGCCTTGATCTTCTGGCAGGAACCCAGCGTGGGTGAGTGCCAGGCAGCCTTGCGCATGTCCAAACTGCTCCCCATGGGCACTGTCGATCCTGCCACAGCACTGCCAGGCTCTCTGAGGGCCCAGGGCCTCTGCTCGCCCTGCCACACAGCCTTCAGGCTGAGGCTGTGCTAGGACCCGGGGGCCCTCCTGGCCCTGCCATGCAGCCTTCGGGCAGAGGCTGTGCTAGGACCCGGGGGCCCTCCTGGCCCTGCCATGCAGCCTTCGGGCAGAGGCTGTGCTAGGACCCAGGTGCCCTCCTGGCCCTGCCATGCAGCCTTCAGGCTAAGGCTGTGCTAGGACCCGAGTGCTCTCCTGGCCCTGCCATGCAGCTGAGGTTGTGCTGGGATTGGACAAAGGGTCACTCTGTCTCCATGCTGACTGTGGCTTCTCTGCTTGTGTTTTGCAGGTCCACCAGTAAGTGTCCAGGATGTGCGCTCTGCTCCTGACAGATAAGACATTAGGTTCTCTCCCTGTAGCATGTCCATGCAAGTGGCTTTTGGTGAGAGAGGCAGGCCTTTTTAAAACAGAAAACCCTCACCCAAGGCAATGTCCACATCATTTTTGATTGGCAGATGGAGGCAGGTGCAGAATGCCTGACCACCTCCTGGGGCCCTGTTCCTTCCTCGGGTCCTGGAACACACAACTGCAAGTGCACACACACGCTGTCTCAGGGCACTGCAGGCTCCATCTCTGTCCCTGGGCTCTGGTATCAGGCTGGGACTGCAGGAATGATCCCACGTCCTAGAATCATTCTCTTTCTCTGTGAGAACCCATTTTGTTTGCTTCCCAGGCTGGTGAGAAGCTTGTGGCACTGTACGAAAATGCCACCGTGTTCACGAGGGGGTGAGAACCCCAGTGCCCAGAAGCAGCCCTAGACACAGGTTGTCAGGGGCCCCTTGGCTCCCCGGGGTGCAGGCGGTGTCTGCCTAGGCTTCCTCGGGGCAGCTTTTCACGCCCCAGTGAACCCACCCGAGAAGTGCTTGGTCTGCCCGCGGCCATGCCTTTCCCGTGAGCCTTTGGCTTCTGCCTGCATTAGCTGTGATGGCTTTGGGCTTCTGCAAACACGTAGCCCCACCCTGAGCCGCTGGCATGGAGGTCTTCCCAGACGTCCCCCCTCCCCCCAATGCAGGCAGAGAACTAAGGAAAGGCAAGTTGGGGGGCGGGGCGGTTATCAGTTTGCTTTATGCGTGTGTGTGGGTTTTGTTGTTTTTTTTTTTTTAAGCTAGGTTGTTAAATAGTTGATGTTTTATATGCAGAACTTCTCAACCTGTGACCTGCACAGGGCCTGAAGGGGAGAGAGAGGCCCGTGTCAGGACGGAACGGGTGCTCCCTGCCGCTCTGGGGACCTATGAGGTTTCTGTGGCATAAACGTGCCCTTCTCCAGCTCACCCATTCCAGGGACAGCTGGAGGGGCTGAGTCCCCTCACCCCTAGGCCTCTCTGCTGGCCCCACTCCACAATGTTTTAGATTCCTGGTCCAGTCACGATGGCTGTGTGACACTGCCCTCCCCATGTCTCCGTGGTGTCTGTACCCTACACCCCAACTAATGTGGAATAGGGTGACCCTCATAAGTGTGTGCTTGGGTGGCCCCCGAAGATGCTCATGGCTCGTGGTCCTCCAGACCCCCGAGAGTGAGCCGGCCCCCAGCGGCCTCTGAGCAGGGCCGAGTGAGCTCCGGATGCTGCCGAAAGCTGATGATTAACGCCGCATTAATCACCACAGGGCCAGTCGGGACGAGATGGCTACCCGGTAACTTGTCATTTATTTTTTTTATTATTCTCTTTGGTCTCTTCTGCCATCACTGTCCCTCTGAGCCTCTGCTGTCTGTGCCTCTTCCCCTCCGCTCTCGGGGCTGTGGTCTCACACAGGTAATGAGGTGTCTGCATGTCTTCCCAAATCCCCCCAGCACGACGGCTGCCTCTGCCCAGCCCAGCCTGCTGAATCACTGCCCACGGACAGGAAGCTGCTCGGCTCCATGGCAGCCTTCATGGGGTGGTCACTTCTCGGCTCTATAAAATCCCCACCTCATCAGAGGGAGTGTGTGGCCCCGCAGAGGTGGCGGTAACCTACGGTTGGAACATGCATATGTGGCTGGATTCCAACAGCATCCGTCCAGAGTTCAGGAAAGCCTGGAGAGCTTCTCCTGGAGGGTGCCTAGAAAGGACCCATCCCAGGCAACAGGGAGACCCAGCTCAGATGGCAGCTGTGCCACCTATCAGCTGGGTAACCCTGGCAAAGGTGCCCTTCCATCCCTGAGCCTCCCCTTCCAAACAGGGATTAAATGTGACAGCTCTGCACAGAGTACAGACTGCGTCACAAGGCCAGTCCTCCAGCACTTGCTACAAAGTGAGGTGCATACCCCTCGTACCCAGAGTAGGCAGGCAGGCCTCTCACTAGGCTCTGTGTGAAGGCAGGACTAGAAGGAGGTGGCCATGACCCACTTCCACCCAGGGTCCCAGCAATATCTCCAGCCCCTCCTTCTGCTCAGCGAGGAATCAGACCGGGCAGCTGGCTCCCCTGTAGCCAGCTTGAGCAGTGCAGCAGGACTGAAGCCACTCCTGGCTGTCCCTCTTCACGATGGATCAGAGCCCAGGAAACCCATCATAAGTGGGAGATGTGGTAGAAAGCGTACTGGAGGCCCCGACCCACCACATGCCCTGGAGAACGTGTTGCTGCACTCGCCACCACCACCACCACCCTGCGTCCCCAGAGAGGATAGAATGGCCGGGTGCTGGCCAAGGGAAGTCAGTCAGAACCCCAAGTACCACTTGCACCCCAAGTGTACAATGCTGCCGTGCTGCCAGGGGTGGGAAGCTCCCTTGAGCCCTCAGAGACCCGGGCACCCCCTTTCCCAGCTGGGAGCCACAGAGGGGCCATGAGCTGCTAATGGGAGTTGTTTTTCTCAGATTCTCAGCTGCCAGGACCTGGCACGGGCGGAGGTGGCCACAGCCACCGTGGCCTCAAACAGCAGCTCCACACCTGATGTGTTCAGAGCTAACAAGGCCCTGCGGTCACCTGATCTGTGCCCTCCTGGTTTTAGGTCTGTCTGCCCTTTCTGCTTCCATAGGTTCATTAATAGTGCCCCTCTGCTTAAAAAGAGAGCAGGGTTATTACCAAATATTAGAGAAGCAGAGAAAAATACAAGGAAGGGGAAAAAATCCATAATCCTCTACCTAGTTTAGTGGGTATTCTAAATCTTTCCTATGCAACTTTGTATTTATTGCTATAAAAGTGGGATTGTAGTAGACAGGCTCTTGGGTAGCATAAATACATCCTGAGACATTTCCACATCTTCTTATAGACTATAATGGCTATATCATAATTGAACATGTGTGTATGTATATATATGTGTGTGTATATATATATTTTATATATATATAAAATCTCTGAGTTAGATTTGTTTCACCCTCATGGTCAACCACCTACACACTTATTTCTGGAATTATCTCCCAGATAAGTGTCTGTTTGCATTGCTGCCCCAAAGGGCTTACACGTGTACACTGTGTCCTGATGTACACTGCCATCAAATTGTCAACATTCCACCAACAGCATATGAACACTGGCTGTTTGCCCAGACCCTGACCAACTGTGGCCACACTTTTAAATGTATGCCAATACAACAAGTTCTTGAAATATGCCTGCACAGACCTTGTCTTCCTTCAGGGTGTAGTTTCATTAGGAGGGTTTTTAAAGAGATTTGTGTGGTGCGTGGGTCTCACTTCCATCTACTGGTAAAGCTTGAAATTGAAGGCACAGAGCTTGAACAGCTTGCACATCCCAGGTAGTCCGGGGATGTGACAGGTCAGAAGGAACCACCGTCTTATGGGGGACCTCTGAGCCCAGAACACTGGCCTGCAGTGTCTGTGGGCACAGCATTCTCCATCTCTGGAGGGTATTCAGCAAGCGTTGATAAGCAGATTCTGTCATCTTGTAGACAGGAGGCTTGACATAGCTCAGGCCACCTGCGTGATGTCTGGCAGAGCAGTGGGTGATGTGGTCCAGGTTCAGTCTCTGCAGACAGACACAGCCAAGCTGCCATGAGGTAGGGACTCCTTCCTTCCTGGCGGTGGCTCCTGGGCAAGGAGCAAGGACGTGTCTGGGAGACAAGGCTGGACCTCTCCCACCCCTGGACATTTGCACAGAAAGCATCAAGCTTTCTCATCAACTCCTGCTTGCATGCGAGCCCTGCCTTTCCTTCTTTCTGTTTTGACTGTCTTGGTTCTTCACATGGAATTTCCTGAATTTCTAAGTTGTTTTACACATTCAGAAGGCAATTGCCACTTCTTTTTTTTTTTTAAGATTTATGTATTTTTATTACAAAGTCAGATATACAGAGATGAGAGACAGAGAGGAAGATCTTCCGTCCCATGATTCACTCCCCAAGTGAGCGCAACAGCCGGTGCTGTGCCGATCCGATGCCGGGAACCAGGAACCTCTTCCGGGTCTTCCACGCAGGTGCAGGGTCCCAAAACTTTGGGCCGTCCTCGACTGCTTTCCCAGGCCAGAAGCAGGGAGCTGGATGGGAAGTGGAGCTGCCGGGATTAGAACCGGCGCCCCTATGGGATCCTGGCGTGTTCAAGGCGAGGACTTTAGCTGCTAGGCCACGGCGCCGGGCCCAGTTACCACTTCCTGATGCAGTGGGTATACTGTGTTGAATGTACATCTGGGGGGGATTCTCAGCTGTGATTAGACGAGATGAACAAAAGGCCTTGGGATAGTCATTGGAACGGAGACAGAGCGGCAGACATGACCTAGCAATTCAGATACCACTTAGGGTGCCCGTGTCCCACAGCAGGGTGCCCGGGGTCGACGCCCACCTCCAACTTCCTACTGATGCAGACAGGTGACAGCTCAAGTACTTGGGTCCCTAACACCCATTATAATAACTAACTAACTAAATAAATAAATAAATCTATTTTATTGGAAAGGCAGATTTACAGAAAGATCTTCCATTCGCTGGTTCACTCCCCAGATGGCCACAGCAGCCAAAGCTGAGCTAATCCAAAACCAAGAGCCAAGAGCCTCTTCCCAATCTTCCACACAGGGGGAGGGTCCCAAGGACTTGGGCCATCTCCCATTACATTCCCAGACCACAATCAGGGATCTGGATGGGAAGTGGAACAGCTAAGACACACACCAGTGCCCAGTGGGATACTGGTGCTTGCAGGTGGAGGATTTGCCAGTTAAGCCATCATGTCAGTCCCACAGTGAATTCTCAGAACCAACTTTGAGCTTCTCCCCTCATCCCCAGGTTGTCTCAGCCTTGTTGCTCCCACAAGGCCACTGTGCTCACCCGCCTGAGCAAACCCTAAGACCTTTTCTGCTTTCATTTCTGCTTCTCCCCTATTCCTCACTCACAGATCAGTGCCGCATGCTCGTGACCAATCAGGAGAAGAGGTGGGTATTTGGTAGAGCAGTTAAAAGCACTCGGAAGCCTACATTCATACCAGAGTGTCTCAGCTCAACTCTGCACTCCGTTTCCCATCCAGTTTCCTTCTAATACACACCTTGAGCCATGGCAGGCCGTGGCTCACACTCGGGTCCCTGACAGCTATGTGGGAGGCCTGGGTGGGGTTCTAGGCTCCTGGCCCAGCCCCGTAGCAAACACTGGGCAAGTGAGCCAAGCGTGGACAGTTTCCCTCTAACTCTAACTTTTGCTCACTCTGCCCTTCAAATAAACAGAAAATTTTAAAACTTCCCATTTCATGTTTTACATAGATTTTAGTAAGGCACATCACTAGAAGTGTTCTTCCGTGTTATTGTTACTGTTGTTGGTCTCTTACTGTGCCTCGGCTATGTGTTTAGTCTGTGTCACAGGCATGACACAGAATAGAACCCAGTGTGTGTGGACTAAGTGTTACTGCAGTTAGGGCAGTGCCCCCAGGGCCCTAGAGTGGAGCCTTGAAGTTAGGAGGGCCCATACCTCTCTTTGGGGGTCCATGCCCACGTTGGGGGTTGAAAGGCTGAGGTGTAACTGGGACGAGGGGGTGGGTCCGCGCCGCCGCTCAGGCTCCCCAAGCCAGGCTTTCTCGCTCACCGTGGGCTTAACCTTGGTGTATCTCTCTCCTCCATGCACACACCAAAGCTCAGCGACACACACAGTGACACCCAGACGTCATGACTCCCTGCTGTCAACTCAGGGTTCCCTGCTGTGTGTTCTCAGAACTGGGCACACAACTTCCTGGTTCGACCACGTATGAAGGCACCACACTCCCTCGCTTGGCCAGACCAAAGCCAGGGTCCAGAACACAACCAAGGCCTCCCACCAGGGGGGTACAAGGGCAGTTACCTGGGACAACACGGCCCCCAGGAACTGCGGAGCGGCCCCAGGACCAGAAGTGGAACCCGGTGCCACATGTCATGGGAAGCAAATAGGAACAAGACAGGAAGGAACCTAGGAACTATCCACACGGCACATTTACAGACTGTGAGCACACGCCATGTGACCCCACTGCACACACACAGGCCGTGGGAACACGGAGCCAGGGAGTGGGGGGCAGTAGTTCTGTGATGCCCTGAGGAGGTCAAATCCAGAGTCGCACGGTGGGAGGTGCTGGGGGCCCAGAACTGAGCTCTCCACACGCACCTCCCTGCTCCCAGCACTGTGCAGGGGACCCATCCGTCCAAACCCCCAAGGGCTGCACACTCACTCCTGCGTGAATCGTGGACGAGTTGCAGCCAGGGCCCTGGGGACAGCACAGGCCCTGGACAGCCGTGTGGTCTGTGAGCCTGAGTCCCAACCTGGGACCAATTTTGCCATGAATGACTCAGTCGGGCTGTTTGGAATTAACTGAGTGAACAAAAGGGGCTCTGCGCACCGAGCCTACATGTGCTTCCCTATGGTCTCGTGGTTCAAAAACAGCTTTGATTGTAAAAGTGTAATTAGTTAAATGATTCATCCATAATGTCCCCAGTGCATCTGGCTTTCAGATTTCAACATCCTCCATCTCATTGCCCTGACCCCTGCAGCGCTGCCCCCGGTCCCATCCCTACCCCCAACTCCAGGCTAACAGGGATGGGATGAGAGCCAACTTCCCGAGTCCCCAGTAACAGCCCCCAGCCTGAAACCTCAGGGACCCCTGGAAAGGGCCACCATGCCACAGGCCCCAGGTCAGCAACCAAACAGCTACCCCTTAAGGCAGGCTCCTGGGCTTGGCCCAGCACCGTGTCCCCTGCTTCCCCATGAGTGGCCCCTTGTAGCGCAGTCCAGCCCCCGTCATGGGGGCTGAGCACTGACCCTGGCCTTGGGCCCCAGGTGCTGGGTAGACCCAGCAATGGCCCCAATACCTCCCCCAGGGAAAGTCGCTTAGCAGACAGGCAGAAGAGGCTGACTCTGCTCTTTGTTGGTTTGCCCGGGCTGAATGGTGCCCTGCAGGTCCACAGTGGTGCCCTGACGCATCCCCACATCCCCAGGCAGCAGAGCAGCCTCACACTACTGTGTCACAGAGCTGCACACGGGCACGGGGCCGGGCACGGGTCTTCAAAGCAGTGAGACTGGGGGAAAAGCCCAGGTGTGGGTAGGAGGCACTGCAAGAATCAGGGCGCATACAAGAGGAAAGCATGGGCTCCAGGCTCTACAGGTCCTGTCACCTGTGGTGTGTCCTTGCCTCCTCCGTCTCTGGGTAGCCTCCAAGTCCAGAATCCTGGCCCAGCCCCCCAGGCTGTGACCCCAGTGCGGGAGTCTGCCGGCCAGCCTCCCACAGCTCCAGGGCGCCCTCTGGTGCCCTGCGTTCACATTCAGCCTTCTTCACGGGTCAGTGGTCCCTGTTCCCCAGACAGAGAGAAAGAGAGAGAGACTGACAAAGAACAGCATCAACCCCAGCCTCACTGCATCCCGCGGCCAGGAGCTGCGGCCAGCCTGACCCAGCGAGGAGAGACGTGTGTGCTGGGGAAGCCACAGGGAGAGCAGAGCAGAGTGGTAGCGGCTGCTGTTGGCTCTGGAACCTCCAGCCGTGTTCGGGACTCGATAGCCTCCTGTGCTCTGTGGGGCTTCACCTCACGGAGGTGGACAGACGGGGTCTGTAGCATCACCCATCTGAATCACAAACCCCTCCTCTGGGCCCCAGAAGCGCTCAGCAAACCCATCTGTCTGTGTAGCAAGCAGTGAGCTCCCCATCACTGGAGGTGTGCAAGCCAGGAACACACACCCACATAGGAGGAGTGAAGGTCTCCCACACCAAGTGTGGGCCGTTCTAGGCAAGCTCAGGACAACACAAGCTCAGCTCAAAAGGCCCGCGGAAGGGGCCTGTGCCTTGGGCGCCTAGGAGAGCAGAGGAGAGGAGACGGGCCACGGAGCAGGGGGCCAGGGGAGTGGGGCACGCACCTAATGACTGACAGGCAGCTACTAATCCTTTGGACCACAGCTCACACCTGTCCCCTTCCTCAAAGCAGTGCTCCTGACCCCTGCCATGCTGGAAGGGGGCGCGTGGGAGGCGTTGCGGCAGACTTTGCAAGATAGTGAGGCAGAAAGCACAGAGGCCCCGGCAGGAGGCTCTGGCTCAGGTCCCAAGAGGACCTGACCTTGCCAAGCTACAGCCTCCTCATTTGTTCTTGTGGAAATGACAGTGGTGCCTGCCTCACGGGCTGTGGTCAGGGTCATGTCCAAATAAGAAAAAGGGGGGGCTGTGTCAGCTGCATTGCACATCAACTCACCTTCCTCTGGCACCCACTGTGCAGGTATGGAGGGCAGGAGGCAGGGAGGCGAGTGGAGACCAGCCCGCGAGGGAGGCCAGGTCCTGGGTGTCGCGGTGGGAGGCCAGGAGAGCTGGTTCAGAGCTGGACTGACTCAGACACACAGGGATGCCTTACCAGGGATGGCCAGCAGGGGGCATGCAGCAATGCCGCACCTTCCACGGGATGCAGGGGATCCTACCCGCTTTGCTTAAGCAGGAAAGCTGGAGTGACTGCTCGCCCACGTCCAAGGTCCGTTACCTACAACAGTCCCGCAGGTTTTCAGGGCTGCGAGGTGCCCACTCAGGACTGGACAGGGTTTTTTTTTTTTCCTTTTTCAACGTATATCTTGTTTATTATGTTTTGGATAATCTGGTTTTTACTTTATAGTCAAAAGCTTAAAAGCTCTAGTAATGAAGAACTCAATAATAAAGAAAGAGGCTACAGGCCACAGGAAGCAACAGGTGAGACGATGGTCAACGTCACTCATTAAGGCTGCAGTAGCAGAATTCCTATCCATTTGACAGCTATTTGGAACAAAGTTGGACAAAGCACTGTATCCCCAGCAGACGATGCAGACCTGTGTGTGTGTGCGCGTGTGTGTGTGCGTGTGCGTCTGTGTGAGTGCGCGTGTGTGTATGTGGCTTCCACATATATGGAGAACATGCAGACTTGCCTTTCTGTGCCTGCCTGCATTCACTCACCATGACGTCCTCCAGTGAGAATAGTTTTGCTGTACATGATAGGACTCGTTTCCTTTCGTAGCTGAAGAATACCCCGCTGCGAGGCTATGTGCACACAACCTGTGTCCAGCCGCCTTGGCTGCTGTGAGCAGAGCGGCTGTCAATGCGCCGGTTCAGGTCTCTGATGCAGTGCGCTCGTATCTCCTGGGCGTCCACCCAGTGGTGGGATTGCCGTTGTGATTTGTAAGGCACCTGCAGGCTGCTCTCCACAGTGGCTCGACTCGCTTATGCTCTCCTGTGTCCACAGCCTTGCCCACATGCGTTGCTCTCTGTCTTTGAGGTGTTAGCCATTCTGACAGGGGTGACGTGATGTTTCCCCGTGGTTGTGCTGATGGTCTGTGGCCCTGACGGCTGGGGGTACCGAGCACTTTTTTCTTTCATGCGTTCGTGTACCATTTGTATTCTTTCTGAGATCCGTCTGTTGAGGTGCGTTACCCGTTTGTTAACTGGCTTAGTTGCTTGTTGATCGTTAAGGTTCTCGAGTGGCCAATATATTCTGGATATTCACCCTGTGTCAGATCAGTAGTCGACTTTTCTCCCGTTCCGTTGGAAGTCTCTGCGCTGTCTTGTTTCCTTTGCCCTACGGAAGTTCTGACTTTGATATAGCCCCTGTTGACTGGTGCTGCTTTGTTGCCTGCATGTTGGCGATCTGATCTGCCGTCTTGAACTGTCTGCCCCGCCTTTTGCTTTACTGACCTCACAGTCTCAGATCTGAAATGTAGCTCGTGATCCCCTCGAGTTGGTTTTGTGTAGAATGAGAGGTAACGAGCTAATTCCTTTCTTCTACGCCTATATCCTGTTCTGTTGGTACTATTTACTAAAAGTGCTGTCTTTTGCCTCTGTGTCCTTGGCATTTTCATCCGACATCGACCGGCTGTGTGTAGGTGGATTCGTTTCTGTGCCCTCTATGCTGTTCCATTCATCTCTGTGCTGGCTTTCGTACCAAGCTCATGCTGTTATCACTACTGTAGCTTTACAGTATGTTTTGAAGTCAGTGTTATGATGCCTCCAGCTAGATTTTTCTTAGTTCGATTCACTTTGGCCCTTCTGGGTTTTTGTGACTCTTTATGAATTTGGGGAGGTTTTTTTTTTTAAGATTTTTTATTATTATTGGAAAGCCGGATATACAGAGAGGAGGAGAGACAGAGAGGAAGATCTTCCGTCCGATGATTCACTCCCCAAGTGAGCCGCAACGGCTGGTGCTGAGCAGATCCGAAGCCGGGAACCTGGAACCTCTTCCAGGTCTCCCACGCGGGTGCAGGGTCCCAATGCATTGGGCCGTCTTCGACTGCTTTCCCAGGCCACAAGCAGGGAGCTGGATGGGAAGTGGAGCTGCCGGGATTAGAACCGGCGCCCATATGGGATCCCGGGGCTTTCAAGGCGAGGACTTTAGCCACTAGGCCTCGCCGCCGGGCCCAATTTGAGGAGTTTTTAAAATGTATTTAATTTTATTGGAAAGGCAGCATTACACAGAGAGGAGAAACAGAGAAAGAGATCTTCCACCCACTGGTTCACTCCCCACATGGCCACAATAGCCAGAGCTGGGCCATTCTGAAGCCAGGAGCCAGGAACTTGTTCTGGGTCTCCATGGGTGCAGTGTCCCAAGGTCTTGGGCCATCTTCAACTGCTTTCCCAGGTCATAAGCAGGGAGCCAGATCAGAAGTGACATATCTGGGACATAATCAGGTGCCCATAGGAGATGCCAGCGCTGCAGGTGGAAGCTTAGCCTAACGTACCACAGCATGGGTCCAAGAAATTGGTTTTGCTAATTCTGTAAAGAATGTCGTTGGTGTTTTGATAGGAATTGCATTGAATCTGCAAGTTGCTTTAGACAATACAGAGTTTTAATGATATATTTTCTTACAACCCACAAGCAAAAAAATATCTCTTTTCCTTTTTTTTTTTTTTTTTTTTGGTATCATTATCTCATCTTCTGGCGTTTCAAGACAAGCTGAGGGGCTGGTGCTGTGGCACAGTGAGTGAAGCTGACATCCGCAGTGCCAGCATCCCTTAGGGGTGCCAATTCGAGTCCCAATCACTCCACTTCCAACCCAGCTCCCTGCTAAGGCACCTGGAAGGCAGCAGAGGTTGGTCCAAATGCTTGGGGCCCTGCACCACACGGGAGACTGGCCACTGCAACTGAGGCCATTTGAGGAGTGAACCAGCAACCGGAAGATCTCTTCCTTTCTCTTGCTACATAACACTGCATTTCAAATTAATTAATTAATTAATTAAAAACAAAAGCAGCAGCAGCTGGGGGCAGTACAGTAACGCAGCAGACTAATCCTCCGCCTTCAGTACCAGCAATCCCATACGGGCAGCAGTTCTAGTCCCCACTTCCCTTCCAGCTCCCTGCTTGTGACCTGGGAAAGCAGTCAAGAACGGCCCAAAGCCTTGGGACCCTGCACCCGCGTGGGAGACCCAGAAGAAGCTCCTGGCTCCTGGTTTTGGATCAGCTCAGCTGTTGCCAGCTGGTGTGGTCACTTGGGGAGTGAACCAGTGGGTGGAAATTCTTTCTCTCTGTCTGTCCTTCTCTCTGTAAATCTGGCTTTCCAACAAAATAAATAAATCTTTTTTAAAAAAAAAAATCTGAAAATCCAGGGTTCAAAGGGTTCTTGCCAATCCTTGATGCACCAGTGGTAACAGTAACTTTTTAAAGATTAATTTATTTTTATATAAAAATAAAGTTAACCACGCACTGGTTCACTCCCCAAATGGACACAGCAGTCAGAGCTGAGCTGATGCGAAGCCAGGAGCCAGGAGCTTCTTCTGGGTCTCCCACGCAGGTGCAGGGTCCCAAGGCTTTGGGCCATCCTCCACTGCTTTCCCAGGTCACAGGCAGGAAGCTGGAAGGCAAGTGGAGCTGCTGAAACATGAATTGATGCCCATACTGGATCCCAGAACTTACAAAGCAAGGATCTAACCACTGAGCTATCAGGCCGGGCCAGGTAGTAACTTCTCATTGCCATAACCCAACACCTGAAACAAGACTCCAGTTAGTGTGGACTCCTGGGTTGGAGGCCGTCGTTCAGGACCGGGCAGGCTCCAGTGCCCCTGCAGTCAGGCAGCAGGCAGAGGCGAAGCCTGAGCACAAGAAGGCTCACAAGGAGAGCCGGAAGCAGGTGGAGAGGCTGGTCCCACCCTTATCACATCATATGACCCCCTCTTACCCAGCTGCACGAACCACTTCCTGTTCAAACCACAGCAGTGACTTTCTCTGTCTGCAGAGGCAGGGCTGCCTCCCACCCCAACTCCTGTGGCTCCAGGGCAGGCTGCCCAGGAGACCTCAAAGCCAGACGAGGAACTGCAGATGAAGCAAGCAAATGGCCACATCAGACCAAAGACAGAACAGGGCCATGAGCAGGGCATGGTGCTGGGGTACAGAGACCCTCAGAGGCCCACAGCCTCGTCTGTTGCAAGCCCTCTCCACCACTCTGCGTCCAATGTCCTTCATGCTGGTCTCACTCACCCTGCCGGAGCAATGCCATGCAGGCGGCATCATGGTGACACCACCCCCGTTCACTCTGTCTGCATTCCGGAGTCCAGACCACACTGGGACCCACATCTGCCCCTCTGGGCTGCTGAGTCTCCCCATCCATCCACAGAGGCAGCACAGCAAGCTGACGGTGGACGCCCTGCCTGCTGCTTCTCGTACCTTCCACCAGGCCGTGTCCCTGAGCTGACGAGCCCCACCTGTCCAGGGGCGACTCAGTCAGGCACAGCCCCACTCTAGTCTCACCCTCCCACCCACTGAGAAACAAGGCCCTTCTTTTTTTAAAAAAATATGAATGTGTTTTATTTTTGATGTTGTTTATATGTGAGAAGGGTATATAGCCGTGTGGACCACTGATTGGCGGGGAGGGTGGAGGTACGGGAGAGAGTAGACGAGACAATTGCTTCCTATTTTTTTGCTTCCTGTGTCTGGGGTTAGTGAGGAGAAAAGGAAAACAAGGCCTTTCACCGCTGCCCCCCACTACCCATCAGGAGCAGTTTTTCCTGATACCGGATACATGATACTCGTGACAGTGCATGCGTAACGGCGGCAGGTGTTCGGGGAGTGCTTCAGAAGCCTGGCACTGCAGACATTGCCTCCCCAGCCACGGACACGGACATAACTGCTTCCAGCGCGCACAGGCCACGCACTGGGCAGGCCCTCTCCCCAGCACCAAAGCCAGCTGGTTCCAGTCAGAGGGCTGGAAGGCACCAGGAAGATTGTCTAGCTCACAGTTAGAAACGCAGATCCCCCAACAGAGTGAGTCAGGCACCTCACAGGGAGAGGCAGAGCCCGTAGCCCAGAGGCAACGCCCCGTGTGAGATCTCCCAACTTTGCAAGAAAAATCCAAGCTCCAAGTGTTTCTGTGGGACATTCATTTTCATTTGTCATTTTAAAGATTTCTCTATTTGAAAGAGAGAGAAAGATCATCTGTCCACTGGCTCACTCTCCAGATGATCCCAACAGCAAGAAGTAGAACTGGGCAGGGGCTGGTGGGGCAAGCTGAGACCAGGAGCCAAGAACTCCCTCTGGAGTGGGTGGCAAAGACCCACGCCTCCTCCTGCTGCCTCGCAAATGAGTTAGCAGGGAGCTGGGTCCAAAGTGCAAGAGTTGGGCCCAGCACAGATGCCTAGTGGCTAACGTTCTTGCCTTGTGCATGCCCAGGATCCTATATGGGCACTGGTTCATGTCCTGGCACCCCACTTCCCTTCCAGTTCCCTGCTTGCAGCCTAGGAAAGCAGTGGAGGACGGCCCAAAGCCTTGGGACCCTGCACCCACGTGGGAGACCCGGAAGAGGGCTCCTGACTCCTGGTTTCAGATAGGCACAGCTCCGGCCATTGCGGCCACACGGGGAGTGAATCAACGGATGGAAGATCTTCCTCTCTGTGTCTCCTCCTCTCTGTATATCTGCCTTTCCAACAAAAATAAATAAATCTTAAAAAAAAAAGAAAGTGCAATAGCCAGGACTCAAACAGGTACATCTAGAACAGGGTGTGGGCACCCCAAGCAGGGGCTTAACCTGCTATGACAGTTTCTGAATGCTACAACTAATTCAGTGGGTTTTGCTGAGTTTTTAAAACTACACGACTAAATAAAACCCGGCTCCAGGAAAAGATTCCGTCCAATCCCACCCTTCGCCACATAGATGGCAAGCATGGTGGGAGACAGCGTGGCAAGGGCAGGGAGAAGTGAGAAACGAGCCCCTCGCAGGTGCTGCGCTGGCTCCTGGACCCCCACCCGGCTGAAGCCCCCACAACTCACTGTGAGCTGGGCTGCAACCAGCGACCATGGAGGCCTCTGTACGGTGCACTCCAACAGTGAGGGCAAGTTCTGGGGGTAGTGGGGGCAAGGGGCTGCTGCTGGCCTCACCCCAAGCCCTTTCTTCCCTTCCCTTGGGCAGGGAACTCAGGGCTGGGGGCTTTCCTGAGTCCCTGGTGTGGCCCAGATGTGAGCAAACAGCCCGGTCTGAGAAACCAAAACTACAAGCCGCTGAGCCGCCCTGCCGCTGGCCAGCCTAATGCGAACTGGGAAGGTGGTTCCAGGCGCCTACACACACAGAACACAACTGCCCAGGCTGGCCCCTGCAGCCTTGTAATTTGCCCGATTGTCAACATCTGGGGCATAATGACTGGGCCTGGGGTTGAGAATCCCAGGAAGGCCCCCTCATCCAGGGCCCCAGCCCAGGAACCATCAGCCTCCATTACAGACAAATTGCAGGACAGGCAGCCCACATGGGCCACTTTGTTCATGTGGTTTGTTGAGTTCGGTAGATCTTGAGCTTATCTTGGGGTGGGGTGGACACACTCAGGGAGGGACAGACCTCATCCAGGCATGGGGCGGGTAGCTCAGCACAGGCTGTCAGGACTGACAAGCAGCAAGAGAGTCCAGGGCTATAGCTGTGAAGGTGCCTGCCCTCTGCCGCAATTTGAGTGTTTCTTGAAAGAGGGGGGAGGCGCACTGAGGACCCTGCTTAGAAGGACAGCAACCCCCAAGTTATCAGACGCAAGCAAGGGGCACTGCCCACAGCCCACTCCCAGCACAGCAAGCCCCGTCTCCCAGGCCAATGCAGCCCCTATCTGGGGGTCAACTTGCCGATGGGGACTTGGGTCTTGAGTTGGCCTTGAAGAAGAGGATGCGTGAGAGAGACCTGAGACTTGCATGCCAGCTGTCAGCATGATCTCTGCTTTATAGATGAGGACAGCCCAGTCCTTGACGGCACCAGCGCAGTACGCCAGAGGCAGTCCTGCCTGGCCAGTGTCCAGGGCATCTGGCCACCCGGCTTGCCTCTTGCACATGTGGAAGGAGCAGCTCAAAGCAGAAGCAAGGCTTGCAAACAGCTGGGAGGCAGGGAGGAGGCTGGGCAGGAGGCATTTAAAACCCTCGACAGGGTTGGGGATTCCAGGGCTTTGATCAGGCATGGCAGGAGCCTGGCTGGTGTGGAACACTACAGGCGTGGGGCCTGGACAAGAGGCCCAGGGAAGGGCCTGGAGTCCAGCCCCAGCCCTGGTCACTGCCTCAGGCCCCTCAGCTTACCGCTACAGTTACTGGAGATGCCGGGGCAGCTGGCGGTCAACACCCCATTGTTGGGACAAGACAGGGGTGCTCGGGAGGTATGACCCTCGCACATAGTGCAAGAGCAAGCAGCTGCTATGCTGCAGCTCTGCCTCTCAGACGGACACATCCTGGGCCGGTCTGCCGTGCCCTGCCGTGCCCTGCCCTTTCCTGCCCTGTCTTGTCCTGCCCTGGTACAGCCTGGCCTGGCCCCACCCTTGACTGCCCTTAGCTTCCTTCATGCCTGTAACAGGTCCTGCCCTGCCCTGCCCTGTGCAGCCTGGCATGGCCCCACCTTTATCTGCCCTTGGCTTCCCTCACTTCTGTCCCAGGCCCCGCCGCACAATGTGTTTGTCTCACCCAAGCTCCCAGAGCCAAACTTGGCCCTTCTTCAGCTCACAGGTCTGCACAGCCACACCCTTCATCCGCATCAACTAGGAGCTGAGGAGGTCCATGGACTGTCCAGAGGCAGGGGGAGAAGGCAGTGGGGGAGAGGAAACCCTCCTGGAGACCGCCCCCCCCAACAGGAGGGTGGCTCAGACAGGGCTTGCCAAAGACACCCCTGTTCACAGTGCTTCCCAGACTTCCTTTGCTGTGGAACCCCTCTTCCGGGTGAGCCTGTTGTCATCCTAGAGGAAGTGTGCCACAGGCCACCAGTTTAGGAAAGGCAGGGCATAGAGTACATATGGACAGGGCCTGACCTCCCAAGGTTCCCAGCCCACAACCCACAGCCTGTCTCCAAGGACAAGGGGCTGGGGGTGCAGAACCCTGACCCCAGGCCAGGTTGTTCCCTTCTCTGCCTGCCCCTGGGGACCCCTCCTTGGGGACTCCCCGAGACCACCCTCTTTCCAGCTGCCCTTCCGAGGGTCAGCCGGTGACATCGCTGGTGAATCTGGGGGCCCCAAAGACAGCATTCCTACCCAGGAGGCAAGCAGAGGTGAACCGAGAGCCACCTTCCAGACCACGGTTCGTGCTGCCAGCTGCGCCTGAGGATGGTGCCCAGCACACCGTTGTGTGGGTCCTGGTGCCCGCTGGACTCCTGCTCAGGGCCAGCCACACTGGGTGGTGCAGGGATGGGTCGGCTTCTGCATCGCTCACATTGCGCCCTCTGCCTGTAGGTGGAGCTCTAAGCTCCTCAGTGTTAGGCTGGAGCTCTGCCGTCCCAAATACAAGCAGGGCATCTGGTGGAAAAACCACTGCTCCCATGGCTCCTGGCGCATCAAGCAGGTCCTGGGGGCTCGAGAACCCACCAAGGGAGCAGCCAGGGTCTGCTACAGGACACTCCCACAGGCAGCTGGGGACCAAGGTCAAGGGGGCAGCCCAGTTCCTAGTGCACATCACCTGGCAGACATTCCTGCAACCAGGACCAGGGCCACAGCAAGGGGCCAGAGAGCATCTCAGCCGCAGGGTGGGCTCAGCCTGGGCCAGCTACCAATGCACAGCAAAGAGACTGCTGATAGGGCTCATAGGCCTGGGCTCGGGGGGCTTTGACTCAACATCAGCTCCACACAGGGTCACCAGCAGAAGAGTAGTTCAGTCTGAGCTGTGTTCCAGAAAGTTCTAGAAAGCTCTCCAGGGCTGTGTATGGGAGAGGCTCCATGTCTTCTTAGTCCAGGGAAGGGCCATGGGCTGATGTCTGGGTGGTCTGGCTGCAGGGTTCGCTGTGTCCTTCCTCCCCACACATTAAAAAGAAAGACCCGTATTTAGCCGTATCTTAGTCTCTTAATTTGGGCTTCCATTGGGGTTTTTGTAATCCATCCAGTTTGCTCTGTGTTTGAGCTCAGCTCAGTGGGACCCACAGAGCCACCCACCCTGGAGCTGGTAGCCAGAGGACAGAGGATAGAGTGGCAGGAGGCTGCCCCCACAGAGCTGCAGCGACAAGACATTGCCAGCCCCCAGAAGCCACCCAGTACAGGCCTGGGCCCCAAGCGTGTATGAGCGCCAGAGGCCCAGGCTCAGAGCAGGATCCATGGACTCCAGGGACGCAGGCCCCAGAGATCTAGGGGCCCAAGAGAGGTTGAGGCAGGGCAGGGCCTGAGAGAGTGGGCTGCCAAAGGCAGAAGTGGGCCTGTGAGCTCAGGCTCCTGCTTAAAGCCTGGTGCAGCCCCAGCCGTCAGAGCCACTTGGTGAGTAAACCAATGGATGCAAAATTTCTCTCTGTGTGTCTCTCTAACTCCGTCTCTCCAATAAATAAATCTGCTAGATTTTGCACCATTTTGGATTTCTGATTTTCAGGTTAGAGGTGCCCCCCCCTCAACACTCCAAAACCTGGGGAGGGTTTAGGCTAGCTGGTAAGAGGTTCCCAGGCCACATCGGAGCAGGCAGCTGCGGCTACTGGGGGTCAGCTGGCACAGCCCAAGGGGCCGGGTCCCTGCCACCCAGGCAAAAGACCCGGACTGAACTCCTGGCTCCCAGCTTTGGCCTGGATAAGCCCCAGTCACTGTGGGAATTTAGGGAGTGTTAGATGTGACAGAGTATATGTACAACAGGGTCACAGGGACAGGTGGGCTCACTGGGAAGGAGAGAAGCCTGGATAGCATCGTGGAAGAAGAGGTTACCAAGCTGTCAGTGGATGAGGGTGGGCGTGGTGTGCCTGGTAGGCTGGCCAGGTTTGCTTGGTTTCAGCAAGCAAGCAGTCGGTTCTCATGGCTGGCAGACAGCAGGTAGTTGGGATTCCTCCATGCGCCCATGGGTAAAGAGGGCTCAGCGAGGCTCTGCTGGGTGGGCAAATGACGGGTGCACAGGCGGGGTGGCCCTGCAGTGGCCGCTGACCCTCCACAGACACCAGAGGCTCCGGGAGCCTAGGTGTCCGGTGCTTAGCTCCATGCCTGCACTAGGTGGCTTTCCTCAGCCTCTGCCCACCAAGGCCACGGCCACAGGAAGCCCTCCAGCCCCAATGGACAGTAATGCTCATGCATGAGCTGGCCTAAGCGGGGAGAAGAGAAGTTGGGGTGGGAGGAGCCCTCTACCCTTGCTCTCCCTGTCTCACCTCTGCTTTGCTCTCTGCTGCTGGCTCTTTCCCAAGCCACACCATGGTCCAGGCTGCTCCAGGCTCCCCCATGAGCTGCCTGCCAAGGCCCCAGGGGTGAGATGGGTGGTGGTTAGAGAAGGCTGGGGGCGCTGTTATTGGGCAAGGGGGTGCTGGACAGTGGACCTCACACAGGTGCCCTCTCTCCCCTGCCCCCCTTCCCCAGCCCACACTGCAGGGCGCAGCACACACAAAGGGAGCGTGGTTCCCTGCGTAGCCTTCACTCTTCTCTCTCTCTTCCTCCTGTTCCAGGGACCACTGGGTCTGGACGGCAAGCCTGTAAGTAACAAAGGGCAGTTCTAGGTGAGCCTGGGGAGCCGGGGGGATCAGCCATTGGGGAACCCCACCTGGCACAGAGAGGTGTGGTGGTCGTCAGACCGTGGAGGTCCCTGCACCTGAGTCCCTGCACACCCTCACCCCACTTGCGAGATGCCCAGGAAGGCACCAGCACAGATCCACAAGTAATTGGGTGTGGCTGGAGGGTGGCAAGCTGGCACCTGGGCTGGAAGGGGCTGACTCCCTGAGATAGAGGGTGTTCTTGCTCATTGATGGCCTTGTTGATTTCTTGTGGTCATCCGGACACGATGGGTGTTGGGCAACAAGCCCCTGTGCCGTGGGACGGTGACTTGACTAATACATGTGCCCTTCCCTCTGAGACAACCTCAGGGGACCCCAAGTCCCCCTTGCCCACGCACTGAGCACCAGGCTGTGGAGCACGGCTGCCCTCCCACATGCCCCCTGCCCTCTGAGCCGTGCCACACCCAGCCTTGCGCTCCTCACTCACTCACGCCTCTGCTTTCCCCCCTTCCTTCTCAGGGACTTCCAGGCCCCAAAGGGGAAAAGGTGAGTGGGGGATGATAGAGGATGCCAGAACCTAGCACCAGGTGCTAACGTGAGGGCTCCGTTTCCCCATCTGTCAAGTGGGGTTCCTAGTGCTGCACCTGCTAAGTCAGCTACCAGGCTCCTGCCAGAGTTCTGCAGGCACCAACACACACCGAGATCTGAGGCAAGGTATACCGAGAAAAACGGTTCATCCAGTAGTGAGTCATGACAAGGAGGTGCTAGAAGAACATGGGGACCACAACAGTGGCCCAGCACCCCTCGTTACAGACCCTCATGAGAAAGGCCACACTGGTATCAGGCTCTGAAACTCAGGGCAGCCTCTGGAGGGCCCTCAAGTGTCTTACAAGACGCAAAGAGACCTATGTGCCCCACGGTGGGGTCAAGGGAGAGGGGACCAGAATAGCCACTGAGTGGCAGGACCAACTGCAGGCTCCCAGGATGTGGCTGGGCCACCCCCATTTCCACCCCGGAATTTGGAAAGGGGGACATGAGAACCACAGGAGGGGACTCTGTGATGGAACCACTTAGGTCAGCTGCAGGCCACCATCAGCCGAGGGAGCTGTAGGACATCGCAGGGCTTCGTCTGCATTTCAGCTGCACCACCGACTATGCGGCCTCGGGCTAGCCAGGGTCCCCATCCATATATCAAAGCCAATCTCAGAGCCCAGGAAAGATGGCAGGAATTCACAGCCAAGACACCCTCCATTGATGACGAGGCCACAGCTGCCTGCTGGTTCCGGTTTTCACACAAATAATTTGAGCCAGGGGCTTTGTGCAGGACAAACGGGCATCCTGGTGTCTGGCAACATGCAGGAGCCACAGCTTCAGATAGGATTTGAAACAAGGTCATTATCATCATCACCCCTCACTGTTAGAAGGTTCAGGAGCGCAGGGGTTCAGGGAGGAGCTGTCTGTGCACAGGCACCGTCCCACTGGGCTGGCCATGGACAAGGGACCCTCCATTTCAGGCCCAGATCTGTGGGAGATGTGACCTTGGATGGTGGGTCA
Organism: Ochotona princeps; assembly: GCF_030435755.1. Lineage (NCBI taxonomy): Eukaryota > Metazoa > Chordata > Mammalia > Lagomorpha > Ochotonidae > Ochotona > Ochotona princeps. The sequence continues at coordinate 1,612,379 of NC_080850.1, forward strand.
CTTGGTGTCTCTGTTTCTCAGAAATGAAACTGAAGTGCAGCTTGCCTGTTATTTGTGCTAGTGTGAGGTCGGGCCATGTATGGAAGGCGCTGGGTGCAGAGGTGAAAGGCAGCGGGCAGCTCAGGACTTACCTCCTCTGTGTGTTTTGTTCCCAGGGAGTGCCAGGAGACTTCGGCCCTCGGGTAAGGACTGGGCATTGTCCCCCTGCCAACCCATGGCATGTGTTCCATGCAAGTCTGAGAAATACATCCCCCGGGACTTGTGGATCCCGGCTAGCAGGTGGCCAAGGCAGGGGCTCTGGGGTCACACAGCAGCTGTGGGGAGCACCCATCTCACAGCGGTTGCGAGCAGGAGCTGGGAGTAGGCTGAGTGCCCGGGGGCAGAGGTGGGGGGCAGGGCCACGCAGAGCTAGGCAGACTTCCGGGTCTGCTGAGAAAGGTCCTCCTGGGTCAGCCTGCTGTCAGGGCATGGAGGCAGGGTGTATGGGAGCTGCTCTCCCCCTGGGATACCTGCTTCTGCAGAGGCTAGAATCCTCCAGTGTGTGGGTTCCCTGGAATCTGCAATAGTTGCTCAGAGCCCCCGGCTGGCAGGGACTCTCATGTGCTTGCAAGCCAAGACTCCAGAGCCAGAAACCCCAGCGGCAAGGCCCTCCTGTGCTCAGCCCACATGTGACTCCCCGCGTTGGCTGGGACTTCTCTCAGCAGAGCTGCTTCCACGAGCAGGGCAAGGAGCAGGAAGTAGGACTGCGGGGCATGCGCATGGCCAGCCTGCGGTCGGAGGAGGGGCAAAGGAGACCCCAGCTCCTGACGGGGAGAGGGCAGCAAGGTCAGGAAGAAGTTTAAGGCCATCTTCAAAGTCAGCCACCTTTCCAGGGTGGGCTCAGTGGCTTCAGAATTATTCTTGGGGTTTTAAGTCACCCACATGCCCCACTAACCACTCCATTGTCTACTGACCAGATGGTTTTCCCGTGGCTCAGTCCAGGCTTTGTACGTGGCGACCAGCGCATGTACAATCTCCGTGTCCTCAAGGTAGATGGGACAAGCGTGCAGCCCAAGCCTGCTGGTGTGCCGTGTGCCATGCTCGCTGTCCCCACCCCTGCATCACCAGGGTCAGACCTCAGCCACCCAGGCCCTGGAGGGGTGGGGGTGGACACCTCCCCTGGTCTCTGCTCCCGTGCAAGCTGCTTCATCTGCCTGGAGAAGAGCCCCGAGCTGGTGCTCCCCAACTGCAGCCCCAGAGCTGTGAGAGGAGCGCTGAGGGTGAGGAGGGGCCCTGAGTGTGCCTGGGCCAGCACGGAGGGAAGCAGGCACGGCTACCCTCTCAGCAGCACAGCGAGGGACCATGCCATGCTGTCCCCTACCTTTTCTTCCACCAGGACCCTGGCCGTGCCAGCCCCATCAGGAGATCCAAGGGGCGGACATGCAGCATTTGTAATTGGGAAAACAGGAAGGTTTGCCAGAGATACAAGTAATTTTACAGCAGGAGGGAGCCTGTGGCCACCAGAGGAGGCTCAGCCTCACCAAATCCCATACCCCTCCCCCCAACCTCCACAGCTGGAAAATGGGACAGTAACAGCCCCAGCCAGCTTGTCAGAGGCCCGGGTAAGAGCCTCTCCAGGGAATCCTCGTACACACAGTGCTGGGTCCACAGCGTTTAGTCACAAGTAGGTGGACAGCTGCTGGCATTGTGACCAGGCATGCCTCCTTCCTGAGCCCTGTGCTTGTGCTGGGTGGGTCCCTCTAGGGCAGCCAGGAGGGGCCCGTCACATGGTGCCCTGCCCTTCTCCCAGGCGGGGCCCCTGAGGTCTGACCTGGCACTAACACCGCTCCAAGGCTTGGGGATTTGGCGTTGTACAGGAGAGGCTGTGACCCCGCCCTCCCATTTTATAGATCTGTTGGGAGATGGTTGTAGTCTCCCCTGACGTTTCCCTAAGCAACGCCCCGGGGAACCTTTATCCAGTGGTGATGGTGTGCCTCACTGTGGCACAGTCCCACACCGGGAGACCAGCCTGACTCGGTGTCTGGTACCCTGGTTCCCCGCACTCTCTTGTGACTGTTCTGTGCAGTAGTGTGTACACCAGGGTGAGCACCTCTCAGAGCCCCCTGAGGAAGGCTGTGATGGCACACCTGGCACCTGCTGAGCCCAGCGCCCAGGCGATCACCACCCTGGTCTCTGTCTCTAACTTTGCCACTCAGGGTTGTGTGACATTGTGTGCCTGGGTGTGACCTCTTGGGGTGCCTGCCCGCCCTTGCATGTGTCCATGTCTTGTGCTGTGTTCCTTGCTGGGGAGTGATTGGAGGCAGGGTTGCACCCATCCCTGCTAACCATTCACCTTTGGGTGGTTTCCAGTTGGAGGTGCTGACTAATGCGGCAGCAGTGAGCACGCAGGTGCAGGCTACTGTAGGAACCCATTTTCACCTCGGCATTGGGTGCCTGGGGTGTCCCTCCCTGGAAGGGAGCAGGAGCTGAACAGCTGGGGAGGTCTCCCAGGGGACACCCAGGCTCCCTTCAGCGCCAGGGCGTGCCATCTGTCACACCAACACTGCTCCAGGGCCCTATCAGCTCTCGAGGCTGCCCACAGTGAACAGGGACTCAGCAGCCACAGAACCCTGCCTTCCAAGAGCTGCCCATGTCAGTGAGGGCTCCCTGGAGGCTGGGAGTCTTTCCCTTAACCTCAGGGTCATGCCAGCCCCTTCTCTTTCAGGGGGACCAAGGACAAGCTGGAGCTACTGGGCCTCCAGGCCCCCCTGGACCTCCTGGGGCCCGGGGCCCTCCTGGCGACACTGGGAGAGACGGCCCCCAGGGAGCACAAGGTCCAGCGGTAAGAAAAGGCGTGGCACTGGACAGCTCCCCCCCAAGACCAGCTGCTGTGCTCACCCGAACCCTGACCCCAGAGCCAGTCCCCAACCTCAGCCCCAAGTCACATCCTGTCCCTGACACCAGACCCAAACCCAACCCTAACGTTAACACTAACCCTAGCGAGACCCTTGCCCCAATCAAACCCGAAATCGAACATAACCAGGTCCCTAAGCCCATTCGAACCTTGGTCCTGAGTTCACATTGCAAATCCAGGCTTAACAGACCCTAACCGTGATCCCTGCAGGCGTGGCCCCTCATTCAAAACCCAACCTTAACCCCAAGTACACCCTCAGACTCCAACCCCGAGTTAGGTTACAATCTCTGTCCCAATCCTGACCCTGAGACTCCTCGGTGGGCTCTTCCTTTGCAGCTGATGAGTGGCCCCTGTTCCTCTGCCTGCTTTCCCCTCCCCTCCACCATGCTAACTATCTGGCCTCAGTCATCCTAACCCAAACCCGGCAGCCAGGCCCCCGTCCCCAGTCCTGGCCCAAGCCACAGTGTGGGACATCCCCCACGCTCAGTACACTGCCTCCAGGGCCCCTCTTGGGGCAGGTGGGGGCCTGGCCCCTCCTGGCCATTGGTGGGTATGTAGCTCTCCAAGCTTCAGCTGTCTGACCTGCACAGCAGGGGCTGGGGAGGGGGCAGGAGCTCGTGTCCACGGACCCTTGCATCCTCATCACTGCCTTCTGTGCCCCATCAGGGTCCCAAAGGAGAGCCTGGCCAGAACGGTGACACGGTCAGTATCCAGGGCACCTCCCACACACACCCTGGGACCTGGCTGCCAGGGGGGAATGGCTGGGTTGCGGCTCCCACCCGGAGGAATGCCAGTAGCCACACACCCCCAGAGCCAGGAACCTGCAGCCCACTGGGCAACTCCACAGCCACTAGAGCTGGACATCCAGCAGCTCCTCTAGGCTTGGAGTTAACCTTCAGAGCCAAACTGACAAGGCCGACAGGCCCAATGCCAAGTTCAGCACTTTTTCTTCTCTTGTTCCAGGGCCCCAAGGGACCTCCAGGGCCTAAGGTGAGTGCCCCTCATTCCCTACCCCTTCCCCAGGCCTGGGCAGTAGAGTCAGGCTCAGATGCCACAAGCTAGTGGCAACGTCTCCTTGGCTCCTTCCCTCCTGGAGCAGCCCCAGGGCCTTCCCACAGGAGCTGGAGGCGGGGGAGGGGGATGAAGGAGAGCCTGGGCAAGGAGCTGCACCCAGAGGTGCTCCTGGGAGCAAGGCTTTCGGTGCACTCGCTCCTCACCCCTGGCCCGCTCCTACCACCTCCCACCTCCCTGCTTGCAAGACCCGTGACCTGCGCAGGGTCGTAACTCAGGAGGGAAATCCCAGCTGCCTGGCCTACACCCACAGGCACCTTCTGAGGGGCTCCAGAACCTTTGGATCATGGCAGCCGGGATTCCCCTTGTCCATGAGGAGCAAAAGGCCTCTCTTGCACCCCAGGGTGATCCCAGCACTCCTGGGAGCAAGATCAGGAAGTGCCCGCCTGGTAGAGTCCTGAGGGCAGGGACAGGGTGCCCTGCTGTGGGATACAGGGAAGGTGCGCTTCTCCTCCCCAGACCCCAGGCCTCACGATGGGTGGCTGCCCTGTCCTAACGCAACAGTGAAGCCAGAATCTCATGCCTTCTGGCACTCACTCACTCGTCCCCATCCTCAAGCACTGGGAATATGTGCCCACTTCCGGGCCTGGTGCTGTGGCTCTCAAAGTGTGGCCCTAAGGCCAGCAGCAACAACATCACAGGCGCTTATGAGAAACACAGATTCCAGGGCCCACCCAGGACTCTGAAAGCAGGGCTTAAGAAACCCTGACAGGCACTGACATGCGCTCAGGCTTAGCAACTGCTCACCAAACTGGTGCTAAATCATCCCCACCCTACCACCCGGCTAGACCCCTCCCTCTGCCCCATGCCGTGCCCAACAACACTGCAGGTCCGCTCACCACCACCCCGCCTCGGGGCCCCTGCTGCAGCAAGCCTCTGCCTGGCCCTCTCCATCACGTGTCTTCCTGTAGATGTTTTCCGAATGAATGAGTGCACTCGCATGTACCTGTCTGTTCATTCTTGCTGAGGCTTGCCCAAAGCTGGCATTAAGCTGATAGGAGCAAGGGACAGAGGCCACTCTGACCCCGCTGTGTCCAGTACTGACAGGGACCCAGGGTGCTGGGGAGTGCTAAAGCAGAAGGACCACAAACACTTGGAGGCCTCCTGGTGTGTCTGCAACTCACCCGTTCTCTTCTCAGGGGGATGACGGGACACCAAGCCAACCTGGGCTCCCTGGACCCCCAGGGCCTAAGGTAGGTATGGGTACCTCTGTGAGAGACCCCTCAACCTCCTTTCTGGGCCTGGTGAAGCCCCTCACCATGGCAGGGTCTGGTGTCTGGTGCAGTAGGAAGGCGCGGGGCCCATTCACTAACAGCCCTGGCATATCATCCGTTGTCCCATAGGGTGACCCCACTCTCTGCCCCGTGCCCTAGCCAGGAACTGAATATCATCTTACCCCTTGTCCTCACCCCCTGCTCCTGGCGACAGCTGCCAGACCCCTGCAGCCTTCCCCCCAATGTCTACCCAAACTCAAGACCAAACCTGGAAGGTGAGCACTGGCCGTAGGTCCCACTGGGCTGGGAGAAGCCTGGAATCCCCAGCCACCTCCGTCGGTGGGCTCAGCTGTGCTGGGCAGCAGGCCTTCTCAGCAGGCCCACAGCCCCAGCCTGCCCCGCTGCTCACAGCAGATGTTCCCGTTACAGGGCGAGCCAGGGAGCGTGGGACCCCGAGGAGAAAGCGGTGTGGACGGTTCCCCGGGACCAAAGGTGACGTTGGAGCATGCCGCTCCAGCACTAGCGAGGCATGGTTAGCCCATCTCCCCGGCAAGAGGGGAGACATCATTTCCCTGTGAATTTGCCCCTTGGGTGGGCCTGGGCCCAGGCTCTTCCTCGACGCACAGTTGGAAGTTGGCAAAGGGCGGGAGGTGGTACGAGTGGGTGGGTGACCAGGCTTGGGCTCAGGCCCACTCTCTGGCTAACTGCCCTGGCCCTCCATCCCAGGCCCTGTCACTAGCCAGTTGGTCCTGGAGGACTGTCCTCAGCTTTCCACCCTGGGCCCCTCTGGGAATGGAGGGGTACTGGTGGTGAACATGTAACCCTCACTGCACCCATGTGTCTCCACAGGGGGAGCCCGGCCACGGAGGCGCAGCCGGAGCCACAGGGCCCCGGGTAAGCAGCTCTTCCGGCCACCCCCATGGGCCCCAGGGAGACAAAGTGCCAGGAGCTGCAGAAGTCCCCACAAAGTCCCAAGGGACCTAGGGAGCTACAGGAAGTAGGAGTCTTCTTGAAGGAGTATTTCTTTTACATTCCTAATATGTGCTTGTGACAAAATGATCCGCTACTACTGTATAAAAACCAGAGTTCTCTCCCTCCCCAGGGATGTATACACCCTTCTAGACTTTTCTTTGTGTATTCAAGCGTGGGTCAGGTGTCAGGACTGTACCCGTGGCGGGCGACCTTGACCCTTTTCCCAGCCCCCCAGCCCAGCTTGTGTTGTCACAGGAACACAGCTGCCCCTGCCAGGCCCAGGGTTTTGTGAGCAGCCCCTGTCACTGTAACTTCAGGTAGACACTGGGGAAATGCACCTTGACCATGCAGGTCCCTGGGCGTTGGACTGTGTTCTGGTCATGGCTGTTGTGTGGATCCCGGATATGAGTAGCAGCAGCCACGGCCCGGGCCGGGAGCTCCGTGTTCATGACCTTCCCTGGTCTCCCAGTCAAAGCAGCCTGGCGGGGACTTGCAGGGAGGGATAGCAGCAGCGCACATGCCTGCAGGCACGGACACCTACAGACGTGGGCACAGGTGTGTGCCTGTGTCCAGCAGGGAGTGGGGACGAGGACATGCGGCGTGGAGGTCAGCAGGGGAAGCACAGCTGCCTCTCAGAGGAGGGAAGCAGCCCGCCCCTCCCCTCATGGGCTGGCACCCTATCAGCCACAGCCCTCCCTGTACCTCACCCTTCCTTCTGCCTCAGGGTCCGCCAGGCCTCAAGGGCGAGCAGGGAGACACAGTGGTGATTGACTACGATGGCCGCATCCTGGATTCCCTGAAGGTATCGTAAGCCAGGACAGGGGGCGGGAGGCACCCTCAGCAACCCTCTCCCGGAGGAGTCCCCACCACTTCTTGTGTTCATCCTGTGCCTCTGCGCACAAAGGGCCAGAAGGCTTAACACGATAGTAAGTGCACAACACGCCCGATGGGGACGTCAGTGCTGGGACCCGCACGGTGCCGACAGAGCTGCGGTGAACTGGCTCATGTGCTCCTGAGCTCCCTGGAGGCCAAGACAAAAAGGGAGCTCCCAGCAGGGCGGGAAGCTGGGCATTTCCTGGCATTTAGGCCCACGAATGCCCCTGGGAACCCTTCCCTTAGGGAGTAGTGACTGCCCCTGGAGGACTTGTGTGGCCTCTAAAGCCTGTCTAGTGACTGGCACACCTGGGACCCACCAGCCAAGGAGGTGCCAGCTGCTCACAGGTCCCTGGGGGGTTAAGGGACACATGTCAGTATCCAGACCAGCCTTGGCACCTGAGCTTCAACTACAGTTGTCTCCCGCAGGCCTCGGGGAAGTACAAGCTGGTGGTAACTATGGCCTGCCCCCGGCTGCATGGTGTGGCGTGGCATGGCATGGAGTGGCGTGGAGTGGAGTGGGTGGCCCTGAGGGTGGGCACACATGGAGGAGGGTGGTTCAGGCCGGCAGGGGAGGCAGGGGATGCATCTTAGATGCCAGCTTGGGATGACAGCTCAGTGTGACGGGCAGGCAGTTCCTGAGCAAAAGGAGAGATATGGATCACAGTGAAAGAGGAACAGCACAGGCCAGTGGGCAGGGAGCTCCCCAGGGAGAGTGGCACAGGCCCAGGGTGGCAGGGAGCTCGCCAGAGAGGGCGGCACGTGCCCATGCCTGGAGGAGGCTGAGCAGCACAGGAAAAAAGCCACCTGGAAGGCCAGGCTGGGTGCACTCGTGGGAAGGGCATGAGCTTGGGGGATGTGGGGAGATAGGTGAGCTGGCCGACCTCAGCTGTAGCTGTGAGAGCAGAGCAGGCAGGCAGCAGACAACAAAGCCAGAGGGCAGACAGGTCAGGCAGGTGTGGCAGCTGGCCATGGCTGGAGAGGCAGCTATTGGCTGGCCTTGAGCGTCTGCAAGGATTTAAGCTTCAGGAGACAACAGGGAGCCGCAGCAGGATCTTGAGCAAACATGTTGGGAAGGAATGTGTATTTGAGGAAGACCTGTTCCAAGGGGAGGGGTCTCTGGGCTCTCCAGCTGGGGCACAAAGCCAGGTGCCCCTCCAGAGGAGCCAAAACCTCCCCTCTGTCAGGTGATGGGGACCCTGAAAGCAATGTGCAGTGTGATCCAACCCAGTTGAGTGGGATGTGGTGCTGGGGACACGCAACCCTGCTACAGCCGAGTTCCACAGGGCTTGGCCCCAGGGGACAAGTACTAAGCGCTAACAGCCAATTTGTGCACACAGGGGCCTCCAGGGCCACAGGGGCCTCCAGGACCCCCAGGGATTCCCGGAGCCAAGGTCAGTTGCAGACTCCTGTTTCCAGGGCTTCCCTACCCTTGCACCTCCTCCAGGGGACCCTCAGCTTTCCTCTTGCAGTCCTAGCCTTACTTCTGGGGATTCCGAGAAAGGGGTCTCCGTTCCTAAACCAAGCTGAGCACCTTCCTCCCAGGCCCCAGCTACTCCCTGGGAGGTCCCCTCCATGCATTTAAGCTGTGACATCAGAGCAGCCCCACCCACGCCCAGAGCCAATCCTGCGGTTGCACCTGCTCATTTACGCATGCCTGCTTGTCTCAGGGTAAAGTCAGGCGAGGCTCGGGCCTGCCACCATTGCTCCTGGGCTGTGATGCCTAGGGCAAGTTCATGAGTACCCTGAACTTCAGCTTCCACTTCTGTAACATCTGGGGCTTACAGAACACAGCCACAGGCCACATCTCCCCAGGAAGGGGCACAGAAATGAAGGAGCAGAGGCTCTGGGAAGCCAGCTGCAAAGCAGGGGGCGTTGCAGCCAGGGAAGCAGGGAAAGCCATCCCTCGGGCCATCAGACACAGAAAGGGCACAAGCACTGTGATCCTATGTTCCTTTCCAGGGTGAACTTGGCCTGCCTGGAGCTCCCGGAGTCGACGGAGAGAAGGTCTGTGGGCTTTCCAGCTCGTGGGCAATGTGTGGTGTCAGACAGCCTGGGTGTGTGCCCGGGTGCCTGTGTGTTTGTGCGTGAATCTGTGTGTGAACCTGCGTGTGCCTGTGTATACCTGTGTGTGCCTGGGTGTGTATGCATGGGTTTGTGTGTGAGCCTGTATGTGCCCATGCATGACCATCACTCTTGGCATCTCCGGGTGTCTTGTCACTGCTGGTCCCCAGGATGGCATCATTGGCTGAGTGAGAGAAGGCAGCACTTGGAAGGGTATTTGGGGACTGAGATGTGAGCAAAGGGGTATCTCCATGAGTGCCCCTGAAGGGCTGTGCCTGGCCCCCCACCCCCAGCCCCTGCACCCCGCATACAGTGCCTGTGCCAGGCACACACACAGGCACACACCCTCCTCATCTCCTTGCATTCAGCCAAAACTTCCAGCTGCCTTGTCTGGAGGTAGGGATCCCCAAGGAGTAGCAGGGGTCTGGCCTGGGGCCCCTCAAGGGTAGGGGAAGGGAGAAGGCCTGCTGAGTCCTACTGAGCCCTTATTTTTGTGGCTTTCAGGGTCCCAAAGGACCGAAAGGAGACCCAGGAGAGCCTGGGCCAACTGGACCCAAAGGAGAAGCAGGAGACATGGGTTTGTCCGGTCTTCCGGTACGTGCCTGGGCGGGACCCCGACCAGCTTACCTGCTGTTCTAGGGGTCCCCAGGTGAACATGTGCCCACATAGGGCAGCTGCTGGGGGACATGTGGAGAGAGCAGGCCTGCGCGAGGGAGGGCAAGGTGTGCCCATGCTGGGCCCTGCGGTCCCACACCCACCGCAGCCGTGACCGTCACTGCCATCCCCTTCCTGTCACCCACGCCCCAGGGCTCACCATGACAAGGTGGGGAGTAGGCCGAGGGCAGCGGTCACATTGTGCTCACATCCAGCTACCTCCTCTTCCATCTCTGCCCAACTCTGGAGCCCTGGATGGACAGCTCGGCCTCTCTGCACCTCAGCTTCCTCACCTTCACACCACAAGGCTGGCAGTGCACTCCCTAAACACTACTCTGCCCACTACACCAGGCCCGCACTGACCTGGGGAACGCTTGGCGAGCTTACCCTGCCAGCGGACATCCAGGGGCGGTGGGTGGCCCAGCCCTGTGAGGGGCACCTTAGGTGACCAGTGGAAGGGATTGACAGGCCACTGCATCCTGCAGGGTGCTGACGGCCTCAAGGGAGAGAAGGGAGAGTCAGCTTCTGACAGCCTCCAAGAGAGCCTGGTAAGGGGGTGCTGAGGGCGCCCTGACCCCATGGGTACCCCGAGTATTGAGACAAGCCACTGGCCTGACCCAACCCAGGGCGGAGGAGTGAGGAGCCCCAGGATGTGACTCCCCACTGAGCCCACCCAAGAACTCCCTGGCTGAGCTCCTGCCATGATTGTGCCTTCCTGGGAGAAATGGGAGCCCCCCCCCGACCCAGAATGAGAGTGGTGAGCTGGGTGCCAGCCGGGGTGGGGGTGGCAGACAGTGTGTGACTGACCTGTCTCTGGCCCTCCTAGACCCAGATCATAGCAGAACCAGGGCCACCCGGCCCCCCGGGCCCTCCAGGCCCCATGGTAAGAGTGCTTGGCTTCCAGCAGCCTGGTGACCAGGGGGTGGAGGAGGGAGGGCAGGAGATTCCTTCAGGAAAGCAACAAAGGAGGGTAGAGCCACACTGGGCCAACAGGGTCAGTGAGGGCCTGAGGCCCCGCGGGCACACCCTGGCCCCCAGTGAGGGCCTCACACCCTGGCCCCCCAGTGAGGGTCTCACACCCTGGCCCCCCAATGAGGGCCTCACACCCTGGCCCCCAGTGAGGGCCTTACACCCTGGCCCTGGCCCTGGCCCCCAGTGAGGGCCTCACACCCTGGCCCTGGCCCCGGCCCCCAGTGAGGGCCTCACACCCTGGCCCCTCAGTGAGGGCCTGAGGTCCCGTAGGCACAACCTGGCCCCCCAGTGAGGGCCTCACACCCTGGCCCTGGCCCCCAGTGAGGGCCTGAGGTCTTGCGGGCACACCCTGGCCCTGGCCCCAAGCCCAGCAAGGCTGCCTGCCTGACTTGCCTTCTGTTTTTCCTCCAGGGTCTTCAGGGAGTCCAGGGTCCCAAGGTGAGCGGGCAGAAGCCACCTTGGTGGCTGCAGACACAACTAAACAGCTTCAGGCAGCCTTCCCGGGGGTACAAGGGAGGGCCCACACTGGTCTACCACGGCTGAGCTTTGCACATCCATTAGTGCGTGCCCCACCCCCATACCGGGCCTCTTTTCTTGAACTTTGTCCCTCTGCCCAAGGTCCCCAGTCCTTCTTTCCTCTTCCTCTGGCCGCCTAGCCCAGCCCTGTGCCGCCCACTCTCCTTCCCTCCCACTGTACCTCCCCCTTCCTTCCTCCAGGCCGCGGCACGAAGCTGGCTGTGGCACATAATGTGTGTTCTCAGCTCTTAAAACAGCTGGTGTGACTCGTCCTCGTCCCCGGCTCCCTGTCACTCCTCGCAGCCCATGTCCCCTGAATTGGGGAGGAAAGGGCATAGCTCTTGGGACTATCTCGGGAGGTCCGTGTGGAGTTCTGGGCCTGATGGGATCAAGCCCGCGGTCCTATGCTCAGGTGCCGCTTCTGGTTCTGTCCAAGGCTGTCCCTGAGCCAGTTTAGAAGAAGCAGCAGGAGCTGGGAGGCATCCTATCCCAGGTTGGGGCCTGGAGACCTGACAGCTGTCCAGCTCTGCCCCTTCGCAGCCTTCGCAGCATGGGGCTGGGCTCCTGGGCTGTCTGTGCAGTGGATGTGGCCACAGTCCCCTCCCACGGTGGCTGCAGGGCTTGCTGGGTTGCAGGTGCATACTCACAGCTCCTCCATGACTCTCACCCCTGAGGGCACGGAGCAAGGCCAGCCGCAGCTGGAGTGTGCCCCTCCGCTGGGCTCAGTCGGACTGGCTCTGGGGCTGCAGGCTTCCAGGCCAGCTCTCTGTCTGATCCTCCCCCACTTTGTTTCCAGGGCTTGGACGGAGCAAAGGGAGAGAAGGGTGCACTGGGTGAGAGAGGTCCCAGCGGGCTGCCTGTGAGTGTCACCAGCCTTGCTTGGCCCTAGAGGTGGTCCCTCCAGTTCTTTCATTGCATTCTGACCTATTCTTTTTCCACCCAGGGGCCAGCTGGCCCACCAGGCCTCATTGGACTGCCAGGAACCAAAGGAGAGAAGGTAAACCTGGGTACACTCCAACACCACTCCCTGTGACCACATGTCCCGGGTGTCACTCAGCCCTGCGGCCCCACTGGGCCTGGGAACAGACTCCGTGGATGCCCTCTGTTCAGGCCTGCAGGGTGGGTGTGTCTCCTGGTCTCCGTGTCCATGGCCAGCCCACGGATCCAGCTTCCTAGCAGCTGTGCTACCAGCCCCGTCCACCATCCCCTCCGTCTCACGCCCTCTGTGTCTCTCCTCAGGGCAGGCCCGGCGAGCCAGGACTAGATGTAAGTGCCTCATTCATGGTTCACTGAGAGTGTATCTCCTGCCTTGGTATGTTCATACAGCAGCCTGAGCTGGCTGCCTCCAGGGTGGTCCCGTTCCCAGGCCTGGCTGCTGCCCTAGTCCTCAGTGCCAACCTGAGTGCAAAGCCAGGAGGAGGCACTTTATGGATGAGGCTGCATGGGCAGAGGGTGGCGGGAATGAAGGAAGGAGTCCTGGGTGGATGGCAGTGCATAGATGACTGATACATACATGAACGGGTGGTCAGATGGATGGTGGATGGATAGACGGTGGAAGGATGGGCGGATAATACGGTGTAGCACAGAATGGACAGATGGGCAATGGATGGATAGTGGATGGATGATTCGTTATAGCAGGGAGGAACCCTGGTAAGAGACAATAGCACTTCAGCCCTCAGTGCTGTGGGAAGGCGAGAAAGCCAGTGATTAAAACCCAGTGTTCACTGAATCAGGTCTCTTTTGGTAGCATAGATGGAAAGCATTTGAGCCAGTTGAAACCAGCTTAAAATTACCTACGCCTGAACTATCTGGCAGTTGAGCACACAGACCCAGAGCACACCTACGTCCACGCGACTCAATCCTTTGTGCTTTCCTGTGTCTGCTCTGTATGTGTTCACTGCATTTCTGAGCTCCTTAGAGGGGTGAGGCCTGACCAGCAGCCCACAGGAATTCAGTATTGGTCTCCCTCCTCTGTCCCAGAGTGCATCTCACCAGCCTGACTCGGGTTCATGCTGACCCTGCACTTGGCCTTAGGAATGCAGTGTCCTGATTGGCCAGGGCTGATTGTGTCAGCTCTAGGGCTCTGGGTGAAACCATGGGGTGGAGAAGGGGAAAGAATGAGGGGCAACAGTGGGAGACTCAAGAGAGAGAATCCACCTTGGGGAACAGCTGGAGGAAAAGGAGAAAGAAGCCATCAGGGTTCCTGGCTTCAGGGGCCACTGGTAAAAAGAGCCAGGCAGGAGATAACGCAGAGCCTAGCTCAGGCTCCAGACCCAGGGCGGCAGCTGAAGACTCCATGCCACATGAACATGTCATGTGGCTCACACGCATGCCCACCTGGTTCCCTGGACAGCCCCAGATCCCTTTTGTCCACCGGATTTAACTGAAGTTGGGACCCTGCCCAGAGGGTTCCCCTCCTTCTTGATCAAAGAGCCCTTTTGCCCAGCTGTCCCTGCCATCACAGCAACACGCCCACCACCTGTCCCACTACTCAGGGGGCGGGGACACAGCAAGTCCAGCATCCAGCCTACAGCCCTGTCCTTATTAGTGCAAGCTTAGTTGTGTTGGCTCAGTGGGTGGACAGACAAGCTGATGGACAGGTGGGCGTACAAGGAATTGAACTGAGAAGTGAGTAATTGGCTGAGCAGTTAAGATACTCATGTCCCTTCTCAGTGTACCTGGGTTCAGGTCCCAGCTGGAGCTGCTGACTCCAGTTTCCTGCTAGTGCAGCCCCTGGGAGGCAGTGGTGCTGGTTCAAGTGCTAGGGTCCCTGTCACCTTCACTGAACACCTGGTGTGACTGCATTCCCAGCCCCTGCCCAGCAGGCGCTTGGCAAGGAACACGCTGTCTGCCACTTAAGTAGCATAGTAAGTTAGTCTGAGAGTAGAAAGCGGAAGTCATAAACACCTATGGTTTTGCTTTTCTGGGTCTCCATGCCCAGCCAAGCCAGGGCCACCGCCGTGAGAGTGACGGGAGAGAAAGTGCCGGGGCCTCTTCAGGCAGGAGTGACAGGAAAGCCCGCTGGCTAAAGGCCTGCCTGAGGCTTTCCCCAACAGTGTCTCTGCCCTGGAGGAAGCAGGGTTGGTGCTCTGGTGCCAGCATCTCGGTGTGTCAGCCTGGGTCCTACAACTGGGGCCCAGCCAGCCTGTCCTGAACACACACGGAGGGAGAAGGGGCAGAAACTCCCCCAAACTTTGGACTCCCAGTGAACCCTGAATCCCTTGCCAGGGCTTTCCTGGACCCCGCGGAGAAAAAGGTGATCGGAGTGAGCGTGGAGAGAAGGTGAGGCGGGAGGGGGAGCGAGGAGGCCAAAGCAGGGGAGGGAGGGAGGCCAGGGGAGTGCTGGTTGTGGGGGGAGGCTGAGGGTGAAGCTGTGGGCGTCATGGCTGCTGGCCTGGAGCTTCTGTCTGCATCTGGCCCACACAGCCATTCTACCTTCTCCCTTCCTGTGCAGGGGGAGCGAGGAATCCCCGGCCGGAAAGGAGTGAAGGGTCAGAAGGGTGAGCCAGGACCACCGGGCCTGGACCAGCCGTGTCCCGTGGTACGTGTCAGAGGACAGCAGAACTCCGCATGCTGGTCTATGGCTGCCAGCCACTGTCAGCCTGGCAGCTTTCCTGTCCATAGAGCTCAGGTGCAAGCCCAAGAGGCCACACCAGCCCCAGCCAGGTCACCCACACCAGACCCTGCCAGGGCGCCCACTGCCAACCAGGGTGCCCATGCCAGCCCCCTGTCAAAGTGTCCACGCCAGACCCCTGCTAGGATGCTCATGCCAGACTGCCAGGGTGCCCATGTGGCTGCTGTTCAGGTCCCTTCCCCTCCTCCATGAGCGTGGCTTTCTGGAAATAGATGCCCTGCCCAGAGTTGAGCCATGTCAAAGTCATGACTTCCTTTTTTTTTTTTTTTTTTTTTTTTAAGATTTATTTACTTTTATGGGAAAGGCCGATTTACAGAGGGAAGGAGAGACAGAGAGGAAGATCTTCCAAAAGCTTGTTTACGCCCAAGTTGGCCAGAACCAGGAGCCAGGAACTTCTTCCAGGTCTCCCACACGGGTGCAGGATCCCAAGGCTTTGGGCCGTCCTCCAATGCTTTCCCAGGCCACAAGCAGGGAGCTGGACGAGAAGTGGAACAGCCAAGTCACGGAATTTCATTCATATGGGGTGCTGGAACTGGCAGGTGGATGATTAACCTGTTGAGCCACAGTGCCAGCCCAAGTCATAGCTTCTTAGTTCCTGGGCAGTCGAGAGGGCTCCCACCTGGCCATCCTGGGAGTAAAGTAGACAGGAACCAGGCTAGAAGTGACACTTGCTTTGGCCAGGGTGAATGACATCAGAGTGCCCAGGGAGGGGGACCAGGCTCTGGGGAGGGAAGCCAGATGGCTACAGGCAATCTGCTATGGAGGCAGAATCCAGGTTAGCAAAGGTCCAGCCCCCAACTTCCAGGCTTGGAACCAGACAGGGCTGCGGTCAGTGGATGAGAGGGAGTGCCCTGCCCTTCTGTCCTCTCCTTCCCAAAGGTATCTGACCCGGGACATCCCTCATCCCCACACTCTCACTGTGTGCCCTGAGCCCAAACCTCCACACCCAGCTGTCCTCCTCCTCCCCTTTCCTCTCTCCTGGGATTCCTCCTGAGGGCCCCCCCACCTGCCTTCCATGCCCCCCAGGCTTGGCCCAGCCCCTGTTCCCAGACAGCAGGGAGGGTTTCCACATCAGGCTCCCTTAGGGGAGCTCTGAGAAAGACAGAAAAACAGCACCAGTGCCCACATGCCCATGCCCAGTCCTGCAGCCCTCTGCCCCTCAGCCCCATATCTTCACAGTGGGTTTGGGGGAGTGCCTGAGAAACAGGGGTGAGCACACATGCCCCCCTCCACACACACACACACACGCACAGGGTCACGAGCAGCCAGGGGTCCCTGCAAGCCAGCATGCCTTTGTCTTCAAAACAGGAGCATCCTCGCTGCGGAGGCAAGCGTGGGGTGCCAGGCCCAAGGGCCCCAGCGCGGGGCAATGGGCCCTGCCCTGCGGTAGGCAGCCTGGCCTGCTGTGTGCCCAGCGTGCCCTGCTGCCTGTCTATGTCACACCTCTGCCCCTCGTCTGTGCCTCCCCATCCATCCTGCCCTTCCCTCCCAAGCTCTGGGCCGTGTCTTTTGCATGTTCCTGGGGGTCCCGGGGAGTGCTCGGTGTGTCTGAGGTCTGCGCATGCGTTCTTCTGGGGACAGGATAAAGTGCTTGCAGTCCCCGTGTGCCCCCAGGGGCTGCCCGTTTTGTCCCCACGATCTCACCACCCTCCGGGCCCCCCTGCTTGCCTCCCACAGTTCGGTGAGCATTGTTGGAACCTCCAGACAGCCCCAGCACTGTGCCCAGCGTCTACCCTGGCAACCTGGGCCTGCCCTGCCTCAGCTCAGATCCAGACCCCAGAGCCAGGGTTAGGGTCGTGGTAGGGGGTTCTGCTGGGTTGTCCATGAAGCACTCTTAGAGATACTTCCGCTCAAGGCCTGAGTGCTCTACTGGGTGCCCAGGGTGAGGGACCAGAGCTAATGGCACAGCCACCAGATGGGAAGCCACACAGCCCCTCTACAGGGCCAGGACGGGCCCTCCTGACCAGCTGGCATCTGGCCGAGACTTCATGGTGGCCCCTGGTTTGTGAGCACCACACTGGTGTCCTGGCTCGGTGCAGCAGCAACACACTGAGGACCGCGACAGTGTGGAGCCACTGTGTGCCCCTGAATCTGATGCGCACATGGATAGCGAGGTGTCCAGCAGGCTCCCAGGAGCACCTGGGTGGCCCTTCCCATATGTGGGGAGTGCGGGAGGGTGGATGTGAGGGTGTTGGGTGCTGACTTCATGTCCAGCTCAGTCACAGCAACCTTCTTCCTTTCCAGGGTCCCGATGGGCTGCCTGTGCCTGGCTGCTGGCATAAGGTACCTGCCGGGAAATGTCCCCTTGGGTGGCTTAGAGGTATGGGGAGATAGGGTCAGCGCCCGGGGCATCTATGGCTCCCAGCACAGTGCCCCATCACCACCCTGGCTTGTGACTCCCCTTGCATGGCCCAGGCTGGGGCAGTGAACCGAAGGGACTGCACCTGCTCTGTTGGTGTCCTGGGCCTCAGTCAGTGTCCAGCACAGCCAGTGCCAAGCCACCAGATGTCCCTGGGACTTTGTCCAAACTGTCCCACTGAGTGGGGCCTGACAGGACAGGGCTGGGGTCCAGGCAGGATTGCAACCCTTAATCACCTGTAGTCTTTCCCTCCTTTTCCAGTGATGCCCAGATCCAGTCCAGTTCACAGCTTGTACAGATCTGTGTGGACATTTTGAATTTCTGTAAAAACGAAACAGTAATATATTGCTCTTTCATGGGATGCACCACCTGTGGCCTTGTAACGTTCGCAAGCGTCCAAACCAGCCCAGAACCAACAACCAGAGGGGACCAGTGAGCCTGGTGCAAGGACTGGGCACACACAGGACACGGCTTCCCCACAAGGAGACTAAGGTGGAAGTGCCTGGCTCGGCTGAGGCTGGAAAAACACCGGACTAATTAGCAGAGAGCCTCACCACCTTCCAGGACCACGGCCACGCAACGGCCCTCAAGTCATAGGCAGCACCCGAAGCCCCAGCACTCAGACGCCCTGCCCTGGCCCCTGTACCTCTAGCCCCACGGAGAAAATGCCCCATGTTCTTGTTCCCACCTAGCCCAGCTGGGCTCAGGAAGCTAGCTTGCCACAGGGACAGATTGTCTGGCCTGACACAGCAGTCAGGCTCCAGGACCACTGTGCTGCAGAGCCAACAGCTGAAGCCATGCTGATCCCCTGGCACGATGGACGGAGGGTCCCAGGTTGGGCCTGGCTGCTGCTCCCTGCCACATCACCCAGAGCTGGGGCTGACAGCTGGGACTGTGGGGTCCGAGGGGAAGGCCTTCCGGTCAGAGTTGGTCCCGAGCGTCCTGCCCAGCGCTCTGGTCTGCTAGACAGAAACTGTCGTCAAGTGATACAGAGGAAGCAAGCTTCAGGGCCACCTCCCAGCTGGCCGGAGCAGGGGCCTGCAACTGCCCCTGGCAGGCGTCCCAGCAGCCAGCTCCTCCCTTTCTGTGTCAACAGATAACGCTGCGTTGTAATAAACCACCACTGTGTGACTGGCTGTGCCTGTCCTTGCAGCCTGCCCCAGGCACCGTGGGCTGGGCTACTAGTCTGGCCCTTGCTGGGCAGGAATAGGAAAGAAGATACTCCCAGAGCCAGAGAAAACAGGGGACGATTAGTGTGCGGAGTTCAGAAGGCACAGACTCGAGGCCTGGTCCTGCCACTCCAGCCAAGTCCTCTGGCCCTCGGTAGCTTCTGTCACCATGTCCCCATATGCCCCTCTGTTGTGGGGACCGGGGCGTGCTACTTAACCAGTCACCCCAAAACCTGCTGCCATACAACGATGAACATGGCTAGTTCTCGCTCACAGCCTTGGGGCCACAGGCTCAGTGGGGTGCTTCTCATTCAAGCTCTTCCATCTGGGAACCAATACTGGCTGTTGTTTGGGACCTCAGGTGGCCAGAGAACCTGCCTGGGGCCCCTGCCCAGGACCTGGCTTCCTTACAGCATGAACTCCAGCGGCCAGTGGGCTAAGCCTCTGACTGCATATAGGACTCATCCTGACGTGAGGGAGGCAGCCTGATCCTGGCTCCCCGATTTCCATCTTCATTGAAGGAGAACATTCTGGGGGCCTAGATCTGGGTGTGGTTGTTCAGAAATGCCACGTGCTGCTGCCTCACCTGTAAAGTGGGAGGGCCGCACTTAGGCTCACACTGATTGGCTGAGGTCTGCTGTGGGGATAGTGACAAACTGGAGACCAGGAAGGCATCCAGGAGCACCTGATCCAGGAACAGCAAGGTCACGGTCCCGCAAAGCACCCCCACACCTCTCATCCCAGCTGGTCTTGCGGCAGGGACAAAACCCAGCCCATTCCAGCGGCACTGACAGCCTCCCTCCAGGATTGAGGCCAGAGGATGAGTAATACATACACACACACACACACACACAGCAGACCCAGACATGTGGCATTCTTGCCAAACACAAGAGGCCTAGCCACACTGGCTCATGAGGGAAGAATACAAGGGTACCTGGGCCCGGCGCAACAGCGTAGTGGTTAAAGAATACAAGGGTACAACAGGAAGCTCACAAAAGACAGAATTACGAGCGCAAGTTTATTTTGATACAAAAAGACGTGTTTCCATTCTATCTCCAAAATGCATATGATGAAATGGGTACTTGGGTTTCAAGATCTTTTTGCATCAGAATAAACCTATACTTCTTCAAGATTTATTTATTCTTATTCGGAAGGCAGATTTACAGGGAGAAGAAGAGACAGAGAAAGATCTTTCATCTGCCTGTTCACCCGCCAAACGGTCACAACAGCCAGAGCTGAGCTGATTCGAAGCCAGGAGCCAGGAGCTTCCTCCAGGTCTTCTATGCAGGCATAAGGTTTCAGGGCTTTGGGCTAATCTCTGCTGATTTCCAAGGCCATAAGCAGAGAGCTAACTTGAAAGTAGAGCAGCCAGGACATGAACTGACACCCATATGGGTTCCAGCACTGCAGGTGGAGGATTAGCCAGTTGAGCCACTGTGCCAGCCCCTAGACTTACACCTTTTATTATTTTATAATATGCAAATTTTTTGGTTTTGATGAGTTTACATTGCTGATCAGGGTGGGAAGGATCGCGGGTTAGGGAAAAGTGAACATGATCATTTTTTTCCAAATTTTCTATTTCTTCTTCCTGTTTCTGGGCAGGGGCAGGGGCGGAAAGGTAAAGGGAAAAGCCACACTCAGCCTCCCAATCACCCCAAGTCCCCAGGGGTGGGGAAGGGCCACCCGATGTCATCCCAGGGTCCTAATGTACACACATCAAGGGATCTGCTCAGGTGGCTGCAGTAGTTCTGAAATGCTGTTGATCTCGCCAAGCCAAGCATGAGGAAACCCTTCCCATGTCCATTGACTGACATAGTCAACCTTACAGTCTCCATTCGCCCAGATTCTTTGCTGTCACGCTTTGGCTGGGGTAGCTGTCCAATTCGCTCTGTTTTCCTTCCTCTACTATGGTACCAGATGTCCTCTGCAGGCCCGAATGGGCTACCATATCCTCTCTGTGCACCAGGGCCTGCAGTCTACTGCTACATTTTTTTCTACTGAGGAGGACCAGTCCTCCAAGGTGGGCGCAAAAACCCAGGCTAAATGACCCTGGCCCTCCAGACCCCATGCCTCAGGCTCACAGACCCAGCACCCACTGCGCAGGTGGACCCAAGGATCCAGGCCCTGTCAGAAGCCCCACCCCCCAGGGATTATGGGCCTGGCACCAACCACACAGCAGACCCAAAGAACTTACACTTTTTTTTTTAATTTATTTATTTGTATCACAAAGTCAGATATATAGAGAGGAGAGACAGAGAGAAAAATATTCCATCCGATGATTCACTCCCCAAGTAGCCACAACAGCTGGAGCTACACCAATCTGAAACCAGGAACCAGGAACTTCTTCCAGGTCTCCCACATGGGTGCAGGGTCCCAAGGCTTTGGGCCATCCTCGACTGCTTTCCCAGGCCACAAGCAGGGAGCTGGATGGGAAGCAGGGCCACCAGGATTCGAACGGCGCCCATATGGGATCCCGGCGCATTCAAGGCAAGGACTTTAGTCACTAGGCCACCACACCAGGTCCAAACTTTTACCTTTTTAAATTTTTTGCTTTATTTAGTTGAGAAATTTACACATTATAAAATAATAAAAGGAGTAAGTTTAGGGGCTGGCACAGTGGCTCAACTGGCTAATCTTCCACCTGCAGTGCTGGAACCCATATGGGTGTCAGTTCATGTCCTGGCTGCTCTACTTCCAAGTTAGCTCTCTGCTTATGGCCTTGGAAATCAGCAGAGGATAGCCCAAAGCCCTGAAAGAGACCAAGATGGACACACAGAGCTGCCACCCGCTGGTTCACTCCCCAGATGGCCACAATGGCCAAGGTTGGACTACATTCGAGCCAGGGAGCCAGGAGTTCACTCTCTGTCATAATTAGGGGACAGGGTCCATTGCTGCCTCCCAGGGTCTGCATCAGCAGGAAGCTGCAGATAGGAGTCACAGCTGGGAACTGAACCAGGTACTCCCCTGTGTCGCCGTCCCGCAGCGATGGACTTGGTGCACGGATCCGATAATAACACACGTAGACTCTGACGGATGGTCAAAGCCGAAGTTCATTAGTGGCATCAGACTTTATACACTGAGGGCCGTGTGGGATAAGGGAGGAGGTATTGAGCTTATCAACAAAACCCATCAACTGTTTCTAGACTTCTGTTTGGAACTCCTTTTGTTTTCTATATTCTGCCAAGTGTTCTCATTCACACGCTGTCCACTCAGCTGTTCTCATACAAATGATATCCAATCAGGTATACCAAAGGTATCCATTCGGTTGTTATACAAATATTGTCCAATCAACTGTAATCCTGTGTTCCCTGACCTTCTAGGGTCACAATGTCCTCCTACACCCTGTAGGACACGGGCATCTTAGTTGCTAAGCTAAACATCTGCCCTCACCCATGTATGAATTGAGTTCTTTGTAAGTTTTTCGAGATACCATCATACATCAAGGACCCTCTTCCTTCTCCCTCAGGAGCTGTAGCTAAATGTCAGGCCACACTACCGGGCAAATGTCTCAGACAGCAGGAACTGGAGGTCGGGAAAGAGAAACAGCGGGGCCTTGGTGCCAGGGTGATCACTGGGTGTCCAGCCCCCTCACCAACCCTGGGAAGGACAGTATCTGTGTGTCAGGTGTCACCACGTCCATTAATCTGTGGTGGGTACTCACGTGGCTGGAGACACACAGCCAGGACAGGTGCTACAGATCAGGCCACACTTGCTGGACCCTCCTCTGTCCGAATGTCGACAGGGCGTGGTGTCCGCTAAGCAGCCCAAGGTGCTGAGGGATGAGCAGTTGGCAAGTGGGGGGGTGGGGGGGCAAAACTACATGCTCTCCCATCCCCCAGATACAGGGGAGGGTCCCCTTCCTACAGCTTTGGGAAGGTCAAGCTACTCTCAGCCTGTTGCTGCTCCCATGTGACGTCACTCCTGAGTTAGGTCCCTGAGGACCATGTGGCCATGGGGCTTGCTCCAGGTTGCAGCTGAGGGTAGGAAAGGAGCATCAGCACCCCTTGCCCCCAAGAGCCTCAAGAACAAGGTGTGGGTAGGGTGGGGGATAGAAGGCCCTCACTGCAAAGAAGAGAAATTGCTTTAAACTGCCCCTCCAGAAGAGAAGCGAAAAGGAAGCCCACTGCACATGCCCACCCCATCACAGGACAGAGTGAAGGCTGGGACCACCGGTCCTCCCACGCCTCCGCCTCCTCATCCCATGGCATGCACTGCTCTAAGCTGTCCTAGCAATGATGATGGCAGTGCCGGCTTCCCATTGGCAGGGGCAGGGATGACAGCATTGGAAACACACAGGACAGGGGGCGTGGAGGAGTCATTAGAGAGAACAGGAAGGAAGGAAGCAGCTGGCTAGCAGCCGCAGCAGCGACCAGTTCTGAGGGGTACACCTGCAGCAGCAGCTGCTTCTTAGGGTGCCCGGGGCCATATGCTTGTCAAGAGAGCAGCGGCAGGCCAGTCAGAGGCTATAAAGTGTGGTACAGAGCACCAGCCAAGAGGCAGCTGGCATTTCCTCCCTGCAATTCTCCCAGATCTGAGGGGCTCACAGCCCTACCCACTGCCCTGAGTCCACCCTCCACACTACCCAGTATGCCACCCTTGCAGAGAAGCACCATGCCCTGGGTCTGAACCGTGGCTCAGCCACTTCCTTTTGATCCCTGACCTCTTGGCCTTGAGTGTTGCCTGGACACCCAGGCAGAAGATGGCGGAGCCAGAGAAAGTGAGGCTTCCTGGAGTTGTGGTCCCAGGTGTATGTCCTCATAGAAAAGCCTGCTGTGGTCTCCAACTGTGTACCGCCTGCTGCTGGACAGCCCAGGTGCATACACCATGTAAGCCAGGCCTGGCTCGGCCTTCTCTCCCACGTCTTCAAAACAGGCAAGGCACTGAGCCGTGCAAATTTCCTGGAGCCATCCTGGGGACCCCTGATGTTGCTACAGCAGAGGCTTGAAGCCAGGGCAGCAGATGGACCCCAGAGAGGGGGCGCGCGGGGCACCCGTCCAGCAGTGAAGCCTGCGCACACAGGCCTCAGGAAAGGGTAGGCCTCTGCTCATTAGGGAATCAAGACAAGTGATGGGCCCGGCACAGTAGCCTAGTGCCTAAAGTCCTTGCCTTGCATGTGCCAGGATCCCATATGGGCACCAGTTCTAATCCCAGCAGCTCTGCTTCCCATCCAGCTCTCTGCTTGTGGCCTGGGAAAGCAGTGGAGGACGGCCCAATGCCTTGGGACCCTGCACCCATGTGGGAGACCTGGAAGAAGTTCCTGGCTCCAGGCTTCAGATCGGCTCAGCTCAGGCCGTTGCGGTCACTTGGGGAGTGTATATCTAACTTTCCAATAAAAGTAAATAAAATCTTTTTTCCAATAAAAGTAAATAAAATCTTTTTTAAAAAGTTAGCAGGAAATTCATTTTTTTTAAAGATTTATTTATTTGATTACAAAGTCAGATATACAGAGAGGAGGAGAGACAGAGAGGAAGATCTCCCGTCCGATGTTTCACTCCCCAAGTGAGCCGCAACAGGCCGGTGCGTGCCGATCCGAAGCCAGAAACCAGGAACCTCTTCCGGGTCTTCCACACGGGTGCAGGCTCCCAATGCATTGGGCCGTCCTCGACTGCTTTCCCAGGCCACAAGCAGGGAGCTGGATGGGAAGTGGAGCTGCCGGGATTAGAACCGGCGCCCATATGGGCTCCCGGGGCGTTCAAGGAGAGGACTTTAGCCGCTAGGCCACTGTGCCGGGCCCAGGAAATTCATTTTTAAAAAGTGTAAAAGGGGGCTCGGCAGCGTGGCCTAGTGGCTAAGGTCCTCGCCTTGATCCCATATGGCCGCTGGTTCTAATCCCGGCAGCTCCACTTCCTCTCTATCTCTCCTCCTCTCAGTATATCTGACTTTGTAATGAAAATAAAATAAATCTTTAAAAAAAAAAAGTGTAAAAGGTTCAATTGTATTTAAAATGAAAGATGAGAAACTGCA
Source organism: Ochotona princeps (assembly GCF_030435755.1). NCBI lineage: Eukaryota > Metazoa > Chordata > Mammalia > Lagomorpha > Ochotonidae > Ochotona > Ochotona princeps. The sequence goes on from NC_080850.1 coordinate 1,636,734, forward strand.
TTGGTTTGAGAAAGACAGCAGAGCTGCGTGTGGTCTGGACGGCTGGGCTAGGGCAGAAGGCACTGCGAGCCCGGGCCCGGCTTCCTGATAACGCGCGAGCTATTTCCCCTTCTCTATTTCAGCATAGGTGTGTGCCTCTCAAATTCATACATTTTTGTGTGGATGGGTGGTGATAACAGTCACACAGCAAATGCAAATGAACTTACTGCCACAGAATTGTAACTTTAAAACTAGTGAAATGAGAAATATATTTTGATGCATACTTTATTATAATAAAAAGGAAACTCCAAGTGCCTTTTAATAAATGCCCTAACCCACCTTGGGCTGCCTGCGTCGAGTTCATGGCTGTGTGGGGACACGATCCTTTCCCATCCAGCCTCCCGCTGAGGCGCACCCCAGGACCCTGACACCCACAGCGGGACCAGGCCTGAGCGCTGGGCTCCTGCTCCAGGCCCAGCCTTCACACGGCGTCTAGGGGAAATGAGTCAGCAAATGGAAGAGATCTGTTTCTGTCACTCTGTCTTCCAAATAAATAATTTAAAAAAAAAAAAAGTTAAAAAAATAATGCCCTAAAGTATTTTACAAAAGTTGGGAATCTTGAAGAAGCAAACAAGGGATGAGGGACACGCAGGCCTTCCCTTCCTCAGCCCGCTCGCTCCAGGGCCCCTACCCTCTGAGAAGGAGCATTTAGGATTAAAAAGACAGAAGGATTTAATTTGCTTTTTTGCTTTCTGTATTTCACTTGCAGTAGAGAACAGTGAATAACTGAAGAAACATTTCATGATTAAGTTCAGATAGAGCCTGGGAGCCTGAGAGATAAGGGGCACCTGCAACTAGCCCCCGCCCCTAATTGTGTGGCCCCCTCCCTGTTTATATTTATGGTTCCCCCTCCCTGTTCATGGTTTTAAAAGATCCTCTGTCTAATGATTCGGGGTTGATGCCTAGCCTCCTGTGTGAGGAACTGGCCCCGGCCCCAGCGCGCTGGTAATCGAACAAAGCCTCTTGGTTTTGCATCAAGCCTCGTCTTCGGTGGTCACTGGGGAAACTCACTCTCTAGAGACAATTGGTAAGGTTTTTCCCTGTTGTGGGGCCTTACACCTCTTTCTTGCCCTCATCAAGTAGGAAGCCACCGTGGCCACCGCAAGACAGAACGTCCCTGCTCACCAGGCTCGCAGCCCCCGGGAGGCCCGTTCTCCTCGCCTGGGGTCTGGCCTTTCACAGCAGACTGTAGGGCACCAAAGGCCTTTCCCTCTCTGGGCCCCAGTTTCCTTGGACATGAAATGCAGTACTCTGGGCAAACTCCCTGCCCAAACGGTACAGTCTTCCGGTACTGATGGGTTCACCACCTCCCCCAGGCCGCACGGGGAGGCCCCGGGCTCCCCGGCTCCTTCCGCAAGAGCAGAGCGCCCCGGCCCTGCCAAGCCAAGGGGCAGCAGCCACAGCCTCCCGCCTAAACCCCCGCGCTGCCACTCCAAGCCCGAGCCTGGCCGGCTGCCGAGCGGAGAGCCCACCCCTCTGGCCTCCCCGAGCGGGGACGTGAGCGCACGCAGGGCCGCCCGGGGCGGGACCCGCAGAGCCAGGCGGCCGGGCGGCAGGGCGGAGCCCGCAGGCCGCGCCACGCCAGCGTCATGGCAGCCGAGCGGCGCGCCAAGGCCGACACCCTGGCCCTGCGCCGGCGGCTCCTCAGGTACCGCTGCGGGCAGGCGCGGGGTGGGGGGGCCGCAGACGCGCCACGGCAGCGCCCGGCGCCGAGCCCCGTGGGGTCCGTCGCGGCCACGCAGGGCTCGTTGCGCACCGCCGTCCCGGCGAGGGCGGCGCGCGCCCGGCAGTGTCCTGGCACCCGGGGAGGGCGCAGGGCTGGCAAGCCCGGTAAGGGACCGCGGGCAGCGTCCCGCCCAGGCATGGGACTGGCTCGCCCGCGAAGGGGAGGGACAGCAGGGGCCGCAGCGGGCACACAGCCGCGGGGAGCCCCCCGCCCGGCGTGGCAGCCACTTTTGCCCAGGAGCCATCCGGCACCTTCAGAAGGCTGCACCGCCACGGGGAGTTCAAGAGACCAAACAAATGATTTCGACTTGTACTGACTTCTTGCGGCTGAGGCCTCCTGTACTTTGGAGTCGGGGGGAGGGGCGGAGACTGAACTAACGTCCAGGCAGGGGCAGCAGGAGCCTGGGTGGTGGACCTGCCTCCTCGCCTGTCGCCCACAGCGCTTCCTGCAGACTCTTTTTTCCTGAGGATCCTATTAAGATGGTCCGAGGCCAGGGACAGTACATGTATGACGAGCAGGGCGCGGAGTACCTCGATTGCATCAACAATGTGGCTCACGGTCAGTATGCTCCCTGAGGCTGGTAGGGCAGGAGAGGAGACTGAGGCTGGGCACCGGGCCGGAAGTGAGGCTTGTGGAGAAGCCCCTGGGAAACTGAGCTACCACCCACATGCGCTTAGATGATCCGGTCCTGGTGATGAAATTCTGGAAGGTTGCAAGCCTTGGCTTGCTGACCTAAGCGTGAGTCAGAGATGTCGGTGTGTGGCTCAGATGCCGCGTGGCCCTGAGGATGAGTTCAGAGAGCTGTGGCCATGGGCAGTGGCTGCTGGGCCTGGGCCTGTGGACCCCTTCCGAGGGCGGGCAAGGAAGCTGGGCTTGGAAACAAGTGTTCCAGCTGGGGCTGCTGGGGAGGTGAAGCAAGACGGGAACCCATTGGCAAGTTGGAAGTTAATAAAACAGAGGTGAAAGCAGGGCCTCAGGTCCCAGACTGCACGGTCTGTCCCACCTGCACTCTGTGGTCCTGGGTGAGTGAATTCATCTTCTGTGCCTTGCTGTGCCGCTGTGCAGAGCACCCTTGTAGTCATGGTAGGTGCAGGCTGCGAGGTGTCTTAAGAACACGCCCGGAACTGCCTGCTGCCCATACTTGCTCAGTTGTCCTGCTTGGCCCTGGCAGCCCACATTCCTACCAGCCCCCTTTGACGGGTGGAATCAGACACGGTGCCCGCCATTGCTGTACCCCTGCTCCCTACCCGCCTCGAGCAGAAGGCATCAGAAAGCCATCTTGCAGGCATGGGTTTTTCAAGATATCCTTCTTCTGCCAGAAGCTCAGGGATCCCAGAGCTGGCATCTCTCCTCCCCGATCTCTGCCTCTTCCTCTGTAACTGGGTGGGTTTGGCTGGGCTGAGTGGGAGTGAGTGGGGGTCCCTGAGATGGGCTGAGCAGAGTGGGCCATGTGATGGAGGTGGCCCTCTTGCAGTGGGGCACTGCCACCCTCTCGTGGTCCAAGCTGCACACGAACAGAACCAGGTGCTCAACACCAACAGCCGATACCTGCACGACAACATTGTGGAGTACGCGCAGCGGCTGGCACAGACCCTGCCGGATGAGCTCTGTGTGTTTTATTTCCTGAATTCTGGGTAAGTGGACTGCGGCCAGCCCCCTAGCCAGAGGGTGAGACCACAGAGTACAGGGTGCTGCCAGGAGGACGCAGGTCAGAGGCGCCCTTGCTGCTCTGGCCCCCAGCACACACTCCAGCTGGAAACCAGGCCTGCTGCGGTGAGATCCTGCCCCTGGCAGCAGCCGGCACTCTTCTAGGATCTTTACTGGGACTAAGTAAGGTGCCTGTCGCTGAAGTCCCCACCCTTAAACAAACAGTAAGGTGTGGAAACGTGGAGGGATTCTTCAAAGAATTCCAGGAAAGCCAGAGGAGCTGTGGTCTGGAGGAAGCGTCCAAGGATGTTGAGGCCTCCGAGCTCTGGGGGACCTGACCTGTTTAGAAGATGTGGCTGAAGAAACACCTGTTTCTTAGGGCTTGGGGCTCAGGAGCTGAGAATGGAGCAGGGTGAGGAGAAAGCAAGGGTGTGTCCGCTCCATCAGAAGTGCTTGTCAGGCTGGGCACTGCCAACTGTCCTGCACAAAGGCCCAGTGGCAGAAGCGGCACGGCCCCTGGGCACACGAAGGAACCCAACTGAGCATCCGTAAGGCAAGAGGAGAGGGCACGAACTGACACCGGGCCTTACCAGCCAGGCTCCCCAAGAGCAGTGGAAAGCCCTGGGAGGCTCTAATTGGGGAAATTACATCGCCGGGGCAGGCAGCAGACAAGAACGCCGTGCGCAGGTGGCAGCTCAGCGGCCAGGGGGACAGCGATGACACGGCCACGTGGCAGGCAGGGCAGGAACGGAAAGATGGTCAGAGCACACCTGGGAGAGAGTTCTGCTAAGTTGCAGGAAGTGGCATCTGTGTTAGAGAAACGCGCATGAGTGCGATCGCCATTGTCACTGCTACTTGTGGCAATAATAGCTTGAGAAGTTTGTAGAAAGTGGAGTTTAAAGCTAAAACAGGAATTTGTGAAACACAGGCAAGATTTTCCCATAATACACATTTTTTTGTTGTTAAAAAAAAAATGTATTGGAAAGTCAGATTTACGAAGAAGGAGAGACAGACAGGAAGATCATCTGTCTGCTGGTTCACTCCACTCCCCAAGCGACCACAATGGCTGCAACTGAGCAGATCTGAAACCAGGAGCTTCGTCTGTGTCCACCATGCAGATGCAGGGTCCCAAGGACCTGGACCATCTTCTGTTGCTTTCCCAGGCCACAAGCAGGGAGCTAGAAGGGAAATAGAGCAGCCGGGACGTGAACTGGCACCCACAGGGGATCCCGGCACATGCAGGGCAAGGACTTTAGCCACTTGGCTACTGCGCCAGGTCTTATAATACACTTCTCCATGAACATTTTAGAGTCCCATGCTCGAGTCAGCCATCCCCTCTCCCCTTTCCCCACCCCTGGGTGACTTCTGGAAAGTGGAATTTGCCGATAGGAGACAACAAGGAACTGTGAGTGGAGCCAGAACAGCACTCTTATCGGGGAGAATGAGGACCTGGGCACTGGAGCCACCGGAACCTCAGTAGCACAGGGGACGAGCTTGAGACCCCAGAGGCTTCTGTGTGGTGCATGTGCTGATCTGTGTGGCCGCCACGTTGCCCATGCGGTCCCTGCCTGCTGGCCTGTCCTCACCTGCTCACGGCACTGCCTGACATTGGCCCTGTCCCTGGAAGCACTACCTTCTCTTGTTTCCAGGACGCTGCAATGGCGGCTTTCCTTCCAGCTTCTCTGGCTGTTCTATCTGCGTGGCCATGTCCTCCTCTGTCCCTTGGGCTGTTCTGGGCTACCTCTGCACTCTGAGCCCCCTTCCTGTGTCATCTCAGCCCATCCCTTCGCCTGTCTCTTGGGCTGGGGTCTCCCACATTTAGGTCATGATCCCAGAACCCCCACTGCCATGAACTGGAACTGGAGGTTCTCACTTGACAAACATCTCCAACTTGACATGGTAATGACGTTATCTTCTGCCAACATGTGGTATGGGGGGGAGCCCAGCGCCTGACCCCCAGCCTTCTCCGGAACCCCGTTAGCACCAGTCTGACCCCACCTCTGGCTTCTCCCATTCCCATTCCTGCTCAGAGCCAGCACACCTGCTGTTGCCCACAACCACATTCTTCTGCCCCACCTCCCCGTAACAACACCTCCCAAGCCCTCTGCCCTGGCTCCTGGCTTCAGCTGTGGGTGGCCAGCAGATGGAAGACCTCTGTACCTCTCTTTCTCTAACTCTGCCTTCCATATAAATGCAATACATTTTTAAAACAAAATGTTTAAAAATAACCAAAATGGAAGCAGGCCATGCTCCTTCCCTGTTACCGTTTCTCAGTGTCTGCTTGGCTGCCCCTGCCCTCAGGCGTGGGTACCCTGAGCCCACTCCCTCCACAGGATTCACTGCCCCCTTTGCCAGAGGGCCCCGTGACAGCACCACAGAGGCCAGCAGCTTCCGTTCCCCCAGGGCCTCTCTCCTGGGTTCCATGTGCCACTTTTCACTGTGGGCGCAGCGTGACGTGTTTTCCTCTGCGCATGCACACCCCAGGGTCTCTTCGAGTGTCCAGGTTTCCTCTTCAAATTTTTTTTTTTCCTTGAAAGATTTATTGGAAAGGCAGAATTACATAGCCAGAGGAAGACAGATCACTCCCCAAATGGCCACAATTGCTAGGGCTGGGCCAGGGAAGTTCACCCGGGTCTCCCACATGGATGTAGAAGCCCAGCCACCTGGATCATCCTCTGTTCCCTTCCAGGCATATTAGCAGGGAGCTGGTTGGGAAGTGGAACAGCTGGGACTAGAACCGGTACCCATATGGGATGCTGTTGGGACTGGTGATAACACAGCAGCAGCCCCCAGGCTTCCTTTGCCCTTCATCGCCTCAAAACACAGCCACACCTGGGCCTTTCTAAGGTGGTGGCAGGGGCGAAGGCTTCCACATGTGAAACTAGGAGTGACAAAATCCAGCCCCTAGCACCCCCTGTCGAAAGTAGGGCCATGTCTGATCTGTGCTTGGGGACTCTGTATTGGCCGTGGCACCTTCAAAATGGCACCCACTTGCTCTCTGGCTTTCATGACTCAGCCCTGAATGTAACCCCAGGAGGGCCAGCACAGTGGGCACTAACTCCTGACTGCTGGAAGGATGTCCCCTGGCTGGCAGGGCTCCTTACAAGCCCTCGGATACCTGTGCAAACCGAGCACGCCTTCTCTGTCACAGGTCGGAAGCCAATGACCTGGCCCTGAGGCTGGCCCGCCAGTACACGGGACACCAGGACGTGGTGGTGCTGGACCAGTAAGTGTGGCCCAGCAGCCAGCTCATACCTGCACGTGCTTGCTGAGGGCCCATAAGGCGCTGGTGTCTGGTGCCTCGAGCAGGGAGGTGGCAGCCAGAGATGGCACTTGGCCTGGCACCTCCTGTCTGCATGGAGCCACCTCTGAGCCACAGCTTGGAAAGGCAGCGAGCAGAGCATCACAAGAGGGTGCAAGTGGCTCCCATGACAATGTATGTATTCACACTGGCCCCGGCTGTGGCTCCCGGGAGACCCACGCCCAGGCTCGCAGCCTGAATGCATCTAATATGATCCATCACAGCAGTGAAGACCCCATGGTACAGAGCCCAGAGAACTTCAACCGGGAACCAGCATCACAGCCAGGGCATGGCCTCGCAGGAAGTCCTGCTGAGCTTTGGGCCTGTGCTTGGCCCTGGCCCAAGCGCTCAGGAGCTGAAGCTGAATCGTTGACCTCCCTGGTGTGCGGTGGGCAGGGATCGGGCCTGGGGCCCCAAGCCTTTACTGGCCACTCTCCTCCACAGCGCCTACCACGGGCACCTGAGCTCTCTGGTTGACATCAGCCCCTACAAGTTCCGGCACCTGGACGGCCAGAAGGAGTGGGTCCATGTGGTATGCACTGCCCAGGTCAGGACCAGGTCTGTGCCCACTCTGCAGCCCAATGACGTGGTCCCGTCCATCCCTGCAGGCACCTCTCCCAGACACCTACCGGGGCCTGTACCGGGAAGACCACCCCAGCCCGGCCGTGGCCTATGCCAGTGAAGTAGAACGTGTGGTCAGCAGGGCGCAGGCGCAGGGCAGGAAGGTAACCACATCCGTGCCACTGCGTCACCTCTCCTGAGCCAGAGTGAGGTCCTGAGGATGCGGGTAGACTGGTTTACTGCTAAGGGCATGAAGAGGTGTCCAGGGCCCGGGCTAACTAGAGTGGGCCTGAAGCGGCTCTCACGGGAGGAACTATTCCACTATGGTCATGAAAAGGAAGGAGTTAGACACAGAGAGAAGGGAGATCCCCTGAGATGGGTTCTGCCCAGGGATGAGGAGCCTCCCAGAAGATGGGCTGGAAGTGAGCCTGGAGAAGGGCTGGAGCCCCAGTGCCATGCTGAAGGTCCCTCCAACAGAGGGACTGTGTGGCTTTGGGTTTGGGTGGGAGGAAGCTGGTCAGGCCACCCAGGCCATCTCCAGGCAGTGGAGAGGAGGCAGGGCAGGGAGGGAGGGAAGACATGGACCCCAGGAGTGGAGCCTATGTGTGAGTCCAGGGCCAGCAGAGGCTGCAGCAGCAGGACTGGCAGAACCAGGGTGAGGAAGCTGACCCACAGGTGTGGATGCCTGCACAGCCCGGGCAGACATGCACCCTGGCCACCCCATGGCAGTTTCTCAGCCCGTCAGCTCCTTTCTGTCTAAGCGACGGCCTCCGAGCCATGCTAAGGCCCAACATGGTGGGGAAGGCATGGATATGGACAGAAGGGTCCCTGAGGGGCTTCAGACAGGACAGTGAGGAGCCAAGCTCTGGGGGCAGAGACCCACCCAGTGGTAACACGGACAGTTAGGTGGCATCTGCAGGAGGCGTGGTGCTGCTATCCCAGTGGAGGGAAAGGAGGGGCGTCTGAGCTGTGACAGAGTTCGGAGCCATGGGCATGCCCAATGATTCCAGGAGGGCTGGGAGAGTTCAAGGTTGGGCAGGAAGCCAAGAGCCAATGGTCTCAGGGCATCTAGGCAGTAAACTGAGTAACACCCCCCCACACACACACACACAGGTGAGTGGTGCAGCAGTGCTGGGGCTATGGTCCACATGAGGCCAGCATCAGCAGCAAGGCCACTCTCGCCTCCCTGTGTCTCTGGCCTCACTCCCATGATGCATCTCACCCACAGATTGCGGCCTTCTTTGCCGAGTCTCTGCCCAGCGTAGCAGGACAGATCGTGCCCCCTGCCGGCTACTTCTCCCAGGTGGCAGGGTGAGTGGGGGAATGCGGGCAAGGGCTGGACTGGACTGGGCTCTGCCAGGGGGAGCCGGGCCTCCTGGGCAGACATTCGTGAGGACAGCCCTTAGGAAAGTCTGCAGTCCAAGCTCCCAGGACTCGGAGCCCGCGCCGTGCTGACTGCTGCTCCCGTCTGTCCAATGCCACAGGCACATCCGCAAGGCCGGAGGGCTGTTTGTCGCCGACGAGATCCAGGTTGGCTTCGGCCGGGTGGGCAAGCACTTCTGGGCCTTCCAGCTGCAGGGGGAGGACTTTGTGCCCGACATCGTCACCATGGGCAAGTCTATTGGCAATGGGCATCCCATTGCCTGTGTGGCCACGACACAAGCCGTGGCAAGGGCTTTTGAGGCCACTGGCGTCGAGTACTTCAACACGGTGAGTGAGGGTACTGAGACAGGGAGTGGCTGAGTGATTACAGGCCATAGGCCTGTCCTGTGCTCCCAGCAGATGCTGCCTCGGCATGCCCAGCCATGTGAGCACTGTGAGCCGGGAGCACGTGTGTGCTGGTGACAGACACAGCTGCAAGGCGGGGGCACGCCCTGGCCCGGGGTGCAGAGCAGGTGCCACCACAGTGAGGGAGGCAGCCCTGGGACAGCAATCACAGGGAGGTGAAGGTGCACATTGGCCTGGAGGCCCTCCCTGGTCCCAAGGCATCCTTTGGGAGGAACTGTGATGGCCCATATGGAAAAGGAGCTGCCAGCAAGGAGACCAGCCTGGCTGAGACAGGAAGCCTGAGTCTGGCCCAACCCCAGGGAGGTTTAGGAGAGGACAGAGAACATACCATGTCTTCCCACAGAGCCAGTGTCAACTGGGAGGACTTGGCCACATGGATAGGGCACCAAGGGAGGGACATGGCTGCTGCCCTCAGCAGGCTGTCACCTCACCCAGGCAACGTGTCATGCTGTCGGGAGGACCGGCGGGTAGACACCTGGTCCCATGGCTAACGATGGGTAGCAGAAGTTGGGAGAGCACAGAGGACACCCAGGGGTGGGCAGAGTGCACTGAGCCTTGTGTGAGGTGAGGCCAGCGCAGTGCAGGAGTCAGCAGTGCAGAGGGCAAGGGGCGGTGTGTTCGGGAAGGACGAGCTGCATCATGGAAACGGATCCTGATCTTTCTGTCCCTGCAGCGTCCTCTTGTGTTTCATCAGTTACTTGGTGATTTATTTATTTGGGGGGCCAACATTGTAGCATAGTTGGCTGAGCCTCTGCCTGCACCACGAGAACCTATATGAGCACTGGTTTGAGTCTGGGCTGCTCCACTTCCAATCCATCTCCCTGGGAAAGCAATGGAGGACAGTCAAGTGCTTGGGCCCCTGGACACATGTGGACGTCTCGGATGATGCTCCTGGCTTCAGCCTTCTCAAGCACTGGCCATTGCAGCCTTCTGGGGAGTGATCCAGCACATGGGAATCTATCCTGTCCTCTCTCTGTAACTCTGAGGTTCACAAATAAAAATGTTTTTACCTGAATGTCAGTATTACATAGAAGGGGAAACAGACCTTCCATCCACTGGTTCACTCCTCAGATGGCTGCAGTGGCTAGATCTGGGCTGATCTGAAGCCATGAGCTACTTCCAGGGCTCTCACTTGGGCACAGGGGCCCAAGCCTCATAGACCTCCTCGCCCCATGTGCCCAGTGGGGCACAGAATGGCAGTTACTATGGTCTAGCTGTGCCCTGTCCTAACTCATGAGAAGCAGCTAGTTCCTTATATTTATTACATGTGTCTCCTCTTCTGTGTCTTTGCCCATTTCAATTAAAAAGAAAAATTGAAGGCCTGCCGCAATGGTTCCGTGGCTAAATCCTCACCTCTTTGGGTCAGTTGTTCTGTGTGCTCCTGTAACATTATGTGATTACAACAGGTTTTCATAGCTGTCATGAAAGAAAGCTAGTTCACCTGTTTGTTTGTTCAAAAGAGATCTATTCCTGGCCCTTAGTCTATCATTTAAATTTCAGAATTCTCTTTAAACATTTCTTTCAAAAATCCCTGTTGGGATTTTGATAGAATTGCTTGACCTGTAGCTTGATTTATCTGACGGCGAGCGAGTTCCCACCTACTTGTTCGCCCCCCCATACGCCTGCAGATCAATGTGAGAGTAAACCTGCTAATTGCGTCTGTCTGTGAACAGGGCACTTGTCCCTGTTTGACAGTTCTCCCTGGAGATCTTACCCATCATCAGGTTTAGTCCTAGATATCTGGTGTTCGTACCTGAATGGTGACTTTCCGTGTCTGCTGTTTCAGGCTGATGTAGTTGATACGGGCTTTTGTGTATTAATCTCCCATCTAGCCCCTTGGTTTTTGGAGCCAGTGTTGGAGTTCTGTGGGTTAAGGCATGCAGACTGGAACACTGTCTGCAGCTCTGGCATCCATTTGGATGCCGGTTCAAGTCCCAGCTTACCTGGCTCCTTGCAGAGGATGGCTCACGTGCTTGGGCCCTTGCACCCACTGGGAGACCCAGCAGCTCTTGGCTCTTGGCATGATCCATCCCCGACTATTACAGCCACGTGGGGAGTAAACCAGCAGATGGAACATCTCTGCTCAAAAAATTTATTCTATTTGAAACACAGAATGACAGAGGAAAAGATCTGTCATCCATGGGCTGGTTCCCATGGTTGTGGGCTGGACACCTAAGCTCAGGGTGTCACATGGCTGAGCTCCATTGAGTGTCCTCTCCAGGTTGCAGCCAGCCAGCCAGCTTCTTGCTGTACCCACTCTGGGTGAGGGAAGTAGACGAGACCTCTGGGAGCCAACATTATGGTAGAGTGGGTTCAGCTGCCATATGCCATGTTGGCATCCTGTGAGTGCTGGCTTGAGTCCCGGCTGCTCCACTTCTGATGCAGTTCCCTGCTGATGCACTTGGGGAAGCAGCAGATGGCTGAAGTTCTCAGGTCTCCGACAACTGGGAGACCGAGACGCAGCTCTAGACTCCTGGTTTTAGCATGGTCTTGACTGCTGTACCCAAGTGGGGAGTCAATCAGTGGATGCAAACGCTCTCCCTCTCTCCGCATAACTCTGCCTTTCAAATAAATATAATACGGGCCCGGCACAGTGGCCTAGCGGCTGAAGTCCTCGCCTTGAGCGTGCCAGGATCCCATATGGTCGCCGGTTCTAATCCCGGCAGCCCTGCTTCCCATCCAGCTCCCTGCTTGTGGCCTGGGAGGGCAGTCGAGGACAGTCCAAAAACCTTGGGACCCTGCACCCATGTGGGAGACCCAGAAGCAGCTCCGGGCTCCCAGCTTCAGACTGGCGTAGCTCCAGCCGCTGCAGTCACTTGGGGAGTGAATAATCGGACAAAAGATCTTCCCCTCTGTCTCTCTTCCTCTCTGTATATCTGACTTTCCAATAAAAATAAAATCTTTTAAAAAAACAAGTAAATATAATACTTTCTCAAGAGCTCTGAGGTCCTTTTTAAAAATTTTTATTTGAAAGGTAGATTTGTAGAAAGAAAATTCTCCATTTGCTGGTTTACTCACCAGATGGCCACAAGATACAGAGCTGAGCCAATCCAAAGCCAGGAACCAGGAGCTTCTTCTCCCAAGGACTTGAAGCATCCTCTGCTGTTTCCCAGACAGAAGTGGAACAGCCCAGACACAAACCAGCATCCGCATGGTGAAGGATCAGCATGTTAAGTGGCCGCACCATCTCTTATAATCCCATTTATGAGGGCCATATCCTCATGACTTAATTACCACCCTTTCCACCATCTTGGCAGGGTGGTGGGGATCCCACTGTATGCATTTTGGAGAGACAAAATGTGGCAAGTTACATAGGACTCTTACGGCTTGCATTTCCTCGTTTCCAGGGACCCTGTGGGCATTGTTTGTGGTTTGCAGATGGTGGGGGGGGTGCAGTTCTAGCCACAGGTTTTGAGGCTGGCTTCATTTCAACTCGTGTCTCATCCCTGGTGACACATCACGTGCTCCCGTTTCATCTGTGGACTCAGATCTGCTGCCTGGCCCCTTGAGGCACTTGTTCATTCCGTTTCTCTTGGGGGTTGGGGTCTTTTTGTTTAAATGTCTTTACTGGCAGTTTCTACTTCAGTAAGATTTCATACCTCTAATAAGGCCAATGCCTGGAACACCTCAGGGACAGTCTGCATTAATTGCTTTTTTGTTCCCTGTGTGCGGCCAGGCTTCACTTTGTTGAAAACTGGACAGTTAAGTCATGTGACGTAGCAGCCTCAGAGTCAGTTTCCTCTCCCGCCAGGCTGTGTCACTGCTTGCTGGCTGGCTGGCTAGTGCCTTTTCTAGTTTGTCACTTTTACTCAAAAGGCAGAGCCAGTTATTTTCCATCTGCTACTTTTCTTCCCAAATGCCCACACCACCTAAGGCTGTGTTGCGCCAATCCCAGGAGTCAGTTCCATCCAGGTCTCCTACGTGGGTGGCAAGCGCCCTAGGCACCAAGCCATCATCCACTGCCCTTCAGCATCTGCATTAGGATGCTACGCCCCAAGTGGAGGAGCCAGGGCTAGAAGCAGGCACTGAGACGTGGCAGTCCACCCCTGAATTCCACACGAGATGCCAAGTATGCCCATTACAGTGTCTGCTTCTTTAGTTTATTGCTAATATAGAAAATTGCAGAGATGATCTTGAATACCTAAAATGAATGGTCACTCGGCTAGGCACTGCCAATAGCTCCGCCATTTCCTCACCAGCCTGAGTTTTCAAACAGCCGATGGCAATTTCTGCCAAGGTTACTGCTTTCATGGAGGCGTCGGATGGTGGGCAGGTCTTACCCTGCCATTTCTATGTCATCTTGAAATTGACAGCACAGGTCAATTTCAAAAGGTTTGGGCCAAAGGAAATGGGCACGAGTTACACAGCTCTCTTACACCACTTACAGGACGGCCTGGAGATAAAACCAGTCACTGGGGGCGACAGGCCAGTGGTTGCCTGGCGCCTGTCACTGGGGAGGGGTGCCTGTGGGTGCTCAGAGAACCACAGGAGTGGTGGACTGTGAGGGCAGTTCCCACAAACTTGTATTTGTCACATCACACTGAACTCTTACACTTCAACACACATGGTTTGTTGCGTATAAATCACACAATAAACACATTTTGAACCATAAAAAAGGGGGGGAGGGTGCTGCAAAGCACCTTGCTCCTGCTTTGTGCCTGCAGGTAGATTGAGATCCCATTAGGAACGGGGTTGGGGGAGGGGTCAGAGCATTCAGTTGTTTTATTCAGCATAACTACCTGCATGCTACAAGTTTCTCATTTTGAAATGTTGGCACCTCATTCCAAACTAGCATTTTTATTTGAAAAGGAGCTTTACAGCTTGATGTGGAAAGATTTTCCATTTACTGGCTCACTCCCCAGACAGCCACAACAGCCAGAGCTGGGCAGTCCGAAACCTGGGGCTTCTGCTGCTTTCCCAGGCCATAGGCAGGAAACGGAATCAGAACCAGAGCTACTGGGACACAATCCAGCAGCCACAAAGGATGTTGGCACCACAGGGCAGATTAGCCACCAACTTGTGCCAGTGCTGTGCCAAGCCTGCAGGCTGGATACAGCTCACAAGATGCCAGCTTTTCTTGCACCCCCACCTACCGGAGTGGCTCCTCCTTGGTGCATGGCTTTCACAAAGGTCAGTGGACGGAGTCCAAAGAGTTGAAAACCTCTCGGTAGTATCACTAGCACCCACAGTGCACAGCACCTCCTGGCCTCTGGTGGATGCCTGACCAGGAAGGTCAATCTGGACTACCAGGAGCCCCGAGGAACTGGGGACCTGGACTCTTCACTGCAGACCTGTGGTGGCTCTGCTGCCCTTGGCTGCACGGGGGACACCCCTGTGGTGGCTGACTTGTTCTTTGTCTACATCTCAGTTTGGGGGCAGCCCAGTGTCCTGTGCCGTGGGGCTGGCTGTCCTAGACGTCTTGGAGAAGGAGCAGCTCCAGGCCCATGCCACTTGTGTGGGAAGCTTCTTGATGGACCTCCTCAGGCAGCAAAAAGCCAAACATGCAATCATTGGAGACATCAGGTGAGGCACCTGGCAACCAAGCACCTGCCAGGAAGCTTTTTTTCTCCATTCTGCCAAGCTCCATAGCAATGGGAACATTCTGACCCCTTTCTGTAACATTTTTCCCCACCCTCCCAAGGATGCCCATAATGCTATTGCTTTCTGAGATGTCCCCTTCCCTAGGGGTGCTGGGCTTTTCATTGGCGTGGATCTCATCAAAGATAAAGCCACACGGACACCAGCAACTGAAGAGGCAGACTACTTGGTATCCAGGTACTTTTCCCAACAAGGTTGGCCTCTGGGACAAGAACCCCAAAGTGGGGAGTCACCTCTCCCCTCCCACCCATCCACTCTGGGGTCCCTGCACGTGAAGGGATCACTGCCCTCCTCAAAGGCAAAGGCTTCCAACGACAGCGCAGGCAAGCTTGGCTGGGGCTCAGACCTGGACAGCCAACACTGGTTTTGGCAGGAACCACAGAAGCTCCGTGCTGGGAGCTGTCCTGTGTGGTAGGGGCCCCAGTCAGCAGCTGGGTGGAGCCCACCTTCCCCAGCTGGGGCTTGTACAGCTTGGCATCTCGCGTTTCAAAGGCAGAACTAGTTCACTCCAACAGCGGCTGAGGCCAGAACCCAGGAACTCCACAGAAGCCGTTCCCTGCTGCCTCCCATTGCACGGCAGGAAACTGGAACTGCAACTGTTGGCGTGTTGTTTCCTCTCAGCACAGGTCCCAATTCCCACCTCCATTTCCCACCAGCCCAAAGCCCTTAAATTCCCAGTCACCTCCCCAGCTCAGCTGCCCCTCCAGGGAACAGGAAGACTCCACTCATTTCACAATGCCATGAAATCTTTGCTCCAGCTCAGTGAGTCACCCAGGGTAGAGTGGACCTAACTCCAAAGTCCAAGCCTTGTTCTGACATTGCTCTCCTTGGCAGTAACAGAGCAAGATGGGGGATCCGGGCCAACAGAAGGGACCAGGTTAACAGCCAATAATGCTAAAAATGATTCTTGGGTACAAAGGAGATTACTGTTATCAGGGTTCTTTGAACTGGCCATCTAAAGGTCTGCCCTACGATAGCCCAGGGGCAGGACTAGGTGTTATAGATCACACTCCACTACTGGCCATGGCATTGCTTCCAGAGTCACCTGAGCCACACAACACAGTGCAGCACTGCAGCCAAGTGAGGCCTCCAGGCTATGCGCATGTGGAGGGGTCCAGCAGGTGCACAGGGAGGGAGGGAGAGGCACTGACAGGCCATGCGGTCCTACTGACAGGCTCAAGGAGAACTACATACTGTTGAGCACAGATGGCCCTGGGAAGAATGTCTTGAAGTTCAAGCCCCCGATGTGCTTTAGCTTGGACAATGCACAGCACCTGGTAGCAAAGCTGGATGCCATTCTTACAGGTGAGTTGGGGAGCCGGAGCAGCTGATGTGCCCTCTAGTAGCTAGTCAGAGAATGTGCCTCAGGAGGTATCCTCCAAGGGCCCAGCAGCAAAGCAGGCAGCAGCAAGGCATTCGTGAGCCAAGCACCACCTGGCCTGCTTGAGCAATCCACTGCTGACACAAAGCTACTGTGGCAGCCAAGGATGGCGTCGGGAGCTGCATTGTACAGTGTCAACAGAACAGCTGAAATAAAATCTACACCAAGAGTGATTCCTAATCACCTGGGAAGGTGAGGGTCAGCCCAGAGCCTCTCCAAATCCACCTACGTGGTGGGGGTGTGATGGAGAGGGAGTGGTTGAGAGGAACCATGGAGAGGGAAGGCAGGGAGATGCCACAGACCCCATTCTGGGGGTGCTGGGCAGAGCAGAGAATGGTTGGGAAGCCTTTTTTTCAGGAAATTATTGCCCATCTCTGAGTAAAAGGCAGGACATGGCGTGGCTAGGCTGGTGGGCCCAAGCCATGAGAGCAGCCTGGATCCTGAAGGCAGAGGAAGGTGACCAAGCCAGATGGCTTCTGGTTTCTGTTGCAGACATGGAAGAGACGCTGAGAAGCTGTGAGTCGCTGAGGCTCTAGGCAAGCCAGCCTTACCAGGCGGGTCCTCCAGGTGAGCAGCCTTGCTGGAAGCATCCCTCCCCACCAGTGAGCACCTCAGCGAGCACGGGCATTTCCATTCCGAGCCTTGGCCCTTCCCAGGTTTGCTTCTTCCGCACTGGGAGGCTTCAAACTTCACTGGACATTGTCCGCACCCCCACCAGGAAATCTCCCACCACACTGAAGTCTGCATTTGCCGATGGGACAAAAGGGCAGGAGCAGCCATTTCCTCCCTCGGCAACTCCGAGGAGTGGGTGAAGCAGTGTCCACGTGGGCCGCGTCAAGCCTTCGCTACCAGACTTGGGACACTCCAGTCTCCCGGAAACATGCCCCACCTGAGTAGTTTTAGGGGAGGGGGTGTCATGTAACAGACCCTGCCCAGATTCAGCTGGCCCGTCACTGGGACACAGAAATCTCACTTTCACTTATTCTTCCCCCTCCAGCAGCTGCCTTTCAGGAGCCATTTCCTTTTAAAGGGGACTCATGCCCCAGGCAGTGCAATCATCAAAGGAAACCAGCCAAGGATGTGGAGTATGTAGCTGTGCCTGACGTGTCATTAGATCAGATATAAACTCATAATTTCAAAATATAAACTCAAAAGTTCAAAAAGGTCAGAGTGGCCAGGGCCTTCCAAGCTGCACCCCAAAACCGGGCTTGACAGCTGAAGGGGCTTGCTGTGGGAGGACACCCCAGTCCCACAGCACCTGGCACCCCCCAACTTTGGGCACACAGCATATCCCACACTCACCCAGGCTTGGGGGTTTTTCAATTTTTATTTCAAAAGCTTGGATAGCTTCAATATCCAGGTCGTGGCAAAATCAGGACACGTGTAAAATACCTTACAATACATTAGATTCCCAAAAGGTACCAAAAAGTACAGTAAAATTAACACTTCCATTACAGGAAATGTATGACACAAATAATATAAAATTAAAAGGTGAAAAAAAAGGTGACACTGGTTTCCTAAGATACAGTTTACTCTTTACAACCAGGGTCCACAGGGCCAGGCTGCAGAGCGGCAGCGGGAAGCAGACCCTCCAATCTGGTTCTGGGTAACCTGGTAATAAAAATCAGCCCGTAATGCCACCCTGGCCTGAGACACCACACGCTGCCTAAAACAACTAGCGCTCTGGAAATAGTAAACGGGAGAGTGATTTCCAGGGGGAAATTTTAAATAAGATGCACATGGGACAGGCCATAGAAAGTTTGCCAAGTTAAATTTGGTACATAATTGCGTTCACTCCGTATCCAAACCCAGCGTGTGCAGGCGTCGGCCGCTCCCGCCGCGCCCTCAGTACGGCTTGTAGTTATTCTGGTGGCCACCGCGTCGCTGGCTCTTCCCGTAATTTGCACTACCCTGACCTAGGGACGAGAACAACGGTAGCAGCTACTACTTACTCCACATTCATCCTGTGCCAGGCGCCTGCCCCGTGTCCTCACAGGACCCTCACACCTGATGCAGTAGCTAGCACCTTCCCCACCTCTCCGAGGCCAGTTGAGCTCCACCTCCATAATGGAGAGCTCCAGCGGCCGAACCAGGCCTGTCTGACTCCAAAGTTCCTGCTGCCAAGTGGGCCCTGCACTGTCTGTCCTGCCAGCCCTGGGGGTGAGTGGTCGGGCCTCCCTCTCTCCTACTTACTGTAGTCGTAGCCGGGGCCGTAGCCGTAATAGCCATAGGGCGAGTAGTCGTAGCCGCCAAAGCCGGGCCCGTAGCCCTGCTGGTAGCCGTAGCCCTGGTTCCAGTAGTTGCCGTAGCCCTGATTCCAACTCTGACTCTGACCTGTGGGGGGAGCAGGGCACAGGGGCCCATGGACCGTTTAGCACACGCAGGAGCTAGGATGGAGGAGATCCTGCCCTTTGGGTGGCGGGGTTACTATGGCAACTCAGGCAGAAGCCAAGGTGCTGCTGTTGTGGTAGAGGGCGCTCTGGGTCTGGCCCTGCATCTGAGAAACCCAAGCCGCTGGATGCTGGACCTCATGTGGGGGCCTAGCTGCTGGCTCACTCAAATTCCCCGGACTGCCCCCACCCTCCCTGGCAGTCTGGCCCTTAAATACAGATGCAGTTCAGGATTTGGAGTCAGAGGGGCCTGGGATAGAAGGAAGTAAGCGCCTGGCACAGCTTGGCCCTACCCTTCTGCCCACCTGCCCATGGGTGTGCCAAGTCGCGGGACACCCACCGAGCAAAGCACATCCAGTCATGTCTGCTCTCCCACTCACAGTGCGAGCACGAATGCTCCCTCTGCCCCGGGGCCCAAGCCAGTGTGTGTGCCCAGGGTGGTGGCAGCACAGCCTCAAGCAGCCTGGACCCAGAGAGCCATTCCTGCGCCTGCCCGCCCGTGCTCGCTGCACAGCACAACCCAAGGCCACAGGGAGCCCCCAGAAGAAGACAGCTCCATGCAGGCAGGGAAAAGGGACACATCTTCATCCAGGTTCCACTCACCTCCACCTCCACCGCCGCCACCACTGCCTCGGCTGCCCCGGCTGCGGTTCCCGCGGCCCCCAGAGCCATACTGCTGCTGCTGATAAACCTCTTTGGGCTGGGCCACCTTGATTTCACACTAGAGAGCCAAGAGGGCAATGGGTCAGGGATGAGCAAAGGCACAAGTGAGCACACGGGCCTTCAGAGGACAAAACGCCAATCGCTTATCCGGGCAGCAGACTGCACCTGGATATTCCTAGACACACTTCAAAGCAATGGACTTTCTTAAGAGAATCCCAGGAAAAATTACTGGGGTGGCGTTTTAACCCCAGGTCAGCCCCTTCTAGAACAACTATGAGAGCAAGATACAACATTGTTGGGAGAAATGATGATGGCCAGTGAGGGTGGGGGAGGATGTGAGGGCCTGGCAGTGCCTTGGCCCTTCAAGCCAGGGTCCAATACTCTTGAGAAGACATAACCCTGATCTCCCACAATGCTGAAGTGAGCTTCTGGGGCTCAGGGTGGGCTGCCCACGCCTCTCTTCCACTTTTCTGTTGGGACAGGCCAGACAGTGCTACCTTAGGACCCTAAGAGTCCATCACTTTTATGAGCAGCCCCACCAGGTGTGGGGGCTTGGTACTCTTTGTTAAGCAAATATGTGTAAGTCTCTGACCCACACACAAAAATAAGACAACCAGGCCCAGCACAGTAGCTCAGTGGCTAAAGTCCTCACTTTGCATGCGCCGGGATCCCATGCAGGCGCCGGCCATGTCCCAGCAGCCCCACTTCCCATCCAGTTCCCTGCCTGTGGCCTGAGAAAGCAAAAGGATGGCCCAAAGCCTCGGGACCCTACATCTGCGTGGGAGACCCAGAAGAGGGTCCACACTCCTGATCGGCTCTGATCAGTGGACAGAGGGTCTTCCTCTATGTCTGACTTTCCAATAAAAATAAATGAATCTTTAAAATAAACCAGACAAGCATTTACACACTGTCCCACATCAGCATGCTTGTAATTGGCCAAATATCCCTGTCAAATGCTGCTATCTATTTCTACCCTACTACATGCAGATGGGGGGGTTGTCAAAGAGATGGAATGCTGAATGCCGGATTTGTTCAGCTTGCCCAGCAAACATCAACTGAAATAATGTGTGGTCCTCTATAAAAATGTTTGAAAATATCGATCAAAATCTTTAACACAAATTTTGTGCAAATAACCTGGATAAAATCAACTAGACACACCGATTTTCAGACCTCCTGACAGCAGCTCAGCTAAATGGTGTCCTGCAATGTTCCCACCCGTGTCACATCGTGGAGAGCAGGGCTTCTGCCGCCACCACCGCTAACCAGCTCAACAGCCTCACTACATGCCCTCTTCCCATCTCCCGGAGCCCGCCCTACCTGCCTCACCTTATCCGGCAGCCACTCTTGCTTAAGGCGCCTGTCACGCCCTGCCACAGTCACACCCTCAACTCCCAACTGCCACCTGAAGCCTCGCCCCTTGACTCCCAAAGGAACCCTCCACCCCTCACCTCCAGGGGTGGGTCGGCTGACCCATCCTGGCAGCTCTGGCAAGGGTCTTGGCCAGCGGTAAATGCTAACTACAGTAGGGCCAAACCCAAATGGAACAGAAGCAGGCAAAGATTGGGTAACAGAAGGTAAGGAAAGTTCTGGAGCAGAGAAAACCTTCACCAGAGGAAAACCAATGACTCCCAAAAGTTTTAGAGTCTTCTAAGACCTCACCTGCAGAAGCACCACACACTATCATCTTTTGCTTTCAACTGGGTATGCCAAAGAGGCTCCTCTCCTGGCCTCCCGGATGGCCTTGCCAGGACACAGCCATCGCTGCTGTGGAAGCTAACCTGAGGGCTCTGGGGAAAAGGCCAACCCTTAACTCACACCTGCGTCACACCTGCGAAGGCCAGCGCTGCAGGAAGGAGGCCAAGCACACCAACCCTGAAGCCACCTTACCTTGCTTCCACTGATGGTATGAAATTTTTTCTCCAGAACCTTCTTCACGGGGTCTTCTTCTTTGAAGGTGATGAAAACAAAACCCCGCCTTTTGTTGGACTTTGGGTCCATTGGCAGCTCGATGGCCTCGATCTGTGAGAAACAGGCAGAGCTGCTCACCCTCACCTCCCAGGCGAAGGGCTGTGCAAATTCAGACAAGGCCCTGGCAGGCAGAGGGCAAGAAGGGGGCCTGTGGGCTCACAACTCACCTCCCCAAACTCGCCAAAGTACTCCCTGATCTTCTCCTCGGTAGCTTCAGGATTCAGACCCCCTACAAAGATCTTCTTCACTGGGTCCTTCTTCATAGCCATGGCCTTTTTAGGATCAATGACGCGGCCATCCAGCCTGTGCTCCTTCTGGTCTAGGACCTGTTCCAACAGAAAAACGTCAGGTCCTACCTGAGCAGCAGACCTGGGACAAGCCCAAGCCCTCTCCAGCAGAGGGCCACAAACAGACCCCAGACTGACTAACAACACACTTCTCCACCTCTCCCACGCAGTGGGCTGACATCAACACTTAACATCAGCCCTCACTCTTCTGGTCCCAAGCTGTGTGTCAGCCCCCTACCCCCAGCCAGGGGTGCCAGTTCCAGGCCCATCTCCTGTATAACTCAGTCAGCATCACGGAATCTGGACTACAAAGCGGCAGGATCTGATAACCTAAGCTCTACCTCCTTGGTAGCTCTTCTGCTGAAATTCTCAAGTCTTACTTCCTTGAAAACTGAACACACGCCTCCACAGCTATCGTGTGCCCTTACACAGTCCCTGCTGACAGTGTTGAGCACTGCGCCCAACACTTACAATAAAACAGGCATCAAGGCTGCTCCCCTAGGCGCCGGGACGCCCCCTCCTCCTTGCCCAGACTGCTGTAACGTGAAGTCCCTGCCCTCTGGACCACACCGTATGCATACAGCATCCAGCCTACCTTCTCCACACTGGCCGCGTCTTTGAAGAGGATAAACCCAAATCCTCTTGACCGTCCAGTGTTGGGGTCCATCTTTATTGTGCAATCAACGACCTCCCCAAACTTCGTAAAATAGTCTTTTAAGTCCTTTTTGCTGGTATCCCAGCTCAGACCGCCAACGAACATTTTCCTAGAATCGCAGGGCGAGATACAGAGCAGCAAACCTCGTAAGCAAGCCTTGATCTTTCTTCTTCAAAGCAACGGCCGGTCCTGGCTAAGCTTCCACGCAGAGAAGGACCACAAAGCCACCACCGTTGGCGCAAAGTGCACGCACATCCGCCCTCCGAGGGTGCCGGGTCTCCCGTTAGCTAGCTCTCCGCTCGCCCCAGCCCGGCGATCGCGCCCCGCCCGCCGCCCGCCGCCCGGGCTTCCTGGGTTCGGCCCGCAGCTCCGCCCCCGCGGGAGGCGGGAGGGAGGCCGGCCGGGCGCGCGCCAACTCCGCCCCCGCAGCCGCCGCGGCCTGCGCCCCTGCGCCCCTGCGCCCCGCGCCGCCCGGGTCCCGGCGCCCCGCTTCCGGCCGCCCCGGGGCGGCGCCCCCCGTCCAGCCCCGGGGCCCCGCGGGCCCGCCGCTCCCCTCCCCCCCGGCCGCGTGGCGCCAACAAAAGGCGGCCCCGGAACAAAGGCCGCGGGGCCCGGCCGCACCTACCCCGCGTCCTCCTCGTTCTTGCTGGCGTTGATCTGGTCACCCTCGGCGCCGTTCTGGTTCCCGCTCGGCGGCGCCGCGGACCCGCCTCCGGTGCCCGCCGCGGCCCCACCGCCACCGCCGCCGCCGCCGCCGCCGCTGCTGCCGGTCCCGGGCCCGGCGGGAGACTCGCCCTCCGGGGCGGCCTCGTGTCCGTTCTCCGTGGCGCCCGTCGTCTCCATGGGCTGCTCCTCGCTCGCCTCCGACATGTCGGACCGATTGGCCGGCGGCGGCTCCTGCAACGAGCGAGCCCCCCGCCCCCCGCCACGGCGGCCGCCGCGAGTCAGGCCGGCCAGGCTCTCCCGCCCGCGGCCCGCCCGGCCCGGCCTCCCGCCCGCGGCCCAGCCGCTCACCTCGCCGCCGATGACGCCGCGAGGCCCGCTCGTCCCCACCGGCCGGGGAAGACGCCGCGCTCGGGCTCGCGCTGCCGCGGGGCCTGCCCTCCGCCGACGGAGGAGCTGCAGCCGCGTTCCCTCGGACGCCGCAGCCGCAGAGAGCCCAGGCACACACGACACGGACCCGGCCCGCGAGGTGCCGCCGCCTGACAATGCCGACTCGTGGCGCCCTTTATAATGCCGGAGCCGGAGCCACCTCCCAATAAGGCGTGCGTCCGTTGGCTACGCCCGCCCGCCACTCAGCCCCTCGGCGCACGCTCATTGGCCGAGGCCGCGCGCGCGCTCTAGATCCGGGCGGGCTTTGTCCTCGTTTTAGAAGCCGCGCGAGTCCGGGCGCTGCGGAGGGGTTCGGGTGGCGGGGCGGCTCGGTGGCCGAGCTCGGTGGCGGGCAGGCCCGAGCCGGCGCCGGGCCCTTTGTGAGGCGGCCTTCCTCCTCCTCCTCCTGGCCGCCGCCGCCGCCGTCGTCGCCATCGTGGTGCCCCGAGCCTTGGCAGCCATTATGCCTTCCCCCGCCCCCATTTCCCGAAAGATGAAACCGGGGCTGAGGAAGTCTCAGCCCAAGGTCGCCCGGATGGAGGCGGCAGAAGGCGGCCCTGCCCGATTGGGCGCGGGGAGCCGGGGAGGCCGCTCGAGCCGAGCCCGCCCTTTGTGCCCCGCCGGCCCGCGGCTCCCGCGGCCGAGGGTCCGTCCGGCGTCGGGCGCCATGAGGGCCGGGCCCGCCGCCGAGCTCCCCGGGCGGCCGGCCGGCATCACCTCGGTCCACATCGCCTTTACTAAGCTTTTGTTTACTTTAAGAAAAAAAAAGTGTGTGTGCCTTTTGACTCATTTTTGCAGATTCTTGTTTTCACGAAAAATCTCTCCCACTCATGGAAATCCGTTGGTGGGGGGCGGGGAACAGGTTCTTTTCTCCAGTACACAAAATGGTCGTACTATTTCCATGAGCTCCTTCACTGCTTCAAAGGCCGGAGTAATCCCGCGGTTCTCCTAATCACACGGTGACGCCCCCAGACGGACCGGGAGGACCGGGACCGGACTTGGGGCGCCCGGGGATCACCGCGGGGCTGCGGGGGCTGCAGCCTGTGTCGGCCCCACACAAAACCCCAGGGTGGGTAACACGGAAATGTGAGGCCCAGAGCAGTGGGCTAGTTTCATCCAGGCGGATGGAAAAATGTCACAATTTCACGTTTTGGAAAAAAAAAAATGCTAATGTTGACTTAAGGTTTCCGTGGAAAGATCTGAAGAGTTGGCCTACCCCTAGAGGGGCAGAAGCCCTCTGCTTCACCCCAAGGCCCGGCGGAGCCTCTTGGCGCCCTGCATACAGACTTGGGCTGTTGGAATCTGGCAGTAAGTTTCAGTGACATAAACAAACTAACTGCCTTCTCCAACTCCCTCCTGAGGCTTCCCCCTCTGTGCCCAGAAAACAGCACAGCTGTCTGGCAAGTGAAGATCATTCGGAAAATGAAGTTCAAAGCCTGACAGTGTAAGTGAGGTCCTGGGCTAGAACTACTGAGAGCATAAATTCACTTAATTTTCCACAGCAGCCCTGTAGTTTGCAAGACAGCCACCAAGGTTGCTTTACTGGGGCTTCCCACATTCCAGGCACGCGAATGTTGAAATCACCTGGCTCAGATTGTGGAAACAAAGCCAGTAAATTCCAACTGCACGGCGAGGGTTGTTGCCAGGGTTATTATTATTTTTTTTTTATCATTATAACATTTGTTTATTGGAAAGGCAGAAGCACAGAGGAGGAAACACAGAGGTCTTCCATCTGCTGGTTCTCTTCCCCAAAGGCCACAAAAAGCGGGACGGGCGTGTCTCCCATAGGCAACAGGGCTCAAGTGTTTGGTCCGTCTTCTGCTGCTTTCCCAGGCAAATGATTAGCAGGGAGCTGGATCCCAAGTGGAGCGGCTGGGAGTCCAGCCAACACCCATGTGGAATCCTGGTGTATGAGCGGAGCTTTCACCGCCAGTTCATGGTTCCCAAGAGTGCTTAATTGCTAAAGCAAAAGGTATTTGTGAGTTTCTGAGTTCTTGGCCTAAGTTAAGTTTCATATTGGATTCAGTTATTCTGATGTTCAAATGAAGCAATGGCTTAGGAAAATAAAAGCTAAGAATTACAGGTGCCTTGGCATTGCATGATAGCTGCTGCTTGCAACAGCCATTTTCCACAGCAGAGTGCCACTTAGAGTGATGGCTACTCTGCTTCCTTTTTTTATTTTTTTAAGATTTATTTATTTTTATTGGAAAGTCAGATATAAGAAAGGAGGAGAGACAGAAAGAAAGATCTTTTTTTTTTCTTAAAGATTTATTCATTTTATTACAGCCAGATATACAGAGGAGGAGAGACAGAGAGGAAGATCTTCCATCCGATGATTCACTCCCCAAGTGAGCCGCAATGGGCTGATGTGCGCCAATCCGAAGCCGGGAACCAGGAACCTCTTCCGGGTCTCCCACGCGGGTGCAGGGTCCCAATGCATTGGGCCGTCCTCGAGTGCTTTCCCAGGCCACAAGCAGGGAGCTGGATGGGAAGTGGAGCTGCTGGGATTAGAACTGGCGCCCATATGGGCTCCCGGGGCTTTCAAGGCGAGGACTTTAGCCACTAGGCCACGCCGCCGGGCCCAGAAAGAAAGAAAGATCTTCCATCTACTGGTTCACTTCCCAAGTGGCCACAGTGGCCAGAGCTGAGCCAATCCAAAACCAGGAGCTCCAGGTCTTCCATGCAAGTGCAGGGTCCCAAGGCTTTGGGCCACCGTTGATTGCCTTCCCCGGCCACAAGCAGGAAGCTGGATGGGAAATGGAGCAGCCAGAATTAAAACCAGTTCCTGTATGGGATCCTGGTGCGTGCAAAGTGAGAACTTTAGCCACTAGGCTACCACACCCATGCCCCAGCTGCTCTGCTTCTAACCCAGCTTCCTACTGCTACATCTTGGAAGGCAGGGAGAACACGGGCCAAGCATCTGAGCCCCTGCCGCCCACATGGGAGACCCTGTTGGAGTTCCAGCTCCTGGCTTCCACCTGGCCCCACTCTGGCGATTGCACCCTTTGAGGAATGAAACAGCATATAGAAGGTCTGCCTAGCTTTCTCTCCCCGTTCTGTCATTCTGACTTTCAAATAACTTTCTCTTTTTTAAAATTTTATTTTTGATGATGTTTACATAATTGATTAGGGTGGGAAGGATCAAGGATTAGGAGAAAGTGGGTGAGACCATTGTTTCCAAATTTTCTTTTTCTTCTTCCTGTGTCTGGAGGAAGTGGGGAGATAAAGGAAGAAGCCACACCCAGCCTCCCAACTACCTCAGTACCCGTGGACAGGGGATGGGGGAATGGCCACCGATGTCATCCCAGGGTCCCGGATGTGCAGCTTGTTCCGAGGGATCTGCTCAAGTGGTTTTGATAATTCTGAAATGCTGTTCCAAGGATGAGGAAAACTTTCCAAGGTCCATTGGCTGACATAGTCAACCTTACAGTCTCCATTCACCCAGACATTTGCTGCCAACACTTGCCTGGGTGGGTAGTTGACCAATTTGTTCTGCCCTCCTTCCTCTGCTGATACCAGATGTCCTCTGTAGGTGCCAATGGACTGCCATATCTTCCACGTGCATCTAGGTATGCCATCTATTGCTCCATCTGATCCACTGAGGAGGCTCAGTTCTGACACATACACTCTGTGGTCAGCCCACAGATCCTATGGTTCTCCCCATGGTTCGAGTTCTGAGTCCAGAGGTTCAGCTGGGGGATCCCCAAAGAAACCTCGACGATGGGCCTGGCACCGTGGCCTAGCGGCTAAAGTCCTCGCCTTGAACGCTCCAGGATCCCATATGGGCGCCGGTTCTAATCCCAGCAGCTCCACTTCCCATCCAGCTCCCTGCTTGTGGCCTGGGAAAGCAGTCGAGGACGGCCCAAAGATTTGGGACCCTGCACCCGTGTGGGAGACCCAGAAGAGGTTCCAGGCTCCTGGCTTCAGATTGGTGCAGCACCAGCCGTTGCGGTCACTTAGGCAGTGAATCATCGGACGGAAGATCTTCCTCTCTGTCTCTCCTCTCTGTATATCTGACTTTGTAATAAAAAACAAAACAAAAAAAAAAGAAACCTCGATGAAGGTGATCCCAGACCTGACACTTGGTTTGTGTTTGTCAGTGTGGGGTCCGGCTCAGTCATCTCCCACATCAACGTATGCACACAAAAACTACCAAGTTCCAACTGCTGGGTCAGTTCTGTATGCAACCCTATCTCTTACTCAGCCCTCACACCACTGAGGGGTGCAGCCTAGTATAAGTGACCCCAATGACCCCCGCTGTCCTGGTTTCTGTGCTTGCCAGTAGGTGCAACAGACTGGTCCAGGCTGTCCCACATCCCATTCAGCTCTCTTACACGTCAATGGGTCTTGAAACCTAGCTCAACCCAACTAACCCCACAATGCAGCCCACACTCATGCCAGCAGGTGTCACCGCTTGTCTGGCCAGGTCTGCACCCAGCCTTGGTCCTCAGGTTCATCAGTGGGAGTTGCAGCCCATCAGAGGGGTGGCCACTGGATCCACTCCAGTCCCGTATGTTGCACTGTCCAGGTGAAATTTGCAGTCTAGCTTGACAGGACTTGCCCCCCAGTCCCAGCACTAGCTCTTCTCTCTCTCTCAATCTGTCTCACTCTCTCTTTCTTTTTCTCTTTCTCTTTTGAATATTCGATCTCCAATATGTAAAAAGACATACAAAAAATGCTTTTTAGTAGATTTTTAAAATTGAAGAATGACTTTTTTTTCACATTCTTTTATGTTTTACCTTTTTGGCTGAGTCTGTATAGTGGAAGTTGTGTGGGTTAACTGCAAATCTACCCGACGATAGCCAGCCCTTACTCCAGCCATTTCCCGTGCTCAGCCAGGCCGGTGCCAGTGCCCGGCTTCCAGGCCAACACAGGCTGCAGCTGGAGGAATCTTCTGAAACACAACTTGGATCTTGCACTGCTTTGTGGAAACCCTGGCTGGCTACCCAGTCTTGAGGATTAAGTCCTCACCCTGACTTTGGGTGGATATAAGTGAAAGAGGCAGTTGGGGATCCCAGGAACACGTGCTCCCAGGTGCCAGCCTGCCCTCTATGCATTCTGGGAGTAGAAGAACCACATCAAGGCTTGGCTCGGAGAGAACAGATTTGCTCTAGCTCACTTCCCCAGGATGCCATGTGTTTTGCCACCTTACGGATAAGGCTTGTTCACCTCTCGTCTTGATTTCAGCTCTCATTTGATTGGTTCTTCTGGTTTTTTTTTTTTTTTTTTTGGTTTGTTTGTTTGCTTAGATTTATTTTATTTGTATTGGAGAGGCACATTTACACAGAAGAGACAGAGAGAAAGATCTTCCATTCACTGACTTGCTCCCTAAGTGGCCACAGTGGAGCTGTTTCTGGGTCTCCCACGCAGGTGCAGGGTCCTGAGGCTTTGGAACACGCTCTACTGCCTTCTCAGGCCGCAAGCAGGGAGTTGGATGGGAAGTGGAGCAGCTGGGATATAAACTGGTCCCCATACAGGATCTCAGCACTTGTTTGTTTGTTTGTTTGTTTGTTTAAGATTTATTTATTTTTATTGCAAAGTTAGATGTACTGAGAGGAGGAGAGACAGAGAGGAAGATCTTCCGTCCAATGATTCACTCCCCAAGTGAGCCACAATGGGCCGCTGCTGTGCCGATCCAAAGCCAGGAACCAGGAACCTTTTCCTGCACGCGGGTGCAGGGTCCCAAGGCTTTGGGCCTTCCTCAACTGCCTTCCCAGGCCACAAGCAGGGAGCTGGATGGGAAGCAGGGCCACCAGGATTAGAACCGGCACCCATATGGGATCCTAGCATGTTCAAGGAGAGGACTTTAGCTGCTAGGCCACGGTGCCAGGCCCAATCCCAGCACGGGGCCAGGTTGTTCTCCCCCTGCTTTAGCCTGACCATTCTACATCACTACATCACTGCCCAAGCTGATACTCTTCATTCTGGCTGTGTTAACTGGTGTTAAAATATTTATTTGTTTACAAGGCAAGAGTAATAAATAGACAGAAGGAGATATAGGAAGGAGATATAGGAAGGAAGGAAGGAAGGAAGGAAGGAAGGAAGGTCCATGCACTAGTTTACACCCCAAAAAGCTTAAATAGCTGGAGGTTGAGCCAAAAGCAAGAACGTGGAATTGCATCTAAGTCTGTCACAAGAATGGTAAAGAGCCGAAAGCTTGGGCCATCTTCTGCTGCCTTCCCAGGTACGTTAGCAGAGAACCAGGCAGAGAGCTAGAAACAGCAGCTGAACTTGAACCAGTACTCCAACAAGCAATGCCAGTGACTCAGGTGGCTTACCCCACTGTGCTACAATGCCAGCCCATGAATTTCCTTTTTGTTGTTGTTTGTTTTGCTCTATTTTTTAAGCTATTAGCTATGTCTCTGAAAGCAGGGTTACTTCCATCTGCTGGTTCACTCTCCAGAATCAGGGCTGGGCCAGGAGCCACGTGCCTTTTTTCTCCCTATTTTATTATTAGTTTAGAACTTTATTTTTAATACTGCTTGCATAGTTGAGAGGGATACACGCATGTGTGGGCCTCCTATTAGAATGGGAAGAATCAGAGAAGGAGACTGGGACACATTACTTTTTTTCTTTTTTTTTCAGAATTGTCACACTTTTAAAAAATTTTTTATTTTCTATTTTGAATTATGGTACAATTTTACTTTTGAATTATGGTCTAATTCTGTATAGTGGGGATTCCCCTCCCCCCAATTCCCACCCCCTGATTGATTTTTCCCATAATGTCACAACTCTGCATAAGGAGTTACAATGCCATCAGTCTGCTGTTTAAGTGTGCCCCAACATTGCTGGTACAGACAATGTCAGACAGTTCATCATCCCATTGTCTAACACTTTCACTGGGAGTCCATCTTTGATTTGGAAGTAGGTATTATTAGTTATTTAAAAAGATGGCAGAGTTCTAGTTCATACGATATTACTATATTCTTACGCGCAGCTAATTCCCACAACTTGGTTCTTTACCGTGAGCTGAATTCTCCAGACGCAACGAGGTATCTTAGGAGGTTTATTCCAACCGGACAGGAACAGGGTGGAGGGGAAGGGGAAGGGGAGGGGGGAAGGGAGGCCGGAGAAAGAGAGGAGAGCAAAGAAGAGCAAGAGAGAGAAGAGAGAGAGAGAGAGAGAGAGAGACAGACCAGAGAAGGAGGGATAAGAGAGCTGCACCTGGGGGTGGGGGGGCTTTTTGTCTGCCAGGTGTAGGGGGTGGGGATTGGGAGGGTTTGAGGCCAGGCCCCCAGGGGATTGGCGCCTGCAGGTGAATGCCTAGGGATGATTGGCGAGTGGGCGGAGTTGGGGAGGGGGCTGGAAGATTGGGGTGGGATTCAGGTGGAATGCCAGGTTACATCTGATTGGTGGACGGCTGGACCGGCGCCAACTTCATGAGCTGTGAGGAAGAAGGAATGGTGACCTGTCGGGGAAGGATATTGGAATAACTCCTTACAGGTATGCATGTTACATTGTGTCTTTCTGTCGCTGTCCCGCAGGGATGGACTTGGTGAACGGAGCCGATAATAACACACGTGGACCCTGACTGATGGTCAAAAGCCGTAGTTTATTAGTGGCATCAAACTTTATACACTGAGAGCCATACAGGATAAGGGAGGAGGTATTGAGCTCATCAACAAAACCATCAATGCTTTTGTTTGGAACTCTTTTGTCTTGTATATTCTACCAGGTGTTCTCATATACATACTCTCCACTCAATTGTTCTTATGCAAATGATATCCAATAAGGTATACAAAAGGTAGCCATTTGGTTATTCTCCTCCAAATATTATCCAACCAACTGTAATCCTGTGCTCACTGACCTTCTACGGTCACAATGTCCTACATCTTCACATCTGGATATAGTAGTCTCCATTACTCTATCACTCTACATTGCAATTTACATGATGGTTTCCTTATAGTAGAACATATGATATTTGTCTTTCTGGGATTGACTTATTTCACTGAGCATAATGGTCTCTAGTTGGGACCATCTAGTTACAAATGGTATAATTTCATTTTTTTTAATGGCTGAGTAATATTCCATGGATTAGATGTACCATGGTTTTTTTAACCTCTCCTCTTTGGACAGGATTCTGGATTGTTTCCACGTCATTGCTATTGTACATCGTGCTGCTGTAAATACAAATTTACAAATGCAAATTTCACTTCTATTGGGTATATCCCTAGGAGTGAGATAACTGGGTCATACGGCAAGCATGTTTGCAATTCTCTAAGCACTCTCCATCCTGATTTCCACAGTGGCTGTACTAGCCTGCACTCCCACCAGCAGCGAAGCAGGGTACCTTTCTCCTCACATCCACACCAGCAGGTGTCATTAGTAGAGTTCTGAATGTAGGACAATCTTATTGGATAGGACACATTTCAGTATTTTTTTTTCTCCTGTGTCTGCAGAGGAGGAAGGGGCGGGAGCCACCCCTGGCTGTCAAACTACATCAGAACCTGGGAATGGGGGATGATCATTTGATGATGCCCTAGAGACGCCAATGTGGAGAAGAGTGTTCCGAGGGTGTCACTTGAGTGGTTTTGACAGCCCTGAGAGGTGGTCTATTTCATTGCTCCACGGCTGAGAACATCTTTCCAGGCCTACTGACTGACCAAGCCCACCTTAGTGCTTCCACAGCCCCAGGAACATGCTGCAAAGCTTAGTCAGGGGAATTGTTCAACCTGTTCTGCTTTCATCCTCTGACGAGGCAGGTGATGTGGCAGGTGATGTCCCCTGCTGGCCTAGCTGAGCTGGCCGTCATGACTGCCGTGTACATCTGACCATGCTGTGCACTGCACAGACATCAGCAACTGAAGATGACCAGTCCTCATACGTGCACTCCAAGGTTGGACCACACATCTCATGACTTCACCTGCTGTCAGAGTTGATCCTGAGTCCAGGGATCCAGTCCAACAGTCCCCCAGAAAACCATGCCTGGGCGATCTCAGATTTGATCTTATGTACACCAGCCATGAAGGGTCAGGTGTGGTCTGCCACGCATACCAGGCACCGCATGTACTAGTGGATGCAGCTTGGTCAGTTCTGCCTCCAGCCTCGTATCTCACCTGAACTGACTGGTGTTGCGGCCCAGTCCAGTTAGCAGACCTGGACCTCATGCATGTCATGAGGTGCAGCAGCCTGGTTGGGGTAACCCCCAGGAGCTCCCACCAGGCACCCCCAAGCTCAGGCGCCAGTCTCTGTTGCAGCCTAGCCTGGCCCAGTCCACATCTCATCTGGCTCTCATGCATGCACATGGGTGCTGTGGCTTAGCTCAGCCTGTCTTATCCCCATACCCAGCCCTCGTGTCTGCTGACAGGTACCATTGCCTTGTGCAGTCTGACCCAGTCCTGGTTCTTATGCTCACCAGTGACAGGTACGTCATAGCAAAGAATTGTTAGTTTCCCTGCCACGCATGTTCCCAGCCCTGGATCCAGGGGAGGAGGGAGGGTCAGGGGGATGCTGTGATACAGCCCAACATGACTTGCACCCAGTCCTGGCACTTGCCAGTTAATGCTACCACCCAGCTCAACTGAGCTGCTCCCTTCTGGCTCGAGCCAACAATTTCTTCCAGGATCCTGCATGAGCCCAGGGGCTCGAGAACATTTGACATCTCTGCTGTTTTCCCAGCCTAGTACAGAGAGATAGATTGAAAGTGGCACAATCCAGACCCAAAACAGCATCCATAAGGGCTGCTGGCACTGCAAGCAGCAACTTTACTCGTTACACCACAATCCTAGCCCACCTTAAATTTCATCTAATTTCTGAAACTCATCAGGGCACACTTATCCCAGGGCCTTTGCTCTGGCCTCTATGAGCCCTGGGTTATTTCTAGAGAGGGGAGTTACAAAAGCATCAAACCTGGGCCTTTCCTCTCACTTTGGCACCGTGTTCTGTGTCATCTCCCCCACTCACACACGTGCCCCACGTGATGCCACCCACTGTGAGGCCCTCAGCAGTGGCTGAACCCTTGGGTCCTCTGCCATACTGTGTACTAAATCAATGTTTCTGCCTTAGTAGCCGCCAGACTACTTTCCAAGTAGTTTCCTTACAGTAACTCCCAAAACGGATGACTGCAGGCCCCTCCCAGAGCACCAACTACACAGTATTGAAATCATTGAGCTCAGTGAGGTCCAGCATCAGGTCTGTCCCCATCCTGACATTGCCAGTGGCCGCTGTGATACCTAAGGAGTGAATAATAACCCCAGCTGCAGCAGCTGCCTAGGTTGCCTTGTACCTAGGCAAGGGTCACATTGCTGCAAGAAAACCCTGCTTAATGCCAACTTTATGTGAACGATACCAAAGTGCCAGCATAGTTGTCTAATCTGTTGTTCTAGTCTATTCTATCCTATCCTATCTTTTTTCTTTCTCTTTCTTTCTTTCTCTCCTATCTTTTTCTTTCTTTCTTTCTTTCCCTTCTTTCCTTCCTTCCTTCTTTCTTTCTTTCGCTCCTTCTTTCTTTCTTTCTTTCCTTCCTTCTTTCTTTCTTTTATTTTTTCTTTCTCTCTTAAGACATGTGGTGAAGGCAGGGGACACTAGACCGGGACATGCCACCCTAGCTCCAGCCCCCAGGCGATGATTTACTACTGAGTATGTAAGAGAGGGGCTGAGACCAAATGGCTTGGAAGGGGGAACAGGAGGGCTTTTAATGGTCATGACAAAATACAAGCACACATGGAAGACCTGAGCTGGGGAAATTGGTAAACCATCGCCAAGCACCACTCAGTGGCACACACTAAAGTTAAGACCAACTCTCGCCTACCAGCAAGAATTGGTGCAGGGGATGGATGATGTTAGGATGGGCCATGACAATAGAAGCAGGTCTGGTAGCAGAATCTGTGGGGGAGATGTAGGCTCACCCCTGTGGAACTGCAATCTCCACTGGCATGTCCAAGAGCTGTGGATGGAAACAGGCCTGGCTGGGGGGCTAAGGGGATACCTCAGCTTGGTTAGGATTTGCATTGGTGAGCATGAGAGCCAAATTGAGGGCAGCAAGCTGGGCTAGACATGGCTAAAGCCTCAGCTGGTATAAATATGGACTGGGTCTAGGGAGTGCCAGACTAAACTAGACTCCAGCACCAAATGGTACTGAGAGCCAGGACGGGTGTAGAACAGGCTGGGCTAGGTCTTTTTTTTTTTTTTTTTTTTTTAATCAGGTACTCTTTTTTTTTTTTAAAGATTTATTTTTATTACAAAGTCAGATATACAGAGGAGGAGAGACAGAGAGGAAGATCTTCCGTCCGATGATTCACTCCCCAAGTGAGCCGCAACGGGCTGGTGCGCGCCAATCTGAAGCCGGGAACCTGGAACCTCTTCCAGGTCTCCCACACGGGTGCAGGGTCCCAATGCATTGGGCCGTCCTCGACTGCTTTCCCAGGCCACAAGCAGGGAGCTGGATTGGAAGTGGAGCTGCTGGGATTAGAACTGGCGCCCATATGGGCTCCCGGGGCTTTCAAGGCGAGGACTTTAGCCGCTAGGCTACACCGCCGGGCCCTAGGTCTTTTTTTATATTTATTTATTTTTATTGGAAAGTCAGACATATAGAGAAGAGCAGAGAAAAAGATCTTCCATCCGATGATTCACTCCCCAAGTAGCCACAACAGCTGGAGCTACGCCAGTCTGAAGCCAGGAGCCTGGGACTTCTTCCAGGTCTCCCACATGGGTGCAGGGTCCCAAGGCTTTGGGTTTCCCTTGACTGCTTTCCCAGGCCACAAGCAGGGAGCTGGATGGGAAGCAGGGCTGCCGGGACTAGAACCAGTGTCCATATGAGATCCTGGCGCATTCAAGGTGAGGATTTTAGCTGTTAGGCTACCATGCTGAGCCCCTGGGCTAAGTCTTGACTCCCACTGAACCATGTGAAAGCTGTGTCCGGGCACAGACCAGGTATTGCTGGGTTGTAACACCTAACAGTAAGAACCAGAATGGGTGTGGGCCAGTTGGGCAAGGCCACTGTTCTTGCCAGGACAGGAGATGGATAAAGTCAACTTGGGCCAAGGACCCACTGGAGTGTGCAAGAACTGTCATTGGTTGGAGACCTGATAGAGGAGCTATGGAAACTCCTTCATCAGGATGAAGCCATACAGGTGAACACAAAAGAATTAAACTAGGTTACAGTACCTGCTGGCATACGTGTGGGTCAGGTCTGGGGACAGACCAGGCTGGGCCAATTCATAACATCCTCTGGCAGATCTGAGAACCAGAACAAGGTGGAGGAGTCAAGTCAGGCTGCAGCACCAGCCAGTTGACATTAGAGCTGGGACAGGGATCAAGCTGGGCTGGGCTGGGCTGCAGCACCCACCATCAGGAGCCAGGCTGCACAACATGACAGTGGATGCTGAGGTGAAGCAAGTCATGCCAGTCTGGGGTTAGTGGATGCCAGATTCACGAGCCCCGGATTCCTGGGGTCCAGTGGGGCCCGTCACCTGGCCCGGGTCTTGAGACACACATGCTAGGTGGGTGCCGAGTTCATGAGCCTCAGGATCAGGGGGATCTGGCAGGGCTTGGATCACCTGGCCCGGGCCCCTGTATCCACCTGCTGGCCTGTGAGATGGGTGCTGAGTTCGTGAACCCCAGGGGTGGGAGATCTGGTGGAACTCGAGTCAACTTGCCCAGGTCTCTTGGCCCACCTGCGAGGTGGGTGCCAGGTATATGAGCCCCAGGAATGGTGAATCTGGCAGGGCTCAGGTTGCATGGCCCAGGTCTTTGGACTCACCTGCAAGAATATGCTCTCCTCAATGAAAAAGGTGGACCAACAGGCACAGATCCTGATGCCCATGGAGAGTATGACAGCCCATTTAATACCATAGCAGAAGAAGGAAAAAAGAGCAAACTGGACAAGCACACAGCCAAACAATGACAGCAAAAGCCTGGATTAGTGGAGATGTGAGATTGACCATGGACAATGGACATTGACAGGGCTGCATCATCCTTGGATCAAAGAAAGTGACAGCATTTCAGAACTATCCAAACCACTTGGACAGAGTCCTCGGAACATGCACACACCGGGACCCTAGGTGGATATTGGGTGGCGATTCCCCATCCCTGGGTGCTGGGACATTTGGGAAGCTGGGTGTAGCTTCCCCCTTTATCTCTCTCCTTCCCCCAGAAATAAGAAGAAGAAATAGCAAATTTGCAAGTAATGATTTCACCCATTTATCCTTAACTCGTGATCTTCTACATCCTGATCAACTATGTAATTACCATGAAAAATAAAATAAAATAAATATATATAATAAATAAAGATTTTAAAAGATATGTAGGGAAAGCAGGGAACACTAGACCAGGACATGCCACCCCAGCCCCTAGGGAGGCTGCAGCTTGCTTGGGGAAGAGGGTTTGGGGACGTGCTGGAGCAGCTGAGGGCATGTTTGACAGGGGAGGAATGACTTCTTGGGGCTTCCACAGACTGGGTCATTGCACTTTCAGCTAGGCAAGGGGGCTGAAATGGTTTAGATGGGGGAAACTGGAGGGCATGTCTTGGTCAGGCCAAGGTATCACCCATGTGGGAGACCTGGGATGGGCTAAGTAGCATCATCTACTGCCTGCTGGTGTACATGAAAGCTGGGGCTGGGGTACATACCTAGCTGGGCTAGGCCATAGAACCCACCCACAAGTGTCAGGGCAGCGGGGGTGGGAGCACATCAGGCTGGGCCACAGCACCCACCAGGATGCATGAAAAGTGGATCTGGGGGGAAGATTCTATAAGGGACTTGTAGGGTCATCTCTGTGGGACTGCAGCACCCACTGGTTTGTACGAGAACTGAAAGTGGTGATGTATGAAGCCAGGCTGAACTGTGGAATTCACTTGAAGCTTGCAGGAGCTGGGACTGGGAAGAGGCCAAGCTATGCAGGACTGTCAGCATATGCCCGAGTCAAAATGAGGGCATACCATGCCAAGCGGGGCTGCAGCACCCACTGGCATGCGTGAGATTTAGGGCAGGGAGCAGGCCTGGTAGGTCAGCTTGGGAAACTCCCCCTGCTAGGCTACAGCTCTCACTATTAAGTGCAAGAGCTGGGGCTGTGAGTGGACCAGGCTGGGCAAGGCTGCAGCACCCACTGGCATGCCTGGGGGCTGGCTCTGCGGGCAGGCCAGATTGAGCTAGACTTCAGTACCTGCTGGCACTCAAGAGAGCCAGAATGAGTGTTGTGGGCCAGGTTAAGCCACAGCACCTGCCTGGTCACATGAAAGCCAGGTTTGGGGGTGAGTCAGACTTGGTCTGGCTGTGGCAACCAATGCTGAGGGCCAGAATAGGCCACAGTACCTGCTGATGAGTGCCAGGACTGCAGAGCCAGCCATGTCAAGCTTGCTGTAGCACAAGATCCAGGGCTGGAAGCAGGCGTGGTAGGAGAACTTGAAGAACTCTCCTACTAGGCTATACCAGTAAGTGCAGAAGCCAGGGCTGGGAACAGGCCAGGCTAAACTGGGCTGCGACACCTGCTGCCACATTTGTGAACTGGGTCTGGGGACAGACTGGGCAGGGTCAGTCCACAGCACACACCGGCACAAGTGAGACTCAGGACAGAGTGCAGGCCAGGATGGGTTGGACTGCAATGCCCACCAGTTCACATGAGGCTGAGTATGGACTGGGCTAGGTTAGGGTGCTGCGCCCACCAACAAGAGCTGGGACCGTGGGCAGGCCAGGTTGAGCCAGGCTCCAGCCAGGTTGAGCCAGGCTCAGGCAAATGCAGACCGGATGTGGGCCCTCTCAGACTGGCAGACTGGGCTACAGCACCTGCTGGCATGTGTAGGACCCAGGGAAAGGAGTGGGCATGGTAGGGAAACTTCAAAGACTCATCTGCTGAATAACTGTTTCCACTGGGGAGCATGAGAGCTGTGACTAGGAGTGGACGGGTCCTGTCAGCTTCTAGTACCCATCTGCTGGCATTTGGGCTGAGTCCGGGGGAGGACCAGGCTGGACTAGGCTGTTGCAGCTGCTGGCAAATGCCAGAGCTGGGTGTCAGTCATGTCAGCTCGGACAACAGTACCCCATGGGTTGGGTTAAGTCATAGCACCCAACGGTGTGTATGAGAACTGGATGGGATGTGGGGTGGACTGGGCTAGGCCATAGCAGAGGCTGGCATATACCAAAATCAGGGCTGGGGGCAGACCTGGTAGAGGTCATTGGAGAACACACAAACTAAGCTGTGTCACCTGCTAGTGGGCATGAAGCCTGGGGCTGTGATGAGCTGGGCTAGGCTAGGCCACAGCACCCATTGGTTCACATGAGAGATGGGGCTGGGGCAGTACTGACCAGGCAGCTGCATCAGCTGGTTTGTGTTGTGGCTGGCACATAAAACAGTGAAGTTTGAAGTCACCCTAGGTGAGGTTTCTTGGAGGACTCCCCAACTAAGTCACTAGACTCAAACCCAGCCACAGTCAGCTCATCTAGCCCAGCAGAAGGCGTCAAGTGCCTTGTAGAACAGGTTGAACAATTCTGACCAAGCTTTGCAGCATGCTCCCACATCTGTGG
Organism: Ochotona princeps; assembly: GCF_030435755.1. NCBI lineage: Eukaryota > Metazoa > Chordata > Mammalia > Lagomorpha > Ochotonidae > Ochotona > Ochotona princeps. The sequence goes on from NC_080850.1 coordinate 1,675,288, forward strand.
ATGCACTAAGGTGGACCTTGGACTTCAGAAATATTTTGGAAATATTGTTTTTTCAACCGTGGTGCAACAAAACCAACAATGTCTCAGAACTATCAAAACCACTCAACACCCTCGGAACATGCTTCCCCACATCAAGGTCCCTAAGGCATCATCAAATCACCATCCCCCACGCCCAGAGGCTTATGTAGTTTGACAGCAGGGAACAGTCCCCTCCCCTTCCCCACGGAGGACACAGGATTAAAAAAGAAAAAGAAAAAGAAAAGCTGGAACATGACCCTCCCTAGCATAAATTGGAGACACACACGGGCATGTATCCCTCTCAACGATGTAAATAATGTTAACAATGAAAGTGGAAAAGTAAACAATATTAAAAATAAAATGAAGATGCTTTTTTAAAAAGAATGAAAAATGGATCTCTTGCCCTGAGATCACAGGCCAGAGCTGATCAGGGAGGATCTCCTGGGATAGGCTTGCTCACTCCCCCAACATCAAAGAAGGTTTCAAAGATTTTGAAAAAAAAAATCATTTGCCAGCATTTCCAAATGATGCTATTTCTCAAATGTCACATGTTTCTAGTTACTTTGGGGAAACTGTTGAAAGCAATCGGTCCTGTGTGTCCACAGACAGCAGGCCTAAGCCACACTGTCTCCCGGCAACCCTCAGCCCCCACCACGTCCTCACGTCTTTCCCCTGGATCCCCTTAGCTCATTGTCATCATCAGCTGAAATGTCAGTCCCCTCGGCAATGCCCATGAGCTCAGCTTCTGCACTTTGGAAGCAGGGATAACATGCATGGCCCAGCAGTCCTGCCTGGACTACACAGCTGCCCAGGCTTCAGCATGACATCCAGCATGGGACAGGTTGCATGACAGCTGCCACCACCTCTAATGACAGTAGTAACGCTAGGAGTATCTGAGGCAAGATCCCCGTGCCTGCCGCACTTCTCAGAGAGATTGCTGGAAGCCGTCTTGGAAGACGGGGTAGAATCTGCCAGCTGAAGCGGCCACTGAGTCCTGCTTACAGCTCAGCGGCAGCCTGGGCCCAATGGAGGTCACTCAACGTGAGGCTGGAACGCTAGCCTAGCAGGCTGATCCTCCACCTGCAACACCAACACCTCATAATGGGTAGCAGAGTCCCAGCTGCTCCACTTCCATCCAGCTCCCTGCCTGTGACCTGGGAAAGCAGTCGAACATGGCCCAAGGCCCTTGGGACCTTCCACCCGCGTGGGAGACCCGGAGGAAGCTCCTGGTCCTCGGCTTAGGATCAGCACAGCACCGGCCGTTGTGGCTCACTTGGGGAGTGAATCATCGGACGGAGGATCTTCCTCTCTGTCTCTCCTCCTCTCTGTATATCTGACTTTGTAATACAAAATAACATCTTTAAAAAAAGATGCTGCACTGGTCTTTTCAACAAATGCTGTTGGGACAACTGGATAGCAGCTTCTAAAATTAAGAAGCAAGACCCCCTACCTGTCACATTATACAAAAAATCAGCTCTAAATGGTTCGAGGACCTAAATCTACACCCAGAAACCATCAGACTATGAAAGGAAAGCATAGGAAGCATTCTCCAAGAAATAGGAACAGGGAAAGACTTCTTAGAAAAGACGCCAAAAGTAAAGGCAGTCAAAGACAGAATAAACAAATGGGACTACATCAAAATAAAAAGCTGTACAGCAAAGGAAACTATCAACAAAGTGAAGAAGCAACCAACAGAACGAGAGGAAATTTTTGCACACTACCCAAGTGATAGGGGACTAATATCCAGGATTTATTAAGAGCTTCAGAAACTCAGGGACAGTTTAAAAAAAAAACTGAAAAAATGGGCAATGGAAATGAACACACATTTTTCAAAAGAACAGATTCAAATGGCTAACAGACATAAGGAAAAATGCTCAGGCTCCCTAACCATCAGAGAGATACAAATAAAACCACATTGAAGTACGACCTAACTCCAGTGAGATTGGCATACCTTCAGAACTCAACTGACAACACTTGCTGGTGTGGATATGGGGAGAAAGTTACCTTCCTTCGCTGCTGGTGGGAGTGCAGGCTAGTACAACACTGTGGAAATCAGTATGGAGAGTGCTTAGAGAATTGTAAATAGACTTGCCATATGACCCAGCTCGTGACAGGAAATACCTTCCAATTCTGATATTCTTTCTTACGCTTTATTCATTCTATTTTTTAGACTCTCTACTGTACTTTAAATTTGCTCCACTGTATTCTTAACTTCTGAAATGTTAGCTTTCTTTAAAAAAAATGTATTTATTTTTATTGGAAAGGCGGATATACAGAGGAGGAGAGACAGAGAGGAAGATCTTATCTTCCGTCCCATGGTTCACTCCCCAAGTGAGCTCAACAGCTGGAGCTGAGCCAATCCGAAGCCAGGAGCCAGGACCTCTTCCAGGTCTCCCACGCGGGTCCAGGGTCCCAAGGCTTAGGGCCATGCTCAACTGCTTTCCCAGGCCACAAGCAGTAAGCTGATGGGAAACGGGGCTGCCAGGATTAGAACTGGTGACCATATGGGATCCCGGTGCGTGCAAGGCGAGGACTTTAACCACTACGCTATCGTGCCAGGCCCAATGTTAGCTTTCATTTGACTCCTTTCCTGTGTGACAAATTCTTTAAATTCTTTGAACTCATGTATTATGTGCTTCTCGTTGTTGGTCAGAAGCTTTACAATAAGTTTTCTGAATTCTGTGTCTCTCATTTTTTCAATGTCTTCCTCAGTTAACTCTGAGGGTGGTAAAGGCTTTTTGTTCCTTTACTGTGGAGTCTTCAGTCACATTCATTGTGCCTCTGTCTCTTCTTTTAACTTTTGACATTGCAATCCTGTTTGGTGGATTTTTCTCCTTAGTGCAGATTTCTAAGGGGTATTACTTACAGGTCTACAGGTCAATTTTTATGTTCAATCAGTGTCCTGGGTTAGGAAGACGCCAACTGTCTCAGATAACTCATTTATTGACGCTGATTTTGTCTTGTCACAGGATGGAGCCCAGTGGGGCCCTGCCGGACAGCCAGGGCTGCTGGCCCTCCGAATTGGGGACCACACAGATTCTGCAGGACGTGAAGCTGGTACTGTCCTCTCCATGGGATCAGCCGGGTGTGGCTAGCTGGAAGCATGCCCGTCCTAGTGTTCAATCCCTGTGCTGTGAGCTCCAACCCACCACGAGTCTACCCCGTGGGGTCTGCAGCTCCCTGTCTGTTCATTGCTGGGCCAAAGTATTCAGCAGGATTGGCCAGCCTGTCTTCACCTCCCGAGCTCCCCGGACGAGCCCAAGCTCCCACCTGGCTGCTGCAAGGGCTGACCTGTGGCAGCCGCTGGATGCCTGGTTGTCGCTGGAGTCCTGATCACAGCTCACCAGTGGCTGGTGGGGTTTCTGCTCCCTGTAACACTGCTCCACCGTCATCGTCTCTTCCCTGTATCCAGGGGGTCTCCAGGTATCGCCCTGATGACTGCCTGACCCCTATCTTTTTCTGTAATCTGCTCTCTCTTCTTTGATGATTCTGTCATCTCGAACATGTCAGCACCCTTTGCTGCCATCTTGATTCTCCCCATATTCCAGATTCTAAAAGCAAAAAATTGCCAGGATAACATTTCCAGCAAAGCTTTCCTTTGTCTTTGAAAATGAAATAAAATTCTTGCACAGTAAAGAAAAGTGAAAAGAATATGCCTCTTCCAAACCTGCCCTACAAAGGCTACTTCAAGATATTCTCTTGTGCTCGGCAGCGTGGCCTAGTGGCTAAGGTCCTCGCCTTTATCCCATATGGCCGCTTGTTCTAATCCCGGCAGCTCCACTTCCTCTCTGTCTCTCCTCCTCTCAGTATATCTGACTTTCTAATAAAAAAAATAAAAAAAAAAAATCTTTGGGCCTGGCAGCGTGGCCTAGTGGCTAAAGTCCTCGCCTTAAATGCCCCGGGATCCCATATGGGCACCGGTTCTAATCCCAGCAGCTCCACTTCCCATCCAGCTCCCTGCTTGTGGCCTGGGAAAGCAGTCGAGGACGGCCCAATGCATTGGGACACTGCACCCGCGTGGGAGACCCGGAAGAGGTTCCAGGTTCCCGGCTTCGGATCGGCACACATCGGCCCGTTGCAGCTCACTTGGGGAGTGAATCATCGGATGGAAGATCTTCCTCTCTGTCTCTCCTCCTCTGTGTATATCTGGCTGTAATAAAATGAATAAATTTTTTTTTTAAAAAAAAGATATTCTCTTGACAGAGAAGAGGAATAGCACCCAACAAAACCAAAGGCCAACGCCTCAAGCCTGGAACACACACGCCTGCTACCACGTACCTGTGGTGAGTGGCTTCCGGGTGGCTAGTGCGCCATTTGGCGCCAGGCTCCGCCTGCTGGCCGCCCGGCTGGGGAGTTCTGGGATTTTGGTTCTTTGATATGCTGCTTGGGTAGCTCCATGCTGAACCCACAGTGCTTTGGGGACGTGAATCAGTCCTAAAGATTCTCAATGGCAGTATATCCTCCTCTGAAGAACCTGTAATCACTTTATAATGCAGATTACCGAACACCAGTTCATTCAAGAGCCAAAATCTGGACTTGTCCAGCAGGATGTCCCCATTGCCTAACAGGATGAGGGATCAGCAGAGGGGTCACAGTAGGCAGGACCATGACATTGACTGGCATTCGAAAACCATACCTGGGGGTAGAAGGGGTCGGGGATGTGTGGACCAAAGCCCGTGGGAACTCTGACCCCACTGGATGGCTTAGGAGGGCCGTTGGAGACAAGGCAGGAGACGCGACAGGCTATGGGATGTGCTAAACTGACCCAGAGCAACCACTGGCATGCTTAATACTGGCCGGGAACTGGCCTGGTTGGGGAACTAGGGGGAGGCCCTGGCTGGGTGGAGTTTCCCAATAAGGGGCGCAGGAGCTGGAGTGGGGCTGAGTTCTGGCCGGGTCACAGTTGTAATCTCCCTTGGCATAAGTGTGGACTGGGACAAGCCGCACCGTGCCAGGTTAGACCGCAGCACAGTTTGGTGTTCTGGAGAACCAGGGTAGATATGGGACGGACTCGGCCAGCTTTCAACCCCAAATGAGCCATATATGAGCTATATGTGGGTATGGACGAGCCGTGGCTGGGCTGAAACTTCCAACAGCAGGAACCAGAATGGGTTGAAGACCAGTTAAGAAAGGCTGCTGCTCCTGCTGGGGCAAGAGAGGAAATGAGCGGTGCTGGCCCATGGACCTGCTGGTATGCGCGAAACCTGACACCAGGAGGGGTTGATGGAGGACCCTGAGCAGCTCCTCTGACAGGACACGGACCCTACAAATAAGCTCAGGAAGCATGGAGGTAACCAACCCAGAAGAGGCTATGGAAAGTGTCCCACTGGCATACATTTGGTTCGGGTTGAGGGCAGACCAGGCTGAGTCAGTTCGCGTCATCCACTGGCAAGTCCGAGCGCTGGAGCTGTGTGGGGGTCAGGCCAGGTTCGGTTGTGATAAAAACAGTACACAACACAAAATGCCAAGGCGAGGCTGCCTGTGCCTGTTAGGAACGCAGTACCCAACCAGCACACTTCCCACTGGTTTAGGTGAGGGTCGAGTGTGTGATGGGCAGTGCCAGGATGGACTGCAATAGTCATTGATTCTAGTGGAGGTCGGGGCTGAGAATAAAACCAACCCAGCGGTTGCAACCACCAGCTGATGGGGTGATGGACTGAGGTGGGCACTGTGCTTGCTAATACATATAGGAACCTGATCTGGGAACACCTCAAAGTTTCTTTGGAGATCCCTTCAATCAAAACGGAGGAATCAGAACATTAACCGAGAAAAGATGGAAAATGGAGTAGATTGGGCCCCGCAGCGTGGCCTAGTGGCTAAAGTCCTCACCTTGAACACCCCAGGATCCCATATGGGCGCCGGTTCTAATCCCGGCAGCTCCACTTCCCATCCAGCTCCCTGCTTGAGGCCTGGGAAAGCAGTCGAGGACGGCCCAAAGATTTGGGACCCTGCACCCGCGTGGGAGACCTGGAAGAGGTTCCAGGTTCCCGGCTTCGGATCGGCGCAGTATCGGCTCGTTGCAGCTCACTTGGGGAGTGAATCATCGGACGGAAGATCTTCCTCTCTGTCTCTCCTCCTCTGTATATCTGACTTTGTAATAAAAAGAAATCTTTAAAAAAAAAAAAAGATTCAGAAATAACAACAGAAGACTGAATCAATGAACAACCCATTGCTAGAATGATAGGACCAAGGTACCACCCATTCATGTTAACACTGAATGTAAATGGATTAAGCTCATTAATCAAACGTCATAGATAAGTAGACTAGATTAAAAAAAAAAAAAACGATCTACTTGTTGCCTACAAGAGACACATTCCACCAACAAAAATAAGCGGAAACTGTATCTCATGGATTTTGATTGGTTTTTTTTTTTGTTTCATCTCTTCAAAACTCATTCTCATTAAATTATTTAATGACTTAGATCATACGGCAGCATCATTTTCAAGAAGGTTCTTGATTTTCCTTTTCATTTCTTCAGCGACACATTAGTCATTCAGTAGCATGGTATTTAACTACATGTCGTTTTTAATTCCTTTTTTTCTCCCTGTTGTTGATTTTGTTTTGTGGCTTTTCACTTAAGGGGATGTACAGTAGCTGTGTAATGGAGACTGTCATATCCACATGTGAGGATACAGTGCTGTATGCATCTCTACTTCCAGGTAAAGATGGACTCCCAATGAAATTCTTGAACATATCTTGACAATAGGATGGTAGACTCTGCCACTGTCCATGCTTGAAATGATGGACATATGACTGTCTCTGAAGAACTATACTGTAGTAATAATATAGGGGAACTCAGAGGTGGGAGGGAAAGGACTTAGGGATGGGGTAAGGGAAATTCCAGAGCCTACTGAACTGTATCGTAAAATGATAATTTAAAAAAAACTAAAAAAAGAAAAGAAAAGAAAAGAAAAACCGTGGTACATCTACTCCATGGAATATTACTAGGCCATTAAAAATAATGAAATTGGGCCCGGCGCAGTGGCCTAACAGCTAAAGTCCTCGCCTTGAATGTGTCAGGATTCCATGTGGGCACCGGCTCTAATCCTGGCAGCTCCACTTCCCATCCAGCTCCCTGCTTGTGGCCTGGGAAAGCAGTTGAGGACGGCCCAAGGCCTTGGGACCCTGCACCCACGTGGGAGACCCAGAAGAGGTTTCTGGCTCCTGGCTTCGGATTGGCTCAGCTCCAACCGTTGCAGCCATTCGGGGAGTGAACCAGTGGACAGAAGAGCTTCTTCTCTGTCTCTCCTCTCTGTATATCTGGCTGTCTAATAAAAGTAAATAAAATCTTAAAAAGAATGAAATCATACCACTTGCAACTAGACAGTCCCGGCAGGAGACCATTATGCTCAGTGAAATAAGTCAATCCCAAAAGGACAAATACCATATGTTCTCTGTAAATTAAGGAAACCATCATGCAAATTCTAAGTTCAATAATCCTTTCCATACTGTTTTTGCTGCGTCCCATGTGTTTTGATGTTTTTAATTTCATTTTCGTCTTCCAAATACTTTCTTTTCTTTTGTCAAATTCATCGCTGGCTCATGGATCGCACGGTGGCATCATTTTACCCAAGAGGCTTTGGTGTTTTCTTTTTGCCATCCGTGCCTTGGTTATTCAGTGGTACATTTTTTCGATTCCATGATGCTGTTTTTTTTTTTTTCTATTGTCGACTTTGTTTCATGGCTTTTCATTTATGGGAATGTACAGTGATGGAGTAATGGAGACTACCATTTCCAGATGTGAAGACACAACACAATGCAACATGCATCCCTACTTGCAAATCAAAGATGGGCTCCCAGTGAAACTGTTGGTCATATCTAAACAATGGGCTGCTGGACTGTCTGACATTGTCTGTACCAGCAGTGTCAGGGCACACTTATATAACAGACTGATGGAATGATGACTCCTTAGGAAGGACTATACTATTGTAACAATATTGGGAAAATCAGTCGGGGAGTGGGAATTTGTGGAGTGGAATCGTAAACCCTATGGAATTGTACCATAAAATTGAAAATTTAAAAAAAGAATTAAAAAAAATGTTGCACTGAAATTAATTATACATGTGTGCATATATATATATATATATATATACACACACACACATATGCATCTTTAAAAAAATGCAGTGAACACAATTCTGCCACACCCTTCTGGCACCAGACCTCAGGGGAATATGTGACCTGACTATAAAACCCCGAATCCACACAGTCTCCCCAGCAGCGCCCCAGGCTGCATATGGTAGGCCTGGCACACAGGTCCCTGCTTGGCTCCCAATTACAGACCTGTACAGCTTGGAAGAGCTCAGGCTCCCAGATCCCCGGGGCTGGATGCTCACTTGTGTAAAGCATTTGAGGCTCCAGGCACTTGGCAGGGATCTAGGATTCACTTCTGCCCAGTGGGTGGAGACAAAGCTGGGGCACCGGGAGATGCCATGTCCTCTAGCGGAGCGTGCCCTGCAAAGGCGGGCTGGGCTGACAAGCTTTGGGTGCTGTGGCACTGGCAGTGCACCCCTGGGAGATTCTGTCTTCCAGCCCCAGCTTCCAATTGTACAACAATTCATTTATTCACTCCTCTGAATTGTGGGGATTGTACTGCTATCACCATGCATTGCCCATGATCTAGGATGGCGGTGGGTCCGCCTTGACACCCCTTTCTCCCTCACCTTCCCTGTTTTCATCTGCCACTTGGCCTCAAAGTGGCACACTGCAGGAATGGAACCAGGGTGGGCTGTGCTGTAGTACAACACAGATAGGAACACGGAGCCACCAACACACGGAGGAGAGGGGCTCCAGATGAGCTGTCCCGGGTGGGCCTTCAGGCAGCTCCACCCTTCCCTCGGGCCACGCCTTCAACTGGCAGAAGGCAGAAGCCCAGGGAGGAGCAGGTGTGGGAGGTTAGCTGGTGCAGGCCTGGAAGCGGCACCCGGGACATCCTCACATGCCAGCAGCTGAAGTTGTGCATACGTGGCCCCGGGCGACAGAGCCCAGCTGCTTGTAGAAGGAGAGAATGAACACTGGCACAGCAAGCTTTCACTCAAGTGTTTATGACAACGAAGGGAGCCCTAGAGCAATGTTTTCCCTCCGCCCTGGGGCAGGACAGCAGCACCTGAGCTGTGCAGCGCCCCCTGGAGGCCACCTCTGCCCTAGGCGATAAGTGCGCCTGCCATGTGACCGGCAAGCACTGGGCAAGGGGCTTGCACGACAGGGCCACAGAACCCAGGCAGGGAGCAGGTGGGACAGGGCATGGCTTCTTTGGGCAGGAGAGGCTGGGGCTGCAAACTGGAGACTGGCAGGGGTTCTGGGGCAGAGGGCAAGCTACAGGCGCTGGCAGAGCAGACCCACGCTGCATGGGCTCCACCAAGAACTGGATGCTGCTCCACGTTAACAGTGAAGAGCAGGGCCGGTGTGGTGCCAAGCGGGTTAAGCCACCTGCTGCAACACCAGCATCCTCTGTGGGCACTGGCTCAAGTCCCAGCTGTTCCACTTCTGCTCCAGCTCCATATTAATCCACCTGGAAGAGCAGCAAGAGACAGTCCAAGTGTCTGGGCCCCTGTCGCCCACGTGGGAGACCCAGAGAAAGCTTCCAGCTATTGGCTCCAACAGTTCTGGCCATTTGGAGAGTGAGCCAGAAAATGAAGACCTCTCTCCCTTTCCCCCCTCTCTCTTTAACTCAGCCTTTCAGACGAATAAATAAATACATATATTTTTTATTATTGGAAAGTCAGATTTTACAGAGAGAAGGAGCAGCAGAAAGATCTTCCATCTGCTGGTTTACTCCCCAAGTGGCCACGATGGTCAGAGCTGCGCCAATCTGAAGCCAGGAACCAGGAGCTTCTTCCAGGTCTTCCACGTGTGTGCAGGGTCTCAAGGCTTTGGTCCATCTTCAATTGCTTTCCCAAGCCAGAAGCAGGTAGCTGGGTGGAAAATGGAGCTGCCAGGATATGAACCAGTGCCCACATGGGATGCCAGAGGGTGCAAGGCAATGACTTTAGCCACTAGGCTACCACCCCGGGCTCAAAAAAATAAATCTTCAAAAAAAAGTGCTTGCTTTGGCAACACATATACCAAAACTGGACTGATACAGGGATTAGCATGGCCCCTGTGCAAGGATGACACGCAAATTAGTGAAACGTTTCATATTTTAAAAAAATAAAGAAAAAGAGGGCCCGGCGGCCTGGCCTAACGGCTAAAGTCCTTGCCTTAAATACCCCGGGATCTCATATGGGCGCCGGTTCTAATCCCAGCAGCTCCACTTCCCATCCAGCTCCCTGCTTGTGGCCTGGGAAAGCAGTCGAGGACGACCCAAGGCTTTGGGACCCTGCACCCGCGTGGGAGACCTGGAAGAGGCTCCAGGTTCCCGGCTTCGGATCGGCGCGCACCGGCCCGTTGCGGCTCACTTGGGGAGTGAATCATCGGACGGAAGATCTTCCTCTCTGTATATCTGGCTGTAATAAAATGCATAAATCTTAAAAAAAAATAAAGAAAAGGATTAATTTCAAAATGAAATGCAATCTAAGATCAAGTCCAAACTCCCAACAAATTCAAAAGAAACTGGAAGCTGTGGGAGGGCAGTCTGTGAGCGGCAGCGCCAAGCAGGCCTCCATGAGCAGGGCTTGCTCACCTCCTTCAAGGCGCAGCCTCTGCTCAGCCTGGAGGGAAAGACGCAAAGGCCCTCCGAGGACTTCGTCTTCCCACGTGACCGCGAGTAGGCGAGGCCACAGTCTGCCGTGGAGACCCGCCTTTCTCCTCCCAGCCCCAGGGAAAGGGCGGGCCACAGGCCGGACCGTCCCCTGCTCGCACCTGCCCGCCCGCGGAGAGGAAGGAAGGGCGGGCTGTGAGCGCTGGGCGCCGCGCCGGGCACCTCGCAGGGCATGTCGGGGAGCAGCCGGCAAGGGGCCGCTGCAGGACGGAGACCGAGCCTGCAGTCCAGCCCGCGGACAGCAAGCGGCCTTCTGCAGGGAAAAGAGGCTGAAGGCTGCGTCTTAGCGCGGCCACCCTGAAAACAGCATACAGTCTCCCCATACCCTCTGGTGGACACAATCTGCTGTCCCCAGATGGCCTGCTCTTTGCCCCTGGTGGCACCTCCTCCTCTGTCAGCGCCAGCCACTGTGTGTGTGTGTGTGTCGCTCAGTCACAGAGCCACGCCAAAGCTCTGACCAAGGACCGTAGATACTGCCTAGTGGCCACACTGAGGAACTGCTAGACAGTCAGTAGGAGGGTTAAAAAACAGTAGTGAAACTGATCCTAATGAGGTTTCACTTGATCCAAGCTACCGAAAATATTTGCATTTCAACACATGACCTAACACAAAAAATAAGCTCGAGGGTGCCTGCACAGTGACGTATACAGTCGGCTAAGCCTCCACCCGTGGCACTGGCGTCCCATCTTCCTGCCAGCTCATGTTCCAGCTGCTCCACTTCTGATCCGACTTCTGGCCTATAACCTGGGAAAGCAGTCAAGGACGGCTCAAAGCCTTGGGACCCTGCACCTGCCTGGGAGACCTGGAAGAGGCTCCAGGCTCCTGGCTTTGGATCAGCTAGACTCCAGCCATTGAGGCCACTTGGGGAGCGAACCAGTGGGCAGAAGATCTTTCTCTTTTTCTCTCCTCTGTGAAAATCTGCCTTTCAAATGAAGATAAATCTTTTTCTAAAGATTTATTTATGTTTATTGCAAAGTCAGGTAAACAGAGAGAAGAAGAGACTGAGAGGAAGATCTTCCATCCATTGATTCACTCCCCAAGTGGCCAAGGATGGGAAGCAGAGCTGCCAGGATTAGAACCGGCGTCCATATGGGATTCTGGTGTGTGCAAGGTGAGGATTCAAGCTGCTAGGCTACCATGCTGGGCTGCCAAATTAAAATAAATCTTTAAAACATCTTTAGCAGCTTCCTACCAGCCTGGCAGTGGGGACCACATTTCCAGCTGCACACCTGCCTCCCCACTCCTGCCCTGCAAGACCCAAACTCCTTGCTGATGATCCCAGTCCTGCCCCGTCCTCTCAGGGCTTCCTCCTCAGAGCCAAATAGCCTGCCCAAGCACCCTGCTGCTTCCTTTTATTTATTTTTGTTCAAAATGTTTGTTTTCATGTATTTCACAGGCAGAAGAAAGACAGAGCATGCTTTTTTTCCCTGTTGGTTCATTTCCTGAATGTTTACCACAGCCAGCCTGGGTGTTGGGCAGGGATCGCAGTACAGGTCCCCCAGGGTGGCAGGGACTCTGGCTGCCTCCCAGGGTGCACACTGGCTAGAGGGGGACTCGCCCCGACACCTCCAGATGGGCTGCAGATGAGTCAAGCAGGTGGCCGGATGCCCACTCATTGCTTGGTTTTTCCACCTGCTTCAACATTCCCAATCCGACATCGGTGGTCATCTTAGCCCAGCCACGGTTAGTCAGGCCCAGTGGGTTGTAGCGTGGAGCCAAAGTCACTTTCTGAATCACTCCATGGGAAGACACCATTTCCTCATGGGTAGTGCTCCTTCTCAGACTGGCCTCTTTCGGTTGCCAGGTCAGAACTACTTCCCGCAATGCAGAATAATCTCCAAGAACCGGATTGCCCACAAGCGCGCTTGTTCCCAGCGATGGTCCCTCTGCTCTGCCAAGATGAGCAGCCTTGGCCTCACGCTGAACAGGGCTGCTGGGTGTTTTTGTTTTCGTGTTTGTCTTTATTTCACGTATCACTGAACCGACCCACCAGTCCCACTCCCAATCCTTGGTTGTGCAGACAAGGGTGACATCTTCAGCATGATATGGCTAAGGAGATAAAAACCCTGAGAAAGCATAAATATGGAGGCCCTCTCAAATCCTTATGGACCCTGCTTAGTTCTCTTGCCTGATTCTTTCCCTCAAAGATTCACTTATCTGAAAGGCAGAATTACAGACAGAGATGGAAAGACACATAGGAAGATCTTCTAACTTCCTGCTTCACTTCCAAATGCCCACAATGCCGGGGCCGGACCAGGCTGAAGCCAGGAGCCTGGAGCTTCTTCTTTTTTATTTTTAAATTCTATTTTAAATGTTGTTTACATAATTGAAAGCAATGCAAGCCCATGTGGGCCTCTGGTCAGGGTAGGTAGAGTCAGGTGTGGACGAAGGTGGGTGGGACACATTTCAGTATTTTTTTTTCTCCTGTGTCTGCAGAGGAGGAAGGGGCGGGAGCCACCCCTGGCTGTCAAACTACATCAGAACCTGGGAATGGGGGATGATCATTTGATGATGTCCTAGAGACTCCAATGTGGAGAAGAGTGTTCCGAGGGTGTCACTTGAGTGGTTTTGACAGCCCTGAGAGGTGGTCTATTTCATTGCTCCACGGCTGAGAACATCTTTCCAGGCCTACTGACTGACCAAGCCCACCTTAGTGCTTCCACAGCCCCAGGAACATGCTGCAAAGCTTAGTCAGGGGAATTGTTCAACCTGTTCTGCTTTCATCCTCTGACGAGGCAGGTGATGTGGCAGGTGATGTCCCCTGCTGGCCTAGCTGAGCTGGCCGTCATGACTGCCGTGTACATCTGACCATGCTGTGCACTGCACAGACATCAGCAACTGAAGATGACCAGTCCTCATACATGCACTCCAAGGTTGGACCACACATCTCATGACTTCACCTGCTGTCAGAGTTGATCCTGAGTCCAGGGATCCAGTCCAATAGTCCCCCAGAAAACCATGCCTGGGTGATCTCAGATTTGATCTTATGTACACCAGCCATGAAGGGTCAGGTGTGGTCTGCCACGCATACCAGGCACCGCATGTACTAGTGGATGCAGCTTGGTCAGTTCTGCCTCCAGCCTCGTATCTCACCTGACTGATACTGTGGTCCAGCCCAGCCAGTTCACAACAGACTTGGTCCTCACGCATAACAAAGATGCTGTGGCCTGGTCGGGGCAAAATCCAAATACCCCCACCAGGTCTGCTCCCAGACCCGATATTTACACGTGTCAGCATCTGTTGTAGCCTGGCCCAGCCTGCCCTGCGCCCAGACCAGCCTGCTCCCAGCCCCAGCTCTCCTGCTCATAGTGGAAGTAGCAGCCCAACAAGATAATCCCTGAAGACTCCCAGCCCTGAGTCTTGTGCTTGCCAGTTAATGCATTTGCCAGCAGGTGATATAGTCTGGCTCAGCCCAGCCCACCTGCAGTCCCGCTTCTTGTCAGTAAGTAGAGTAGCCTAGCCCAGCCTGGCCCACCCCCAGCCATCATGTGAACGGGTGCGTGTTGCAGTCCAACTTGCTTGGCCTGTACCCAGTCCTGACTCTCACTTGTGCCAGTGTGTGCTGTAGACTGACCCTGCCTGGCCTGGCCTGTCCCTAGACCTGGCTCACATGTATGTCCATGGATGCTGCAGACTCCGGCAACAGCTCTCATGCTCACCAGGGAGAGCTGTGGTGCGGCAGAGAAGTCCCACATTCCTCTACCTGGCCTGTTCCCAGCCCAAGTATTACACATGCTGGCAGGTGATTAAACGCAACCTGGCAGGGTCCGCCGACAGTCTCAGCTCTCACTAGTGGGTATTACAGCCTAGCCAAGCCAGGCATGGCCCACATCCTGTCTTGGCTTTTGTACATGCCAGCTGTCAAGTGCTGCAGTCTTGCCTTCCTGGCCTGCCTCCAGCCCCAGTGGGAGCTGCAGCCTAGTAGGGGAGTTACCCTACCAACTTGCTCCTAGCCCTGGATCTCACATATTCCATGGGGGCTTGGCCTGATCTGCCCTCAGTCTAAGCCTCTGCATGGGCTGGAGACGCTGAAGCCTGGCCCTGTCAGGTCTACTCCCAGCTCCAGCTCTTACAAGTGTCAGGTGTGTTGTGTGGTCCACCCTGGTTCAGCCGCTCACACCCCCCAGCTCTGCACATAAACCGGCAGGGGCTACAGTTCCATTCTACAGAGGCAAGTCCAAAAGTCTCCTATGGATTCTGCCCCCTGAACCAGTAAGAGGAATGATAGGCGACATCATTAATATGTCATGAAGAATGTATCATGAATAGGTCAGACCTGCTCTAGACATTTGACTAATTGATTTATTGTTATCCTAAGAAAAATGCCAATATGGGCCCAGCACAGTGGCCTAGTGGCTAAAGTCCTCGCCTTGAATGTGCCAGGATCCCATATGGATGCCGGTTCTAATCTCGGCAGCTCCATTTCCCATCCAGCTCCCTGCTTGTGGCCCGGGAAAGCAATCAAGGACTACCCAAAGCCTTGGGATCCTGCACCCGCGTGGGAGACCTGGAGGAAGTTCCTGGCTCCTGGATTGGCGCAGTACTGGCTGTTGCGGCTCACTTGGGGAGTGAATCATCGGATGGAAGATCTTCCTCTTTGTCTCTCCTCCTCTCTGTATATCTGACTTTTCCAATAAAAATAAATAAATTGGGCCCAGAGCAATAGAGTAGTGGTTGAAGTCCTTGCCTTGAACACGCTGGGATCACATATGGGTGCCGGTTCTAATCCCAGCAGCCCCGCTTCCCATCCAGCTCCCTGCTTGTGGCCTGGGAAAGCAGTCGAGGATGGCCCAAAGCCTTGGGTCCCTGCACCCACATAGTGGACAGGAAGAGGCTCCTGGCTTTCGATTGGCTTGGCTCTGTCGACTGTGGCCACTTGGTGAGTAAAACAGCAGATGGAAGATCTTTCTCTGTTTTCTCTTTTCTCTATAGTTTGGACTTTTCAATTAAAAATAAAATTTTTTTAAAATCTTGATTTTTTTAAAAAAGATGCTGTTTCTCCTTATTTAAAAGGCAAATGAACAAGCCTGTAGCATGGTGTAGCAGGCAGTTGTTGCCAACTGAGATGCCAGAATCTCATATGGGTGCTGGTTTGTGTCCGCAGCGCTCCACTTCTAAGCAAGCTCCAGCTGTTGGCTTGGGGGCAGGTGAACTCTGGTCCTCGCAGCCGACTGAAGAATGAACCAAGAGATGCATACTCACAAACTCCCCTTTCCTCACTTCTCCCTCTCTTTCTTAGCCCTCTCAAATACATAAATACATAAATGAATATTTTTAATAACGGCATATATTTTGACTTCTTTCTCTCCTGGGCTCTGTGTTGCACGCCAATGCCAGTTAATCTCCAAAGCCGTGTAAAGCAGGCGACGGCAAGGTGGAGATGAGGGCACGCCATCACCACCGCCATCCAAATCAGAGGTCAGCGAGCTCTGGCCTGGAGCCCAAGCCAGCTGCCTGAGGCCCATGGCAGTGCTTGCTCTAAGAGCTGAGCCAAATACCCGGCACAGAGCCTACAACATCTACTGTCTTGAAGTATTTACTCACAGAAAGCATCTGTGGAGCTTTGACCTAAAGCAGCAGACTTGGTGGAAAAGGCTTTGCAGAGGATACGGGTGCAGGGGTGAGGATACCGGTGCAGGGGTGAGGATGCTTCTTGGGGTGCCCACACCCCATCTTGGCGTGCTTGGATGGGGTCCTGGCTCCACTTGTGATTCAAGCCCTGGCAAGGCAGCAGAGAATACAAGGGCTTGGGGTTCCTGCCAGCCAGATGGGAGACCCCGACTGGCATCAGCCCGCTCCAGCCCAGCTGTTGCAGACATCCGGTGAGTGAAGCAGCAAATGCAAGATCATTCTGTCTCTGCCAATGTTTCTGTCTCTTTGCCTTTTGTAGATAAGTTTATGTGAAAGTCAGAGTTCCATAGAAAGCGGGAGGTCTTCCATGTGCCGTCTCACGTCCCAGATGGCTACAAAGGCCAGAACTGGGCCAGGGTGAAGCTAGGAGCCAGGAGCTTCTTCCAGGTCTCCCGCATGGGTAGCAGGGGCCCATGCACTTGGGTCATCTTCTGCTGCTGTAACAGGAGCGTTAAGCAGGGCGCTGGATTGGAAGTGGAACATCTCGGACACAATTCTGGATGCTGGTGTCACAGGTGGCGACTTAACCCGATATGCCACAACACCGGCCCCTACCTCTTTGTGCTTTCAGTGAAATGAAAATAAATACATATATCTTAAGTTTAATCAAATGGACTCTGGTGCACATGATCTTTCCCTAAAAAGTCTCAAGCACCCTCAGTCCAGCTGCCTTCCCCCAAGCCTCCACCTGGGCCTACACGTCTCTTGTTCCCTCTGGAGACGTGTAGCAGGCCTCTCGCAGGGCCAGGCAGAGCCTGGTTCCTGCTCCACGGAGGACACGGGCCAGGAAGGGGAGGATCATGGCTCCCGGCCACCCCTCATCCCTTGCCTCCAGCCAAGGGCAGTGAACACAGGCAGGGGTAAGGACCTGCAAGGGCAGGCAGGGTCTGGGCTCTCTCTTTCTCTCTCTCTCTCTCCCTGATCTGCTGGCCCTTGGGACAAATCTTTGCCCCTCCAAACCTCATCACGCTGCTCTGTAATAGCAGGGTCAGCAGATGGGCCCTAAAGACGCTCCCAGTTCTCACGTTCAAGGCCGAGGCAAGGGCCCCGCTGTACTGGACGGCACAGGAGACTCTCAGGGCTTGGTGGATCTGTCCTCATGTCACAGACTCAGGACCAAAGACTGTTCAGAATCTGTTGGGGATGCTGTATATAGAGTGGCTGAGGCACCAGTGAGAGAGAAACAACAATCACAAAATAGAACATGCGCAGTGATATGAGCTACATAAAACTGATAAATTGCTCATTTCTGGAATTTTCCATATCATATTTTGGCCCACAGCAGACTGAAGTAAACTGAAATTGCAGTGTGAAACCCTGGATAAGAGGATACACACAGGACCCAGCACAGTGGGTCAGTGACTGGACCTCGCTTAGCACACCCAGGATCCCATATGGGCGCCGGTTCTAATCCGGCAGCTCCACCTCCCATCCAGCTCCCTGCTTGTGACCTGGGAAAGCAGTGGAGGACGGCCCAAAGCCTTGGGACCCTGCACCCATGTGGGAGACCCCTGAAGGGGCTCCTGGCTCCTGGCTTTGGACCAGCTCAGCCACTTGGGGAGTGAGCCAACTGATGGAATTCTTTCTGTTTGTATATCCTTCTCTCTCTGTAGATCTGTCTTTCCAATAAGAAAAAAATCAATCTTTAAAAAATAATAATAATAAAGAGGCTAAACACAAGCAGAACCGCAGAAGCCACAGCCAGCTGCCAGGAACTGCTGGTAATTCCACACTACTCCACAGGGTGGGGTACGCGAGCAGAGGCAGCATGGGCTGGGCTGTGACCACTCTGCGGACACAGCTCTGCCAGCACGGGAGCTCCGCAGCATAGCTGCCACTTGCTCTCTGGGCCCCACAGCCCCTTCTGGAATTTGATTCCAAGGTGAGGGCACCTCAGAAGGCAGAGTCCTTCCCACAGTGACTCCCAGGTCTTCAAACTGCCTTTCCCCCAATTCCATACTGACCCGCACTTATTGAACAGGCATTCCATCTGCCTGCTGCCAGATAAGCAGGGATTAGGATGATCTACTACAAGTCCACTGGAGTCCTATGGTTCTGCCAGTCTGACCTGCTCTCAATTCAGCAGGTGCATCTGGCAACCCAGAGACGTAGTGTTCCATTGTTGCTGAAAATGGTACCAGTCGGGCCCGGTGCGATAGCATAGTGGCTAAAGTCCTCGCCTTGAATGTGCCAGGATCCCATATGGGCACCAGTTCTAATCCCAGCAGCTCTGCTTCCCATCCAGCTCCCTGCTTGTGGCCTGGGAAAGCAGTCGAGGACGGCCCAAAGCCTTGGGACCCTGCACCCGCGTGGGAGACCTGGAAGAGATACCTGGCTCCTGGCTTCGGATCAGCTCAGCTCTGGCTGTTGTGATCACTTGGGGAGTGAATCATTGGATGGAAGATCTTCCTCTCTGTCTCTCCTCCTCTCTGTATATCTGACTTTCCAATAAAAATAAATAAATATTTTTTAAAAAAATAAGAAAATGGTCCCAGTACACTAGCTCTTATGAGTGTGGTGGTCAGAAGCCCAGCACACAGCTTCACTCCCTGCTGCCAGACCTTTCCAGGCCCAAGCCCGGGTCGGGTCCTGCTGTCCAGTGCTTCCTGCGTGTTCCTGCCTGGTAGGAGCGGATTTGGTTCCCTGGGGATCACGCTCAGCTCTGCAGCTGCTCTTCGGTTCTTGGGCCTGGGCCCCTCCACCATCACAGCCGGCAGAGACACTGGATCCTCAGATGCTCTGAGAAAGGGCTCTGCTGGGCCGCCCGGGCGCTTCCCTAGGGAAGGCCAGCTGCGTTCACCTGCTTCCAGGGTCAGTGTCGCTCCACACCCCAGGCTTTCGGAAATGCTTCCCACCCCACCTTAACCCACATCCCAAACTCCTGTCACGTCCCCTCTGTCACTCACCCTGAGAGCCGCCACTGTGGACAGGGGGCCACTTCCATAGCTCTCCTGTGTCTCACTGTCCTTGTCACGGTCCCTTTCCCCAGACACATCACATACCCTTGTCTCCCCAGATGAGCTTCTAACACACCAGCCAGGTATGTTGGCTCGCGGCCTCTGGAGACAAACACATCTCCACCAGTTGCATTTGTTCGAATGTTCTCTGAGCTCTGACCAGGATCCCATGGGGCTCTGTTACACTCCAGGAGCTTTCAGTGCTGTGGGACAGCTGTGCTAGGCACCCGAGGCAGCCAGCCCCGCTGGATCCGCCACCTGCTACCTTCCTCTTGCATCTCCGTGGGAGCAGCTTTCCCAGGCTCCATGTCCGTGAACTTGCAGTGCTGACCCCTGCCCTCTCTCAGACCGGAGCCCCAATAGGCACAGGCATGCTAGGGGGTCATGGGCCACAGCCCCGAGACAATTAATTGACGATGAGCATGGAAGTATCCGACTCATGGTTCTGAAAGCTGAGAAGCCGAAGAACACAGCGCCAGCTTCCAGCAGGCCTCTGTGCTGCGCCGTCTCACGACAGAATGAAAATGAGAGGAAACAGAACTGAACTTCTTTCTTTCTTTCTTTCTTTCTTTCTTTCTTTCTGTTCAAGATTTCTTTATTTTTCACTGGAAAATCAGATTGGCAGAGAGAAGGAGTTACAGAGAGAAAGATCTTTCATCTACTGGTTCACTTCCCAAGTGGCTGCGACAGCCAGAGCTAAGTTGATCTGAAGCCAGGAGCCTCCTCTGGGTCTCCCACGTGGGTCCAGGGTCCCAAGGCTTTGGGCCGTCCCCCACTGCTTTCCCAGGCCACAAGCAGGGAGCTGGATGGGAAGTGGAGCAGCTGGAACATGAACTGGCACCCATATTACACCCCGGCATATGCAAGGCAAGGACTTCAGCCACCAGTCTACCGTGCCAGGCTCAGAACTTCCTTTTCTAACAACAAATACCTACGTTAACCAGCCCCTTTCCATATTAACCTGCCCACTCCCACACTAATTAGCACTCTCCCACATTAACCAACCCACTTCTACGTTTACCCATTCCTGCATTAACCAACCCACTCCCACAGAAACCAGCCCACTCCTGCATTCATAGCAGGCTTTTATCAGGCCCACCTCCCCACATCATCCCACTAGGGATGAGGCCACCAAACACGTGAACTTCAGGGACACAGTCAAAGCGCAGCAGGCAGCCAAGGGGGACTCGGGAAATCTCTTAGGATGAAAGGGAGGTCCAACACAGCACAGCGCAGGCCCAAACCTCAGCTGTCCCTCTGCACCAATCCTGAAGCACAAACTCCAGCCGCCCAGCCTCCTCGCCAAGGCTGCCATGCCAACTCCAACCCCGCCCCGACAAGCCCCACAAACCACAGCCAGGGGCACAGGGTGCTGCCGCTGCTGGGGACTGGCTGTGGAAGAAGCAGAGCAAGTTCTGGAAGTTCCTGTGACTGGAAGGAACCCCACTGTTGATTCCAAGAAGCCTGGGAAAACATCTTTGCTGGTCCCAAGAACAGAAAACGCAGCGACAGAGAGCCGGCTCAGGAATGTTGGCAGGCAGTGCGGCGCAGTGGAGAGGGCAGCTCCAGCCCCACACACCAGGGACCCCGACCGTTACCAAAACAACAAGGAAAGTGGGAGGGAGCATCACCCACAGAGAAAAGCAGCCCGAGTTTAGACACCATGAGGAAGCCAGGGAAGCCGATGGAAGAGGGTAACAGGAAATGGGGTGGGGAGAGCTGCAGGGGATGACCCCAGAACCAGAAGGCGTGCAGGAGGATCAGGCGTCTGCCACTGTTCAGATGCTACTCTGGGGGCGGGAAGCAGCACTGTGACACAGATCTGCCGCCTGCAATGACAGCAGCATGCCGTGTGAGCACTGGTGGGAGTCCCAGCTGCCTCACCTGGCTCCCTGCTCACACACCTGGGAAAGCAGCAGCAGATGGCCCAAGCCCTCGGGCTTCTGCGCCAGTGTCAGGTCCTGGGTTACTGCAAGCCCCTCCAGGGTGATGGGTCAGACTGGAGCAGCTGGGACATGAACCAGTGCCCATATGAGATGCCAGCATTGCAGGCAATGGCTTTATTTGCTATGCCACAATGCTGGCTCCAATCGTAGACCACAGGGATGGTGTCCTGGCAGCACACAGGATGAGCCCCTGCCCCTCTGCATACCTACACTGCTTCTTAGTAATGAACACCCTGGAAGGCAGGAGGGAAGATTCAAGGTCCTGGGTCCCTGCACTCACATAGGAGACACACAGTTTTGGATTCCTGGCCTCGGGCTAGCTGTTGCAGCCATTTGGGAGTGAACCAGCAAATTAAAGTAGATAAAAACAAATACTTTCGGGCCCGGCAGCTAAAAGTCCTCGCCTTGAAAGCCCCGGGAGCCCATATGGGCACCGGTTCTAGTCCCGGCAGCTCCACTTCCCATCCAGCTCCCTGCTTGTGGCCTGGGAAAGCAGGAGAGGACGGCCCAATGCATTGGGACCCTGCACCCATGTGGGAGACCCCTGAAGAGGTTCCAGAGGTTCCAGGTTCCCTGCATCGGATCGGCGCACACCGGCCCGTTGCGGCTCACTTGGGGAGTGAATCATCGGACGGAAGATCTTCCTCTCTGTCTCTCCTCCTCTGTGTATATCTGGCTGTAATAAAATGAATAAATCTTTAAAAAAAAATACTTTCTTTAAACAGTCTATTTTTTAAAATTAATTTATTTATTTTCTTTTAAATTTTTTATTTTAGATGATGTTTACATAGTTGATTGGTTGGGAAGGACTGAGGGTCAGGGAAAAGTGGGCGTGAGCATTGTTTCCAAGTTTTCCATTTCTTTTTCCTGCATCTGGGGAAGAGGGGAGAGACTAGGAGAGAAGCTACACCCAGTCTTCCAACTGCTGCAGTAGCTGGGGATGGGGAACGACCACCAATACTGACCCAGAGTCCGGATACAGTGTATGCTCACAGGATTCTGCCCAGGCGGTTTCAAGAGTTCTGAAATGTTGCTGATCCCACTGACCCAAGCATGAGTGAACACTGTTTCAATGTCCATTGTTTGACATAATACACCTTAGAATCTCCATTTGCCCAAACATTTGCTGTCATTATTGGGTTAGGATAGTTGATTTCTTTTTTTATGATAGTTCCATAGGCTCAGGGATTTCCCCTCCCCTCCTAATGTCCCTTCCCCCACTGATTTTCCTTATATTATTACAATAGCGTAGTTCTTCAAAAACAGTTGTAAGTCCATCTTTCTGCTATTCAAGTATATCCTGACGTTGTAGGTATAGACAATGGCGGAAAGTCTAGCATCCTATTGGTCAAGATGTATTTAACAGTTTCATTGAGAATCCAGCTTTGATTTTTTTTTTAAAGATTTATTTATTTTATTACAAAGTCAGATATATACAGAGGAGGAGAGACAGAGAGGAAGATCTTCCGTTCGATGATTCACTCCCCAAGTGAGCCGCAACGGGCCGGTGCGTGCCGATCCGAAGCCGGGAACCAGGAACCTCTTCCAGGTCTCCCACGCGGGTGCAGGGTCCCAATGCATTGGGCTGTTCTCGACTGCTTCCCCAGGCCACAGGCAGGGAGCTGGATGGGAAATGGAGCTGCTGGGATTAGAACCGGCGCCCATATGGGCTCCCGGGGGATTTCAAGGTAAGGACTTCAGCCGCTAGGCCACGCCGCCGGGCCCCCAGCTTTGATTTCAGAGTAGAGGTACATACATCTTTTTTTTTTGGTTTTGTTTTGTTTTTTAATCCTTCATAAGGAATTATAATTCTATCTATGGGGAGGGGGGCAGCACTGTGGCACTACGGGTTAAGCTGCCACCTGTGACGCCAGCGACTCCTATGAGCCCTGGTCCAAGTCCCAGTGGTCGCAGCTCTCACCCAATTCTCTGCTAATGCTCCTTGGGAGGTAGTAGATGATGGCCCAGTACTTGGGCGTCTGTTCCAAGGGAGACCCACATGGAGTTCCCCGGCTCCTTAGGGTCCTTTGGGGAGGAAACCAATGGCGGGAAGTAAGCTTGCTATAAAGTTTTCAAACTAATCTCTCTCTTTTTTTTTTTAAAGATTTGTTTCTTTTTAGTGGGAAGTCAGATATACAAAGAGGAGGAGAGACAGAGAGGAAGATCTTCTGTCTGATGATTCACTCCCCAAGTGACCACAACGGCTGGAACTGAGCGGATCTGAAGACAGGAGCCAGGAGTTTCCCGGTCTCCCATGCGAGTGCAGGCCCTCAACCGCTTTCCCAGGCCACAAGCAGGGAGCTGGTTGGGAAGCAGGGCTGCTGGGATTAGAACCGGCGCCCATATGGGATCCTGGTGTGTGCAAGGCGAGGACTTTAGTCGCTAGGCTACTGTGCCAGGCCCCAAACTAATCATTTTTGTAAAAGTCCATTTTCGTTATTTGAACTGACCTGTGCTCCCTCAGCCATTGAACTTCTTAATTTCCACACATCTGCTGGTCTACTACAAAGCACAGGCCTTTTACTATATAATGAAAAGAACTTGTTTGTAGTAATTATCAAATTAATAACCATGCAGCATTCCAAAGCAACACAAGAGATCGTTGACATCCAGATGGCCCGGAATCCAGCCCTGCTCAGCTCCTAGGCCGCCCCTCCTCACTGCGCAGCCCCCAGCACTCCTCCCCCCCACCTGGACACCCCAGAGGCCTTTCAGGTCGCGCCCAAGCCCGGTCCAGCTCCGGCGGGCTTCCTGTGCGCCCTGCGAGCAGGGCTAAGGACTAGGAGGAAAAGAAGGAGGGTTTGGGGAAATTGGCCTGAGGCGGGAGAGGCTCTAGTCACGAGGAAAAACCTGTCACAGCGAGCAGAGCCCCGCGGGAGCAGAAGGGGCGAGCCTCGGGCTATGCCACGGAAAGGGGTCATCAGGGAATGGCCGCGCAGCGCCGTCCAGGAAAGAGATGGCAAAGCTTTAGGGACTAGGAGGGAGCAGACCTAATTTTAAACACGTGGGGCTTGCCTTGAACCTCCAGCAGCTGCGCCCTCGGCCCAGGCCCGCCGCCTCGGGGAGGAGATGTCAGGGCGGGCTGGAATCCCGCGGATCAGCCCTTCTCGAACGCGCGCCGCACCCCGCCCGGCCCGGTGGACCAGGCTCCTCCCAGCCCCCACCCCCGGCGAGGCTGAGCGCGAGGCCCCGCCCCTCCGATGCGTCTATCAAGAGCTAACCCGCCAGCGATTGGGCTGAGTCGGACACCTCGCTCCCTGATTGGCTTGTCGCTGGGCGGGGCGACTCGCGGAACCGGCTCCGGAAGCGGACGGCCACGCGGGCTCGCCGCCGGAGGAGCGTGCTGCTGCCGCTGCAGCCATGACCAAAATAAAGGCCGATGCGGACGGGCCGGAGGCCCAGGGCGAGGCGTGCTGCGGCGAGCGCACGTACCAGGAGCTGCTGGTCAACCTGAACCCCATCGCGCAGCCCCTGGCTTCCCGCCGCCTCACGCGGAAGCTGTACAAGTGCATCAAGAAAGGTGGGGCTGGGGCCGGGCGGGCCGGGGGTCTGACGGGGGGCTGCCAGGTGGGCTGGTCCTGACCGGGGGCTGCGGGGGCTGCCAGGCGGGCCAGGGCTACCGGGGGCTGCGGGGGCTGCCAGGCGGGCCAGGGCTACCGGGGGGCTACCGGGGCTCCGCGGCCACCGCGCTCAGCCTGCTGTTGTTGCAGCCGTGAAGCAGAAGCAGATCCGGCGCGGGGTGAAGGAGGTGCAGAAGTTTGTCAACAAAGGCGAGAAGGGGTAAGAAACTGCCGGAGGCGGAGTTGGCCTTGTCGCCCAGCGGACCCCGTGGGCGAGGACGTGGTGGCGCTGATGGGGTCCCCCCACACGAGGTCGGCCAGCAGCCGTGGGAGACAGGCAGGGGACCGGGGTCCGGCAGAGTCGCCCATGCAGGCCCGGCCAGCCGTAATCCCCCGTGAGCACACCGCCCTGTGTCCGGCACGCTGGGTGCTCGAGGGATCCATGTCGGTAGGAGTTGGGGGTGGCTAAACGTCAGGGGTGCTGCTCGCCTGGGGGCACAGGGCTTTCTGAGCTGTTCTAGGAGGTTCTGCACAAGAAAGTGGGCCCCGGGGCAGGACAGAAGCGCAGCCTTCTCTGCAGTGTTATAAGCTGTAACTTGGTTTTTGTGCAGAGAGGTAGGAGGCCATGGAGGCTGAAAGCCCCAAAGTGACCTTAAAGTTTGGGGACAGGCCTAGGGTTAACGCTCGTACACCCCAGTCATCCCACCAAGGTTGGATTCCAGTACCAGCATCCTGCTAGCGCTGACCCAGGGAGGCAGCCTGGGTGGCTTGTCATTGGGTGCTTACCAGCCTGGAAACCTGCACTGCATCTGGCCCCAGCCCTTGCACGCCTCTGGGGGAGTGAACCAGGTTCACTCGATCTATAAAGGCCTACATTTTAATTTGAAAGGTGAGATACAGCGAGAGGGAGGGGAAGAGAATACGTTCCAATCCTGGTTTATTTCCCAGATGGCTGCAACGGAAAGAGAAGGGCCAATCAGGACCCAGGAGCTGCTTCTGGGTCTCCCACGTGCGCAGGGGCCCATGCACTTGGGCCATCCTCTGCTGCTCTCCCCTGTGCGTTAGTAGTTGGAGCAGCTGGGTCTTGACCTGGCACCCGTATGGGATGCTGGCATCGCAGGCAGTGGTTTTAACTCCCGTACCACAATGCTGGCCCCAGTACTTCTAATCCAGTCCTCTGCCATGTGCCTAAGAAAGCAGCAGAGGATGGCCCAAGTACTTGTACCCCTGTCACCCATGTGGGAGACCAGATGGAGTTCCTGGCTCCAGGCTGCTGTCTGGCCCAGCAGTTAGATCTCTGTCTCTCTCCTTCTGCCTGTCAAATCCCTAAGAATTATATATAAGAAAGTGTGTGGACCTGCG
Organism: Ochotona princeps; assembly: GCF_030435755.1. Lineage (NCBI taxonomy): Eukaryota > Metazoa > Chordata > Mammalia > Lagomorpha > Ochotonidae > Ochotona > Ochotona princeps. Next base: position 1,701,461 of record NC_080850.1, read on the forward strand.
GGGACTTTCAGGTTGGATGGCTGGGGGTGTGTATATGGTTTCTAGATTTGGGCAGAATGTTCTTAGAAGACAGAGGGCCTGTTTTCCTGGTCTGTGTGAAAGGTTTGGATTTAGCCTATCTTAACTAGCAGCCAGCTCTATAGGCTGGGGACAGGCTGGGAGGTTGAGCAGTCACAGCACACGGGTGGCCCCTGCCATCAGTCGGTGAGGAGCAGCAGGCTGTGTAAGCCGCCAGCAGGTATGTGGCTGCGCCTCTGCCTGTGGGGCTGGAGTCCCGTAAAAGTGTGTCCTGGCTGCTCCACTTCCCATCCAGTTCCCTACTGATGACTTGACAAAAAGTAGCGGAAGGTGCTCCATTGTTTGGGCCCCTGGACCCAGGTGGAAGAAGCGCCTGGCTCTTCACCGTCCTGGCCTGAGCATTTGTAGCCATTTGGGGAGTGAACCAGAGGATGCAAGATTGCGTCTCCCCTCTGCAATTCTGCCTCTTGTGTTTTGTTGTTGTTAAGATACCAGCAGTTAAAGGCTGGTGACAGAGGCCTGCCGAGCAGCACCGAAGCTAAAGCCAAGCAGAAGAGTAAAGGCAGTGTTTTAAATCACCCCGTGCTGGGAAACGCATGGCCTTGCTAGCCGGGAACCCTAGCTGAGGACCGTGGCGGGCTGTCGTTGCTCCTTGCCACTCTTGGGACACAGCCAAGGTTTTAGCAAGGCCTTGGGTGTGTCCTGTGCCACTCTTCCCAGCCTTATTCCCTTCCCCATTCTAACTCCCAGCGCCATCCAGTCCTGTGGAGCTGGTGCCATTTGGAATGTCAGCCACCTCCTTTCCCCATCCTGGACCGTCCAGGGGCAGTGTAGCACACAGGTGGCATTCAGCTTCCCACCCAAGTGTCTGTAGGAGCAGACAGATAAATCTCAAAGACAGAGCACCTGGTGGCATTTACTTCGTTGAGAAATAGCACCTCCCTGAAACAATAAAGTTTGTGCCCCTCAGGCTGATATAAACCTATGGGAGACATCTTCCTCCTCTCTGGGGCCCCACGGCCCAGCCCAGAAGTTAAGGTGGCACTTGACTGACGGAGTGGGCACAGGCTAGAAATGACAGTGGATGTTCTCATTTCAGGATCATGGTTTTGGCAGGAGACACGCTGCCCATTGAGGTATACTGCCACCTCCCAGTTATGTGCGAGGACCGGAATCTACCCTACGTGTATATCCCCTCGAAGACGGTAAGGGGCACAGCCTTGGGGAGAGGGCCCAGGGGATGGCCCGCAGCGGCACGGAGTGGGAAGAACTCGAGGAAAGCCAGGCTGCCGAGATGGATGGCACTGGTGCCACTGTTCCCAAGCTCTGGGACTGCAGACTGCAGTCCAGTTCCTGTCTTAGGAGGATCCTCTCCTGTGGACGATCAGAAAGAAAACAGACATGCGTGAACATGCTAGCCCTGCTCTGGATTCATGCTCAGGGGGGCTGTTCGGGGCACAGGGAGTGGGGGATGGCCGGGAGCAGCTCCCGCTGCCCTGGAGCCCTGTCACAGTGGCATTGTGAGGATGTAGGCCCAGTGTCGCTGAACCGTGTGGCTTGAGTATTTTACGGGTTTAAATGATGGCAACCAAACGATTACATATGAAGCAGACCCAACGGAACAAGCTGTGAGGCCAGGTTAAGCTGGTGAATTATCAGTTGGTGATTGTAGTTTGTGTGGCCTTCCCTGCGCCTCCCAGACAGTTCTCCTCTCCTTCCTTGTAGGACCTGGGTGCAGCTGCAGGTTCCAAGCGCCCCACCTGTGTGATCATGGTCAAGCCCCACGAGGAATACCAGGAAGCGTACGACGAGTGCCTGGAGGAGGTGCAGGCCCTGCCCTCCCCCCTCTGAAGGACTCGGCAACCTGGGACTGACTGCACCTGCCTGCTGCCCACTCGCCCAGCCTGGCCCCTGGCTCCCGAGCAATGGGATCCTCCCAGGCAGCCCCAGCAGCGGTGTTTGAAGGTGGGGCTGGTACCTGCGCCATCAGTGCTGTGCCCTGCTGAGCTTAAATGGAGACAGTTCCAAGAACGTGAGCTGGGAGAGTAAATGCCAAGACTAGTGTGGTGAGCCTGTGGGTGTTGTCTGAAGCAGCAGCCACTGGTGCAGCCAAGGAGTTGGCGGGCGGGAAAAAGAGGAAAGAGACTTCTCACCGGAGACCCAGAAGACCTGCGGCGCCTGGGGCCGGAGCAGGTGCTGCAGCTGGCAGCCGGTTGTGCCCACCTCAGAACCTTTCAGCAGTAACTTTCCGGGTAGGTGGAGGCAAAGTGCAGCCCCCATCATCCCGCTAGCAGCTTCTTTCCAGGGTACCCTCATTCCTCTTTTTTCTCCCCCAGGAGCTTTCAATGCCACATTGAAACTAGGAAAGCAATTTGTTCACCCACTCACTAAACTTTAAATAGGAAACCACAGCTAAATACAAAACCTCATGCCGCTGGCCTTGAAAACCCAATCCCTCCTAGCACTTTAGTTCCCTTTCTGATGCCAAAAACCCCTCAGGACTTCCTACACACTGTACCTGGGGTGGGGGTCCCTGCCAGCTCCCAGATTTCCCCTAAAGTAGATGCAAATTGAGTGCTTTCAGCCTGGGCGGTGACTGGCTGTGCCCACATCATGCCCAGTATCTGTCTGCAGTAGACATGGCAATTCCTGCTGCAGAATCTAGACAGACAGAAGGAAGGAGGCCTGGGAATATATTTGGTCAAAGTTATAAAACAACAGCATTCAGTGCTAACTTGGACTGTGTACAGTGGAGGCTGAGGAACAGGAAGCTGGCTGTAGCTGGATGCCCCTGGGCTGAGCAGCTGAAGTGACACAGGCTTGGCCTGGCTGAGACAGCCGCTGGCCAGGTCCTGTGCTACTAAATCAAAGACAAACAGCAGGCGTATATAGTCCAGCATCTTCCTCATGGCCAAGGTCCAACTGCCCTATGTGGGTGGGTTCCCTCTTCAGTCACCCTGGCAGTGCTGCACATCCACCGCGCACGGAAGCCAGTTCCGACCACCAAGCTCGCCCGTGGCTCCTGGGTGAAAACCCCCTCCGACAAAGCTCCTTCCGGGCAGGAATCAGAATATGATGCGTTTCCCGTCAGCTGGATTTTGCTCCATGGGACAGTAGGGACACTTGAGCCTGTAAAGGGAGGAGAACCAGGAACAGCTCAGGGATGGCCAGCAGGAAAACCAGGCCAAGAAGGAGGCACCACAGGGAACTTACTTTCCTCCGTTAATAAGCTTGTTGAGGGCATCTCGGGAGATCACATGACCACAGATGAGCTTGATGGGAGGGTTGGAATCCGAGGTCTGCTGGCGGAGGATGGGGCAGGCAAACACCGAGTGGTACCAGCACTTCATGCCTAATTCAATCTCAATCTAGGGAGGCCAGTGGAGAGGTGAGTCCACCCCCTGTCCAGGCTGTCCTCCTTGGTGCTGCCTGCTGCCTGTACCCACCCCCGCCACACCTCACCGGCAACTCATCCTTGTGGCTCCAGACCCCGCTGCACTGCCTCTGCTCAATCACAGCCTTGATGTTCATCAGCACCGGTAGCGCCACGCAGCCAGAGGCAAAGCTGCAATGGAGCAGGGGTGGGACGAGTCAGACCGCAGGACCCAACACAGCAGCAGCACTCGGGTCTAGAGGTCAGTCCCTAACTGCCTCAGACTGCTCGCCAAGTACCACAGATGTAGTTAGCTATGTCCAACATGAGAGTCATTCTGACATGTTCCAAGAGTTGAGAATCCATGGGAGAGACAAAGTGAAGTTCCAGGGGCGGATACCTGCCTGGGCAACCGTGCTAAAGTCCTTTGTGGGCCTAGGAGTGCAGCCCCCCAGCAGGAGTTCCTGTTCTGTCGTCACACACACAGCCCTGTGGCTGTCAGGCCAGGGAAAGCCACTGCCTGGGGCATCTGCACTCCACACGGGGCTGCCTGACTGAATCACACATGCCCACATTTTGGTCCAGCTTCCCACTAACATGCTCAGGAGGTAGCAGGAGACAGCCTAAGTACTTGTTTGTCCCTCAGGGCAAACCCAATGCAGTTTCCGGCTGCTGGTTCTAGACTGGCTTAGTCCTGACTGGCTGGAGGCATTTTGGGGAGTCAATCAGTAGGACAAAGACCATGGCACCTCACAAATGAGACCAACTAGGACACTTCAAGTGGTGGAGGGGAGGGGGTGGGCGCTTGACAGCAGTTACGATGCTACTTGGGGCTGATTCTGGTGTAGTGGGTAAAGCCACTGCTGTGGGCACTGCTCAAGTACCAGCTCCTTCCTGATGCACCCTACACCCACACAGGCGGCCCTGAGGAAGCTCCTGGCTTTGGAATGGCCTGGCTCTGGCTGTCACTCAGTCATTTGGGGAATGAACCCGTGGACAGAAATTTTCTGGGTTTTTTTTTTTTCTTTCTCTCTGCCTTTCAAGTAAATAAATCTTAAAAACAGAAAGCAGCGCTGTAGGATGCTTGCATCCTGGGTCCACGTGCTGGCTGTGCTGACTCCGGCTTCCTGCTGGTCCACCCCAAGAGGCAGCAGGTAGACGGCTCACACAATTGGGCCTGCCAAGCACAGGGGAGTTCTGGCTCCTGTCCCAGCCTGAGTCTGGGCTGTTGCAGGCATGTGAAGGAATGCCATTTGGGTAGATTTCTGCCTTGACGTAGAAACAAAGCCAGTCCGAGTCATTACAGGGTGAGGGCTGGTGTACAGCCCGAGATGCTGCCATCCTGCGTCAGAGTAACGATTAAAGTCCTGGCTGTGCTGCTCCAGATCCCTGCTCATACGCCTGGGAAAACAGCAGAAGGTGGCCTGCGTGCTTGGCCCTCACCACCCATGGCAGAGGCCCAGGTGGAGTTCCTGGCTGCTGGCTTTGGCACAGCCCAGGCCTGATTACTGTGATCATTTGCAGAGAGAGCCAATGGACTGAAGATCTGTCTTTCCTTCTGTCACTCTAACTTTCAAACAAATCTTAAAAAAGGTAGGATCCAGTTCCTCAGACATGAGGCACAGTGTACAGTACGGTTTTGTGTCCCACAATAATGCCATCCAGAGAAGCAGTGGTGTTGCCGCTGGGAAGTCCTACAGCTGAATGCACAGCCAGAGTCCGTGAGAATGTGTCAGTCTCCCACAGTGGGGTATCGGCTGGACAGCCCACAAGCGGTGGACCACTGTGGCAGTGTGTGGTTCTGGGGTTGGTTCAAGTGCCTCTCCATGAGCCCCATGCAAGTTCATCTTGCTAGTGAACTTCCTACCACCATCTGTGAGATGAGGAGGATGCTGTCCAGCTGTGAAAGGAGATTTTGCATGTTGCTCAGGGACTCCCTGGGGCAGGGGAGGGTCTGACAAGGCCCTGAGGACGGTGGTTGCAGGGAAGCACTGTATTCTAGAGTTGAGTGCACACAGAGGCTTCAGTCCAGAGACCTGATACAATGGGAACCCTGACTTCGGGGTGAAATTGGGCCCTCATTTAAGTATCTTGGTTTCCCTAACAATAAAAATGGGCTATTCGTATCTCAGAGTGCTGAGGGTTCAATCCGTCAAAGCACCCAGCAGTGTTCTTGACCCATGACAGAACTCTGGAAAAGCTATCCTGTCCTCCCTGCCCTCCCTGCCCTCCCGGGGCCAGGTGTACCTGACACTGAGTGGAGACTCCACAGAAAGCCCCAGCAGTGAGCATGCGTCTCGGGTGAAGGTCTCGCAGATCTCCGCCCAGTGGCTGTTGTCCAGGAGGTGGCAGTAGGGTGACTTCTCCAAGCCCAGCCTCAGATACACAAGACTGCCCATCATCACCTGGATCTCTGCAAGGCAGGGAGTACAGCACAGCTCAGCAGGTGCCGGGTTCCGGGCACAGCCCCCAAAGGGGAAGGCACAGCACAGCTCAATAGGTGCCAGGCTCTGGGTGCAGCCCCCAAAGGGGAAGGCCCAGCACAGCTCAGCAGGTGCCGGGCTCCGGGTGCAGCTCCCTAAGGGGATGGCACAGCACAGCTCAGGTGTCGGGCTCTAGGCACAGCTCCCAAAATGGATGGCACAGAATGCCTCTGTGGGTGATGGACAGGCACGGAAGATAGGCAGAGGAGTCCCCTGACAGCTCTGTATGCTTTTGGTTGTATGGCCAAGCCAGTCTCAGGTTAGTACTGATGTCTGTTCACCAACTCGGGCTTACTGCCCTCCAACATGGCAGATTCCGGGAGGCAGCAGCACCTAGCTAAAATCTGCCATCACTGTTTTTTCACATTTATTTTTGAATAAAACTGGACAGTACTAAGGGTGTGTGGAGCTGAGGCAGGCAGGCAGTAACACTGCAGGTTACTGATGGTTAGCGTCAAACAGCAGCTCGGAATCCTGCTGGGAAGGAAGGGGTCCCCAGGGGAAGCGCTCAGAGTTGAGATCTTGGGGGAACGGAGGTGGTCTGAGATGAAGGGTCTTTGTTCTGGAGTTCACCTTGGAGATAAGAAGGGCTCAAAGCCGTTCTATCAGGGAATGGTGGAGTGATCAGACGGCTGGCTAACACACAGCCCCACCGCCATGCAGAGACTGCACTGCCGTGACTGCCGTGCACCCACCTGCGGCAGCCTGGCACTCACCGCTCTGGTGCAGCTGTGCGAAGGGCTGGAAGTGCCGGGCATAGCTGAGCGCCTCAAGCTGCTTTTCGGGGCCACCTGCCAGGAGGCGGATGAAGTGTAGCCGGTGCAGCTTGAACTCCAGGGAGCTGTTGAGCTCTAGCAGGCGCTGCCTGTGGGACGCGGCCCATCTGGGAAGAGAGGGGCGTGCTTTAGTATGGCCTGCTAGAGGCTAGAAAAGTGAGGCGGACCCTGAGCCAAGACAGGAGACAGATCAGGGACGTGTGGGTGAAACACAGATAAGCCTGGGCCCCGGCAAGTGGGGACAGAATGGCTCCTGGTCCACCCGCAGAGCTCCTTACTCCAATGCAGGCCCCAGGTCTTGCTCGTGCAGAGCTTCCAGGATTCGATTCAGCTCCAGGAAAGGCTTCTTGAAATCCAAGTCCACACTCAGTGTCGATTCCTGGTGGAGGGAGAGAGAGGCCCCTGTTGGAAGATAATGTTGCCACAATTCTGTCATGCACACAATGAAGCTGTATCCGCCAAAGACAGGCACAAGGAGACACGGTGCCCTGCTGGCTGCCTGGGCCCTCCTGTTCCCCTTTCACTTCGGAGAGGCCAGTGGGACTGACCCAGAGTGGACTGGCAACCCCCACCCTCACCCCCGACCAGAGCACTGGAGACTGTCCCTGGGTCTGACATGAAACCAAGTCTGGTTTTCCCTGACACTGTTCTTCCTGTAAAAGACGTACGTATTTCCTCCAAAGGTAGTGTGACAGAGATTGGCCATCTTTACTGGTTCTCTCCCCAGATGGAAGGGCTGAAGCCAGGAGCCTGGAACTCCATCCAGGTTTCCCCCACTGGATGGCAGGATCCCAAGTCCTTAGGCCATTGTCTACTGCCTTCCCGGGCACATCAGAGAGGCAGGGTGCCAGGTAAGGAATGTGGCTTAACCAGCTCCACAACACGTGACCCAGTGAGGCAAGAACTTTGGCACTCCGTGGCTCTTTTTCAATAAACACATATTAGGGCTCAGCTCAAACTGTGGCTGGCAACCAACTATAACTAGACATTAGTTGCTTTACTTTTCATTATATTTAAATAAAGATTTCATTTATTTGAAAGGCAGAGTTGCAGAGTAAGGCAGAGGTGGAAAGAGATCTTCCAACCCACTGGCTCGCTCCTCAAACAGATGCATCTGCCAGAGCAAAGCCAGCAGCCAGGAGCTTCATCCAGGTTTCCTGTGTGGGTGCAGGGTTCCAGGCACCTGGGCCATCGTCCACTGCCTTCCAAGGCACAGTAGGAGGGAGCTGGATGGGAAGTGGAGCAGCTGGGACCCAAGCCCGTGCCCATATGAGATGCTGGCACTTCAAGCAACAGTTTAAGCTGTTATACCACACTGTTGGCCCCTCATAACATATTTTTATAGCTATCTTCTATTTATGGTTTCCCTACTAAAGCAAGTGTATTTAAAGAGAAAAAGGGATTTAATGTTAAGAAAACTAACAGGTAAAGAGCAGAGGGCCTGGCACAGTAGCCTAGTGGTTAAGAGTCCTCGCTTTGCATGCGCCAGGATCCCATTATGGGCACTGGTTTGTATCCCGGCTGCTCCACTTCCCATCCAGCTCCCTGCTTGTGGCCTGGAAGGGCAGTGGAGGACAGCCCAAAGCCTTGGGATCCTGCTCCTGTGTGGGAGACCTGGAAGAAGCTCCTGATTCCTGGCTTCGGATTGGCTGAGCTCCGGCCACTGTGGCCACTTGCTGAGTGAACCAGTGGATGGAGGATATTCCTCTGTGTCTCTCCTGTCTGTAAATCTGCCTTTCCAATATAAATAAATCTTAAGCAAGCAAACGCACAAAAGAACAGAACAGGCAGGTTCTCTCGGCCTGGAGTGCCCCACTGGGCCCGCTGGGTGGTGTCACTGTTACCTGGCACAGCTCCTCGGCCACGCTCAGCATGCCCTGCTGGTACAGGTGCTCCACAATGGCCATCTGCAGGACCTGCTGCTGCTGCTCCCGCGAGTCCCACACTGCGTCGGAGACGACACCGCAGATCTCCGAGTCAAAGTTCTGATGAGGAGGAGAGACAGGGTCCTGTGATGGGGGCACCCACGAGCTGCCCTGCCACACTAGCTCGGGAGTATACATACCCAGCCCAGGCCTGGGGCCACGCAGCACTCACCCTGTCGATGGCTTTGCCCACTCGGGACACGCTGCTGTGAATGTCCTTGTGGTCTGAAGCCAGTTTCTGTACGGTGTCTTTGATCTTGCGGCAGCACTGGGACATCACGAGGGAGAGGGTGGCCGAGACAGGGCTGCCCTGAAGGGCTGCGGGAAAGGCGGTGAGATGGTCAGACGCGGACACGCAGTGCCGAGCGTGTCTCAGCAGCAGCCCTTCGTCGGCAGGAGGGGGCCAGGGAGGGCGTGGCGAGATCCTCCAGGGGCTGTCTGAGCCAGGATCAGGCCAAGCTACAGCCAGGGAGCAGGACCAGGAGCTCCACCCGGGCCACCCGAGTGGGCGACAGGACCACCATCTGCTGCCTTCTCAGGCGCATCCGCCGGAAGCGAAGCAACGAATATGCGAACAGACCCTCTGCTATGGAAGGCAGGCATCCCAAGTAGCAGCTTCATTTGCTGTGCCACAACTTCCACCCTGGCCCATTTTTTTTTTTTTAAGAATTTATTTATTAGAAAGGCAGAATTATAGACAGAGTATGGGTGAGAGAGAGAGAGAGAGAGAGACATGGAGAGATATCTTCCATTCCGCAAATGGTTTCAAGGGTTTGCTGGGTGAGACTAAAGTCGGGAGACAGGAGCTTCACCCAAATCTCCCACGTGGGTACAGGGACCCAAGCTCTGAGGGCACCTTCCACCACTGCGTTCCAGGACACACCAGCAGGGAGCTAGGGCAGACAGAGCAGTTGGGACTTGACTGGTGCCCAAATTGGACAGTGGCACTGCAGGCAGCAGTCTAACCAACAACATCATAATCCTGACCGCCCCCCGCCAACCAGCCCATTTTCCATACGATTTATAGCTGATCAAGTGAGGAAAGTCAGCCATCTCCATTTCCTGGTTTATATATATGTATAATTTTTATAAAATATATAATACATATATTTATAAAGTTTTTATGTATATTATATATATATATGTGGCAAGCATGGTAGTGTAGCACACTTAACCTTCACTTGTGGTGTCAGCATCTGCCACGTGGGCACCAGTTCTAATCCCAGCAGTTGAACTTCTAATCCAGCTCCCTGCTAATGGCCTGGGCTTTTCTGGATCCAAAAATAAATTTTAAAAAGCTTCAAGTTGGGCCTGGCACTATGGTTCAGTACCTAAATCCTCATCTTTCATGTACATACAGGGATCCTGTACAGGTGCCAGTTTGTGTCCCGGCTGCTCCACTTCCCATCCAGCTCCCTGCTGTGGCCTGGAAAGGCAATGGAGGATGGCCCAAAGCCTTGGGACCCTGCACCTGCATGAGAGACGGAAGAGGCTCCTGGCTCATGGCTTTAGATTGGGTCAGCACTGGACATTGCGGTCACTTGGGGAGTGAATCAGCAGATGGAAGATCTTCCTCTCTGTCTCTCCTCCTATCTGTATATATGACTTTCCAATAAAAAATAAAATAAATAAATCGTAAAATAAAACCAAAATGAACATCGGAGCTGAGCCAATTAAAGCCAGGAGCTTCTTACACATCTGTCATGTGGGTGCAGGGACCGAGGGCCTTGGGCCATCCTCCACTGTTTTCCAAGACCACAGGCAGGGAGCTGGATGGGAAGTGGAGCAGCTGAACACAAACTGGTGCCCGTAAAGGATCCCAGCACATGGAAAGCGAGGATTTAGCCACTAGGCTAACACGCTGGGCCCCACAAATAAATAAATCTTTAAAAAAGTCTTAAGATTTTTTTTTTAATTTATTTGAAACTCAGAGTTACAGAGATAAGGACAGACAGAGAACCCTTCAAGTCAATGGATTGCTCAAGCGGCCACAATGGCCAGAACTGGGCCAGTCTGAAGCCAGGAGCCGGGAACTTCCCAGCTGGGTGCAAGGGCCTAAGGACTAAGTCTATCTGCTGCTTTCCCAGGCGCATTAGCAGGAACCAGCCTGGAAGTGGAACAGCTGGGACTCAAACCAGTGCCCATATGGGCACATTCAGAGGTTAACATACTACGCCACAGCACCAGTCCCAAATCAGTGATTTTAAGATTTATTTTAGTGGCCAGCATTGTGGCATATGGAGTTAAGCTGCTGCCCGGAATGTCAGCACCAGCTTCTCCGCTTCCACTTTGGCTCCCTGCTAATATGCCTGGGAAGGCAGCAGAAGACGACCCAAGTGCTTGAGCCCCTGCTTCTCATGTGGAGGCCCTGGATGAAGCTCCTGCCTTCGGCTTGGCACAACCTCAGCCACTGTGGCCATTTGATGAGTGGATCATCAGATGGAAGAGTCTCCGTGTCTCCTTGTCTGTTAAGTCTTTCAAATTTGACAGTCAAGCTAATAAAGTGTTAATACAGGGGCTGATGTGGTAGTACAGCGCGCTAAGCTTATGTATGCAGCACTGGCAGCTCATACGGGTGTCAGCTTGAGTCTCAGCTGCTCCACTTCCCATCCATCTCCCTGGTAATGAATGCAAACGGGAAAGCAGTGGAGGATGACCCAAGTTTCTTGGGTCGCTGCACCCACATGGGAGACTCAGAAGCTCCTGATTTCAGATTGGCTCAGCTCTAGCCACTGTGGACATTCAGGGAGTATGCAGGATGGAAGATCTCTCTTTCTCTTTCTCCTTCTCTGCAAATCTGCCTTTCCAATCAATACATCTTATAACGTGGACGTACCCAAAAGCTTACATGTGAGGCAGCATTACTGGTAATCATAGAAGGCACAGAGAACCCAGTTGTTAGATTCCCCAACAGCCAGGAAAGGAACACATCAACCACGTATAGAAAAGAACAGCCCAGGTGGGCCCGGCGGCGTGGTCTAGTGGCTAAAGTCCTCGCCTTGAAAGCCCCGGGATCCCATATGGGCGCCGGTTCTAATCCCGGCAGCTCCACTTTCCATCCAGCTCCCTGCTTGTGGCCTGGGAAAGCAGTCGAGGACGGCCCAGTGCATTGGGACACTGCACCCGCGTGGGAGACCCAGAAGAGGTTCCTGGTTCCCGGCTTCAGATTGGCGCGTACCGGCCCGTAGTGGCTCACTTGGGGAGTAAATCATCGAATGGAAGATCTTCCTCTCTGTCTCTCCTCCTCTGTGTATATCCGGCTTTCCAATAATAATAAAAAAAAATCTTTAAAAAAAAAAAAGAAAGAAAACGCAGATGGCCTTGACTGCAGGGCCCCACGGTCACAGGCTTCCCTTCCCCTTGTAGCAAAGAGAGTTGTGAAGGAGAGAACTACAGAGGAAGAAGAGGAGCCAGGAAGAGATGTGCAAGGGAGTTTTAAAGCCCCCTGACAAGGAAGCTGAAGTGGGGGGTTGCTTCGGCCCTTACTTGGTGGGGAATACTGGTTTGTGTCCATAGCTGGTGCAGCAGTGACCCCGCTGCCTGAGGGACATGCCAGAATTCCGCTGGCCCTTCTGGGTTGCAGCCAGAGGCCGGCTGGAAGCAGACTCTGCCCTCCTCTGGTCACTGCGGCAACCATCACCAATGTCTGTCCACTCACGGATTAACAACAGGTGGTACATCTATACATTGGGATAGTGTTAAATCATAAAACAGAAACAAAGTTTTGACACATTCTACAACAGGAATGAACCTTAAAACATCAAGCTAAGACCCAGCACAGTAGCCTAGAGGCTAAAGTCCTCGTCTTAAATGCTCCAGGATCCCATACAAGCACCAATTCTAATCCCAGCAGCCCCGCTTCCCATCCAGCTCCCTGCTTGTGGCCTGGGAAAGCAGTCGAGGACGGCCCAAATCTTTGAGACCCTGCACCCGTGTGGGAGACCTGGAAGAGGTTCCAGGTTCCAGGCTTCGGATCGGGCCAGCTCGGGCCATTTTAGCCATTTGGGGAGTGAATCAATGGATGGAAGATCTTCCTCTCTGTCTCTCCTCCTCTCTGTATATCTGACTTTCCAATAAAAATAAATCTCAAAAAAAGAAATCATGCTAGTACACAGCCAAGTCCTCCATCAGCCTGTTTGTGTGAAGTGCCCAGAGGATTAAATTAGCAGACAGAAAGTGGATTAGCGGCTGCCAGGAGCTAGGCAGACAGGAAGGCAGCAACTGTCCAAGGGCTGGGTTTCTTGAAGGATGTTGTAATGTTTTATAATTAGACAGCGGCAATGATTATACAACTGTACATATGCTACAAACCAGAGCCGTACACGTTATTTTTTCTTAAAGATTTTTTATTAGAAAGGCAGATCAGATTTACAGAAAGAAGGCAAGACAAAGATGTTCACTTCTCATATGACCACAGTGGCCAGAGCTGAGCTGATCAAAAGCTTCTTCCAGGTCTCCCACACGGGTGCAGGGTCCCAAGGCTTTGGGCCGTCCTCCAAAGCTTTCCCAGGCCACAAGCAGGAAACTGGATGGGAAGTGGACAGGAACCAGCACTCATATGGGATGATCAGCCAATTGAGCCATTGTGCTGGGCCCAAGAGCTGTATACTTTAAAAGGGCAAGGTTAATGCTAGCTCAAAAAGAAAAAGAGACAAAAGAACCTGAGGTTTCTGGTTCAAATCCAAGACAATCAGAAACTGCACCTGCACGGGAGACGTGGAAGTTCCTGGCTCCTGGTTTCAGGTCAGCTCAGCTCCAGCCATTGCAGCCATTTGGGGAGTGAGCTAACGGATGGAAGACCTTTCTGTCTCCACTCTCTATAAAAGCTGTTACAGTGAATGATAAACTATTGAGTAAGGCCCTATGAGACTGAACTGATGGCAGATGAAGAAGAAGAAAGCATCTTTGTTGCAAATGAAGGCCGACTTACACACGCTCAGGCCATCAGGGGGCAGGAAGTCTCCCAGGTGATCACTGAGGCAGGCACCCATCACTGGGTGCTGGCACTCAGGGACCTGCAGTGGAAGGACCGGACAGACCTCACCTTAGCAAAAGGATCAAATAAACACAAGCAACAATGCAACTCACTGATATCACACACCTCCCGGCATGACACATGGACAGGCACACTAACTTCCTGAACACGCCTGGCAAAGAGTGACAACATGAATGCTGAGGGGACATTCAAATCCAAACAGATGTCCACAAAACAGCTGGCGTTACTTCTACAAGAACACCAACATCACGAAAGATGAAGGAAGGTGGGTTAAAAAAATTAGGCTTAGATGGGAGCAACTCACTGTGCATGGCCTTGGGCTGGATTTTGTACTGTAAAATACGGTGTATGAAAATTTCTATACATAGCTTAGTAGCTAAATCCTCACCTTGCATGTGCCTGGGATGCCGTATCAGTGCCTGTTTGTGTCCCAGCTGCTCCACTTCCCATCCAGCTCCCTGCTTGTGGCCTGGGAAAGCAGTGGAGGATGGCACAAAGTCTTGGGACCCCGCACCCATGTGAGAGTTCCAGAAGCTCCTGGCTCCTGGCTTTGGCCACTGCAGCCAGTTGAGGAATAAATCAGCAGTAAATCTGCCTCTCCATTTTGAAAAAAAAAAAAAAAAGGCCCTGCACGGTGGCCTAGCGGCTAAAGTCCTTGCCTTGAACGCCCCGGGATCCCATATGGGCGCCAGTTCTAATCCCGGAAGCTCCACCTGCCATCCAGCTCCCTGCTTGTAGCCTGGGAAAGCAGTCGAGGACGGCCCAAAGCCCTTGGGACCCTGCACCCACGTAGGAGACCTGGAGGAGGTTCCTGGTTCCTGGCTTTGGATCAGCGCAGAACCGGCCGTTGTGCTCACTTGGAGAGTGAATCATCAGATGGAAGATCTTCCTCTCTGTCTCTCCTCCTCTCTGTATATCTGACTTTCCAATAAAAATAAAATAAATCTTTAAAAAAAGAAAGAAAGAAAATTTCTAGGGCCTGGCACTGTGGCATAACCTGCTACATCGCTACTGCTGGCAGCACCAGCATCCCAGATGGGTCCTGGTTCAGGTTCAACTGCTCCACTTCCAGCCCAGTTCCCTGCTAATCTGCCTGGGGAAGTAGCAGAAGATGGTCCAAATGGAGCCCTGGAAGAGGCTTCTGGCTTCAGACTTGCCTAGCTCCAGCTGCTATGACCAAATGGGGAGTGACCCAGTGGATAGAAGATCTTCCTGTCTTTATCTTTCCTTCTCCCTCCATAACTCTGCATTTCAAACAAACAAACAAATAAAAAGATTTATTTTATTTTTTATTGCAAAATCAGATATACAGACAGGAGGAGAGAAAGAGAGGAAGATCTTCCATCTGATAATTCACTTCCCAAGTGACCACAGTGTTTGGAACTGAGCCGACCCAAAGCCAGGAGCCAGGAGCTTCTTCTGGATCTCCCACGAGGGTGCAGGAACCCAATGCCTTGGGCCGTCCTCAACTGCTCCCCCAGGCTGGGCCCTCCAGAAATTTGCTTTTAAAAAATACATACTGGGCTCGGCAGTGTGGCCTAGTGGCTAAGGTCCTTGCCTTGATCCCATATGGCCGCTGGTTCTAATCCCGGCAGCTCCACTTCCTCTCTGTCTCTCCTCCTCTCAGTACATCTGACTTCGTAATAAAATAATAAAATAAATCTTAAAAGAAAAAAAAATACATACTTAGGGCCCGGTGTTGTGGCCTAGAGGCTAAAGGCCTCGCCTTGAATGTGCCGGGATTCCATATGGGCGCCAGTTCTAATCCCAGCAGCTCTGCTTCCCATCCAGCTCCCTGCTCTTGGCCTGGGAAAGCACCCTGCACCTACATGGGAGACCCAGAAGAAGCTCCTGGCTCCTGGCTTTGGATTGGCTCAGCTCCGGCCGTTGTGGTCACTTGGGGAGTGAATCATTGGACGAAAGATCTTCCTCTCTGTCTTTCCTCCAGTCAGAATTTTAAAATAAATAAATAAAAGCAATTTTTGGAGCATAAATGAAATATAAACTGTATTCATCAGGTGCAATTACGTCACTATTTCACTTCCTGTTTTTTGTTTTGTTTTTTACTTTTATTGGAAAGACAAATTTAGAGAGAGGAAAAAGATCTTCCATCTGCTGGTTCATTCCCTGAGTGTCTGTAACAGCCAGAGCTGAACTGAGCGGAAGCCAGGACCTTCTTCCGGGCCTCCCACGCAGGTGCAGGGTCCCAAGGCTTTGGGTCATGGTCGACTACTTTCCCAGGTGGTGCAGCAGCCAGGACATGAACCAGTGCTTGAGGTAGGGATTAACCAGTTGAACCAACGTGCTGGCGCCCGCTTCCTGCTGTTCCTCATGATTCTGTACCTGTGTGACAGAACGCCCTGCACCCTGCAAACATACACTACAGCTGTAATGTAGGGGGTTCAGTAGCCGCAGCTCACTCTCAAATGCTTACAGAGCAGCACATGAGAAAATGATAGAGCAAGCACAGTAACTTTTTAGCATCTGGTGGGCCTGGGTGCAGGGCATGGTATTCTTAGAATCTTTTCATCCATTGGAAATTAGCTTAAGACATCTTCTAAATTAAAAACAGAAATGCAAATTGAAGGCAGAATGTAAAAGGAAGAAATCTGCGGGAAACTAATGTTCTGTCGGGATTCTGGAAAGGGCAGAGTCAGTGTTGTCGCCATTCCCAGCCATCCTGCTTGCTCAGCTTTGTCACGGTAGCCCAGGCTCTCCGGGGAGTGGGCAGACACCCACCTGCGTTGGCCAGCTCCGCCCGCAGCTGGCTCACGTAGCACAGCAGCTCTTCCAGGCTCTGCTCGCAGTGCTGTCCATAGGTCAGGAACTTCTGCAGGACCTTGTCCAGCTCTCGCTCCACGCACGCGCACTGCTCCATGGCGGCCTGTCCGGGGAAGGTCAAGTGTCAGGCCCCATGCAGGACAGGGTGGAACAGTTCTGGAGGGGGGGCTCCCAGATTATGCTTCATATCCCTCTCCCCACTGCTTTATCAAATACAAAACTCAGAAATGCCCTGCTTAACCGATCTGTCCCCTCTCCCCGCCCCGCTCCCTCACCATGGTAGGCAGCAGCAGAAGCAGCTGGCGTGAGGACAAGGGTTTTGTGAATGGCGCAGGACAGCAGGCCTCACAGGGCTCCCAGGCAGCAGTAGGATCCATCTAGACACCCTCACACGGCCACTGTCTTTATTTCAGATGTTTTGATGCATTCATCTCGGCCGTATTCTGACAGTGGGGTTACTTTCCCATGTATTACCTTGAGACAGGCCCTGAAGGCAGCCCTCGGATGGCTTACCCTTTGGAAAGGCAGCTCAGGCAAGGACTGCCAATCGTGTGGGCCTGAGGGACCCTGCCCACCAGTCCAAACTGAACCACCTCTCTGCCTGTGCAGGGAAGGGCACTGGGTGTGCACCAGCCAGAGCCGTAGCGTGCTCACAACTGTGCCCAGGGCAATGTGCCTTCCTCTCCTTCGTCTGCTCTGCACCCCCCGCACCTTCTCAACTGTTCACGAAGCTGGCACTCAGCTCACACGTGGCCTTCTTTAGCAGCTGGCTCCCCAGCTCTCACGCTGCCCCCCCGCCACACAGGCCATCCCAAGCCCATCCTCCCTGGGCACCACTCCCCGTCCTCCCTGGGCACCACTCTTCTCCATGTCAGAGAAGCCTCTGACACTGAACACCTGGACAATCCTTGAAATCTACAGAGTCCATTTCTGTCCCCATCCATTTGAAATGAGCAGTCTCTCACTTGGCCCCAAGTGTTCATTCTTCCCCAGAGTCCAAGGTACCAACATAGAGTCCTGTGTCCCCACTGACCGCTGGGGTCCTCCTGCTGCCAGCAGACCCCGCCCCACTCCTGCCCATCCCTGCCGGTCCTTGCCTCACTGCCACAGCCTGCTACCCCGGGCCTTGGCACGGTTCACACGCCCTATCTCACAGCTGATGCTATGACACTGGGTGTCCACGCAGCACCCCTGAACAAACGCCCTGTAACTGGATGTGAGACGTTACGGGCAAAATCTAACAGGGGCCCCTCTGCCTGAGTGATGTACAATTCATTAGTTACTGTGAAGAGCTAAGCGTCTCGTTAGGGCTTATTAAGTGCCAGGCACGGTTCTCCCAACTTTGCATTAACTCACTTAATTCTCACAAAAACACGATGAGGCAAGTATGATTAGTAGATGAGAACATGAGATAGAAAGATTCAGTTGCCCAAGGACACACAGTGGCAACTGAAGCCAGGCCGTCAGGCTGCAGGCTGCAGTGGCCTCCCCGGGAGTACCTAGCATTACAGGGTTCTCACGCCCAGGTCTCAGCCCAGACCACCACTGCGCCTCGAGAGGGAGGCAGCAAATATTTGTAGTTGGGGGTGAGTGTACACCAACCATTCACGACAACAGGAACAGGAACTTCAGCACGGAGCCTGTGAGAATGATCAACTGGGGAAGACGCAGAACAAAAGAATGTTTGCCAAGTGTCTGGGAACCAGAGTCACAAATTTAACAAAACCATGCACTGGCCAAGAAAGGGCAGGATGACCCCACCAAGGCTGAAGAGGCTGGATCAGGGCGTGCCTTGGCACACAGGGTGCAGCACCGACATCCTGTGAGTGCCAGCTGGAATCCTGGCTGCTCTACTTCCAGTCCATCCCTGCTGACAGCCTGGGAAAGCAGCTGTGAATGGCTCAAGTCTTTGGGCTCCTATATCCACTTGGGAGATCCAGGAGAGGTTCCTGGCTCCGGTCACTGCTGCCATTTGGGGAGTACATCCTCTGTCTACTGTGTCTCAAGTAGATAAATATACAGACACACAAAAACGCTGGGCCTTTCTGAGACTATCTGGTAACCAGAATTATCAAACAAACTCCAGTCATCTTGAAACTGTGTTACAAGGCCGAGGAAGCAGCTGGGTACAGGCACTTCTTCCCAGCTTTGCCATGGCAAGGGGCAGGAGACGCTCCAAAGGCCTCATCCTGGAGGAGGCATCTATGGTAATCTATGTGGCACTTAGAAACTGTGTCCCAGGCGGTGGCGTGGCAGCTAATCCTCCACCTGCAAAGCCGGCATCCCACACGGGGTGCTGGTTTGTGTCCCAGCTGCTCCACTTCTGATCCAGCTTCCTGGCTTACAGCCTGGAAAAGCAGCAGAGAACGGCCCAAGCCCGTGGGACCCTGTACCCACGAGGAGGCCTGGAGGAGGCTCCTGGCTCCTCGCTTTGAATCAGCGCAGCTCTGGCCATGGCAGTCTTTTGGGTTGTGAACTAACAGATGGAAGATCTGTCTGTCTCCTTTCTCTCTGTAAATCTGCCTTTCCATTAAAAAAAACCTTTTTTTTTTTTTTAAAGAAACAATGTCCCAGTTACACACAGCAACATCTGTAACATCCTACAATATTGGCATACTGAAGGAAAAGAAAGTAGTAAAATAAAGTATAGGCAGAATACCATTTATGAAAAAACAGACATGTAAAACTAGTTAGGACACCACACCTCGCTCTGGCCCCTGACCCTACTTAGGACACCTGTGGCCCCCATGGCAGTGATGGGGCCTGACACCAGCTCTGGCCCCTGACCCCAGCCACCCAGGTGACAGACCCGCATTGTGTTCCCAGCTCTTGACCCAACCCAGCCCAGCCCCCGTCACTGGCACACATCTGGAAGAGTGAACTAATACATGAGAGAGAGCAGTCTCTTTGCCTCTCAAATAATATAAATAAATGCACACAGATGCACATCAGATAAAAAGTCCCCCTTTGTAACTGTGGGAGACTGTTTCCACGACCTCCCCCATGGAGACCACAATGTGTGACTGTTCAAGTCCCTTACATAAACCACGCAGCACTGCACGTAACCCACACATCTCCTAGCAGTGAGTGTCTGCTGCCAAGGTTTTCACTACAGATGCAACACAGGGTGTCCTTGCACTGCTGTGGCGGCCAGGACTGCACGGAGGCATATGGGGCGGGGGAGGTGGATGAGCCCCAACTTCCACACAGAACACAGCGTCAATGCCAGCCAAACAGTTGACTGTGTTTTTTCAGGGAAGAGTGATTTTTTTTTTTAAAAACTCTACACAGGTTCAATTTTTGCACAGATATGTTTGACCCACAGTTGGTTCAATCTATGGATGCTGAAGACTGACTGCAGCTGGGGCACAGCGGGTGGTTTCCCATGGTGGGGAAAGGAAGAATGGGCATAGTAAGGAAATAGGTAGCTAAGGACAAGAGAGAAGGCCCTGCCTGGAGCGATGGAATGATGAAGTTAGTAGGATTAACCTGCATACTGGTGGACGCAGTGTTGTGACAAAGTGTGTTAAGCCACTGCCTGTGATGTCAGCATCACATAAGGGCACCGGTTCGAGTCCCAGCTACTGAACTTCGAATCCAGCTCCTTACAATTATGCCTGGGAAGGCGATGAAGATGTGGGTCCCCTGCGCCCCATGGAAGACCCAGACAGAGTTCCCAGCTCCTGGCTTCAGCCCAGCCATTCTGGTCACTGATGGAACGAACCACTGAAGAGAAGTGTAGCTGCTCTCTCTCTCCCTACCCCTCCAAGTGTGCCTTTCCAATAAGTACATTTTTAAAAAGAAAAAGAAAACTGCGTGTCGGTTTTGCAGAGCCCAGGTTAATTCGGTGTGTCAGAGAAAGCCAGCTGCAGGAGCCACAGCCAACCGTCCTCACCTGGCACAGCGATGAGTCAGTGCGCACCGGTGCCAGTGATGCGAATGCCATGTCCATTTATCCTAAGCCTTCCTCCTCAAGGCCTTCCAGGCGGAGAAGTCAGCCCCAGGATGCTCTGAGACACACTTCAGAGCCTGTCCCCCACCGGCCATCCAGGCAAGCCCGGGACGGGCTCCTGCAGCCCAACGCTTGCCGCTTCGCAACCCCCACCCCGCACCCTTCCCTGCCCCACACTGTCACCCTGACGAACCCCGATTGCTTTCTCTGATCTCCATGGAAGCAAGCCAACGACCCTGCAGGCTCGCCTGCAGCTCCAGCCACATCAGCTCCAGCCACACCAGCCTCCGTTCTGCTCCCTGAGTATTGCACAGCCCATTTCTGCCCCCGAGGCCTTTGCACTGGGTCCTCTCAGCTCCTCAGCCTCCCCTGTCCGGCCGGCCATACAAACGTCCCGCTTCAGGGACGAACGCCACCCTCCGCCCGAGCTGCCCCGGCATACCGCCCTCTTCTTCACTGCACATCCTAAGTTCCCCGTTTTTATTTTCTCATTAACCAAAACGGGAGGGAGGGGAAAGGACACCATTCCCTGCCGCCTCCCCACCCCGACTGGGTGTTGCACCGGCCAACTCCTCAGTCATCCTCCAACGCCCCCAGGGCTCCCGGTCCGCAGCTGCTCACCTGCCGACGGCCCGGGCCCGGGGAGGCCGCGGGGTTCCGGCCGGCCACTGCCGAGAGGACAAGCCCGGGGCCGGAGCGGCCGGAGCGGCCGGAGCGGCGAGCCCAGGCGAGCCTGTCCGCGGCCCGGCTGCCGGAAGCGGAAGTGGCGGCGCCGGCTGGGCGGACCCGGGCGCTGGCACGCGCGGTTGCACTAAGGGGTGGCCGTGTCGCAGGCACGCGGCCGGGGCGGACGTCCCCGGGAGCCGGGAGGCCGCGGAGGCGAGCGCTCTGTCCGTCGGCGGCCGCCCGTGCCCAGCCTGTCCCTCTCACGCCTCTCGCGCCAGAGACTCAGGGCGGAACCCTTCGCCCGCTGTCCTGGGACGCGCGCGTACCCCACCCGGAAAAGACGGCCGCGGCACCCGCCCCACCCCGGTTCCTGTCCCCGAGGGCCGGCGCGGTGGTCTAGCGCATCAAGTCCTCGCCTCGCACGCCCGGGATCCTGCATGGACGGCGGTTCGTATCCCGGCTGCTCCACTTCCCGACCAGCTCCGTGCCTGGGAAAGGCAGTCGAGGACGGCCCAAGGACTTGACCCTGCAGCCGCGTGGGCGACCCGGAGGACACCCCAGCCTCCTGTCTTCGGATCGGCTGAGCTCTGGCCGTTGAACCAGCGGATGGAAGATCTTTCCCTCTTGGCTCTCCCTCACTGCCTAAATCTGACTTTCCAATAAACAATACATAAATCTTAAAAAGCGTCCCGAGCGGTGCCGTGCGTCCACGGGTCCCCTCCTGGCCCTTGCGAAACATCAAATGACGCTTGAGACGGGAAGCCTTGGGGAGTCCTTGAACCCCCAACTTAGGTGCTTGCTGGGCAATGAACGAGGTTGTGTCCCTGCCCTGGGTTGGGAGAGAGGAGGCAGGAAACCAACCCAGGCCAGGTGGAAAAACCCGCCTCCCCTCCACGAGCTGAGCCTGACAAAGAGGAAGGGCTTCCCGCCGCCTCTTCAGACCAGTCTGGGGCCTTCCTCCTCTGCATGCCCCCCACCCCCAAGCTTGCACAATCTTGTTTTCTTTACACCGCTTGCACAATCCGTCCTTGTTTTCTACATAGCATTTGAGATTATCTGGTGTGTTTATTTGTTGATCCTCACATCTAGCCCTTAACCTCGCCTCAACCTCCTTTAGGATAAAAAACTCGGGGGTGGGGGGAGTGAGGGAGCGGGGGTGGGCAGGACTGTGTTTCTCAAGGCCGCAGATTGCAAACCGCCACACCTGTACGCTGCACCTCGGGGCGGGGGCACAGGATCCTGGGTGGTCCTGCGGAAGCCGAGCAAGCCTGGCCTGAGGCGAAGGGGCCTGGGAGCCCGGCTCGGCTGGACAGGACAGGACTGCACAGGCCTTGGCGCCCCCACTTCCTCTCCGCCAGCGCGCACAGCCGCGCCTCTTGGAGAGCTTGGATTGCGCGCTCGCCGCTTGGGCCGTCGCATTCCCGGCGCATGGCTGTGCCGTTTGAGGGCGCGCGTTCTCACCCACGGTAGAAGTTGCAGATGTCCTCTTTGGGATTGTTTCCGTTGGGCTGGGATTGCATCATGTTGTCTTCTGCATGAACTCATGCTGCTGAGCTGAGCTTCTTACTTGCCTTTCAGGCCTTTCAAACCGCACCTCAGTGAATGTTTTTATTTCACTAGGGGTGAGGGCTCTGAAGTCCTTCCTCTGGCTGGCGGTGTGGCCTAACGGCTAAAGTCCTCGCCTTGAACGCACCAGGATCCCATATGAGCACCGGTTCTAATCCCGGAGGCCCCGCTTCCCATCAAGCTCCCTGCTTGTGGCCTGGGAAAGCAGTCTACGACGGCCCAAAACCTTGGGTTCCTGCACCGGCATACGAGACCTGGAGGAGGTTCCTGGCTCCTGACTCCGGATCGGCACAGCACTGGCCCTTGCGGTCACTTGGGGAGTGAATCATCGGATGAAAGATCTTCCTCTCTGTATATCTGACCTTGCAATAAAAATAAATAAATCTAGGAACTCCACTCAGGTCCCAGGGTAAGCCCACACCCATCGCCCCCTTAGACAGGCATGCTGGCAGCCCTGGGGCTGGCTTACTGGCTGCACCACTGCGACTGTCTCTTGTGTGTCCTACAGCTTGGCACTTTTCATGCCCACGTGATACTTTTTTTTTCTTGTGACTTTGTGACACACTTTAATAAAAGAAGCGGAATTAAACACTTCTCACAAAAAAGGAAAAAAAAACGGGAAGGTTATGAAGGAGGCAGAATAGCGGTCGCTGTGGTCTGGGGGTGGGAAATTTGGGGAGTGATACACAATGTTTTAAAATACGTCTCTCCCTGAAAGGCACACGGAAGGCATCCATCCGCAGGGTCACCCCCCAACTTCAGTAGCTGCTGGGACTGGGCCAGGCAGAAGGCAGGAGCCTAGAACTCGCCGAGACTCCTCCATGGCTGGCAGGGATCCGAGCAGTGAGCCATCCGCTGCTGCCTCCCGAGGTTGCCATCAGCACGAAGCTGGAGCCAAAGTACCAAATGCTCACCCTCTGCTGGAATTATTCCATGTGCGTTTGCCAACATTCTACAAACTACCTAGGGAGGGCATTGGGGTACATCGGGTTGAGCTCTTGGCTATTGGCATGGGAAGGCAGTAAAGGATGGTTCAAATGTCCAGGACCCTG
The DNA here is from genome assembly GCF_030435755.1 of Ochotona princeps. Taxonomy (NCBI): domain Eukaryota; kingdom Metazoa; phylum Chordata; class Mammalia; order Lagomorpha; family Ochotonidae; genus Ochotona; species Ochotona princeps. The sequence goes on from NC_080850.1 coordinate 1,725,049, forward strand.
TACCCGGGTGGGAGTCCCGGAAGGAGCTCCTGGCTCCAGACCCATCCAGCACCTACAGTCATGGCATTAGAGAGTGAAATGGTGGGAGATCTCTCTTTATGTCTCTCCGTCTAACTGCCTCTCAATATAAATAAATAGTAAATACAAAAATAGGGCCCGGCAGCGTGGCCTAGCGGTTAAAGTCCTCGCCTTCAAAGCCCCGGGATCCCATATGGGCGCCGGTTCTAATCCCAGCAGCTCCACTTCCCATCCAGCTCCCTGCTTGTGGCCTGGGAAAGCAGTCGAGGACGGCCCAATGCATTGGGACACTGCACCCGTGTGGGAGACCCGGAAGAGGTTCCAGGTTCCTGGCTTTGGATCGGCGCACACCGGCCCGTTGCGGCTCACTTGGGGAGTGAAACATCGGATGGAAGATCTTCCTCTCTGTCTCTCCTCCTCTGTGTATATCTGGCTGTAATAAAATGAATAAATCTTTAAAAAAATACAAAAATAATTTATGAAAGTAAGTGTACTTTAAAAGGGTGAATTTTCCTGTACTTTATACTTTAAAATGGCAGCAGGTGACAGGGAGTAGGAAATAGACACATGAAACACACCATACAAATCAAGTTCTTCAACAGAAAGGGCAAGTGCCCCTCCACTCCCCAGAGTCAAGGGCTCAGGAATCCCGCCTTTCTTGCCCCACAGAGTAAGTCTGGGAAGAGATGAGCCACATGTGACAGCCAGAGGAGCCGAGGGCTGCAGGGTGTTGTGGCACTGGGAGCCCCAGGGCAGACCCGGCGTTTGCTCGGCTGCTTCACCTTCCTGTCCACCCTCCAAAGACACCCCCAAAATCCTTGGTCCTTTCTTCCTGCCACTCTCGATGTCTTCCACTCGGGCAGGATCTGCTTCTATAATTTGCAGAGCACATCGAAAATGTGAGGCTGTTGTTGTTCAGACACCCTGAGCAGCTTAAAATGGCCTATGTGGCCACGGAGCAGGGGGCCTTTCTGAGTGTGTGGCCCTGCATGATGGCACATGCATGCAAAACTGGTCCCATTCCCAGCCCTTCCTCAAGCTGCTGCAGCAACTCCCATGCCTTCCGTGCTGCTCGGCTGCCTACCACCCGCTTCCCAGGGTCTGAGTCCACACGCACCTGGCATGCCCTCAGCCTGTGCTACTCCCGGCCTCAGCCCATGGGAGACCCTCAGGACATTTGTATGGAATGAATGGCAAATGGCTCAGGAGGACCCCAGCTCGTGTCCATGAACAATAGATGAGCTTCAAACGTTGCAGCCTTTCCCAGCCGCTGCCAGCAGAGATCCACTCTAATCTAGGGAGACATCTGTCTGATCACCCTTGACCCATTGTCCCCTCACTGCCCCCGGGACTGGTTGGAACTAAAGTGAGCTTCGGGATAAAAACAGAAGCCAGCAGGCTGGAGTGGCCCATCGGCATCCTGTGTCAGAGCAACAGCTGAGTTCAGGCTGCTTCGCTTCCCGTCCAGCTAACCACCTGCTAATGTGCCTGGGGAAAGCATCTGAGCCCTTACCACCCATGTAGGAGATACAGATGGAACTCCAAGCTCCTGGCTTCAGTGCGGCCCAGTCCCGTCCACTGTGGCTATTTGGGGGAGTGAACCAGCAAATGGAAGATTTCTCTCTTTCTCTTTCCAATAAAGCCCAAATCTTAACCCCCCTCCCAAAAGGTGGGGGGGGGGCAGCATGGCGGTATAGTTGGCTAATCCTCTGCCTGCAGCTCTGACATACCATATGTTCATCAGTTCATATCCCGCCTGCTCCACTTCTAATCCCGTTCCCTGCTATTATACTTGGGAAAGTAGCATAAAATGACTCAAGTGCTTGAGCTCCTGCACCTACATAGAGACCCAGAAGTGCCTGGCTCCAAGCTTTGGACCAGCTCAGCTCTGGCCTTTGCAGCCACTGGAAGAATGAACCAGTGTCTTTCCTCTTTCTCCCTTTAAATTAAAAAATAAGTCTTCAAAAGAAAGAAAAAAAGTGCCACACAGCCCAACGGAAACAGAGGCAAGCCAACAGTGCCCACAGCCCAGAAGCAGCTGATGGAGAAGTGCCCAGGCGTGTGGGCTCCCGAAAGGAGGCAGGGTCTGAGCTCAGAAGCACGCAGGCAGAGGCCTGTGAGGGCTACTGAGGTTTGCAAGGGTACCAATCACAGTGATGGTGGAGGCCTATCTCTCAGAGGCCATCTGGTGTGACACTGAGAGCCTGGTAGGGAGGGTCTGGCACCTTCCTGGACCCAGCTGGCCGCCTAAGGGCAGCCGGGGAGCTGAGCCCCCTCTGAGGGGCGGGGAAAACAGCAGCTGGAACAGGGACACATGTGATCAGCTGCACCCAGAGCCACCAAGCCGGCTTGGGGACTGGGAACAGGTTTGCCTGGCCCAGGATGAGCTAGCAAAGATCTGGTTCCGTGTGACACCCCAGCTTCAGCTCTCCGCGCCCTCCCCCGTACCTTGGGGCCTGGCCTTGGTTTCTGGCACAGCTGCCAAGTTTTGGTACCGCCCACCCACTCCCCACTGGCTGCACTGGCTGGCCCAGCTCCCTAATTGCTGGGTGGGGAACTGTTCTGCTCTGAAAGGTGGGCACCTGGCCTGACCAGCTCCTGGCCAGGAGGAAAAGATCCGGTTGCGTTGGCAGCAACTGGCCGGCCAGAGGAGCACAGCGAGAGGGGTCTGGAGGAAGCCCCGGCTCAGACCTTGGTTTCCAGGGACCTCTTCCATGAAAATGAGCATCAGGGTACGGGGATTCTGCTTGACCTTCCTCAGGTACAGGACTCAGACTCAAGCTCGGGTCTCAGCTAGGCCTGAAGGTCTGTCCAGGACACAGGCTCCACCCGCGCCTGGCCAGCGCTGCAGGGAGCTGGGATTGGATGGCAGCAATGGGGCCTCCCAGGCCTGCAACCCGGAAGCAGGCTCCTGGAGGCTGGGTGCCCCAAACACACCCACCCCCGGCCCTGACACACCCCTCTGCACACACCTATCACTCACTGGACCATAAACACAGCATCCCCACGCAGACAGCTCACACACCCCTCTCCGCCCTGAAAAGGCTGGGTCACAAGTCACGCCCTCACCAATATCCCCAAACACTGGCTCCACTCCACCACGGGGACCCCACCCATGGACAGCACAAAGATCTTCTCAGATGTTCCCAGAGCTGCCCCGTTACAGAAGGGACTAGAAAGCCCAGCTGGATGCCACCCCCATACTCTCAAACCCACAAAGCCTCAACACAGCAGCAGGCAGAAGGAAGTGTTCGGTGAACCCACAAGGAAGCTGAGCATCCCCAGGGCTGTAGGAAGACACCACCTGCACAGCCAGCTTGGGGCTGTGCCCTACCCACTTCCCTCCAGGAGAGGCTACAGTGGGGGGAGCAGTGTCAGAGCACCCAGGGACAGTCTTGGCTGAGAGCAGGGATCCCAGAAGACTGACACGGGTGATGCCCAGCAAGGACAGGGGTGGGAGATTGGGGACTGCTTCCTGCAAGGCAACAAGCCCCTCACCCTGCTGAGCCATCCATGGGGCCCGGGGAAGCATGTCCACACTCCTGGGTCAAGGTCTAAGGGTTCTGCCCCCACCCTGAAGGGACCCAACCCCCACTACAGCAGCTGTCCTTGGCTAGCCCCAAGCCCAGCACGGCTTGGCCACCCGGGTCCCAGACTTGCCACTGGGACAGCATCTCCTGTTCTGGAAATGTCCCTGGTGGCCTTGCTTACTGTTTTCCTGGAGTTCTCTGAAACTGTTTATTTTTTAAACATGCATGGTAAGGGCGCGGCATGGTAGCCTAGTGGCCAAAGTCCTCAACTTGCATGTGCCAGGATCCCATATGGGTGCGGGTTCATATCCTGGTGGCCCCGCTTCTCATCCAGCTCCCTGTTTGTGGCTTGGGAAAGCAGTCAAGGATGGCCCAAGGCCTTGGGACCCTACACCCACATGGGAGACCCGGAAGAGGCTTCTGGCTCCTGGCTTCGGAGCAGCGCACCTCGGGCCATTGCGGCCGTTTGGGGAGTGAATCAGCAGATGGAATATCTATCTCTCCTCCTCTCTACATATCTGACTTTCCAATAAAAATAAAATAAACCTTAAAAAAAAAAAGAATAACAAAAGCATGGCCATCTCTGGTCACATGGCAGCAGAGGCACTGAGGGCTGTTCAAGCAGACCTGATGCCCTCCTCTGAGCACACAGGCGTGGGGCACACCTGGCCTCAAGCCCCTGTCCACCACCCAGCAGCTGGGTCAGGCAGCACCCCGGACCTCCTGATAGCAAACACGATTTTTATTCTGTGGGAGGCCAATGTTCCCATTCCAGCTTCTTCCCCTCTGAACTCAGCCCCGGTCTGCAGCCTTCCTCTCGCCTGCGTTTTGGGACCATGGGGCTCTGGCTTCTCCTGGCCTCTTTCCCTGGGTCACACCCACTCCAGGGAGCAGGGCTGAGCCCTATTCCAGTGCTCCTCTGCCAGGAGGGGCGTTGCCCCAGCCCATGCCACCGCCGGCACCCTGTCAGCCCACCGGCCCCACGGGATCCTTCCTCCTAGTGGAGAGACCCTCTTAGTGGGGTCTCTCTCTGCAACTTCTGCCCCTGACCAAGTGCAAGGGAGGAGCCAGCTGCCTCGGGCGCCTTCTGATGGTCCCCCTGTTGCTGTCAACCCACTCTGCTGGCCTCAGATCTTGGAGGACTCCAGCCGAGGACTCCAGGGCGCAGGGGGCTCCCGCAGCGCCCGCAGCTCCTGTTCCAGGGCTTGGTTGCGGCGGTACATGTCCAGATAGCCTCCCTGAATCTCCCTCTGGTAGCGCAGCACCCGCTCCTTCTCCTCCTGCCAAGTCCGCCGCTCCTGCTCGAAGCGCAGTGCCTGCTCCTGGCCCCGCAGGCGCTCCTGCAGCAGTTCAGCCCGCAGCTGCTCAGCCCCCTCGGCAGCCTCACCGCCCCCAGCGTCCCCCAGCAGCCCTCTGCTCTTGCAGTCATCGGTCTCACAGCCGCCCGGGGCCTCCTCCCGCGGGGCTTGCTCCTGCAGGCTGCGCACCGCCTCACGCAGCCGCGCCAGCTCTGCGTCCTGAGCCTGCGCCTGGGCCCGACTGCCCCGAAGCTGCGTCTTCAGGTTGAAGATCTCCGCCAGCTTCTGTGCCAGCTCCGCTTGCGCCTCCCGCAGCTGCTGCTTCAAGAGGCTGATCTCGGCTGTCTTCTGGCACACCTGGGGCGGAGAACAGCAAGGTATGGGGAGACGCTGAGAGTGTCGGGCAGACATGGTGCCATGGCCACGGTTATGGGAGCCCCAGATTGTCACTCACCTCCCAACGGGCTTCCTCCTCCGGCCGGACACCGGGGTCTGCCTCCACGTGTGTGCTGGCAGTTCGAGGCTCCGGGCCGAGGCCCTGCTGAGCCTGCAGCTCCTTGCGCAGGCGCCGCTGCTCCTGCTGGGCCATGAACAGCTGTAGCTGGAGGTTGCGCTCACTGCGCTCTGCCTTCTGAACCACCTCATGCAGCCGCTCCACGTACAAGCGCTTCAGCTCAGACAACCACAGCCGCTGACGCTCCTCCATCACCTGCCACGAGAGAGGCACCTGCCAGGACCGGCACAGCCACACACGGATTGCCACGCCCCCTGGACACGACGCCCCTGCATCCTGTAAGCCTGTATTCTCACAACTCTCCACCCTAACACTACAGCCAGCTCTGACATCCTGGGCATCAAGGTCCGGGGCTCTACCCCAAACACGCACCTGCGCCCAGGCTGCCTTCCAGAGGTGAAATGTGCCCAGCACATGGTCCTCCTGGGGGGTGGGGGCCCTCTCCTTTCTTTCCACCTAGTTCCCAGGCAAGGACTTCCCAACAGACATGACATGCCTGACACATGGGATCCAGGGGATGATAGCCCAGATATTTTCCTTTTCTATTGCCTTGTCCCCAGAGCCATGTGGGTGAGCTGGTGGCTTGGAGACCCTGTAACGGACCCACACTCCAATGCCAAGTGATAGAATAGGACCCAGGCACAGCGGCTCCCTTACCTGAGTGAAGGGGTTGGAGCTGTCCTGCTCACCGAGGTCCCTCTTCAGCTGCTCACACGTGTCAGGCAGCACAGCCACCACCTCATCAGCGCTTGAGCAGGAGAACTCATAGGGGGGTGGTGGGTCAGGTAGGCAGCTCAGCATGGACAGTGGCCCAGCCTCCTTGGGGCTCCTCGATGCCCGGTCCAGGGAACCCCCAATATGGTTAAGATGGCCCAGCGAGGAGCTGAAGGTGTTGGGACCAGTGCCAGGACTGCGGCCAAAACTGCCCCCGCTGGAGGAGTCAGACAGACTGGGCTCGGGTTCAGGGCCCGCCTCGTCCAGGCTGAGGGCGTGCAGCAGCTGCGCTCGGGCCTGGCTGGCCCGGGGCCCTGGACTCAGGGGCGGGTGGCAGGCCAGCGTGTGCAGGCTGCCGTTGCTACGCCACAGCTTTTGGCCCTTGTGGGCTGCCAGGCTCTGCATGGACAGGAAGCCTTTTCCGGTGCCTGAAGCAGGCTTGAACACTGATGGGCGGATGCGACACTGCCAGAAAGAGGAGAGTGCTGTGAGGCCTTGGGGACCATTCTGCCCTACCCTCCCAAGATTCCTGCAGGGGATCCTCTTGGAGATCAGAGGATACACAACCCCAGCAGGCAGAGACCCAGCCCCACGACAGCCCTTCACATCTCAGCTGCCCCATTTCCCCTGTCCTAGCCACCCCCATCCCAGTCTCTAGTCTCCAAGGCCTGACCTCAGGCCACGTAAAGGCTGTGGCCAGAGACACACCTTGTCAAAGCGCCCCCGCTCGGGCAGTGAGGTCTTGCTGAAGTCGCCAGCCCGAGGGTGCTCCCGGTAGTAGAGGGTGGCGTAGTCGGTAGGATCATTCCGAGGGGCTCGCTTGGTGGTCTTGCCATCCTTCTTGGGGAGGTGCAGGTAGCTGAAGAGTTCACGCTGCCCCAAGCCCTTCCGGAGGAGCCCATCAGGCTGGCGGGAGCCCCGTGACCCCGCCAGCGCTGCTCGTAGCTCCTCGGGGGAGAAGTCCTGCCGCTCCAGCAGGCTGCCCACGCTGCCCATGGCAATGCCAGCAGGGCCTGGGGCTGTGGCCATGAAGTTTCAACGGGGCACATGCAGCTGCTTCTGGAAACCAAGAGACTCCATTATAGGGGCAGGTGGGCACACACTTGTCCAACTCCCCGATGCTCCTGGCTTCTGTGCTTTCTGCTCCATGGGGGCCAGACCCAGGCAAAGCAGAGGTAGGTTCCAGAAGGAATTGCAGGTGAGAAAAAGGGATTCTTGGATTCTAACTCAGACTGCTCCAGTGCTGGGAGTGGAAGGTCAGCTTGGCTGGAGGCCAGTGTGTGACACGGAGGCATGGGGGATAGGGGAGGGGGCAGGAGGCCCTGCCGCTGCAGACAGGGTCACAGGGCCAGCAAAGAGCAAAGCAGGCTCACTCCCCTCCAGGCTCCCCGTGTTATGTGTGGGGTGGGAAGGGGACATGGTGCACCAGGGACTTTTCTACTCTCCTTCCCACAAAGGGTCATGGTTCCCCAAGGGAAACATCTGGCATGGGTGGGGCTGGGGGCTACAGGCAAGGGATGCAAACAGGAAGGGCCCGAGGAGAGGAAGGATGGTGTGAACAATGGCCTCAGTTTCCGGAACAGGTGTTCCCCTCTAGACAGTAGCACGAATCAGAGGGAAAGGACAGCCAGAACCCTGCCAGCCCTCATCTGGGCAGCTGCTGTGAGCCCGCCACCCAGGAGACCCAGGGTGGAGTCAGCCAGCGCGCAAGCTCAGCCAAGCCACCAACTGCTGGAAGCCGTGGCTGCCTCATGCATACGGGCGATAATCCTATTTATCACTCAGGGATGCTGAAGCCAGGCGTGTGATAACAGGACCAGACCTGGTCCACATCCAGACCAGGCTCACAGCCAGGGCCAGTGCAGGCTGGCCAGACACCCAGATGCCACCGAAGGCCTCCCATTTGGGCTGGCCCCATGCTCTGGACTTGACCTTCATCCCCTTGGATTCCACGCCCAGCCCAGAGCCCAGCATACAGCAGGACCTCAGAAAGGCTCTACAGAATGAATGAATGAATGCAAGTTTGTCCACGTCCCATCCAAGCTCCCCACCTCCTGCCCTGCTGGACAGACGCCTTGCAGGCAGGCTGCAGCTGCGAGGCCCCCGCCACCCACACAGGATGCTTCCGGGACACCCACTCCCGCCCCAAACAATGACTATCCCGAAGCTCCATCTTCCTCAGTCATTTCCAGGTTTTGTGTTTATGGAAGACAAAGCTCCCAGGGAGCAGGAGGGAGGGTGGGGCCCCCAACTCCCACCACCACCCCATAGCACTCAACAAAAATAATGTTCCTGGCCCTTCCTTCCATCACCTCAGGCCCCCAGCCCTGAGATGGGGGTGAGTGTCACTCTGCACATCCCCCAGCCTGGTCCTGGAGAAGAGGAGGGAACCGGCACCTTGGTCTGCAGGTGTCACAGGTCAGGCAGACACAGGGAACTGGTACAGGTGCTGGGTTCTCACTGAGTCCTGTGACACAGCTACTGTCCCTCTTTAAAGGTCAGCTCATTGGAGCTCAGGAAGACCAAGTGACTTGCCCAAGGTCACAGGCTGTGATTCCCGAGTCTCCTCTGCCAGGGTCCTGTGGGGACCCAGGACGATGGTCACAGCCAGAAGAACTGACACTGTTGGGCATCCTGCTCTCCCAGCAAGGGACGCCAGCAACCCGGTCTCTGTGCCAGAGAGCTCGGAAGCCTGTCTGAGAGGGGACAGTAGGGAACCTGGGCTCTAGCCATCCCCTGCACACTGCGGCTCAGGAGTTCCTTGGGTTCGCACACCCCTTTTTGCCACAGCTCAGTTTACACGTCTGGGTAGTGGGTGAGATGGCCTGCCCGCCCTCTTCACGGAGTTGCTACGACCAACCAAGGGGGAAGCAAGGCTTGTGAACTGCAGGCCCTGTGTGGCCAGCCTCCAGGCTCACTTCCTATGTCAGGGAGAGATGACTGGACCCCCTACACCCCTGGAAGGGTCCTGGAACCATATGCAGCCCCAGGCCATGACCACATGCACTTGGGCCTCTACTGGAGAACAGTGAGGATATGTCCGGCTACCACGCCCAAGGCCACCCACTCAGCCCTGGGCCTCTTCCAGACACAGACATGACAACACGCACACCCAGGGGTAGGCTATGCACCTGTGTGAGATGAGAGGAGTGTGTAGCCAGCTTCTGGAAACAACCATGGAGCCTCACTAAGGGGACAGAGATCCCCTTCCCTTCTTAAGGTGCCTGCCCCCGCTGTTCCCAGCTAGCAGCACGGCGTGATGAGCTCTCCCAGCATGGCTGGGGCCCTCAGCTCTCAGCAGGCTACTGAAGGCTCAATCTCAGTCCGACAGACTGGCGTCAGTCCCTTTTCTTAAAGGGTCCCATTCTATCCCTCCTCCCTCCCCCAACGTACACATTCCTTCTTTCTGTTGCTTGGAAGCCCAGGGCAACATGCTCAGGCCAGGGCAGCTGTGCAGGCTGGCTGGCTGGAGAGGTTTGGGGAGGTTGGAGGGGTGGCCAGCAAGCACGTTGCAATCTTGCTAGGCTGTTGGGGTAGTGAGAGCAGAAAGCAGTGGTTTCTTCCAGGTTCCCAGGCTTCTCTGGCCTGCAGAGTGTATGCCTGGGACCCAGCGCTACCTGGAGCCCCAGAGTGCCCGCCACGCAGCAGGCCACCTTCTCGCCACATCCCTTTCCTCCAAGATTAGCCAGCAGCACTGAGGCCTGAACGTGGAGGGACGCACATTTCTGCTGTCCTCTTGTAGGGCTGGGACACTGGCCACAGGACAGAGAGCCCCTGCTACTAGGTGCCTTGCTGGTTCGGGCCAGGCCCTGGGCACTACAACATTGCCCAACGCACACAGGAGGTGGCTACTGTCGCTCCTCACATGGGCACAGGAAACGGAGGTAAAGAAAGTGCTTGAGTCACGTTCTAGGGCACTCCCACCAAGCTGAGAAGCCTCTCCCACCCCCCCACCTAGCATTTCCCTGGAGGTGGGACATTCCCATCCCCCCATGGAGGCCTGGCTGGCCCCAGGGGAGGGTCCCCACCTGCTAGGGGATCACTGTTGCAGTGGGTGTGTCTGCAGCTGCCCCAAAGGAATGAGACTGGAATGTCCCAGTTCCAAAGAGATTGCAGCCGCAAGGGGGGCCCAAGGAGGGGATACGCTACCCCCACTGAGGCACCGCATCGGAGGCTGAGTCCAGCACTGACCCTTGCTGGGGAGGCTCTAAGGATCACGCCACAGCTATTCACAGTAGCACAGCACTCCATAGTGTGTCTCGGCTCTTCCATTTCATTATCTCCCCTCCTCTCCAGCACAGTCTATGGGGGCAGGTGGGACAGCACTTCGGGAAACAGGGACCTAGAACAGAGGAAGGGAATTCTTCCCATGGTCGGGAGCCATCTCAACATCCTGGGGGGAAGGCCTTTGCCTCTGGGTCCCCAGGGTCCCTCCACAGGTACAGGTGCAGGGAGTGTCGACTGCCCAGCCTTCCCCCACCCCTTGCCTATTTTCTCCCAAGGGCATCCACAAGCACAACGACCAGTCTGGAATCCTTCCTGCCTGCCCTAGGTTCGGAAGAAACAGTGGACGCTGCTGGCAGCAGGGCTCCATGCCCTTGGAAACTGCTAGTTTCAGAGGCGGCGGGGAAGCAGCCTGGCCGCATTCACTCGCAGTGCAGTCTCGCACATACACACCCACACGTGCAACCCGCAGGCAGAGGAGCCCTGCCCCCTAGGACAGCCAGGACCAGTGCGTCCCTAGGGGCTGGGGGATGGGCGCTGCCTGGTGGAAGGTTCGCTTTGGCCAACATGGAAAGGGGGTTCCTTTCCATGTCCGCTGTCCGTGGCGGCAGCATGGACTGGGCTGGGGGCTAGAGGAGGAAGCTGTTATTTCCAAGCAGGGCGTGGGGCAGGCGCGAGAGCTCAGAAGGGAGGCAGAGGTTGTCATCCGTACCGAAAAAGGCAGTGCAGACGACCGAGGATCCCCAGAACTACAGGAAGGAGATCCTCCGGCTACCTGGGGGTGGGGTGGGGTGGGATGGGGGGCGTCTCCTCCTGGCCCCTCCCTCGGCTTGCCCTGGGCAGCAGGGCAGAGGGCGGAGGCCGAGGTCATACTCCCGCGCCAAGGACGGATGCCCCACCCAGCGGTGGCGCAGGGGTCCCGGGCGCTGCTTCAAGGGAGGCGCGTTCATAGGGCTTACGGAGCGCAGCCTGTCCCTCCAGCCATGCGACGGACTCGTTCCCCTCATCCGACGCCTCCGTGCTCCAGGCAGGGGACACCTGGGCGCACACCGCACCCGCCACCCCTGCCCACTTCTCGGACTACAGCCTTGGCCAGCTCGGGGCTACGACTTAGCCAAGGATATCCAGACGTCGACATCCCAGCGACCCGCCCTGGACTCCGATCTAGCGGCCCCTCGAGCGCCGGGCTTACCATGCTGGCGAGGCGCTCACCGGACACCGCTCCGCACCCCGGCGCGCTGCAGTTCCCCGGTGCGGACTCGAACCCTCCTCCGGGGCGCCGGCTCTGGCTGGCACTGAGAGCGTAGCCCGAGCGGCGAGCGACAGGCGCCGAGGAAACGCGGGCGGGCGGGCGGGCGGGCGCCGGAGCCGGATTGGCGAGGTGGGGGACGCGCGCGCGGCGGCACTCGCTTGCCTGCCCTAGAGGCGGAGGGAAAACCCGGCCTGACTCACCCGCGCTCTGCCAGCCCAGAGCCCGGCCCGGCCCCCGGATGTGGAGGGCGGGGACAGGGGGGCAACCTCCGCCCACCCGCGAGCCAACCTGAGCTCCGCCCAGTCCTCGTGGGCACCGGAGCCCCGCGGGCTGCGCCCCCGTGCGTCTGGCTGGGTCCCCGGCCGGCCTGAGCGCAGCGGAGGCCCCCAGGGGGTGGCCAGGGTCCCCTCTCGCCCCATCCTGGTGCAGGTGCCCCTGCCTCCCCTTTATCCTGGCCTCCCCTACCTCTGTCTTCTAGAAGCTAGCGACTCCGGAGAGGCGCGAGCGGTGGGTCCGTCGTGCGCCAGGTCCTCGCCGCCCCCTGTGGGGTCAGCATTCTCAGTCCTGCTGCACGTGAGAGCTCTGCCTTGTGTGCGCTCAGTGGTTTGGCCGCGCGCGAGCCTTGTAGGGGCGGCGTATCCAGGTGCCTTCAGGGGCCAGACCTGGAATGCGAATGAGTCAGACGGGACTTCTTGGAAGACAATGGGGAGCTACGGAAAAGGAGACGGAAGAGGACCGGAAAGCGGAAAGTTGAACGTGGAGTCAACTTAAGTGTCACTTCTAGGTGGTACACCCGAGATCCTTAAAAGCAGGGTGTCAGAGGAGTGCTTGTACCGGATGTACACATCAATCCTGCACGGTAACCAAAACCAGCCTACACTGCCCAACAACTGGGGAGACAGAATGTGTTGTGCCAGGACCACTGAGTGGCAGTCAGCGGCGAAAAGCAACCATCCAGCTCCCTGCTTGGGGCCTGGGAAAGCAGTAGAGGACTGTCCAAAGCCCTGGGACCCTGCACCTGCGTGGGAGACCTGGAGGAGGTTCCTGACCGGCCTTGCAACCACTCGGGGCGTGAATCATCGGATGGAAGATCTTCCTCTCTGTCTCTCTTCTCTGTATATTTGACTTTGCAATAAAAATAAATAAATCCTTCAAAAAAACAAGTCAGGTAGAGAGAATGGAGAGGCCATTCGTGCTAGACTTGGGGGGACAGGCCAAGGTCCAGCGTGGGCCTGCTGAGGACTCAGGTTCAGGAAAGCCCACGCCTCCCTGGCTCTCTTCCCCGACCCCTTCTGTGCTTACATTTCCATATTCTTTACCTGCACCATGCTGCCAGTGTGAAGGGTATGGGAAAGATGCTCAATGTTCTGGAACATTCCAGCAGGAAGGAAAGCAGGTGGAAGGTCTTCTGGGACCCAAGACACCAAGGACACAGCAGGAGAGGAGAGAGGCCTGGGCTTTTCCACCAACCAGAAGAACATGAAAGCCAGGGGACAGCGATTTTGGGTGGAGGCTGCGGTGCAGAAGACTTGACCAACCCATCCTCTCCTCACACCTGTCATTTTTTTGGAAACAGAGCTCCCCCTAGTCCTACACAGGCTTCTGGACTCCACTTCAGGCACAGGCTCTGGGCTCCAGGCTGCTGGGAGCACCCTCCGTCAGCGCGGGGAGCTGGCCTGGCAAACTCTGAGCTGTTAGATATCTCGCCTGGGTCACCAGGATGGGGGATGACAAGGCCAAGGGAAGCCGGCTTGTATTCAGTGAGCTTCATTCACCTTGCAAAGCAGATGCCTCCTGACCCAGGGGCCGTTGGCCCCCAGACTTGACATTCCTGTGGAGCCACTGCCCAGCTGCCAAGGGGCGAGGCCAGGGCAGGTAGAACCAGGCTCTCTGGATGTACTCCCTTCCCATGACCTTGACCTTCACTTTCTCTGAGCTTTGGTTTTCTCCCATGCAGGAGGTGGATCACAATGTGGTTTGGCTGGTACTGTGTGTGTGTAGATGTTGGTTGGTCCCTTCCCATCTTGGGGGAAGCAGGCAGTCTGTCCTAAAGTGGCATGTGCTGCCCGGGTTGCACTGATGGCCCGCACCGCCCAGGGTGGGGGAGAGTGTGGATTGTCTCCTGGTCAGCTTGTTTGGGCATCCGTGCTGCCTGCAAATGGCCCAGTGCTACCAGGGGTGAGTAGGAACTGGCCCGTCTCTAGCCACCACCTGTGGTCTCATCACCTTTCTTCTTGTTATTGCAACAGTCTGCTTGGCTCCTGGTGCAGCCGCCCCTGACCCACGCAGTGCCCCAGAGGGGATCTTCCAACTCTTCACTTTGGTCCCTCTGCCCGGCTTCAAGACTGGTCCTGTCACTCCTTCAGAGTCAGCCGCACAGCACTCTCTCTGGGGGCTTCCTGTGTCTCCAAGTTGTAAATGGCTGGTTGTGGGACAGCCCAATAAAAACACCCATTGCCCTCAAGGTCCTCCTCCCACTTGTATTAATCACCCCACACACTCAGGCCTTTTGCCTAGGTTCACCGTGATGGCATCTGCGGGTCACCAGTTTGTCACCCCCCCCCCCACACACACACAGCCGGTGCAGTTGCATGCAGATTCCCACAGTGCCTTGAAGGAATTCAGGAAATGCCGCCCCCAAATAAGCTGCCTTGGCTTACGGAGTCCTTGGGGAACAGCAGGTGCCGGCACCAGCTTGCTCTGAGCTTCCTTTCTCTGCCTAAGCGGATCTTTAAAAATCAGCTCAGCCTTCCGCCCCGCTGGACCACCCTGGGACTCTCCCCACGGGGCAGCAGACTTCCGGCGATCCCAACAGAGGAGCCTGGGGGTTGGTGCTGTTCCCAGACAAGAGTTGCCTCTTCTGAGGGCTGCAGACCACTGTACACCATCTTTCTTCACTGTTCAGTCCCTCCCCTTCCCTCCTGTGCTATGTAGATACTGTGACTCCCCCTCCACCCCCCCCCAGAAAGTAGGAGACTTTCAAAAGTGCATGAAAGAGAGAATTAAAAGCTGTTTGAGTGCAAACAAATTTGAAATCCATGCCTAGTGTTTTTTTTCCTCCATGAGCCTTGCGAAGACCCCCATCAAACGCCCATTACTATCCGACTCTTCTCTTGTGAGCTCAGCCTGGGCTGTCTGCTGGGAGGCTTCCGTCCCAGCCCAGCCAAACGCCTCTGTCCTCCTGTCTTAAGGGCCTGAACTCTTGCGAAAAGGCAGCTTCGTGGCTGTTTTCTACCTGGGAGAAGGATGGAAAACGACGGCGTGGCTCTCAACCCCACCATTACCTTCCCCGTGACCTCTGGCAGTCTTGGAGTCTTAATTTGTAAAACCGGACAAATCGTTAGGGAGAATTACACACGGCATAAACAGGTCACAAGGGCTGGATGCCAGTGTCCCCCACCGCTTGCTGGAGCTGAGCCAGGCCCCATCTGCAGCATTAGAGGATTCTAGAACTCGAGCTGGGTGGCAGAAACTCTCCAGCCCTCCTCGCTCCTGGCAGTACCTCCTTCTCTACCGAGCACTGTGTCACAGAGGAGGCCCTGTGATTGTCAGGGGTCGCGGTGGTAGCCTCACGCCTTGGAGTGAAAGTGAACTCCAGGATCTAGACTACCCTCCCTGAGTCAGCGGAGCTGGGGAGGAGCCTTTGCTCAGCCCTCCAGCGGGTGACCCTGGAAGCCCCCAGGCAGCAGCTGGGGTGGGTGCTGAGAGCTGCCAGGACTTGCTCAGGTGCCTGTCCCAGAGTGGGAGAACTCAGACCTGCAGGAGCCGGCCTGGACATCAGGGTGAAGGCCCATCCGAGAAGTCCAGGCAGCTGAACAGGCCTGTTCCTGTGTCCCCAGAAACCTGGGTGACTCCTTCCTCTGCCTCCCCTCCCGCCAAATCTCAGGAGGTGTTGCCTCCCAGAGGGTAGCAGGGTAGCTGGCCCTGGGACTTGGAAGCCCTGTGCTTCCTTCAGGAATAAATCGAAAGGGGTTGAAGTGGAAGGGATAGGGGGAGGCTGGGGATACCACTGCCAAAGTGTTACCCCTGCAAGACAGGGGGATGTGCTTAACACCTCTACAAGGCACACATTGTCATGAAGGAAGATGTTATTGTTGCAGAATAAACTCCCAAACTAGGGAAGGTGTTACTGGAGAACTTCCAAATCTGGTCCATTTACACAACATGCAGAAAGCCATCACTGACACTGGGAAGGCGGAAGAAAGCAGGTGTCTGCTGCAAAGCACAGAGCAAGGAGCCATGCAGCTGTCACTCAGCAGAGAACCTTGTCCTAGAGCAAGGAGCCATGCAGCTGTCACTCAGCAGAGAACCTTGTCCTAGAGCAAGGAGCCATGCAGCTGTCACTCAGCAGAGAACCTTGTCCTAGAGCAAGGAGCCATGCAGCTGTCACTCAGCAGAGAACCTTGTCCTAGAGCAAGGAGCCATGCAGCTGTCACTCAGTTCCTGAGCTCCCTGCAGAACAGTGGCCCATCCTGGAAGATCCCGGAAGTCATTCCTCCCCTGTCCAACATGCCCTCAGCTATTTCTGCTCCAGTGTGTCCCCAGACTCCCTTTCCTAGGCAATCTGCAGCCCCTCGCCTGGGGGCAGGATGGCATGCCTTGGCCAGCATTCCCTGGTTCTCCCCTTCTCCTTCTTCTCCCTTTTTTTTTTTTTAAATCTTAACTTTTTTTAAGTTTTGGGGCCCAGCACGGTAGCTTAGTGGCTAAAATCTTCACCTTGCATGTGCCAGGGATCCCATATGGGTGCCGGTTTGTGTCCCAGATGCTCCACTTCCCATCCAGCATCCTGCTTGTGGCCTAGCAAAAGAGTGGAGGACGGCCCAAAGCCTTGGGACCCTACACCCACGTGGGAGACCCGGAAGAAGCTCCTGACTCCTGGCTTCAGATCAGCTCAGTACCAGCCATTGTGGCCACTTGAGGAATGAATCAGCAGACAGAAAATCTTTCTCTCTGTCTCTCCTCTGTAAATATGCCTTGCCAACAAAATAAATAAATCTTGAAAAAAAATTTTTAACTTTTACTTTTCATGATACAGTTCCATAGGCTCAAGGATTGCCTCTCCTTCTTACCCAGCCCCCCACTGATTTCTGCTGTGTTACAAGAGGAGTATATGGTCCTTCAACAACAGTCAGAAGGGCATCATTCTGATATTTAATGTATTCTGACAATACACAATTGTAGAAAGTCCAGCATCTTATTGTCAAGATATCTGTAACAGTTCCAATAAGAATCCATCATTTGTAAATTACTTTTTTTGGTCACTGCATCTTAATTATGGGAACTCTATTAGATGTGCCCCATGCTTAGAGATTTCATTTCATTTTATTTTCATACTTCTTTATTTTTAAAATATATTTCTTTATTTTTATTGAAAAATCAATTTGCAGAGAGAAGGAGAAACAGGGAGAAAGATCTTCTGTCCACTAGTTCACTGCCCAAGTAGTCGCAATAGCTGGAGCTGAGCTGAGCCAAAGCCAGGAGCCAGGAGCTTCTTCTGGGTCTCGCACGCGGGTGAAGCATGCCAAGGTGTTGGGCCATCCTCGATTGCTTTCCCAGGTCACAAGCAGGAAGCTGGA
Organism: Ochotona princeps; assembly: GCF_030435755.1. Lineage (NCBI taxonomy): Eukaryota > Metazoa > Chordata > Mammalia > Lagomorpha > Ochotonidae > Ochotona > Ochotona princeps. The sequence goes on from NC_080850.1 coordinate 1,742,175, forward strand.
TGGGAAGTGGAGCAGCCAGGATACAAACCGGAGCCCATATGGGATCCTGGCGCATGCAAGGTGAGGACTTGAACCACAAAGCTACCATGTCGGGCCCCTACACTTTCATTTTTCACAAAATAAAAATTCCATACAGCTACATAGGCTCCATCTATCTTTTTTCAATTATTTTATTTTTGATGCTTACATAGTTGACAAGGATGCACCACAGGTTAGAGTGGGGAGGGTCCAGGTGTGGGGGAAGGTGGATGGGACAGATGCTTCCAATTTTCCTTTTCCTCCCTTTTTTCCTGTGTCTGTTGGAGGGGGAGCCCTACTTACCTTAAAAAAAAAAAAAAAGGCAGCTATGCTGGCACTCTGGTATAGTTAACACAAATTTGGCATTAACCAGACCCAGAATGCCCACCAGCTACTGGCTGCTTTTCTCCCAGTAGTGTGACACTTGCCTAGGTACAGGACAACTGGGTTGTTGCCCACAGTTGGGGAGGGGTGAAGGTTCTTACAGATTAAAATTGGAGCTGAGAAGCACAGGTTCAGCTTAGCTGATTTCCAAGTTCCCGGTCTGTCAGTGGTGTTCATGACCTTCCTTTGAATGGCATTAGTGCCGTAGCCTTCAGGGAATTTATGATGGCCAAGGTCGGCTTCAGGTGGCCTGAGGAGTTCCACACAAGTGGGAGTTAGCTTTCTGCCTCAGACCTGGAATTTTTCTTTCTGGACTTGAAATTTCTCTATATAAGCCCCTGTGGATAATACTAGCCAACAAGGCTTTTATTAATTGAAGAAAAGGCTTAAAAACAACAACAAAATGGGCCCAGCATGATGGCTCAACTACCTGGTCCTCCCTCTTCAAGCACCGGCATCCCACATGGGCTCTGTTTTGGGTCCTGGCTGCTCCACTTCTTATCCAGTTCTGTGCTTGTGGCCTGAAAAAGCAGCAGAGGATGGCCTAAAGCCATGGGTCCCTGTATCCACGAAGGAAACCTGGAAGAGGCTCCTGGCTCCTGGTTTCAGATGAGCCATTTGAAGAGTAGACAAGTGGATAGAAGGTCTTTGTCTGCTTCTTTCTATAAATTTGCCTTTCTTTCTTTCTTTCTTTGTATATTTTTATTTCATTTTATTTGGGATTCCTCCCTCCCGAGCCCCCTGCCCCCAACATGTTTTCCCCACATTGCTACAATAGTATAGTCCCTCATAAGGAGTCATAATGTCATCAGTCTCTTACTTAAGTGTGTCCCGACATGGCTGGTACAGACATGTCAGACAGACCGGCATCCCATTGTCTACACATGTCCAACAGTTTCATTGGGAATCCATCTTTTGTTTGGAAGTAGAAATGCATGTTGCATTGTACCCCTCACATCTGGATATGGCAGACCCCAGCCCTCCATCAGGATACATTTCTATAAATGAGAAGCCATGAAACAAGGTCAACAACTGGTATGAGTTAGAACAGCCACAACAACAGCAACAAATTACAGCACCATGAAAAAACGCAACACTGACTGACCAACTCATGGGTGACAAAAAGGAAACACAAAAGTCTCTTGGGAAAAATGATGCCACCGTGTAATCCATGAGCCAGTGATGAATTCAACAAGAGAAAGGAAAGTGTTTGGAATAAATGAAACCAAAATAAAAACATCAAAACACACAGGATGCAGCCCCCCCCCCCCAAAAAAAGAAAGAAAACAAAACCAGTAAGGATCGGGTTATTAAAGTTAAGCTTTCCATGTTGGTTTTCTTATATTAGAGAGAACATACGGTATTTGTTCTTTTGTGATTGACTCATTTCACTGAGCATAATGGTCTCTAGTTGAGACCACCTAGTAGTAAATGATATAATTTCATTTTTCTTGATAGCTGAGTAATATTTCATGGAGTGGAGGTACCACAGTTTCTTTAACCACTCTTCTTTGGACGCACATCTGGATTGTTTCCATGTCTTTGCTATTGTGGATTGTGCTGCTGCAAATATAGGATTAAAGATCCCCTTCTCATATGCAGTAAATCTGCCTTTCTAATAAAACAAATTTTTATAAACAACGATAATAAAAAAAAACCCCACAAACAACAACAACAAAAACCCGTTTCTTTTCAACATGTTGAAAGGCACAGTTACAGAGACACTGAAGGCGAGATCTTCCATCCACTGAGTTACTTCCCAAATGGCTGAAATGTTCAGACAGAGGCCAGGAGTTTCTGGAACTCTCACTTGGGTGCAGGGGCCGAAGCGTTTACGTCTTGTCTGCTGCTTTCCCAGGCCATTAGCAGGAAGCTGAGCCAGAGTATCGCAGTGGCTTCACCTGCTACGCCACAACACCAGTGCCGCACATGCCTTCTGGGGTTCTGTGAATGCCAGAGGGCCAATGGGATGTTCCCTCAGTTCAGGGAATTCCTTGGGTAAAGGACAGGCCTTGAGGATACCTTGATAGAGGATACCTTGAGCTTAGCAAGGGTGAGAGGGTGGTTCCTGCCTTTGCATCATGGGGGTTTGGTCTGTGTATTTTATCACATCTGAAAATGTTTGTAAAACAGAGAAAAATCTATGTATCAAAGTGAGCTTGAGTAGTAACATCGAGTACCGTCCAAAGGGTGCTGGGAAGTAGCTTTCCGTAAGTGTGGTTTGGTTTTTTTTTTAAAGGACCGCGTCTTGATTGCTGCTGTTTATTTTTGTCTTAAAGTTTTTTTTTCAGATTTATTTATTTTTTATTTGAAAGGTAGATTTTATGGAAGGAGAGACAGAGATCTTCCTCCATCTGCAGGCTCACTCTCTAAATGGCTACAAGGGTCAGAGCTGAGCCCATTTAAAGCTGGCAGTTTGGAGCTTCTTTTCGGTTTCCCACATAGGTTACAAGTCCCAAGGACCTGGGCCACCCTACAGTGCTCTCCCAGGCCATACGCTGCTGAAACACAAGTTGAGCAGCTGAAACATGAAACGGTACCCATAGGGCATGCTGGTGCCACTGCGTAGAGGATTAGCCTGCTGTGTGCTGTTAAGATTTTATTCTTTTTCCAGGGCTGACGCGATGGCTCAACCATCTAATCCTCTGCCTGCAAGTGTCAACATCCCATTTGGACACTGGTTCATGTCCCAGCTGCTCCACTTCCCATCCAGCTCTTGTCTTTCTGTCTCTCCTTCCCTCTATAATATCTGACTTTCCAATAAAAATAAATACATCTTTAAAAAAAAAAAAAGATTTTTTTTTTCTTTTTCCAGAGCGACAAAGAGGAAGTGGCAGAGGGGGTCCATTTTTTGTCTACTGTTCACTCCCCAGACGCTAGCTGCAGTCGGTTCTGAACTAGAGCAAGCCCAGGAACCTAGAACTTTATCCAGGTCTCTCACCTGGGTGTCAGGAACCAAGTTCTTGAGCCGTCACCTGCTACCTTCAAGGGCGTGCGTTAGCCAGCAGCTGGAACTGGAAGTAGCAGTAGGCAGGCTTCTGGGATGGGCGTCCCCGCAGTGGGTTCCCTGGCTGTGCCACGCCGCCCACTCCAGGAGGGGATTGAAGTCTGTCAGATGGTGTCTCTACCTTCAGCAGCCACTGTCCAGTGCTGCTGTTACCGCCACAGCGACCACGCCCCTCACAGGTGACTTCATTTACACATCTGTGTTTTCCATCTTGTCCTTGGAAACTGTCAACGCTATCCATGACCTGGAAATGAGACTGCCAAACAGTGGCTGAGAGGAGTCACACACTGTGTGCCATCTCACCAGGTCGCTGAGGGGAGGTGGTGGCATCAGCTGGGGCCCTGCGTTCGTCCTTACACACCCACCAGGTCTGCACCACGTCTCCTGGGCATGGCTGGGAGGTCCATGCCTGCAGGCCGTGTTGTGGCTGCAGGTACATCGCTCAGTACGTTGTGCTTCCTCTACCTGCGTTGCGTCATTGCCTGCTAGAAGAAATCTTTGTTTTTCTTTTTGTTTTATTTGAAAGGCAAAGAGACAGGAGCAAATCTTCTGTCCACTGATCAGTTTCTTCAAATGCTTGCAACAACCAACGCTGGGCCCGGTTAAAGCCACAAGCCTGGAACTCCATCCTGGTCTCCCACGCTGGGAGACATAGGCACAGCTACTGAGTTCTCATCTGCTACCTTCTCAGATGCACCAACAGGAGCTGCATCAGAGGCAGAACCAGGACTCAAACCCTGTGTTCTGGTATCGGTCGCAGGTGTCCCACTGCTGTGTCCAGTGCCCAATGCCCACTCTTACAGAAATGTTGAAACTATGGGCCCGGCAGCATAGCCTAGCGGCTAAGTCCTCGCCTTGAACACACCGAGATCCCATATGGGTGCTGGTTCTAATCCCAGTGGCTCCACTTCCCATCCAGCTCCTTGCTTGTGGCCTGGGAAAGCAGTGGAGGACGGCCCAAAGCCTTGGGACACTGCACCCGTGTGGGAGACCCAGAAGAGGTTCCAGATTCCCGGCTTCGGATCGGCGCAGCACTGGCCGTTGCGCTCACTTGGGGAGTGAATCATCGGACGGAAGATCTTCCTCTCTGTCTCTCCTCTTCTCTGTATATCCGACTTTGGAATAAAAATAAATAAATCTTTTTTAAAAGAAAAAGAAATATCTCTGAATGGTGTGCTGGGTAAGCAAGGCAGGACCATGTAGTCAGACAGGCGGGAGGGAAATATCTAGTTTCAATGTTTCTTTTTCTTTCTTTTTTTTTTAAGATTTATTTTATTTTTATTGGAAAGGCACATATACAGAGAGGAGGAGGGACGGAGAGGAAGATCTTCCATCTGATGATTCACTCCCCAAGTGAGCACCATGGCCAGTGCTGCACCAATCCAAACCAGGAGCCAGGAACCTCCTCTGAGTCTCCCACACGGGTGCAGGGTCCCAAGGCTTTGGGCCGTCCTCCACTGCTTTCCCAGGCCACAAGCAAGGAGCTGGATGGGAAGTGAAGCTGCCGGGATTAGAACCGGCGCCCATATGGGATCCTGGTGTGTTCAAGGTGAGGACTTTAGTCGCTAGGCTATGCTGCCGGGCCCCAGAGATATTTCAAGAACACAGCCGTCAGGGCGCTTGTGGGGCAGTGCTCCACCAGCTGAGACACAGACACCTCAATCAGAGCACTGCTAGGAATCATGGCTGATCTGCTTCTGATTCGGCTTCCTGCTGATGTGCTTGGGCGAGCAGTGAGAGCTGGCCCCTGCCAGTGACGTGCGAAATGTGGGTGGAGCACCAGGCTCCTGGCTTTGTCTTGGCTCAGCCCAACCATTGCAGCCATCTGAGGAGTGAACCAGCAGGTGGAAGCCCTCTCTCTTCTCTGGCACTTTTTGTTTACATAAATAAATATTTTTAAAATTTAGTTTTATTTTTCTAATGTTGTTTACATAATTGGCGAGTGCATACCCATGAGGACCACTGAATAGGGTGGGGAGTATTGAGGTACGGGGAGATAAATAAATCATTTTTTTAAAAGATTCATTTATTTTGATCGGAAAGTCAGGTATACAGAGAGGAAGAGAGACAGAGAAGAAGATCTTCCTTCTGCCGCAATGGCCAGATTTGAGCTGATCCAAAGCCAGAAGCCAGGAGCTTCTTTCAAGTCTCCCACATGGGTGCAGGGTCCCCAGGCTTTGGGCCGTCCTCAACTGCCTTCCCAGGCCACAAGCAGGGAGCTGGATGGGAAGTGAGGCCGCCAGGACACAAACCAGCACCCATATGGGATCCTGGTGCATGCAAGACGAGGACTTTAGCCATAAGGCTACTCTGCTGGGACCCTAAATAAATCTTTTTTTTTTTTTAAGATTTATTTTATTTTTCTTTTATTGGAAAGTCAGATGCACAGAGAGGAGGAGAGACAGAGAGGAAGATCTTCCGTCCATTGAAACGCACTTATGTACACACATAACCAAGTTGGTGTGACTGGCATCACGGTGCAGTGGGTCAAGCTGCTGCTTTAGACCTAAGCGTTTCATATGTTGGTGTGAGTTTCAGTCCCAGCTGCTCTACTTGTGACCCACATTCCCATCAATGCACAGGGGAAGGCAGCAGAAGACGGTTTAAATACATGGACCCTACCACCCTTTGGGAGATTAGGACGGAGTTCCTGGCTTCTGGCTTTGGCTTGGTCCAGTCCTGGCTGTTGCGGTCATTTGGAGAGTGAACCAGGAGATAGAAGAACTCTCTCTCTCTCTCTCTTTCTGATGCTGTGCCATTCAAAACCAAAAAAGCAAAGCAAGCTGCTGGCTGCCTCCATCATGTCTCGTGCAGTAGGAAGCACCTGTAATACAGGGCTTCCAAATGTGCCCTCGGTTTTCTTTCACCACCATTGATTTCTAGGCTTTCACAGCACCACCTCCCACCCTGTGCAGGCCTGCACACAGACCTCAGGCCCTTCCTCGTCTTTCTGAGTTGTAAGAAAGCAAAGTCCAGACAGGATTTTTCACCCATAAGCATCTCCAGGCAGACAGACCTTTTCAATTATAATAATTGTACATTCACGTTAGAGTGCATGATTTCATAGATGTGGTTACACATAAGCTGGCCGGGGTCTGCTGGGTGGGACCTCTGGCAGCACTGGGCTGTTCTGGTCCTTCAGGAGAAGCAGGAAGCTTGCCCCTGTTTGGCTCAAGGGTGGACCAGGGTGATACCTGCTCTGTGGGAAGCTTGCCCCTGTTTGGCTCAAGGGTGGACCAGGGTGATACCTGCTCTGTGGGATTCCCACTGAAGCAGTGGCAGGATGCCCGAGCACCTCCCACAGTGCCCACAGGTAGATGCCTTCACAGGCCTGCTCTTGGGACCGGTGACTCTCTCAGGGGCCTACCCAGCCAGCCCTCCCCCTCCCCCGACCCTTCCTTGCATGTGTCCAGGGAGCTGAGCCAGGGGCCTGGCCCTCTCTGACCTTGGTCTTTGCTCTGGCAAGCACACAGGCCCTCAGAGGTCCTCTGAAAATCAGCCCTCCGTCCCATGTATCTGCAGGCACGGCTCTGTTCCATCTCCCTAGCTGGCCAGTAGATGACCCAGCCTGGCCATGTCACAAAGCTCAACCAGGCAGCATGAGAGCCACCGCCTATACCTAAACATCTACCCAGCCCCACCCAGGAGAGCCAGACAGACACACACACGCCCTCACCCTCACACACCCTCACTCCCTCACCCTCACCGCTTGGCCCTGCCACACCCCTGCTCCTCCCCGCCTCCAGACCCACCGCACCCTCAACTTGTTCCACCTTATCCAAGGACTGGGCCACCCGTGGGTCCTCACGTGGCACGCGAAACCCAAGCTCGTTGTAACTTTGCCAGGCCTGAGAGTGGCAGCGTGGGCACAGGCTGTGGGTGAGGGCAGAGCTGTCAGTGTAGGGCCTGGCAGCAGCCTCTTCTCTGCCTGGATTAGGCCGCTTGTGTGAACCCGGGGGAAGCTCACGGACGCCTGCTTAGTTAGTTGCTGTAGTTAGGTCCTCTGAGAAGCAGATGCTTGAGAGCGGGAGGAGAGGAGGCGGGACTGTGAAGTCGGCTGAACACCTGCCTAGCCAGTAACTCTGGAGCTCACCAGCTGTGGAGCCAGCACCCTCCTCACCCAGCCCTGGGTAGAAGAGAGCCTCAGTCACTGGCCGTGGAAGTGTGCCATTGGGATCTATAGTCTAAGATGGGTCCCCCAGGCGCTGACAGCCTGCAGCTGGGCAATGACGGCTTGGCTGAGAGGCACTTCATCTCGTCCACCCAGTCATGCATACCAGGCTGCAAACCTGAAACCTTGAGCCTGAATGCCGGCTGTTGGTAAGGCCATGGCCATTGTAAGGGTCCCAGCAGGTACTCTTCTCATGCAAGACAGAATGCCAAGTGCTGTGGTTTGGCTATGGTTTTGGTGTCCCTCCCCAGGGCTTCCTATGTTGAAACATTATCTCCTTGGGGAGGAAGAAGAGTGTAAATTTCATGTGACTCTGGTGCTTAGAGGTAGGGTTTCTGGGAGGAGATTAGGACAGGGTTAGGGAGCCGGCACATTGACTGGTTAATCCTCGGCCTCTAAAGACCAGAATCTCATATAGGCACCACTTTGTGTTCCAGCTGCTCCATTTCCCACCCAGCTCCCTGCTTGTGGCCTGGGAAAGCAATGGAAGATAATGACTTGATGCCTTGGGACCCTGCACCCACACAGGAGACTTGGAAGAGGCTCCTTGCTTCAGATCAATTCAGCTCCAGGCATTGTGGGCATTTGGGGAGGGCCAGCAGATGGAAGATCTTTCTCTTCTCTGTAAATTTTTCTTTCAAATAAAAAAAAAAAACTTAAAAAAAAAAGATTTATTTATTTTCATTGGAAAGTCAGATATACAGAGAGGAAGAGAGGCAGAAAGAAAGATCTTTCGTCCACTGATTCACTCCCCAAGTGGCCACAACAGCCGGTACTGGGCTTATCCAAAGCCAGGAGCCAGGAGTTTCTTCCGGGTCTCCCATGCAGGTGCAGGGTCCCAAGGTTTTGGACTGTGCTCAACTGCCCTTCCAGGCCACAAGCAGGGAGCTAGATAGGAAGTAGGGCCACTGGGACATGAACTGGCACCCATATGGGATCCCGGCGCATGCAAGGTGAGGATTTTAGCTACTAGGCTACTGTGCTGGGCTGAAAAATAAACAAATCTTAAAAAAAAAAAAAGATTAGGTTAGATCATCAGATGGAGACCTAGTGATTGAGTAAGAGGCGAGGTGAGGAGGGAGAGGCAAAGGGACCGTGGTGGCTACCGGCTACCTCCAGGGAGGCGGTGCCAGCCGGGAGCTTGACCTTGGGCTCTGGTGCTCCTCTGGTCCTGAGCTCAGGCAGGTGGGAGCACTTAGGGAATGAATCAGAAGCTGGGAGCTCTCCCTCTCTGTCTTACATCTTTCTGTCTCTCAAATATTAAAGAAATGAGAAGATGAGACCAGTGCTGTGGTTTAACAGGTTCAGTCAGCGTGTGCAGAGCCAACATCCCCTATGGGTGCTGGTTTGTGTCCCAGCTGCTCCACTTCCTACTCTAATGTACCTGGGAAAGCACCAGAGGATGGCCCAAGGACCTGGGTCCCTGCACCCATGTGGGTGACCCCGATGTAGCCATCTAGAGAGTAAACCAGCAAGTAGAGCTCTCTCTGTTGCTGCTTCCTTCTGTAACTCTGCCTTTCAAATAAATATATCAATCTAAAACAAAATTTAAAAAATCAAAGGAAAAGAAAGACCTCTCTGCTCAGGCCATCTGGCACCAACTCCGGGACGAGCCGATGAGAACAAGGTCTTCCAGTTTGGAAGAGCGGAGTAGGGGCGTGTGAGTTCAGGATGAGGACACTGAGATCCAACACATCCTCAGACACGAGGCCCGTGGGCAGGGGGGGTGCAAGCGTGGCTGTTGGAGCAGGGCAGCAGCCCTCTGCCATCTTCAGATACATCCGATTCCCTGGAGCCCAGGATTTCACGAGCCATTTGGTGGGCCAGCAGGGGAGCAAGGCTGGGATATCTTTTCTCCTGGGAAAGAATGTTGGTTGTCCTGCTTGTTGTTTTTGACTCAGAGCTTTTCAGAGTGTCTAGGAGGTGCCAAGCATGGCAACCCACTGGTCACTTGGACAGGCATGTTCGCGAGGGGCTGTGTCCCATGTATGCGAGTCAGCATACTCCATGTCATTCATGGTTCAGACACACTTGTTGAGGGACTGCCCAGTTCCAGGCGCTTCCAGAGATGCCATGGGAGCAAGTTGGATGTAGCTTCTGATTGCTTTTACAGCTGCGATCTAAACTGTGCGGTGCGGCTGCCTGTCAACCGATCCACGGATTAGCACAGATACTCTGGGAACAAAGCAGGAGGAAAGGAAGGCTTATTTAACAATGGCTCCCTTGCAATGGGTTAACCATTTGGAAAAGATTAAAGTTAGAGCTTCACTTTACAGTGTAATCTAATAATTCTATTATTTAACCAAATTGTAGGGGGTGGTGTGTTGGCACAGCAGGTCAAGCCATCTCCTACAATGCCGGCAACTATCATCTGAGTGCCTGTTTTGAGTTCCAGCTGCCCCATCCAGCTTCCTGCTAAGGCACCTGGGAAAGCAATGAAAGACAGCCCAAGGACTCCCACCCATGTGAGAGACCCAAATGGATGTCTACCTCCTGGTTTCAGGCTGGCCCAGGCCCAGCCACTGCATTCATTACAGCCAGTTGAGGTGTGAGCAGGCAGGTAAAAGATTAAGCTTTCTCTCCATCTCTCTCTGTAACTCTGCTTTTTCTGATAAATAAACTTTTTTTTTTTTTTTTACAATGGAGCAAATGGTAAGGGTGAATTCTGCCTTGAGTACTTAGGCCGTTGGTCGTGCTGCCCGCGCCCAATGTGGCAGTTGGCCATATCTGGGGAGTAAACCGGTAGATGAGAATTTCTGTCTTGCCCATCTTCTCAAATAGGTAGTTATCTAAAAATGATATTAAATTATAAAAAGTAAAGGAAAAAACAGCTAAGGATCCAAGTCATTGCCCAGGGGTCGGTTTTGTGGAGGAAGAGGTTTAACCAGCTGCTTGGGAGGCCCATGGCCCAAACTGGAGTGCTGGTTTGAGTTGTACTGACTCTATTTCTGGTCCAGTTCCTTGCTGATGTGCCTGAAAAGCAGCAGACGAAAGCGCAGGCCCTGAGTCCCTGCTGCCCAGGTGGCTTATGGAGCTTCTGGCTCCTGGTTTCAGCATATCTGAGCTCTGGCTATTGCAACCATGTGTTTCTAGAGAGTGAACCAGTAAACAAAATCTTCCTTCTTTTTTTGTCACTCTTAAACGAATCAATCAGTGTGTGTGTGTGTGTGTGTTTTAAGGGATGAGGTACCAAAAAAGGAAAAAGAGGGAGTGAGCTCAGACAGCTCCATTTGCAGACACACACCCTTCCTGGCTCTCACCAAGGGACATGCTCCGGCACCCCAAGATTCCACCATCAGGAACATAGCACCCTCAGGTCACGAGCTAAGAAAGATCCCATTTGCTTTGTCATTCGCACAGTCAGTGCTGTTGTGTTATTGGCAGCAACAGACAGCCCAACACAGGAGCCTTCCAAATACCCAGGGGGACCAGCCATGCTCTGCTCAGGTCTGATAGCTGTGTGCAGACAAGACGGGAACAGAGGCTCTCATCCTATCTGACAGACGAAAGGGGAGCCCAGCCAGGTTTGTCTGGTTCGACTTCTTCTCAGCACTGGGTGTCATTCCTGGGGTGCAAGGCAGGACACTTTCTGGAGTAAGGATCTTAAATGGGGGAGGTCAAAGAATGTCTGCTCCGCTGCCTCTTAGGCAGAAATGCAGGGCAAGTTAGAGAACTATCGCTGGGCCTACGGCTGTGTTTTAGGCAGGTAGATGGGTTATAGTTTTAGGGATCCATCTTAAGAGAGAAGAACTCTATTGGTTTAAAAGATTTATTTATCTTTATTGCAAAGTCACATATATAGAGAAGAGGAAAGACAGGAAGGTCTTCCATCTGATGATTCACTCCCCAAGTGACCACAACAGCTGGAGCTGATCTGAAGCCAGGAGCCAGTAGCCTCTTCCAGGTCTCCCATGCAGGTGCAGGTACAGCGTCCCAAGGCTTTGGGCCGTCCTCGAGTGCTTTCCCAGGCCACAGGCAGGGAGCTGGATGGGAAGTGGGACTGCCAGGATTAGAATCGGTGCCTATATGGGATCCCAGAGCATTTAAGGCGAGGACTTTAGCTGCTAGGCCACCACCATACCAGGTCCCAAGAATTCTATTTTGATGACCTGCTTTGGGCAAGAGAAAGTCAGAGAGAGAGACCTTACTTCAGACACCTGCCCAGCTGCTTTCGCTCCAAGGCCACAGCATGTCAGGATGACAGCCTCTGCGCGTTGTGCTCTGAGTCCAGCAGTGCCTGTCACGGCATTTAGATGCAATGACAGAGGCGTGGACATGCAGTGCTGTGGTCCCAGTGCCCTGGGATGCCTGCCTCGGTATCTGAGTATTGGGTGCGGACACTGGGAGGTAGCAGCATTGGCTCAAGGATCTGGGCTTCCACACAGGCGTGGGAGGCCTGGACAGAGTTCTGGGCTGCTGGTCCCTGGTCTGGTTTGACCATGGACTGAGCAGTGGGAAAGTGAGTGGGGGCTTTGTGTGTCTCTGTTGGCCTTTCCAATACAAAGAAAACCTGCTATCTTAGCTGATACCTAGAATGCCTCCTAGAAATGCTAATGTTTCTTTAAAAAGTCCAAGGGGCATCCTGGTAGCCACAAGACTCTTCCACCTACGTAATCCTTGTGACCTTGGTTTACATCCTATGTCCCCACAGACCCAAGCCCCACTGCACAGCGCATTTTGTTTTTTCCTTTGGTCTCAAAGTGCCACCTGCCTTTTGTGGTGGCTACTTACACACAGTTCTCCACCCCAACCTCACCTCTCTGCCCTCCCCCCAGCTTCCCCCACTCTGCCCAGAACACAAGTTTTAGAAGTCTCAAAAGTAAACGCAGGTAAAGGATACACGCAAAGAGACGGAGTGGGATGGTCAGCGACTCTCAAGTGAGTGTGTTCTGGGCCCATCTCCCAGCTGTGGAATTTATGGCTCTGTTTACTCACCTCTAAAACGGGAGTTTGCATTCTTCATCGGATTATGATGAAGAATCTTTGAAATGGTGTACATACTCGGAGGGTCAGCACCCAACTGGGTGGGGGTCACTGATGGCCAGGGTGAAGCTGTACTGACCGTTGAAGCCACTCCTGGTAGCAAGGTGAGAAGAGAGATCCAGGTGTTTGTCACTTGGGCATGCTGGTTCCCTGAATGTCAATGTGGAGCCCCAGGGTCTTCTGGCTCCAGTCTTCAGACTGGAAGCGGCTCTGGAAGTGACCAGGAGAATTGCAGGGGACCCAGAAGATGTCCTGTGGGGGAGTGAAGGGGAGTAGACGGCAGACACCCCAGAACCTCTGCTCACAGATCATCAGCGTAGCACCGCTCTGCAAGGGTGCTGTTCCCATTTCTTCCATCAACAAACAGCCTGCTGGCCATCCCCACTCGGTTGGACCTTAACAGGACACTCAGATCGCATCCCTCCTCCACCCGGCCCCAGCCCTGTCTTCCCTCTGATCCTCCTCATTAGGATGCACACTCCAATCTCCTGTCCCTTGGCTAAAACTCAAACCTCACTGTCTTCCCCTCCGTCATCTCACACCCTTCCCATCCCTGCACCCGCTTCTTCCTATTCACTGTGTCCTAAGCAGGTGTTCCACTGCACCTGGCCTTCTGCGCACATCACCTACTTGCCCCACTGCTTCCTGCCTCACCCTTGCCTGGTCCCTTCTCTGCATTGTAGCCCAGGTGGTTCCAGAAAGCATGGACTGGTCCTACTCCTTCTCTGTGTACCTACAGCAGTCAGTGGCTGCCCCTGGCTGCCCTTGCCAGGCTCCATCAGATCACAGTGCCCGGCTCCTGCCTGTGTCCTCTGCCACAGCCTCCTTGGCTCACTAAGCTGCAGTCACACTGGCCGCCCTCGGGGACCTTGCACAGCTGTTTCCCCGCCATCTTCACTCAGGTATGTTTTGTTTCCATGCAGTGGCCTCCTAAAGGAAATCAGTGTTTGGACACACGGAAAACATCCTTTGCTTATATGCCATGTGAACAGGTGGCTGTAGTCTAGAAACGCCGTTGTCCCAAGAAACAATCTCCACCACCGTGTAACACTGCACTGTGTCTCCCGCAGCTTTTTCTTCTTGTTCCCAGGCAAGATCATCAGGCCCTTGTTGCCAGCTCGCCAGCAAGCAGAGTCGTACAGAGGAGAGGAAAGTGCTTATTGCAAGAAGCTAGCAGTCGGGAAGAGTGGATCTCTGAATTCAAAACATGCTCCTTCCACCCAAAGGCCGGCAAAGGGAGCTTTGAATGGGAACGGGTAACAAAACCAAACAATAACTAAAGATGAGTTTGGCTGATTGGTGAGTCAACACATTTCCAGGCTTTGTTCCGACGGTGCTCTGTGTAAGGAGGGTGGATCTTGATCACCGAGCACCATTGTTTGTAGTCTGTAGCTGCCTTTTTTTCTCAGCCTTACGGTCATATCCCCTCAGCAGGGCTCCTCAAATTTTTATGCATTATTTCCAGACCACTCACAGGTAACACGCAGGCTCAGCAGCCAGTTCTGTTTAGAATATGGAAAGGGAAGGGAAATGCTTTCATGACTCTCACATTCTCACCTAAAGCCCGAATGTAGCAGTGTGCATCTGGTCAGTGCCCACCTGCTGTGTTATTGCACATCCAGTCATTTTAACTTAGCCAACCCTTTATTTCATAAGTGCTTTCTAAAAAAAATCATTTATTTTTGTTGGAAAGGCAAATTTTACAGAGACAAGGAGAGACAGAGAGAAAAATCTTCCATCCTCTGATTAACTTCCCAAGCGGCTGCAATGGCCGGAACTGAGCCGATGCAAAGCCAGGAGCCAGGAGCTTCCGCCAGATCCCTAAAGTGGATGCAGGGTCCCAAGGCTTTGGGCTGTCCTCCACTGCTTTCTCAGGCCACAAGCAGGGAGCTGGGTGGGAAGTGGAGCAGCCGGGACACACACCGGCACCCATATGGGATCCTGGTGCTTAAGGGGGAGGGCATTAGGCAATTGGTCCATCTCCCTGGACCCAATGTATCTTTACTTTTTTTTTTGAAGATTTATTTATTTTTACTGGGAAGTCAGATATACAGAGAGGAGAGACAGAGAAGATCTCCTGTCTGATGATTCATTCCCCAAGTAAGCGCAACGGCCAGAACTGAGCCAATCTGAAGCCAGAAGCCAGGAGCTTCTTCTGGGTCTCCATGCAGGTGCAGGGTCCCAAGACTTCGGGCTGTCCTTGACTGCTTTCCCAGGCCACAAGCAGGGAGCTGGATTGGACGAGGGACTGCTGGGATTAGAAATAACACCTAGGGCTTGGCAGCGTGGCCTAGTGGCTAAGGTCCTCGCCTTGATCCCATATGGCTGCTGGTTCTAATCCCGGCAGCTCCACTTCCTCTCTGTCTCTCCTCCTCTCAGTATATCTGACTTTGTAACAAAAATAAAATAAATCTTCAAAAAAAAAAAAAAACCCTATCAACAGCCAATTCCAACAGGGCTGCTTGGCCACGCATCAAACACACCAATCTCAGCTCTGATCACGCGCACACCATGCAGACTGCATGAGACCTTGAACCAATCTTCTGCAACTTCCTAAAACTTGTTTACTGCCTCTGTGCCGTGAGAAGACAATAACAAGCGCCATCTTGGGGCATAGTCCCGCTCTCCACAAGAGAGATCATCCATGTACTAGCTCACTCCCCTGGATGGATCCAACACCCAGGCTTGGGGCCAAGAACTCCTTCAAGGTCTGGCACGTGGGTAGCAGGAGCCCAAATACTCTGTCCGTCTCCTGCTACCTTCTCAAGCACACTAGCAGGAAACGGAATGAGAAGCAGAGCAGCTGGAACTATTCCGCTCATGTCTTTTGTTCCTAGACTACCATGTGCATTTGGAAGTTGATGAAGACACTTGCATGCCCAGCCCAGGACCTCCACGCACTCCCACATGCCTGTTGTCCCTTTAACTCCACAGGCGTCGCTGCGGGCACTGTCCAGCCAATCTCCAGCTGGCTTAACCTGTGTGTCCCTCGGCGTTGTGGTCTTCCTGCCTCCCCAGATCCACAGTCGCCATCACAGATGATCTCCCTTGCTCTGCTGGTGGCACCTTCTCTTGCTTTACATCTGAAAATATATTTAAAAATTGTTTTTCACTTATTTACTTTATTTATTCAAAAGTCAGAGAGAGGGCCTGGTGCAGGGGCCTGGCGCAGTGGCCTGGTGGCTAAAGTTCTTGCCTTGAATGTGCTGGGATCCCATTGGGTGCCGGTTCTAATCCCAGCAGACCCCCCAACCCCTGCTTCCCATCCAGCTCCCTGCCTATGGCCTGGGAAAGCAGTGGAAGATGGCCCAAAGTCTTGGGACCCTGCACCCGCATGGGAAACCCAGAAGAGGCTCCTGACTCCTGGCTTCGGATTGGCACAGCTCCGGCTGTTGCGGTCACTTGGGGAATGAATCATCAGACGGAAGATCTTCCTCTGTCTCTCCTCCTAAATCTATATAATAAAAATGAATAAATCTTTTTAAAAAAAGTCAGAGAGAGGCTCCATTGCTGATTTCAAATATCCCTAACAGCCAAGCCTGGACCAAGCTGAAGCCAGAAACCTAGACTTCTGCCTGGGTTGTCCATGTGGGTGACAGGGACTCAGCCACTGGAGCCATCAGCCACTGCCTCCTGGGAGGCCAGAGAGGAAGCAGAGCGGGTCTCACGCCCCGGCACTCCGATGTGGCATGCAGCTGCCCCCAGATGTGCCTTAAGCACTACGGTAAATGTCTTGTCCCTCTCCAGGTGTTTTTTGTCAGTAAGTACGTTTTCACCAGGCATACCATTCCAGGCTGACACTAATTTCTTTAACACATGCCAGCCTCCGTCCCGCTGTCTGCTGGCTTCTGCCTGGCCTGCAAAGCAGATGCAGTCTGTTTCCGCCCATTAGTCAGCATTTGCTAGATGTTGCTCAGCAGATACCGCCAAACCAAGGTTGGCAACAACAGAGCATGTTGCTGGCTCCCTTTGCACACCCCTGGGTCAGCTGCAGCTCCCACCTGGGACCTGCCAGACTCCAGGCAGAGGGAAAATAGCAACGGCAGAATCCTTGCTGGCCCGGCAAGCTTTCGCTGAGACGCAGCAGGCCTGGCTTATCCTTGCCTGCTCTTGGCCAATCCTGCTGTCAACGGGGAGGGAAAGGGCTCCCACCGGTGTTGGCTTCAAAGCCCTGGGGGCAATCGCGCAATCTGTCAACAGGGGCTCCCACAAGGGGTTCTGTATCACTCGGGCTCCACTTGGGGAAGTGGGAGCCACGCCAAGGTTTTCAAACAAAGGCAATCACATAGAGAGGGCAGCTTGTTTACACGGTGTCGGCAGGTTGAAAGGGCAGACGAGGATGCTGAGGTTGCCCAGATGTTGGTAATTACAGGAAGCAGCTACCCACCCTCAGGCCTGGGAGGATGAAAGGGAAGAGCTGGAGTTGGCAGGATCTTGGATCTTGAAGACCTGCTGCTGGGGCTGGGCCCTGTGACAGGGGCTGATGGGGAATGATGCTCTGCCTGCTGAAACTTAGCTGACAGGAAGTGGGCGGGAAGGAGCCCCTTCTGCCACCTGCCAAGGGCAGAACCTGACAGCCGGCCACCTAGTAAGAGGGATTGGGGAACATGGATCGCAGACCCCTGCCCCATGGCTCCAAGCCAGTTATGGAAGAGTGGGGAGCTCCAACCCGAGGTAACAGCAGAACCATTCTCCATGGCTTTGCTCCGGCTGCTGTAATGACATCTTGTCTTTGATTTCATTTCCTTTTTTGGGGGGGTGGGGTGGGGGGTTTAAGTTCTTTCGTTGTCATTAATCAGCTATACAAATATTTTAAACAAATGGGGGGTTTGTTTTCTTTATTTTTAATTTTTATTGGAAAGGCAGATAGATAGATAGGAGGAGAGACAGAGAGGAAGATCTTCTGTCCTATGATTCACTCCCCATGCAGCCGTAACGGCCGGAGCTGAGCCAATCCAAAGCCAGGAGCCCAGAACCTTTTCCGGATCTCCCACGTGGGTGCAGGGTCCCAAGACTTTGAGCCATCCTCAACTGCTTTCCCAGGCCACAGGCAGGGAGCTGGATGGGAAGCGCTACCAGGGTTAGAACTGGCACCCATATGGGATCCCAGCGTGTGCAAGGCAAGGACTTTAGCCACTAGGCTATCGCCCTGGGACCCCATACGGTTTTTTTTTTTTTTTCACGACACAGTTCCCTTGTCTTTGATTTTATTTTTTTACGGAATTCCTTTGAGTTCTCAAAACTATAGGTTGATACCTTCCAACTGTCCCGAACAATTCTCAACTATTGTCTTTTAAAATATAACTCTCACTGGTGTTATTTTTCTGGCCACCTGGTGAGGGACAAATGGTGACTTTCTGACATATGGTGTTTCCTTTCTCACTGAGGTGTCCTGGCTTCTCAGAACTGTTGCCATCGGGCCGTGAGATGGTGGCCCCTGGAGAATGGCCTCTCAACACCTGCCCCTGGACCTAAAAAGATTTTGGGGGAATCAGATGGTCTCAGTTACTCCTATTCTGGTGTCTTTTTCTCCTCTTCCGGCATTAGACACATGCAACTTCTATATCTGTAATCCTTTCTTCCATATCCCATACTTTAAAAAAAAAAGAGAGACAGAGACAAACTTCCATCCACTGGTTTACTCCCAAAATGCTTGCAGCGACCACCACGGATGGAGCCAGTATTTTCACGTGGTTCTCCCACATCACTGACCAGGTGCCAGTCCTGCGGGGAACACCTGCTACCCCTCGGGTGCATCAGGATGCTGCATTGCAAGCAGAGCTGGAGGCAGCTGTGATGTGGGACGCAGGGGACCCAAGCGGCATCCTTTTGCCTCTCCATGCTTTCTTGATCACTGCTTCTGACCTGCCTTCTAGTTCTTTAATTAATTCTTCAGCCATTTCACGATCGCTGTTGGAGCCATCGTTGAGTTTATGATTTTGTTTTAGTTATAGACCCCCTACTTATTCCTTTTCCACACATGCTGTTTGATTTTGGCACCTGGCTGTTTTTAGCTTTTGTTTGTTTAAACGTTGAGGCCAGCATTGTGGCACAGTGGGTTAAGCTGCTGATTACAACACTGGCATCGCATATTGAAGCGCTGCTCTGAGTTTCAACTCCTCCGTTTCCTATGCAGCTGCCTGCCAATGTACCTAGAAAAGAGGAGATGTTCCAACACTCTGGGCCCCTGCCACCCTGTAGAAGACCGGCATAGAATTCTAGGGCTCTGGCTTTCACACAGCCCAGCTCCAACCTTTGTAAGCCATTTGGGGACTAAACCAGCAAATGGAAGATCTCTGTCTTTCAAATAAATAAATCTTTAAAATTTTTAAATGTATATTTACTTACATTTGCCTGAAAGGCAGATTGAGAGTCTGCCATCACTAGTTCACTCTCCAGATTGCCACAATAGCTGGAGCTGAGCTGATCTGAAGCCAGGAGCTTCCTCCTGGTCTCCCATGTGGGTGCAGGGACCAGACTTGAATCATGAAATCTATGTCCCAGGTGAGCATGACCTGGAAGCTGGAGTAGCCCAGCTGGAAACAGCGATCCTGTATGGGATGTGGATGCTCCAACTTCTTAATCACAGTGACGTATGTTCCAAGCTGGGGTTCTCCAGCCGTGTTTTTGTCGACTGCTCCATGTCATGGTTTAACTGCTTCCTCCTGCGTTTGGTTGATTTTGAATATTAAATACTGTACTTGTGAAACTGTATAAACAAATAGTTTAAAAGGGGTGACAGTGTCACCCGCCAAAGTGAACTCTGTTGCTTTTGCCAGCCTCCTGCAAGGACTGGCAAACTGGGGTCACCTTAGTTCACACTTGAGCCTGTTGTTTCCTGAGGCTCCTGGTGACTCAGTGCTGGACTCGCATTCAGATAATCTTTCAACTCACCTTTATTTCCAGGGTGCGGTCTCCTGGGGACCTAAGCCGTGGGGGGAGGGCAGGTGTGGGAGGTTTCAGTCCCCCACCCTTGGCAGACTTCGGATTCTCACTTTGGTGTCCAACCATGCGAAGCCACAGGCAGTGAGCTGGGTCTCTCAGCCGCTTCTTTCCAGTTGGCAAAAGCTTCCGGGGCAACCACAGCCTCAACTGTGACTTCCTTGGAATGCTGTGTGTGTGTGCGTGCACACACATGGGTGAATGCAATTTCTCTTTAACGCTTGACCTGCTCCCCTTGGCAGAGGGCTTTGCCCAAGGACCACCTTTGTGAAAGTGGAGGTCCTGGCTTGCCTTCGAAGCTGTGGGTGTGGGGGATGGGTCCGAGGGCTCCCAGGGGCTGCTGGAAGACGGGTGTGGGGAAAACCATCGGATCATCAAGCCGTGGGAGACCTGCAGTGAGCCTGGGTGAGGACGCCACAGGCAGTGCCAACAGGAGAGACTTGGGGCTGGTGTTGCAGCATAACAGGTTAAGTTGCTGCCTTTGACACTGGCACCCCATATGGGCATTGGTTCAAAAACCTGACTGCTCCACTTCCAATCCAACTTTGTGCTAATGTAGCAGAAGGTGGTCCCAGTCCTTGAGCTGCGCCCGTGTGGGAGATCTGGAAGAAGCTCCTGGCTTTGGCCTGGTTCAGCCCTGGCTGTTGAAGTCATTCGGGGACTGAATCAGTGGAGGGAAGACCTCTTTCTGTGTTATCTCTCCCTCTCTGTCTCTGTAACTATGCCAGTCAAGTAAATAACCCTTTAAAAATGAGAAGAAAGAGCACGGATTGGAGAGCCTGCTGTGGAAGTTGAAATGACAAGATTTGTTACTGGATTTTCTTTGGTGGGGGGCATGTGTGTGGCATGAATAATGGGGCGGGTGATGGTCCCCAGCCGAGCTGTAACGTCTGAGAGGAAGAGGAGCTGGTGTGGGGCTGTGCCCACGGTAGGGCTATGTGACCCAGACTGGAGTTCAGCTAGTTATGGCTTCAACAGGTGTGCGTCCTTTGACCCTACTCGCACCCTTGGGTCATCCTGAATTTCCATTCTATCCTGGATAGAAATATTTTAATTAAATGTTTGCCAGCCTTGACCTTTTTGTTTGATCAGTAAGCATTTTTGGAATCGTTGCATGAACCAGCAGAGGTTAATTTCTTGATACATATTTAAATGTAGCATAAACCATTTCTTTTTGTATTTCAATCTTATTTGGTCAAGAATGGATATCACCTCTTCAATTTATTTGTTTTTAATCTTAAAGATTTATTTCTGAAACCTCTCCTGGGGTGACCTCAGACTTGATTGCTTGCATGTGCCAGCCAGTGCAGGGTCAGGTTCAGTCCACCACCTGCACCAGCCAACACACATACCGGTGAGTGCAGCTGCCTGGTCAGTGCTGCTCTGGCTCAGCCTCTGCCACAAACTAATGGGTGCTTCAGCCTAGTCCAGCCCAACCCACCACAAGCTCCGTCTTCACACTAGCGGGTGCCGTGGTCTAGTAGGCGGTGATCCCAAGTAACCCCCACCAGGTCTACCCCCAGCCCGTTTTTGCACGCGTTGGCATGTGCTGCAGCCTAACCTGGTCCGTCCTGCATCCCATCTGGCTCTTGTGCACACTCATGGGTGATGCAGCTTAGCTCAGCCCGACCCACCCCTAGACCCAACCCACACCTATGCCAATGGGTGCTTCTGACTTGTGTGGCCTGGCCTGATCCAAGTTATGGTTCTCTTGCTCACCAGCAGGAACTACAGCCTAGCAGGGCAGTCCCCAACGTTCCCTACCAGACTGTTCCAAGCTAGACACTGCACATGTAGGTGGGCGATTTGACCTAGCATGCCATGGCTCACTTCCAGTCTCAGCTTTCCCTGGTGGGTGTTGCAGCCTAGCCCAGCTGGGCCTTGCCCACACCTTGTCCTGGCTTTTGTGTGTGCCAGTGGTTGCTGCTGCCTGGTTACACCTGCTGGTAAGGAGTGCTACAGCCTTGCTTGACCTGGCCTACCTCCAGCCCCAGCTCTTGTGCTCCCCAGTGGGACCTGTGGCCTAGTAAGGGAGTTCGTCAAGTTCCCCTGCCAGCCCCAGATATCACATTTGCTGGTTGGTACTGTGGCCCTGCTTGGCATGGTCTACCCTCAGTCCTGGCCTTTGCGTGTGCCTACATGCACTGCAGCCTGGCCCAGCCTGATCTCCTCCCAGCCCAGTTTCTGTAGCAGGTGAGTTCCGTGGTCCAGCAGGGCTCAGCCTGCCAACACCCTTGCTGTCACGCAAATCAGCATTCCTGTAGTCTCACAGAGATGAGCCCACAATTACCCCACAGATCTACTTCTCTCATATTCTGGTGGGCGCTGTAATCCAGCCTGATATGGCCTACCTGTACTCTGACGCTTTGGCTGGGTACTGTGGCCCAGCTCAGCCAAACATGCCCGCCAGCCCCAGCTTTTGCATGCGCCAACAGGTAGCAGGCAATGCTACTTAGCCCAGCCCAGGTCTCCCACACGAGCGGTGGCTTGGCCTGACCCAGACATGCCCTCTGATTTCCCCCCACCAACCCCGCCCATGCAAACCTCCTCAACTCAGCTCTCTCCACTGCTAGTGCAATGACTGAGTCTATGGAAGCTCCAAGAAGTCATTTCTCCCATGCCAAACATGTCCTCAGTCACTCCCACAATATGTCCCCAAATCCTCTTCCCCAGGCAATCAGCAGCACCCCTCTCCCTGGAGGGAGTTCTCCCCCTCCACTAGGGGGCCAACGTGGCATGTCCCACTAGGCATTGCCCACTTCTCCCACATGTATTTAAAAAAGAAGGAGGAGAATAGAATAGGGATAGGCAACTATGCTGGCACACTGCTGTAGTTAACACAATTTTGGCATTAATCAGGCCCAGAATGCCCACCAGCTTTGGCTGTTTATGTCCTAACAGGGTAGCGCTTGCCTAGGTACAAGGCAATTGCCTCCAGCTGGGGAGAATGCCTGGGTTTGAATCCTAGTTCTGCTTATGATCCAAGTTTCCTGCAATGGTCACCTAGGAGGCAGTACATGTTAGGCGAGAGCTGGGTGTTTGGGAGCAAACTGAGTTAGGGCATCATTCTGCCAAAGCCCTCAGGAGTTCAAGTGTCAGAGGTCATTAGGGAAAGACATCAATAGCCAGAGAACAGAGCCAGACCAGTGCCAGGTGTCGGGAAGGAAAGCTGTAGGAGTAGTAGTGAATTAACAAGCTCTGTGGTTGGCAAAGCCAGAGCCTCAGGCGGCACACATTCCCGAGATAATTGGCTACTGTGTTCTCTCCTCCTCCCTCTGGGCCAGTGTTGATCCACCTGAGGACCTCCTGGCTGGGGTGATGATTAGTTAGCAAACAGCCAGGGGAATGATCCAGGTGATTCCATATGAAACATGATTTCTCAAGCAAATAAAAGCTGCCAGGACAGGCAATGAATTATTCCTCTCAAGGAGGGAGGATCCCTTTGGTCCCTTCTTTCAAAAGTCCTCTGTTTGTGTCTGTCTTTGTCATCGCGCATCATCTGCTGTTCACCCCCCATGGAAGCTGCATTGGCCATGACAATGGCTCCAGTAGTTGGGTCCCTGGCACCCATGTGGGAGAGCTGGATGGAGTTTCCGGCTTCAGCTGGACTCAGGCCCACATCAGCTGTTGCTGGAGTTAGGAGTTGAATCAGTCACTGATGATCGCATCCTTCTCTCTACGTCTCTCAACTGGAAGAAACGAATGGGCAGCACATAAATAAATAAATGTATTTTTAAAAGATTTGGCTTTTCTAACGTCAATCATAAATTTTTACCAAGTGCAACTTCAGCTACGGTCAGTTTTTTTTTTTTTTAAGAAAGGATTTATTTTATTTTTATGTGAGAGGCAGAGTTACAGAGTAGAGCAGAGACAAAGAGCAAGATCTTCCATCTACTGGTTTCTCCCCAAATGGATGCAATGGCTGAGCCAAGTCGATCTGAAGCCAAGAGCCAGGAGCTTCTGCCAGGGCTCCCACCTGTGTGCAGGGTTCCCAAGCACTTGGGCCATCCTCCGCTGCTTTCCCAGGCCATAAGCAGGGGGCTGGATCAAAAGTGGAGCATTCAGGACTCAAACTGGTGCCCGATTGGATGCTGTCATCGCGGCTGGAAGCCCACCGACTACCCCACAGCACTACCCTTGATGTCAGTTTTGTTGGATAGAAGAGTTAGTAGCTGTTTGCATTTCTAAGGGAATCCAGGAAAATTTTAAAAAATATTTATTTGAAAGTCAGAATTATATATAGAGAGGGAAAGACAAAGATCTTGCATTCACTGCTTCACTCCCCGGATGGTCTAGCCAGGGAGCTTCACTCAGATCTCCGCTCTGAATGCAGGGGCACAAGCTGTTAATGGCCATCTTCACCTACTGTCGTAGGAGCATTAGCAGGAAGCTGGTTGGAAAGCGGAGCGGACAGGGCTCAAACTCGTGTATTATGGAATACCCGTAGCATAGGTGGCTTTGGCGGTTATGCCACAGCTGAAAACTATTGGTGCAGTTTTGGGAACCAGACAGAGCCGGGAGATAAATAGTTGAGGATTACCAACCCCTGGGAGAGAGGGGAGAGGGACGGTGCTCAGCACAGGAGATCCAAGTGCCATTTGGGATGAAAACCCATGGACAACTCTGTGCCCCTCCCTCCATCCTCTCAGCCATGTGTGGTCTCTGGCTTGTTGCTTCAGACAGCAGCGGCCGAGGACGGGGCTGAAGGTCGGGTTGGAGCCATGCCAGGCAAGGAAGCAGGTGAGGGAGAGGCAGACATGGTGGGAAACCCGACCCACACCTGCCTCTTCCTGCGCCTCCCTGCCCACTCCAAAGACAGAAAGAGAGGGAGAGATTCCTTCTTTTATTTATTTATTTTTAAAATTTTACTTCTTTCTATTTTTATAATTTTATGATAAAGTTGCATAGGCCCTGGGATTTCCCTTACTCCTTCCCCAGTCCCCTCCCCTCTCACTGAGTTCCCCCGTATCATTACTAAAGTATAGTTCTTCATACGCAATCATATGTCCATCATTGCAGGCATGGACAATGGCAGAGAGTCCAGCATCCTATTGTCAAGATATAGTAAACAGTTTCAGAGGGAATTCATCTGTAGTCTGGAAGTAGAGATGTATACTTCATTGTATCCTCACATGTGGATATGACAGTCTCCATTACTGTTATTATACGTCCCTTTAAATGAAAAGCCACAATACAAAATCAACAACAGGAAGAAAAATAGAAATTTAAAATGCCGTGAAGTTAAAAATAGCATGTTACTAGATACGATAGTCACCATTACCCAGTTATTATACATCCCCTTAAATGAAAAGCCACAAAACAAAATCAACATGAAGAACAAAGAAATTAACTTCAAGAAGTTAAATAACATGCTACTGAATGACTAAGGTGTCGCTGAAGAAATGTGAAAGAAAATCAAGAACCTTCTTGAAGAAAGTGATGCCGTTATATGATCTGAGTCATTGAAGAATTTAATTAGAAGAAAGTGTTTTGAAGAGATGAAAGCAACCAAAAAAATGTGTGAGATACTGTTTCCACTGATCTTTGTTGGCGAAATGTATCTCCTGTAGGTAACAAATAGATGGGTTTTGCTTTTTAATCCAGTCTACTAATTTGTAACATTTGATTGATGAGTTTAAGCCATTTACTTTCAGGGTTAATATGAACGGGTGGTAATTTGGTTCTGTCATTTTAGCAATGGGTTGTTCATTGATTTAGTCTTCTGTTGTTATTTTACTGGGATGTTCTTCGCATTTGCCTTTGGTTTTGTTGGGCGCTATTCCTTTTCTCTGTTAAGAGAACATCTTGGGCCCGGCGGTGTGGCCTAGCGGCTAAAGTCCTCGCCTTCAAAGCCCCGGGATCCCATCTGGGCGCCGGTTCTAATCCCAGCAGCTCCACTTCCCATCCAGCTCCCTGCTTGTGGCCTGGGAAAGCAGTCGAGGACGGCCCAAAGCTTTGGGACCCTGCACCCGCGTGGGAGACCCGGAAGAGGTTCCTGGTTCCTGGCATCGGATCGGCGCGCACCGGCCCGTTGCGGCTCACTTGGGGAGTGAAACATCGGATGGAAGATCTTCCTCTCTGTCTCTCCTCCTCTCTGTATATATATCCGGCTTTCCAATAACAATAAAATCTTTAAAAAAAAAAAAAAGAGAACATCTTTAAGTATCCTTTGTAGGGCAGGTTTGGAAGAGGCAAATTCTTTTAACTTTTCTTTACTAGGGAAGAATTTTATTCAAAGACAAAGGAAAGTTTCTCTGGGTATGTTATCCTGGGCCTACAATTTTTTGCTTTTAGAATCTGGAATATGTCGCTCTATTCTCTTCTTGCCTGTAGAGTTTCCTGTGAGAGGTCTTCTGTGAGTTTAATTGGCATTCCTTTATATGTCAGTTGATTTTTTTCATGTGTGCATTGAAGGATCTTTTCCTTATTTTGATTGAAGAGAGCGTGACGATCATATGTCTTGGTGAAGATCGCTTTTTGTCAACCCTGTTGGGAGCTCTGTGCCCCTCCTGGATGTTGTTTCCCAATTCTTTCCCTAGAGTAGCAAAAATTTCCCTTATGATTTCATTAAAATTTTTAAACCAGCTTCTCTTTCTGCACCTTCTGGGACTCCCATAACTCTTATATTTGGCCTTTTAATAGTGCCTTTCAGTTCTTGAATATTTTTTTTAGCCTGATCCAGCTCTGCTTCCAGCTTTTTGTTTGTTTCACCCTGATGACAGGAAATATCTTCTAATTTTGAGATTCTTTCTTCTACTTCCTTCATTCTATTTTTTAGACTCTCCACTGTCCTTTAAATTTGTTCCACTGTATTCTTCATTTTTGATATATCAACTTTCATTTGATTCATTTCCGGTGTGACATATTCCTTGAATGCCTGCTTTTCATGCTTCTCGTTGTTGAAGGAAACTTTAGAACAAGTGTTTTGAACTCTGTATCCCCCATTTTCTCAATGTCTTCCTCAGCGAACTCCGAGGTTGGCAAAGGGTTTTGATCCTTCGAGGGGAGCCTTCAGTAATATTCATTGTGCCTCTGTCTCTTCTTTTACTCTTGGTCATTGTACTTCTGGTTAGCAGATTCTTCTTCTTGGGGCAGGTTTCTAAGCTGTGTCACCCACAGCTCTTACTTATTGTAGTTGGCACACAGCTCTTTATTTGCAGTCACTTGTGCCACTCTCTCCAGCGAGTTCCAGGTCTGGGTTCTTATGTTAGATTTCCACCATGTTCTCCATAGCCCCAGCACCTGGCTCACCAGTCTCCACCTCCTATGATACTGTACTAAGGCTGCACCATTGTCTGTACAACTTTTCTCCCACTTCTGGTTGGAGCAGGCGCCAGTATTAGGGAGACACCAAGTGTTCTATATAGCTAGGTTGTTAGTGGTGGTGATCTTGCCGGAACCTGTTGGCCCTTATGTCTGAGGGCCACATGGACCTGTTTTGACCTGTATGATGCCATAGTTGGTATTATTTTCCTGCGGGACCAGTGCAATGCACTGAACTCAATGAAGTCACTCCCAGCTCAGCACATGCGCAGTTCACTGTTGTCCCTACAGTCTTAAAGCCTTTGCCACACTGTACAAAATGGTGCCTGATGTGCCACTACTGGAGTTCTTGATCTGCTGGCCGTCAGGTCTGAGGGCTACCCAGACCTATCTTGGGTGGAACCTGTAGGATGCCACATTGTTGCACTTCACCGAGCCAGAAATGAGTTCACTTCCAGCTCAGTACATGTGCAATACTGTCCATAGCCTTTGCCTTCTTACACAAAATGGCGCCTGACGCAGCTCTAGGGAGCAGACTGGGCTATGAAATCCACCCTGTTCTGCACTGCCCGCCTGTGATCTACTGCTCTGTCTCTGCTCCTGGTCAAAGCAAACAGACCAGCAGGATGAGCAGTTCTTTGTCTGGGTTCACCTCCTGAATTCCTAGTGAAAGTCCCTTCCCACCTCGTTGCTGGTAGAGTTCTGGCTGCCAGTGTAATTCAGATCACCACTCACTGAATGCCGCTGGGGTATCAGTCACTGCAACACCACACCATTGTGTCCACTGCTTTCCTGTGTCTGTCACTCCCAGGTATCCCTCTGCTGTTGCTCTGTCCTCTCCTATTTCCTGGAATGTGCCCTCTCTGCTTCATACTGGCTAATGTTTTTCCATCTATTTAAACGTGTCCTAACCCTACTCCGCCATTTTAATTCTCCTTTCCCTTTTTTTTTTTTTAACCACAATACCTGAAACATTGTGCTAATTGGAAGCTAGGACCTCAATCCAGCTCTTCAATTACTCGAGCCATCACCTGGGGCTAGAGTCACATCCAGGTGCTCTTGCATAGGACTCAGGAGTGTCTTAACTAGCATCTGAACCCACAATATCTATATCTATATCTATACACACACACACACACACATATATATATAAACTGTGTTGTTTATCTGAGTTCCAGTTTCATGGAACATTCTAGGTTTTGTCTGGCAAACTCATCCCACTGCTTCTCTGCCTGCTCTTTTACCCCCCCCCCCGTTTCCATCCCCTGCTGGGGGGCAGGGAGGCTGGTCTGGTTGCTGCCCCCGCTGCCCCTGCTGCCTTCCCTCAGCCATTTCCTACCCCGGGCTTCCGCACTACCACCAGCTCAGTGCCCCTGCAGCCAGGTCCTGGGAGTGCCACCTGCCGATCTGAGAGCACAGCTTGTCTGGGTGGTGTTTCCAGTAAAGAGAGCTGTCTGTCTAGACTGCACTGCCTTCACTTTAGACCCTGAAGCTGTGACTGAACTGTGCCCCATTTGCCACTGAGCCCCATGACCAGGAGCTAAGAGGGTTCATGAAGGAGTAGGAGAGAGAGACTCCAGATGGCCACAACTGCTAGGGCTGGTCCAGGCCAAAGCCAGGAATCACGAATGACACCCTGGTCCCCCCAGTGGGTACAGAGACCAAGCACTTGGGTCATCCTCTCCTGCCTTCCCAGCAGCATTAGCAAGGAGCTTAATTAGAAATGAAACGGTGGGACTCAAACTCTTTTTATTTTTAAAAAAGATTTCATTTATTTGTTATTGGAAAGGTAGATTTACACAGTGAAGTAGAGCCAAGAGAGAATCATCTTCCGTCTGCTGGGTCACTCCCCAAATGGCCACAATGGCTGGAGCTGAGCTAATTCAAAGCCAGGGGACTCTTCCAGGTCTCCTGCATGAGTGCAGGGTCCCAAGGCTTTGGGCCATCCTCCACTGCTTTCCCAGGCTACAGACAGGGAGCTGGATGGGAAGTGGAGCAGCTGGGATACAAACTGGTGCCCATATGGGGGTCCCAGCACATCAAGACTAGGACTTTAGCCACTAGGCTACCATGCCAGGCCCAAGGGACTCAAACTCTTGCACGTACTGGATGCAAGCAGCTTCTTAATGTGCCCATACAGCCCGCCCCAAGAGAACTCCTCTTTTAGAAGGGGTGTAGGACCCACTTCTCTTTCCCTGGCCTGTGCCTCATCTGCCTCATCACCAGCGACCTCTGGGCCTGCTGCAGTCAGGTTCCCTGGTTGACTTTTCAAGGTCTTTTCTTTTCTCCTTGAGTATCATTTCCTCTCTGCCACCCTCTTTCACTGTTCCTTTCTTCACCTTCCCCTCCCGGCCCAGAGATTGTGGGTGTCCCATGCTCCTGGCCTTCCTATCTCTGCCCCTGCTCAGCCTCTGCCCCTCTGCTCAGCAGTTGGTTCTCCTCACCCAGGCCCAGACCACCTGCTTGCCTGCGGAGCTCCCTCTCTGCAGTCTCAGCTGGCCATCCATGAGTCCTCTCATCTCAACACATCCTCTTCTCCCCAGTCCCCATGCCAAGCATCCATTCTGCACGTGCTGAAGATTGGGGGTCTCCAGGCGGGTATCCAGCACTTGTTGCTGGGGCTCATGGGAACCACAGGCTTCTGACCCAGGCCGCTGATGGGGATTAGGACACGCTACCCTAACAGGTGGTGTTGGAAAACGGCATGACAGGCTTCCCTGAAGAAGACTGGTTCTGGGGGCATGTGCTTGGCAGGCACTTAAGCCATTGCTTGGGACTCCTGCATTCCAAATCAAGCACGGGATTGAGTCTTGGCTCTGTCGATTCTAGCTGCCTGCTGATGGGGAGGTGGCAAGTGAATGCTCCCGTCATGGGTCCCTGCACCCATGGGTGAGGTCTGGATAGCAGTGCAGGCCCTGACTCAGGCTTGGCCTACTTTGGCTGTTACAGGCAGTTGAAGAATGAACCAGCAGTTGAGATTTCTGTGCGCCTCTTCTGCCTTTCAAATTCAAAAAAAAAAGAATTCCCTGATCTTCCTCGTAAGACTCTCCTTCCAGAGAGAACTTCTTTGGCCTGCAGGAAAGGAATGGCTTCATCTCTGCAGAGCAGTCCGTGAGCCACGGGCCTTGCGGCTTAATCCTGTTTGTTACGTGACTTCACCCTCTCACTCTCCAGTCCAACCCATCACAGTGTCCACTTCTTTATCAAACTCAACATGAAAATAAGGGCCCAACACAATGACTCCACTGGCTAATCCTCTGCCTGCAAGTTCCAGGATCCCACACAGGCATCAAATTCTGTCCCAGCTGCTCCACTTCCCACCTGGCTCCCTGCTTGTGGTCTGGGAAAGTAGTCGAGGACGGCCCAGAGCCTTGGGACCCTGCACTCACGTGGGAGACCCAGAAGAAGCTCCTGGCTCCTGGCTTCGGATCAGCTCAGCTCTAGCCGTGGAGGCCACTTGGGGAGTAAATAAGCAGATGGAAGATCTTTCTGCCTCTCCTCTCTTTAAATCTGCCTTTCCAATAAAAATAAATAAATCTTTTTAAAAAAAGAAAGGAAATCCAAGCTTGCCCTGTTGTACGCATACACCTTACATTATAGCAGACCTACAGCTATGATGTCAGCGCTCCCTGTTGGAGTACTTGGGTTCAAACCCTGGCTCTGTTTCTGATTGAAGCTTCCTGCTAATGCGGACCCCAAAAGACAGCGGTGGTGGCTCTTACATCCATGTAGGAGACACAGATGGAGCTCCAGGCTCTTGGTTTTGGCCTGGTCCTGCCCTGACTACCATAGGCACTGGAGGAGAGTGATGGGCACTCCCTGAATTGCTGAAATAAAAACAAGTAAAAATGTAAAGACTTACACTAGATAAGTTTGTGTGCTTTTCACCTGCTCATCTTTCACTGTGAATCTTGCAGTGGATGAGGAAAAGATTTTGCTGTTTCTCCCCTGCATTCCTCAAAGGAGAACGCACAGAGCTACTGCTGTTTGGAATATGATTTTGCAGACAGGAAACCAGCTGTGGCCTAAAGCCCAAGGACCCTCGCTTCCGGGGAAAGGGGACAGGGAGCTGAAGGCCATGGAGCCACAGGGTCAACATCCCACGAGGCTCAACAGGACTGTAGGACCATGTAGCGCGACGGGTTTAGCTACCACTACCATGCCAGCTCGTTTCATTCCTGGTTGCTCTGCTTCCAATCCAGTTTCCACCTAATGTACCTGAGGAGGCAGCAGAGGATGGCCCACTTACCGGGGCCCCTGTCATCTCCGTGAGAGACCCAAATAGCAGCGGATAGAAGATATCTCTCTGTGTGTCCCCCTCTCTCTTTAGCTCTTCCAAGTAAATATTTTTGAAAACACTCTTGACTCTAGCATAAACAATGGAAAAATCAGTGGATTTTTTTTTAAAAGATTTATTTCTTTTTATGTGAAAGGCAGATTTTATAGAGACAAGGAGACAGGAGAGAGAGAGAGAGAGAAAGGTCTTCCACCTTCTGTTGGTTCACTCCCCAAATGCCTGCAATGCCTAGAACTGAGGAGCCAGGAGCTTCTTCCGAGTCTCCCATGCGAGATACGGACCCCAGGACTTAACGAAGTCTGCATTTTACTGGAAGGCACCACTCATGAAGGCAGGTGTTTTGTTGGTTTTGCTTCCAGAATGTCAGGTAATAATCAACTAATCACCTGGGTGACCTGTGTTTGAATGGATCGCAAACACAGTGACATTGATGAGCTGGCAATGAGACGTCAGGAGGCCGGGGGACACCAGTGAGCGTGCAAAGACTGACCTGCATGAGAGAGGCTCTGGAGAAAGGGGTGATATCCCAAATGCATTTCTGTTTTATTTCTGAGATTTTTTTATTATTGGAAAGTCAGATACACAGTGAGAAAGATCTTCCATCACTGTTTCACTCCCCAAGTGGCCACAATGGCCACAGCTTGAGTTGATCCAAAGCCAGGAACCAGGAGCTGCTTCTAGGTCTCCCATGCAGGTACAGGGTCTCAAGGCTTTGGACCTTCTTCTACTGCTTTCCCAGACCACAGGCAGGGAGCTGGGTGGGAAGTAGAGCAGCCAGGGCAGGAACCGGTGTCCAGCCAGGGGCCCGACACAATAGTATAGTGGTTAAAGTCGTTGCCTTGCACACACCAGGATCCCATATGGGCACCAGTTTGTGTCCTGGAAGCCCCACTTCCCATCCAGCCCCCTACAAGCAGCTCCGGCCGTTGCAGCCGCTTAGGGAGTGAATCATCAGATGGAAGATCTTCCTCTCTATCTCTCCTCCTCTCTGTATATCTGACTTTCCAATAAATACAAAAATAAATCTTAAAAAAAAAAAAGGCAGAGCTACACAGAGAGCGGGATTCCTACTTGCTGATTCACTCCCCAAATAGTGGCAATAGCCAAAGCTGGTTAGTCCAAAGCCAGGAGCCAGGAGCCTCTTCTGGTTTTACCAGGGGCAGGGAGTTCATCCTCAGCTGCTTTTCCAGGCACATTAGCAGGTAACTGGATCAGAAGTGGAACCATTAGAATATAAACTGGTGGGCCTGGCGGCGTGGCCTAGTGGCTAAAGTCCTCACCTTGAAAGCCCCGGGATCCCATATGGCCGCTGGTTCTAATCCCGGCAGCTCCACTTCCCATCCAGCTCCCTGCTTGTGGCCTGGGAAAGCAGTCGAGGACGGCCCAATGCATTGGGACCCTGCACCTGCATGGGAGACCTGGAAGAGGTTCCTGGTCCCGGCATCGGATTGGCGCGCACCGGCTGTTGTGGCTCACTTGGGGTGTGAATCATCGGACAGAAGATCTTCCTCTCTGTCTCTCCTCCTCTGTGTATATCTAGCTGTAATAAAATGAATAAATCTTTAAAAAAAAAAAGAATATAAACTGGTTCCCATATGGAATACTGATACCACAAAGGCTTAACCCGCTGTGCCACAGTGCTGGCCTCTCACATGTACTTTACTGCACAAATGATACTAAGAAACTACTCAGGAACGACTTGTTGAGCTCAGACCTGTTGGATGACTGTTACCCAGATAAAGATAACAGATGCAGGCAAGGATGTGGGAGACAGAAGCTCTTGTCAGGAATGGAAGCTAAAACAACCACCAAGGAGAACTGCATGGAGTTCCTCAAAGAACAGAAAGAAGAACCACTGTACGATCCAGAAAACCCACTTGTGGCTTGTCACCCAAAAAGAGATTTCCCAGATGGCCGTAATGGCCAGAGTTGATCTGTCCAAAGCCAGAAGCCAGGAGCGAGCTTATGCCAAGTTTCCTATGTGTGTGTGTGTGTAGGGTCCCAAGGACTTGAGCAGTCTTCCGTTGGTTTCCCAGGCCACAAGCTGGGAGCTGGATCAAAAATGGAGCAAACTGTAACTACAACTAGCACCTGATGGTTGTCACGGTGACTGGAGGAGGGCGGAGTCTGCTTCTAGCCAGTCTGTCCCTCTGACCTCAGGCTACATCCCAGAATGGACAGCGGAATTATGGTGCACCCCTCAGGCAATGGGGTCACTGCTGCATCAATGATGGACACAAATCAATGCTCCCCACCAAATAAGGGCCCAAGTGACACCTGCTTCAGTTTCTGTGTGCACTCCTTTCCTCGCCTTTCTTTGCGTTCCTTTGTACCCCCTTCTGCACATCTGTCTTTCCACTGCAAGGCCCATGAACTGGGGTTTCTTTGAATCAAGGTCATCTGCATTTTTTCTATACTCGGCTGATTCGTTCCTAACTGGGGGTCGGCGAATCTAACAGCAGCTATATGGGGTGCTGGCACCACACACAGAGGGTGTGGTGAGTCACCGTCCCAGTCCCAAGAAGGAAAAGTCAAGGTGGGCCTCACGGGGCCAGGAGGTTCAGTTGCTGCTGCATATCCGAGCGTCTGGGATTGAGTTCCACCTCTTCCTCTGTTTCTGAGCCAGCTTCCTGCTAATGCGCCTTGAGGAAACCCCATATTGGAGCCCCTGCCACCCGTGTGGGAAACCAGACGGAGATCCTGGTCGCTGGCTCGGAGCTGCCCCACCTAGCTGTTGGACTTATCTGGGGAGGCTAACCAGCAAAGGGAAATTCTTTCTCTTTTTTCTCTCTGTTTCTCTGCCTTTCAAATAAACAAGGATGTCATTTATGACAGCCTTGATGAAGCACTGAGCTGAGGAAAGGGAGCCGGGCCCGGGGAGGCGGACACTGCCTGGTCTCACTTTGTGTGTCTTGGAGCACAGTACAGCACAGAGCAGCTGGGGAAGCGGACGGGAAGGCGACGATCAAAGTCACAGACCTTGATTAGAGGGGAGGGGTCGGTCTGGGTGGTTTGTTAAAATTCCAATGAAATTATGGCTTGTCCTTTCCTTACAGTCTATACGTGCTGATTGCACAGCAGAAACACATGCTCTGTCACCTTCCGGGGTGAGGGGGAGGGGACCAGCTCCTCCCAAGCCGGGAGAACAAGCCCTAGGCGAGTTTCCAGAGAAAGGAAGCAGAAACAGCAGAGGAAGGGGTGAGAGGCAGGCCCTGGCAAACCGAGTACCCCCTCAAGGATAAAATCCCAGAAAAATGATGATGCAAACTGCAAGCCAGGGAGCTGCCAGTTTGTTCTGCTGTCAGCAGGGTGTCCTTGTGGGGGGCTGCCTTGCAGACTGATCATACCCAACGTGACACTACTCCACACAGGACAGAATGATGGACCAGGCGGGTGGGCCGGGAAGGGTCTGTAGCTGGAGCCTTAAACCTCCTTGGCTCTTGCGTTCGGGTATTCCATCCATCACCATCGTGGGAGGCCAAGGGGAAGAGTGTGTCTGAGCATTGGGAGGGAAGCTGTTAGGGTCACTGTGAGCTAGTGCCATCAGAGCTGAGACCAAGGATCTGCTGCTCTAAAACAGATACAAGGAGCTGGAATTTTCACTCCCAACGGTCCCAGACACTTAAGCCTATCTCCATCCAAAAGCTGAGAGTGTTAGAGTCGTGGCTGCTCCTCCTGACACTTGGCAACGAGCATTTGGTGCTTAAGATCTCTGTAATGGTGGGGAGACCCGGTCCAGCAGCTGTGGAGGCAGGCCAGGGCGCTGGTTGCAGGCATCACAGCCAGTGGTGCAGGATCGTCTGGACCCTCCAACGTCTCAGCCAGGATGCGGCTCACCATCTTCCTGTTCTGGTTCTCAGCTGTAGGAAACTGGCAGCCAGCAGAGGCCATAGAGAAACTGTGTTGTATCTGGCAGGTGCCCAAAAGGCAGAACACAGGAAAGGGTTACAGGTGCACCAGGAAACGTGGCCAAGCACTGTGCTGTACGCAGCAGTGGGAAGGAACCAGCCAGGCTGCAGTGAGGAGGAAGGCTGTCGACCAGCGCAAAGGATTCTGGGTGTCTTGGGGGTTTGTGGCTAGGACTGTGTGGTGTGGAGGCAGATGGCAGAAAGGCAAGATTTCTTTTTAAAAAATTCATTTTATTTTTATTGGAAAATAGATATACAGAGAAGAGGAGAGACAGAGAGGAAGATCTTCCGTCTGATGATTCACTCCTTAAGTGGCCACAACAGCTGGAGCTGAGTCAGGAGCCAGGAGCCAGGAGCTTCTTTCAGGTCTCCCACGTAGGTGCAGGGTCCCAAGGCTTTGGGCCGTCCTCGACTGGTTTCCCAGGCCACATGCAGGGAGCTGGATGGGAAGCAGGGCTGCCAGGATTAGAACCAGCGCCCATATGGGATACCGGCGCGTGCAAGGCGAGGACTTTAACCGTTATGCTATCGTGCCGGACCCCAGACCTTCCTGTTTTGTTTGTTTTATTTGAAAGATGCAACAAGGCGGGTAGGGCAAAGACAGAGATCTTTCACCTGCAGATTCATTCCCCAAAGGACCACAGCACCTGCAACTGGACCAGGCTAAAGCCCAGAGGCAGGAACTCCATCCAGGTTGCCCATGTGGGTGGCAGGGGCCCAACGTCTTAGACCACCAACCATTGCTTTCCTGGGTGCAACAGCAGGGAGCTGGATCAGAAGCAAAGTATTTTCTGCGGAGAATTTTCTGGGTCTCAGATTTGGGGTGACAGCATTCAAATCAGAGGGTCAACCCACCATGCCACCACACCAGCCCTTCTTCCCTCCTTTTAATCAACTTTAACCAACTAGTTATCGCTAGTACTGATAACTGTACATTCTGTCTCCCTCAGTCAATTTCTGTTCTCATCACCCCCCCCCAAAGTTACATATTTGAGATGATGCGTATGTAAATTCTCTTCATCTTTTACATTGTATTCAAAAATCATTTTGTGCGCTATAAACACAGACAAGGGGTTATTTACTGAACAAACAGAAAGGGAACATTCCAGGCGTGATCACCCGCACCCCGACTCCAGCAACAGGGCGTCTTGGCTGGGATTTCTGCCTCCATGTTGACTTAGGGCTTTTGCAGACAGTACCTCATCTGATCCTATCTCAGTCCTGGGAAGGGGGACCATTGACTCCATTTTACAGATGTGAAACCGGAGGCCAGAGGAAGTGGTGTGACTTCACCGTGGCCAAACAGAGCGAAGACAGACCCACGCTTTTTTTTTTTTTTAAAGATTTATTATTATTGGAAAGCCAGATATACAGAGAGGCGGAGAGACAGAGAGGAAGATCTTCCATCCGATGAGTCACTCCCCAAGTGAGCCGCAACGGGCCGGTGCGCGCAGATCCGATGCCGGGACCAGGAACCTCTTCCGGGTCTCCCACGCGGGTGCAGGGTCCCAAAGCTTTGGGCCGTCCTCGACTGCTTTCCCAGGCCACAAGCAGGGAGCTGGATGGGAAGTGGAGCTGCCGGGATTAGAACCGGCGCCCATATGGGATCCCGGGGCGTTCAAGGCAAGGACTTTTAGCCACTAGGCCACACCGCTGGGCCCGACAGACCCACGCTTGCAGTGTGCACCCCCAACATCCTTTCCGCTGGGAAGACGGGGTTAGCAGACAGGAAGGGGTGCAGGATGGGAAGTGGGACCATGCTGTGTGGAAGTCCAGCTATTTATTCAAGTGATTTATTTATTTTTATTTTATCTGAAAGGCAGGGAGCCAGAGAGAGAGAGAATGATAGAAGATCTCATTTCCTCCGCTGGTTCTCTCCTCAAACGTGAGATCCAGCGTGGAATTCTCCACTGCTAGCCACCTGTTGCTGCTGAAACAGTTACGGATTAGGGAGCTGCTCAGATCCGGGGTCTTCAGTTTACAGACTAAATGCAAGAGGCGGCAAGACAGAAGGTGCGGAGGGGAATTCAGTGAACGCCTCGGGGGTCCCTCACGGGTGTCCACAGCCTTTTGCTGATGGGTAAGGTCTTGCCCCATAGGCATTTTTTAAAATGTAGTTGCCCACTAACATGAATCTGAATGTTCTGTTTCTACTGGTAAATGAGAAGTTTTGGTGGCATCCACTGGGGGCTCCGCTCACCTCCCCCCCAGGCCCCTCGCTCCACTCCTCCCCTTTGAGTCCGCAGCTTGAGTTAGTGCTGGAAGAGGGAGCGGACTGGCTGGCAGTGGAAAGTTGTTACCCTTGGGTGCCTGGGCACGTGTTCATATTTAAAGAGACAGATGGAGCAGGGCGCGGGTCAGTGTCTTGATACTGGTGGTGCATGGCGGTGGAGGAGCAGAGAAGGGAGGCCGAGCTGGGCTCAACTGACTGGCGCACCGTCATCGGATCGGGATGGGACAGGTAATGTCAGGAAGCCGCGCGTCCTGGCACGGAGGCGGCTGTGTCTAGGCGGAGCCTGGACCACACTGCGTGGGCAGCTGAACCAAATACCCTTTGTGGTTTCTTCCAGCCCTGCAGGGCCGGCTTCTGTGGCCACAGATGCGTGCCAGGGTGAAGGAGAACAGCTAAAAATGACTCCTGTGCTGCTGGCCCGCACGTTTGGAAGGTTGCAGGAAATACTCTCCTTGCTGTTTCTGGGAGACTTGGGGGGAAGTTAGGAGGCAAGTGATTGGCAGAAAGCGGTACAGTATACAAAACAAGCACTTTGGGGCAGGCCTGGCAGATGCTCTGTTTCTTTTCATTTTATCTGAAAGGCAGACAGACAGATCTTCCATGGTGGTAGGCTCCGTAAA